>NW_027507685.1:181425766-182114516 GCF_037356315.1 Lithobates pipiens | reverse complement strand
CCCAGAATACCACTTTATAATATCTATTTATCAAATTTATCCTGCAGAAGTGTTAAATATTTATACCTATGTAAATGTAGATCTTTAGTGCAAACATGTCATGTGCAAGGAAATAATTGTTGTAGAGAAGGCTGAGACAATGCTCAAGTCATTCTTAAGCTGGCTATATGCCATCCTTTTTAAATTCAAGTGCCCATTGATGGATAATTTGCAATGGAAACCTAATTGGTTAAAATGAATTGTCTGACACTTTTTTATTTTAGTCTCAGATACTTTTTCATACAGCAGCTTTACCGTAACTGCATGGGGTTATTTTTCTGCCCTCTGCCTGGGTCATGCATGGAATTTTTCAACATGGCAGAGCCATGGGTAGATGGGTAATAACACTGACAAAACATGTGATTTCTTGTTGTAAATTGTAAATGGCTTCCTACGTTTTTTTTATGGTTGTGCTGATTATTTGACACAGATGCATGAAATAATATATAAATATCATTATTTAATTGACACACATATAAATAAATAAATAAATATATATATTGTACATATATATATACTGTACATAGTGCAGGGTATCCAAGCATTTTCTGTCCTCGTTGATAGTAATGATGATAAACACATTCCAGGCCCGGCCATTTTGTGCATATCAATCTCTATCAGCATTTGAGGGATTATGTAGGCAGTAGTAAAAATAATCAGTCTCCAGGCTGTAGAATCTGTATGTAATTTTAAATGCAAGAAAGCTTGCAGCTTGAACTATTCTGTGCTCTTTTTTTGAGGGTCTCCAAATAGCTTGGGAGTTTATAGAAATGAAATGTAAAAGAAAAAAAAAATGCACAAAAGGCCTAACAGTGGCAATTAGCCTAAAAAACACAAGTTGCCTTATATATAAAAAAAAGCCATTAATGTGAATCTGATGTATGTGAAACAAGATCACAAAGCTTTACACCGAGACAAAGCATGGAGCACTTTTAGTTTTATGCTGTTATTGTCCAGTACTCATCAGTGGTTTTGGAGCATTCTTCAGAGAGCCACCAAACAGCTACAAATAAGAGTTAAGGGGGTACACACTATGAGAAAATCGGAAGAAAAATTTCATACGAGGCACGATTATTAGATTTTTGTATAGTGTGTACACAACTCTGAACATCCGATTCAGACTTTACAAATGAAAAATTCTATTCACGTTTTGTCGTTTAATTTGTACAGTTTTCGCACGATTTTCGCATGAGAAAAAACAGAAACGAAAGACTGCACATGATCAGAAAAAATAAACAAGAAAAAAAAAGGCACTGTCGTACAATAATTTTCATACATTATTTCCTTCCTCGGTTCAGACTTGCTGTGAAACGAGGAAAATCAGACGATCATTTCCTGATTTTTCTCATAGTATGTATTAGCCTTTACATTGTATTATGTTATATTATTTAGAGTTCCAAAATATTATGTTATATTATTTAGAGTTCCAAAATACTATAGTATATGGTCCATGGCTAAATAGTAGGTTTTCTTTATTTTAACATTTGCATTCAGTGTAACAAAAAATTGTAATCTATTCAAAATCAGTGGGATTTAGTTTCTAAATCTAGTGAGCCTGGAAATCAGGTTTCACGTCTGCATAGAAACCACCAATCGACTTCCAGGTTTTATTCCCAAAGCTTAATTGAACAAGCTGAGGTTAGAAGCTGATTGGTTTCTATGCAGAAGTCAGTCTGATTTTACACTCTCCAGCTTTAGTAAAGAAACCCCACAGTATCAACCATTTCAGGCTAGGAAGAAGCTGAAGGATTGAAGTGTTATGAGATTACTAGACATGATTTCACTGATTTGTATTGAAAATGTGCATGGCAAATTAACTTTTTCTGTATAATCACATGCATGCATCTTCAGTTTTATTAAAAAGGTAAATACCGACTGTAAGCAGCTGATGTGTGTGTGTGTGTGTGTGTGTGTGTGTGTGTGTGTGTGTGTGTGTGTGTGTGTGTGTGTGTGTGTGTGTGTGTGTGTGTGTGTGTGTGTGTGTGTGTGTGTGTGTGAGCAGTGGGGTTATATGTCTACAGGGTGACCCTTTGAAAGGGTTTAAGAAACAAAAAGATCGTTAGAATGCTTCATCCAAAGAAGTCCATTGGATGAGATGGTGATGTCTACATGATGACTGCTTGAAAGGGGTTTAGAAAGGATCAAATTAGGTAGACTGCTTCCTTCAAAGAGGCCCATTGGATTAGATGGTGATGACTACACAGTGACTCTTTCAGAGTGGTTAAGAAAGGAAAAAGATGGATAGACTGCTCCATCCAAAGAAGCCCATTGGGTGATTTGGTGATGTCTACAAGGTGACCCTTTTGAAAGTAGTTTAGAAAGTTTAGAAAGGAAATAGATTAGGTAGACTGCTTCATCCAGTGAAGCTCATTGGATGAGGTGGTGATGTCTAAAAGGTGACCCTTGAAAGGGGTGTAGAAAAGACAAAGATTGGGTAGACTGCTTCATCCAGGGAAACCAATTGGATGAGATGGTGATGCCCATACAGTGACTCTTTGAGAGGGGTAAGGAAGGAAAAAGATTGGATGAGATGGTAGATGAAAGATTCGACCACTTAACTTTTTTCTTTGGATTGATTATGGTTTAAGTGTGTATGCTTGTATTGATCGAACATGAATATTTATGCACTGAACACTCAATGCCAATGTTATCACAAGGGATGTTGGGGAGTGCTAAGCTGGGAAAATGAAGTCCAGCCAATCAGTTATTCTTCTCTTCAACCCATTGAAGATGCAATCCTTCTCAAGTTTTAGCTTTTTGATTAGTTATTTTGGCTGACGGTCTGTTCTAGTTAATATTGTTCATCATGTACTATGAGTAATTATTACACAGGTAAAATGTAATCACCTATAAATACAGTAGAGCAAGACTTTGGCAACCCTCTGGTCAAAAAGGACTTGATTTTGTTGGAATTTTCGGATGTTGAGCTGGTAAATAATTACAAGACACTAATAGCACCAGCCAAATCCAATCTATTTTATAAAAAAAAAAAACAAGTACAGTAAAAAAAATAAAAAAACTATATTTATTGACAAAACTTGAAAGAGCTGACTTTTTTAAGCTGACTTTTTTTATAATTAATTGTTATTCCAAATTTTTGTACTACAAATAAAAAATGGTAAGAAAAATCATTTTAAAAGGAATGTTTAAAGAAGGGGAGGCTCATTCAAAAAGGATATTTCACTTTATGTATTTACTATATATAAATAATACATTTGTATGCTGACACCCTACTTTGCCTCTACTGTTATCATAAACACAGGCTCACAATGTGGTTGTGTACCTATGCTAAAAAAATATAAAAATAAAAACAACATTAAAATTGTAAAATATATAATAAATGTGTATAAGTAGTTAGGGCTGTAGTTAGTCTGCCTTGCAGCACTAGGGTCAGCATTTCAAATCCCAATCAGAAAACTATCTCCAAGGTGTTTTCTACCTATGCTTGCATAGGTTTCCTCCCACACTCCACTCCAAAACCTTGGTGGTAGGTAATTGGCTCCTGACCTAGTAGGCCCTAGTATGTGAGATAGGGACCTTTTAGTTTGTAAGCTCATGGAGAGCAGGAACTGATGTAAATGTACAGTATGTACAAGTGCTGCATAAATTGTCCACGCTACAGAAATACATGTAATAAATAAATCTATCCAAAAGTATTAACACACTGATTTTTTTTTAAAGAGACTGCACAAGAGCAGAGATGAATCTCTATGAATGTAATGGACAGCTTGTCTTACAGTTTTTTTTCCTTCTATATGTAGAACTGTAGATATTTGCACACTGAGTGAACATACAGTCTTGTAACTTATCCACTAAGTGTTCGCTCATGTTGAAGGCATATGTGATCTGAGGTTTGTGTATCTCTGCAGTTGATTTACTAAAGGCAAATATGCTGTCCATTTTGCAAGAGAATTTACCCTGAGCTTGGTGAACCAGTTGAAGCACTGCTGACATACATCATCCAAAAGTGTGCAAGCAAAAATATTTTTTTCCCCTTGCATCTGATTCATAACATTCCTTAAGCTAAGAGAAAATCAACTTGCAAAGTGAACAGCCTATTTGCCTTTAGTACATTTGTAAGCAAAAAAAAAAAGAAAAAAAAGAAACCTATAGAGTGTGTGTTGTAAATACTGTGTACAGTACTTGTGTACCTTTTGGCTGTTCACCTAGGCTTGCAGGCACATTGTTGCATATAGTGCTCTCATTTTCTTTGGTAAATCAGGCTGACTTTATTTGCATCCAGGGTTTTTCCTAAACAAAAGGTCCTATCTTCTGTTTAATATTGTCCGAATTTCAGCTGGAGCAATCGCAGATCTGATGTTCACGTCTCAGACATACCCCATCAGGATCTTTTTCCAATAACATTTAGCAGCAGCCCAGAGGAAGGGGGAGTCCTCTGTCCCCGAAATGTATTGACTTTATTCTATCATCTGTACTCCCAATAAAGCTTTTTTATATTCACATCTACTGTTCATTGGGCGCTCCTTTACACTCACCTCCCCTGTTAAACATTGTGGAATGTGTAGCCCTTATTATATGATATAGAAAGTGAGGTATGTTCAATACATAGTAGTTGATTTACTAAAGGCAAACAGGCTGTTCACTCTGCAAGGAAATTTTCCTGTAGCTTAGTAAATATGGTATAAATTTAGTTTGCAAAGAATACCCAATGACGCGCAAGGGGAAAAAAACAGCAGCATCTTAGCTTGTTCATGATTGGATGATGGAAGCCAGCAGAGCTAAGCGAAAAGTCCCTTGAAAAGTGAACAACCTACTTGGCTTTGATAATCAGCCTCAAAAAGCTAACAAATCGAAACATAAATAAAGGGCCAAACCATCTAATAGGGTAATTACATATTTTTTTTATGAAATCCAGAGCACTTTGTTTGTAAAGCATCCTACATGCTCTATAGAAGGTTAATTCATTCAATAATGACTTTCTAAAGTAACCTGTATGGTTTACTATCACATTAGACCACTGTTTACAAAAGGCAATATCAACTGTTTTCCTTAATGCTTGAAACGCTTTTCACTTTGACCATAACGGCACACTGGAGAGGTGGCAGTGGATGACCTTGACGCATTTTCAACACATTTTTTGGCGAATGTATCCGAACGACGTTGATCTGACCCATCTGTGCGCCGACCGCTGCAAGTCTGCCTGCGCCAAAAATCTGTCGGCAAAGGTTTTCTGAGAAGGTGCAGCATGAGAAGATGCAGGTTTGTAACACAGAGAAGTAATTTTTCCAGGCATCAGTTTAGCGCTAAAGTCCTTTTGTGTGGTTTCAAGTATGTGGCCCTCAAGAAGAAAAATTATTTTGAAGGAATTCATCTAGTAGTCAAATTGTTTCTATGCATCTACTTGATATATCTATGCTTAAAGCATTTGAAATGGTCAATTTTCTTATAAACTATACCTGTGTACATTAAAAAAGGGTATATTATTATATGTAAATTTTGTCAATAATTATTGACTATTTAATGGTAAGACTATTTCAACCATCATTCTTGGAACCCCCTATTAATAGACCAACCCTCAAGGTAATGTGAATGTATATAATCAAAACCAAAGTTATAGGATTAAAAACTTTTTTTTTTTTATATAGATATATAAAAAAAATACACAAACGCACTTTATTGTTATTATTATTATTATTATTATTATTATTATTATTATTATTATTCAGGATTTATATAGTGCTGGCAGCTGTCACAGTGTTTTGTAACATGGAGGGAGACAATACACTTACAATGCAATTAAATGCAACAGGATTCAGTGGACCCTGCTCATTAGAGCTTACAATTTATTACATGATTTCTCAATACAGTATATTATTATATTCTGTTTATATTACATATATTTTTATATTTTATATATATATATATATATATATATATTTTTTTTTCTTTATACTTAATAAATTGTAAGCTCTAATGAGCAGGGTCCTCTGATATCTCTTTTATTGAATTGCATTGTACTGTCTACCTCAATTTTGTAAAGTGCTGTGCAAACTTTTTGTGCATATAAGGCTAGGTTCGCACTTTTGCATTCCCTGCATGCTGCGTTTGTCTGTACCTCCCAAAAATGCAGGGAAAAGGTCCCTGAGCCTTTCCTAAAGCACAGCTGCTCAGAAACTGCATGGTGGTTTCGCATCATGCAGTTTAATGCACCCCAAAACATACTGCGTTTTCCAATGTGTCAGGGTGCCATTAAGAATTAATGCACCCCCTAGGGTCTGCATTTTGGCTGTATGGCATGGGACAGTGTGCAATTTACACCTAGTGAACATGTGAACCTAGCCTAATAATAAATAATAGTAATCCATAATAATTATATTGGTTACTTTCTAATAGCCTGTTGGTATTCAATAACTACTGTACATCAACAGATTTCAATACATTTCTGTTGCATGCACTAATAGTGATTCTTTTAAAATAAATTAGTTCAGTAGCTTAATTAAATATGTAATCTAAAGTTGTTGCTTAAACTGTTGTAAACAATGTGTACATTGTTCAATCCTGACATGTATTGTAATTTACAAATGATGAATTACTGCAAAATCGGAATGGAGGGTTATAGTAATTATTACAAAATAAAATCAAATTATGAAGATCCAGGCTATGGGAAGAGTATGAATGTCAGTGCTTTTACAAGCCCTTGATAGGATTAAAAAGTATCTTCCTTTAAATATGTTTCTATTTGTAACAAAATTGTCCCAATACCCCTCCCTGCATGCTCACACTTTTCTAAGCCAAACAGTAACCTTTTTGTTTGGAATTGCTTTCAGCATTGCTCTGTAGATACACACAACACAAACCACATGCACTGAACACATAAACTCATAACACATAATAATAGTCCTCCTAGACATAAAAATGTATATACTCTATAGTAGTGCCTTAACCATTCACATACTCTTGAAATAACACATGCACTAGCACAGAAAGGAGGGGATGTTTATCACCATAGTGTGTGTGTGTGTGTGTGTGTGTGTCTATATAGGAGAGGATGCTCGTCAAAATAGTTTATTTTTATTTTATTGATATGTATATATATATATATATATATATATATATATATATATATATATATATATATATATATATGCTCATTTAATATATGCTCATGTCAATATGATCATTAAATAAAGGAACATTTCTGGGATAGTTTCCTCTAATTGTTAGTACAGTATTTGGATTACTATTGCAATGCAATACAGTAACCCTATCACTATTGGGAAGATATACATTTTTTATCACCCTGTAAAAAAAAAAGAAAAAAAAAACAAACACACATGCTCAGTGCTATCTCTGAGTGCTGGGGGCATAAATCTGAAATCTGCTCTCCTCTGGTATCCAACATATAAAAAATACAATAAAAAAATCTCTTTCTTTCTCTCTCTATATATATATTTATATATTTATCTATATATATATATATATATATATATCTATCTATCCTCTTGGTACGTCAACTACTGTCAAAAGGCAAAGGAAATTGTTCCACTATGTATTCCAGTGCATATTAACCACTTGCCGACCGCCGCACGACGATATACGTCGGCAGAATGGCACGGGCAGGCATATTGGCGTATATATAAGTCCATGCCTGCCCGCGGGTGGGGGGCCCGATCGGGCCCCCCCCCGGTGCCTGCGGCGGTCGGCATTCGTTCGGGAGAGATCAGGGATGAGGGGACGGCCATTCATTCATGGCCACCCCCTCGCGATCGCTCTCGACGAATGGAAATCCCCCGTGACATCACTTCCTCTCCTGTAATGTAAACACAGGAGAGGAAGTGATGTATTCTCTCCTCCGTGTCGGTATTTTCCGTTCCGACACGGAGGAGAGCGGATCGGTGAGTTGCACCAACACTCTACACACACAGTAGAACATGCCAGGCACACTCACACCCCCCCTTTACCCCCCGATCACCCCCCCAATTACCCCTGCCCCCCAGTCACAGTGACACCAATGTCATTTTTTTTTTTTTTTTTTTTTTTTTTGCATTGGTGTCATTTGTGACTGTAATAACTGTTAGGGCAGTTAGAGTTAGCCCCCTTTAGTTCTAATGTACCCCCCTAACCCCCCCAATAAAGGTTTAACCCCGTGATCACCCCCCGTCGCCAGTGTCACTAAGGCTGGGTTCACATTGCAGCGGTTTATGAGAACGAATGTGATTCGCACCGCACTGCAGTGCAAATCACATCCGATCTCTGTGCGATTCGAGTTCAGCCATTCGCCGCACCCGCCGCACCCGCCGCAAATTCGCACGGGACCCTTTTTTTGGCCCGCAGCAGAATCGGATCGCATGGGTGTTCACACCATGCGATCCGAGTTTGCAGATCGCACTGCGATATGCGAACTGATCTGGGGGTGTCAGTAACATTTCACTGACACTCCCAGCAGTTCGCATAGGGCAGTGTGAACTGCCGCCGGGAGGCATGCGATGCGGGAACCCGCCGCGGATTCGCGGCGTTTCCGCATCGCTCCAGTGTGAACCCAGCCTAATAAGCGATCATTTTTCTGATCGCCGTATTAGTGTCACAGGTGACGCTAGTTAGGCAGGTAGGTATTTAGGTTCGCCGCAGCTTTTTATAGCGCCAGGGACCCCCATATACTACCGCATAAAGCCCCCTGATTGCCCCCTAGTTAACCCTTTCACCAGTGATCACCATATAACTGTTACAGGTGACGCTGGTTGGTTAGTTATTTTTTTATAGTTTCAGGGCACCCGCCATTTATTACCTAATAAAGGTTTAACCCCCTGATCACCCGGCGGGTGTCATTTGTGACTAATAACTGTTAGGGCAGTTAGGGTTAGCCCCCTTTAGTTCTAAGGTACCCCCCTAACCCCCCCAATAAAGGTTTAACCCCGTGATCACCCCCCGTCGCCAGTGTCACTAAGGCTGGGTTCAGATTGCAGCGGTTTGAGAACGGATGTGATTCGCACCGCACTGCAGTGCAAATCACATCCGATCTCTGTGCGATTCGAGTTCAGCCATTCGCCGCACCCGCCACACCCGCCGCACCCGCCGCAAATTCGCACGGGACCCTTTTTTTGGCCCGCAGCAGAATCGGATCGCATGGGTGTTCACACCATGCGATCCGAGTTTTCAGATCGCACTGCGATATGCGAACTGATCTGGGGGTGTCAGTAACATTTCACTGACACTCCCAGCAGTTCGCATAGGGCAGTGTGAACTGCCGCCGGGAGGCATGCGATGCGGGAACCCGCCGCGCATTCGTGGCGTTCCCGCATCGCTCCAGTGTGAACCCAGCCTAATAAGCGATCGTTTTTCTGATCGCTGTATTAGTGTCACAGGTGACGCTAGTTAGGCAAGTAGGTATTTAGGTTCGCCGCAGCTTTTTATAGCGCCAGGGACCCCCATATACTACCGCATAAAGCCCCCTGATTGCCCCCTAGTTAACCCTTTCACCAGTGATCACCATATAACTGTTACAGGTGACGCTGGTTGGTTAGTTATTTTTTTATAGTTTCAGGGCACCCGCCATTTATTACCTAGTCTCACTAGTGTACCCCTAAATTTAGGGGTGTCTACTTTCCAAAATGGGGTCATTTGGGGGGGGTTTGTGCCATCTTGGCATTTTATGGCCTTCAAAACTGTAACGCCCTTAGAAAGCCTGAAGGCGGTGCTTGGTTTTCGGGGCCCCGTACGCGGCTAGGCTCCCAAAAAGTCCCACATATGTGGTATCCCCGTACTCAGGAGAAGCAGCAGAATTTATTTTGGGGTGTCATTTCACATATGCCCATGGCATGCGTGAGCAATATATCATTTAGTGACAACTTTGTGAAAAAAAAAAAAAAAAAGTTTGTAATTTTCCCGCAACTTGTGGCAAAATATAAAATATTCCATGGACTCAACATGCCTCTCAGCAAATAGCTTGGGGTGTCTACTTTCTAAAATGGGGTCATTTGTGGGGGTTTTGTGCCATCTTGGCATTTTATGGCCTTCAAAACTGTAATAGGTAGTGAGGAGTGAAGTCAAATATTTACGCCCTTAGAAAGCCTGAAGGCGGTGCTTGGTTTTCGGGGCCCCGTACGCGGCTAGGCTCCCAAAAAGTCCCACATATGTGGTATCCCCGTACTCAGGAGAAGCAGCAGAATTTATTTTGGGGTGTCATTTCACATATGCCCATGGCATGTGTGAGCAATATATCATTTAGTGACAACTTTGTGAAAAAAAAAAAAAAAAAAAAAAAGTTTGTAATTTTCCCGCAACTTGTGGCAAAATATAAAATATTCCATGAACTCAACATGCCTCTCAGCAAATAGCTTGGGGTGTCTACTTTCTAAAATGGGGTCATTTGTGGGGGTTTTGTGCCATCTTGGCATTTTATGGCCTTCAAAACTGTAATAGGTAGTGAGAAGTGAACTCAAAAATTTACGCCCTTAGAAAGCCTGAAGGCGGTGCTTGGTTTTCGGGGCCCCGTACGCGGCTAGGCTCCCAAAAAGTCCCACATATGTGGTATCCCCGTACTCAGGAGAAGCAGCAGAATTTATTTTGGGGTGTCATTTCACATACGCCCATAGCATGTGTGAGCAATATATCATTTAGTGACAACTTTGTGTAAAAAAAAAAAAAAAATTTTTTTTTTGTCATTATTCAATCGCTTGAGGCAAAAAAATAAAATATTCAATGGGCTCAACATGCCTCTTATCAATTTCCTTAGGGGGTCTACTTTCCAAAATGGGGTCATTTGGGGGGGTTTTGTACTGCCCTGCCATTTTAGCACCTCAAGAAATGAGATAGGCAGTCGTAAACTAAAAGCTGCGTAAATTCCAGAAAACGTACCTTAGTTTGTAGATGTGACAACTTTTGCGCAAACCAATAAATATACAATTATTGACTTTTTTTTTACCAAAGACATGTGGCTGAATACATTTTGGCCTAAATGTATGACTAAAATTGAGTTTATTGGATTTTTCTAATAACAAAAAGTAGAAAATATCATTTTTTTTCAAAATTTGCGGTCTTTTTACGTTTATATCGCAAAAAATAAAAATCGCAGAGGCAATCAAATACCATCAAAAGAAAGCTCTATTTGTGGGAAGAAAAGGACGCAAATTTTGTTTGGGTACAACATTGCATGACCGCGCAATTACCAGTTAAAGCAGCGCAGTGCCAAAGTGTAAAAAGACCTCTGGTCATTTACCAGCAAAATGGTCCGGTCTTAAAGTGGTTAAATGTATTTTTATTTAATTATTTATTTATGTGTTTATTTTCTTTTTTGTTTTGAGTATGCATAATCAACAGCATAAAACATGTACCATCAAAGACACAATACTTGTGTTTAAAAATGTGCTCAAATACATTTGCATGGGGCCAGGCAAACTGAATTAAAGTGACGTATACTGCTAAAAAAGAGAATAAACACAACAGAGGTAAACAAGGTATATCCTTAGCCTTAAAAGTAAGATGATGCAGAGCAGAATGTAGAATATAAAAGAAAGAAAAGGGAAGCTCAGCCACGAGAGCCATAGCTGAAAATGAGGGATGAGCTAAGGTTTGGGTTAAGATGACCTAATATGGCTATATGGTCACATTTGTCATTGTCCAGGTATGGTTATGTGGCAATATTAGGTCAACGATGACACCAGTATCCCTGTCTCTTTGTTTGGAATTCCACAGTTGCAGCTGATTTGAACAGTGTCAGCTACGACTAAGCACCTGCTGGTGTGAAACGCGTCAGTTATGTGTTGGTACATGTGTACGTGAATGTTTTCGACCTCTGTCTTTTTTTTTAAATAAAAGGTGATTTTTTTTGGAGTGCGGCTGTCCAGCATACTTTTTGTCTTTAAGTTACTACTACGAACAGAGCTGACACCCATCTTAAACCAGAGACAGCTGATACAAAGAGAGGTAATTGCCTAATGCCACGTACCCACGACCGGACTTTTTGACAGCAAAGGTCCGACAGAGAGAATCCGTCAGACAATTCGATCATGTGTGGGCTCCATCGGACCTTTGCTGTCTAAAAATCTGACGGACTTTAGAAATAGAACATGTTTCAAATTTTTTTGCTGAAACTCCGCCGGACCCAGTTCCTATCAAGAAATATGCTCCTGTGTATGCTAGTCCTACGGATGAAAACCAACGCTAGGGCAGCTATTGGCTACTGGCTATGAACTTCCTTATTCTATTATTTATCTATTATTCATCACGTTCGAATCATTCGGACTTTGGTGTGATTGTGTGTGGCCAAGTCCGTTCATTCGGAAAGTCCATCGGAACTCCACCGAAAGTCTGTCGGAAAGACCGTCGGACCTAGTCCGTTGAAAAGTCCGCTCATGTGTACGTGGCATTAGAGCGGTGAATTTTTGATTTGGACAGTGTCTTGCTGTCGTGTGACTGTTTCCTGTGGATTTTGGGTTGAAATGTGTAAGGCCCATACCTTAGCTTATTCTTACCAAAGGCTTATGAGGAAAAGAAGGTAATCCCTCCAAAGTGAGGGGAAATCCTTTCAGTAAGCTGGCACCAATACAGGTATCCCAATTTGAAGACCTGTTCTTTAGAGTCCTTTTGCAGTGATAACTGTAAAATTAAGGCAAGTTTCCCCAGGGTCACAGCAAGCCATACAAACGTGTTCAGCTTTAAACTCTTCCCTACTTTATCCAAGACCAATTCACTTACAAAATACTCTACAAATAAATAATAGCAGAAACAACTTACATAAGCTGACCATATACCAGTATATTTGATCATTTGCTTCAAAAGAATAGAAACATAAGCACTCAAGCAGTGAGGTTGATTTACTAAAGGAATAGAGGCGATTCACCTAGCAAAGTGACTCTTCACTTTGAAAAGTGTATATTTACTTTGCAAAGTGTTAGAGTAGTGATGAACAAATCAAATAAGCTTCAGTTTGCTGGATGAACACCTGAAAAAAATCCACAAACCCCACACCAGATTGAAGTCTAATGCCACGTACACACGATCAGAGTTATGGTCGGAAAAAGGTCTGATGGTTTTCCCAACGAAATTTCCAACAGAGTTCTGCTCAAGCTGTCCTGCCTACACACGGTCACACCAAATTCCGACCGTCAAAAACGAGGTGACATGCAACATGTACGACGAGACTAGAAAAAGGAATTTCAATAGCCAGTAGCCAATAGCTTCCGTCTCGTAGTTGAATCTAAGCATGCGTGAGTTTTTGTGTGCTGGAATTTCATACACATGATCAGAATTTCCGATAGAAAGTTTTTCCATCGGGAAAATTGAGAACATGCTCTCACATTTTTGCTGGCGGGAATTCGGCCAGCTAAATTCCGATGGAGCATACACGCGGTCGCATTTTCCGATGAAAAGCTCTCATCAGTCTTTTGCTGGGCGAAATTCAGATCGTGTGTACGCGGCATTAGGGCCTTTTTTCAATGGTAGTTTGCAAGCTTTGAGTAAAAAACAGCTCGGCACTGCCATGGGCGACATATACCGATGCAAATAAAATGATCAAAATACCTGTTTCACACTGAATGGTATTTTTTAAAAAGGTCGGAAGGGCAACATTAAAAATAGATAATTCTTTATAGACAACATTAGTGAGCCTTTAAGCTGCACATGAAGTGGCTCACCTGTAGGATGTTCTACAAGAAAAGTGACCTTCATGACTATGTAGTCAATGATGTCAGGCAGCATCCCCCACCAATTAGCTGGCAACCGGTGAGCTGTTCTTTTTGGGGAAAGCCCAGCGGAAAGGGATAATTGGCATGGGTTTCTGTAATAAAAGCAGTTTTTCAACAGCATGTTTCATTTACATTTTACATGTTTTCTTTTTGTGAATGATTAACAAGGGTTTCTATGTATTCCTTACTCATTCAAGTAGAGTGGGTGAGATATAGGGGGCCCCTTATTTTAAAGTTGTCTTCCAATAAATCCTTTCAACCTCCACAGGTATCCACATCCATTGGGCCAGGGATGTTCGAGGTAAGCCTCTTGTCCCTATCAACATGAGGACAAGATGTCAATGTTCCCTCCCAAGGCCTATGCCGCCTAACATAGTTCAGGAGGGGGGTGCATGCTTGCTGCCCCTCCCTATCATCTGTTAGGTTGCATGGCTGAATAATGGTCTAGTATGGCTTTTGGAGGGGAACCCACACTTTTTTCTAAAATTTTTGGTGGGGTCCCTCTTAAAAATCCATTTCAGACCCCTATAGGGATTTCTTACCAAAGTAAACATTCACTTTGCTTGGGGAACTGCATCTACTCCTTAAGTACTTTGTCATTTGTATGGGGTTATAGTCTTATGAAACAAACAATCGAGTATGTTAGTGTATTGTCAGCTTATGTAAGTATTTTGTACTATTGTTTTATTCTAATAAGAAGATCAGAAGAGGGATTATACAGTGTATGCTAACTATTTTTGTAAAAGACTTTGTAAAGAAAAGTGAACATATACTTTGCTGTGTGATTAGTCTCTCTCTTTCTTTCAACCTTGTTGCATGCACATCTAGATCTTGTGTAAAGAGGAAGCGGGAATACATCCACATCCAGAGTAAACAGAGACAGACAGCCTGACATATATTGTCCACATTAACTTTGGAGCAGAGCACTGTGCTGAAAAGCTCATACATCCCCAAGCATGTGTGGCATGGGATTTGGTTTATTACACCTTATTGGTGCTAGACCTCATGCTCAGGACCTTTTAATTTTGAAAAGCATTAAACCCACAGATGTTTAAAAAAAAAAAAAAGCATGTCCAAGCAATACCCAGCTTATGCCTGATTATGTCCTCATTACAATCCATAGGTAGTGCAATGGCAGGTCTGAATTATTTCTGGTAAATAGGGAGTAATCTACCATTTTTAAAATAACTTCTCTTGTGTAAGGTCTTCCAGTATTCTTGTCCTAAAGCTGACGTTTAGTTAAAATACTTTTTTTTTTTTTAAAGCTTCAGTTACATTATTTGTATTAGAGTATGTCCCACTACATGCAAGCTGCTGGATTCTGCAGAAATCTTCATTGCGGGACTGCCCTGTCCTCTTCCTGCTTCTGAACTTCCAGCGCTATTGGTGGTTAGCAGCTTCAGGTCTCCAGGTTCAGCTGCACTAAAGATGATCCAACATGGACATGCTCCCTCCTTCCTCCTCCATTGAGAAAAGTTATTTAATTGATTTTACTGCCCGTAACACAATGTGTGAATGGGAAGTGTATGATTAGTCACATGATTCTTTCCTCCATTCACAGATTGTGTTACATGCAGAGAAATCAGTAAAATAACTTTTGTCAATGGAAGAGGGAGCCGGAGTGTCCATGTTGAATCATCTTTAGTGTGGCTTAGCTCAGAAACCCAAAGCTTTTAACCCCCGACAACGCTGGTAGTTTACCTGCACGAAGAGGCCAGGTTATTCCTGCAGTGCTGCCTGCTGGAGAGAGTCCGGCAACCTGCACATCATGGGACTTACATTAAAGGCAAGTCATGTAATGAGAGCTATACAGGAAAAATATTCGCTGACTAAACCTCAGCTTGCCATACACAGTTAGATTCAGCCTGTTATACTGTGAAACACAAGTGGATGAATTTTCCATTCTGGCTATTGCTTTCCGAAGCAAGCACCAATTTCTAATTATCTAATTGCTGTTTCGCTAACATTTTTCATCCAGCTCCTTTGATTTTTGTCTGTTTTTTTTGGGTCAAGATTTCCATAGTATATGACCAGCTTTAGACTTTCTACCGCAACCAATGTTAAAGCGCCCTATATCTGCTCCAATAAAAAATAGTATTGTTTTGCCCCGTACACACGATCGGATTTTCCGACAACAAATGTTGGATGTGAGCTTGTTGGCTGAAAGTCTGACTGTGTGGATGCTCCATCAAACATTTGTTGTCGGTCTTCCCGCCAAAAAATGTTGGCTAGCAGGCTCTCAAATTTTCTGCCAAAAAAATGTTGTTGTCAGAATGTCCATTCATGTTTACACAAGCCCAACGCACAAAAGTTCATGCATGCTCGGAATCAAGCAGAAGGAGCCGCACTGGCTATTGAACTTCCTTTTTCTCAGCTCGTCATACGTCTTGTACATCACCACGTTCCCACATTCGTAATTGTTGGCCAACATTTGTGTGACTGTGTGTATGCAAGACAAATTGACAAGTTGGAGCCAGCAACCTACGAACAAAATTCCACAGTTTTGTTGTCGGAAAGTCCGGTCGTGTGTACGGGGCATTAGAATTTTTTTTATGGTTCAAGCTCATAAGAGAAAGTATTTCTGCTGTAAGGCTCAGCTTCTTTTTTACAGGGGTTTCATTGCAAATGCTAAACGTTCACCTGCTGTGACATATATCTGGGTCAAAAATAACCTACCCAGTTTTCCTATTGACCAAAGATATCACCACTGGTTCATACATGTACCCTTGTACCCTAGTATTGGTGCAGTTGAATGCGGAATAAAGAGGAGCAGATGCTACAACAAGTAAGCATATTCTACGTGTCATATTGGTTAACCTTTTCACTCTTGCTGACTTGAGTACTTTTTAAATAAAGCTTTGCACAAATATGAAACTGGCCTTGATACATTACTAAAAAAAAAATTTCTTATCCCAGAGGAAGGCAGTTCTCTCCACCAACAGAGCAGTTGGTGGAGAGAACACAGCAGCAGAGTTTCACTGTGCAAATGTTGGACCTAATGACCTTAATGCTACAGTTAGCCACGGATTTGTAGTTGTTATGAGTACTGCACTTTGCCTGTCATTGTTGTTCTCTGTAGACATTATGCTCAAGTTATCATTAGGGAAGAATCACATACAAATATTTCTAATTAAATACACAAACAGTCCACATGTGCCTACACAGAGACACACAGTCGCTTGCTAAGAGATAAAACAAGCCCACATTGTTTTATAGCTGGCGTCAAGAGGTAATCTAAATACGAGAAGTGGTGGATTGTCTATTAGTTTTGGCTTAACCCTTCCAGGTGATGTTGTATTCATTTAGCTATCTAAATAGTGGTGATTTCATTTTTTTTGGAGTAACTGGGTGAAGAAAGTTTTAAAACTTCAACGCTTCCATTACATAAGGTGTCCACTAGCCTAAGTGTGTGTGTGTGTGTGTGTGGTAGTCCTTTTAGGTTGGAATTTTCTGTGTGTAGGGTAGTTCATCTAATTGTATTTCCAGTTTTAACTGAGGGTTGGAGATCTGACCAATGTGTGATCTCATAAACCATCTACATCACAAGTCCAATATACCAGGTCTAAAAACTGGAAGCAAAGAATAGCATAGCTTGAGTCTGCTGGAAAATCCCTTTGCCAGCATGTTTATTGTGAATCATAATAGCATGCCACCCCACACCACAGTGTTACCTGTTTTGTGCCAAACAGCTTTTCCTTCTAAATGGAAGTCAATTCTGAAAAACAGATGACCTGCAGTCTCTCACTTTGAAAATTTCCAGGACTGATGCATTTTGTCCTCTCAACTTCTCCAAAAGGTTGTTCAAGTAATATAGTAGGTGCAGAGACGCTGTTAGAGATTATGGGGCCCCATACAGCCCCCCTGACAGGGCCCCCCTACCACACCTACACCCCACCTCGGAAAATGAAAAAAAAAGGCCCTCCTCTGCTCTCACCTCCTGGGCCCCTCTGTTAACCTGATGGGGGCCTAGGGAAATGTAATCTAAGCCCTAGTAAGCAAGTAGGAATGGGGGTGGGGACTATTAAACTCAATTTATTAATTTAGGCAGAAACAAAAATAAAGCTGTCCTGGGCCCCCTTGTTTAGCTGATGGGGCCTGGGTCGAGTACAACAGGACTGGCTGTACTGCCCTATCAGCAGCCCTGAGTAGGTGCATATCTTATAGCCCTCAAAAAAAAGCAAAGTGGATGTTTTGCTCATAACAGTCATTTAGTTTCCAACGGTGCTCTGGTGGCTCAGTGGTTTGTACAATGGCCTACCCAAAGTTGGAGTACAGGATTCCATCTCACCAAGAGCAAAATCTGCATAAAGGGTGCATATTTTTCCTGATTGGGTTTCCTCCCACAACCAAAAAGTGTGTGCTATAAAATGCTCCTCCATGTTGACTTTTAATCTGGCCAAACACACAGAAGGATTCCATTCTGTTTTGATGAATCTTTTGTCTATGGACATTTGAATGAAAATCCATGGCCAGCTTCAGATTGTAATCTTTATTAGGATGAAGACAACATGATGCCAATGGCTCGGTTTTCTCTGATCACCATAATATTTAACTCTTTATTGCTGATATGGCCATACACAAACCTAATTTCCTTCACAATTTTAATTTTTGCAATAGTAGCAGTGTCGAATTGACATTCATTTTTGGCCATAGCGACCAGTAAATTTAAGAGCAGGGTGAAAACTTTTCTAGAAGAAACCAAATTCTAAGTGCACGTGGGCTTTGTTCAAGAACAATTGTGCTTATTATAATGACACCTGTTTAAAATGTTTGAAATTCCATTCAAATAGCAGGTCTAGATTTATTTTTAAAGTCTTTCAAATGAAATGAGTTGACTCTGATGGAAAAATGTTTTGCTTTCAAATGTTCTGGTGAATGATTTTTCTATGGATATTTGAGTGAAAATCCATGGCCAGCTTTAGATTGTAATCTTCATTGGGATGAAGACAAAAATTACAAAATGAAAAGACAAAAAGACAAAAGACAAAAATGATGCCAATGGTTAAGTTTTCTCTGTAAAGAATATTTAACCCCTTTTTATATGGCCGATATTACGATATTACTATTATTCTTCTGCAGTTGTAGGGACATTTTAGCCACATTTTCCTAGAAATGTTGGCATATGAAGTGATATAAGTTTAATTCTTACAATTTAAACTTGCATAAACTTAAAGTAAGTAAACCTTTCTTTACAAGTATGACTCCTGTAGAATTCCAATGCCTTCAGAGCTGCTGCTACACATCGCAATGTGTTTGAAAACCCTCTGGCTAAAAAGGCGTTGAGGCCTCTTGATATATTGTAGATGCAAGATGTACATTTAAGAAGAGAAAGTGTTATACAGGTAGCTTGTGTTGGGGAGGTGTCTGAAAGGCTATGCATACTTATAATTTGGGATCTCGTACAAAACCAAATACATTCTGCAGCAATTGAAACCCATGTATTCCTTTTACTGTGTTAATTCAATGTTCTTCATTGCTAGCAAAGGAGATAGTTTTAATGTGTAAAAATCAACTAAATTTGCCTAAAATGAATCATTTAATTTATGTAGAAAACCTTTGGGTCAAGCTATAAGCAATAAAGTGTAAACTGAACAACTGTAATAGCATCTGAAATACAAACCTTCTTGCAAAGAATTTAAATGTCTACATATTGAAGTATATGTAAGCACTTCGTCTTTGCAGTCTGTTTACCATAAAAAGCTAAAGTAAGCCATTATTTTAAAATGTTTTGCAAAGATTCTTACCTGGAGATCCTGCCAGTAATGGCACTTCCTGTTGCTGTCTGACAATGTTAAAGCAGAATTTCAGCCAAAACCTTATTACCTTTAACCGCTTTCAGACCGGACCATTTTGCTGGCTTAAGACCAGACCACTTTTTGCAATTCGGCACTGTGTCGCTCTAACTGACAATTGCGCGGTCATCCGACGTGGTTCCCAAACAAAATTGACGTCCTTTTTTTCCCCACAAATAGAGCTTTCTTTTGGTGGGATTTGATCACCCCTGTGTTTTTTATTTTTTGCGCTATAAACAAAAATATAGCGACAATTTTGAAAAAAACCTTTTACTTTGTTATAATAAATATTCCCCAAAAATATATAAAAAAAACATTTTTTTCCCTCAGTTTAGGCCGATACGTATTCTTCTACATATTCTTGGTAAAAAAAAATCGCAATAAGCGATTATTGATTGGTTTGCGCAAAAGTTATAGCGTTTACAAAATAGGGGATAGTTTTATGGCATTTTTATTAATACATTTTGTACTGCTGTATACATATTTTTTTATTGCTGTTTACAACGGCATCTCCCCGTTCAGCCGCCCCGTGAGACGATCACGGGTAACCCGCGGCGATAGAGTCCATGGGACCCGCGACCGGACTCACGGGGGTCCTGACCGGTTGGGAACTGGTTAAACTCTCCTCTCCCTCTCTAAACACATATTCTAACTATCCTGTGTAAGAGAGATCTGTAAACTTACCTATGTTCATAAAAATGAATAGGCAGGGATAAAGGGGGGATTATAAAGGTGCAAAGAGTACCAAGTTACAGTTGTATAATAATTTTAACAATAGACTTTATTATAAATACACAGAACAAAAAAACTGACAAAAAACTTCAAAGGTTTGACATAGAATAGTGTAGAAAGGTACATTACAAATGGATTTAAATTAGTAAACATAGGTCAAAATACAGGCCCATAGTTCAGGATATCAACTCCTACATGTTTCGCCAAACCATTGGCTTCCTCAGGGAAATGATATATGCCTGTACTAAAAATGAAGAACACAAAAAGACAACATAAGGTTACAATGCATTTACAAGTTTGTATATAATTAATTATTATTTTTTTTATTGTAAATTCAGAATGCACGCCATGGTCATAGACCCTGCCACGACTGGTAGGTCCAAAAATGTGCCACAGATACGTAACCCCGAGCTGCAAATGAGCACCAGAATGGGAGAAGGGGACCCCAAAAAACAAACCACTGGCTCAGTACCGCGTATATTGCTACAGGGGGTGAACACAGACCTAGCAATTAAAATGTCAATTAGTGTTATAAAAATATTGGCCAGTCCAGCCATGTGATCTTGGCTGTGTCAGCCAGCACTAACAGTAACACTAACTAGGTGTATTGTAAATGATAGAGACAAAATATCAGCTAAAAATCCAGAAAAAAACACATAAAGCAAATGTCATAAATTGAGTTGCAGTTCAGTATTTAAAATAAGTATTTGATCTCCAAGCAAAACATGACTTGGTACTTGGTGGAGAAACCACTTTTGGCAAGCACAGAGGTAGGACATTTCTTGTAGTTACTGACCAAGTTTGCACACATGTCAGGAGTGATTTTGCTCCACTCTTCTTTACAGATCTTCTCTAAATACTTACGTTTCTTGGTTGTCACTTGGCAACTCAAAGTTTCAGCTCCCTTCATAAATATTCTAAAGGATTAGGGTCTTGGGTCTTGTCTGGGCCACTCCATGACCTTAAAGTGGGTCTTCAGTAATTTTTTCATCTTTCCATCAATTAAATCTTCTGCCTTGTTGTTTTAACTTTGGATAGTAAAACTTTTTTTCTGCCAGTAAATACCTTATACAGCCCACTTCCTGTTTCTTGTCTGGTAAAAGGCCTAGGCTTATGACATCATGCATAGCTCCTTTTCTTTCACTCTCGTGAGAGTTTGCCGGGAAGGGAGGGGGGATGAGTCATAAGAGGGCCAATGAGAGATACAGGGCTGGAGGTGTGCCTCTGTGTGTCTGTGTAAATCCAATAAATTAACAGGCAGCAGCTTCAACTGCCCACAGTTAAAATGGCTGCAGCCAGGCTCAGTAAATGGAGATTTCTGCAGCATATTTAGCAAGTACAGAATCACAGTATATAAAAAATAATATGCAAAGTGGTTGAAGGGAAGCTTCAGAATGGCAAAGATGTTTTTATTACAGATTTTGTGAGCAGACTGCAGTTCCTCTTTAATGTGCTTCTTCTTGAGCCCCTCCTTTGTTGCCTTGACAGTATTTTTTGGGTCATTGTCATGCTGGAAGACCCATCCATGACCCATCTTAAGTGTTCTGGCTGAGGGAAGAAGTTTTCTCTTCTCTTCAAGATTTTACAATACATGGCCCCATCCATTGGCCCCACAATGTGGCAAAGTCAGAGAAACAGTCCCAACGCATAATGTTTCCACCTCTGTAGCTGACTGTTGGGATGGCATTCTTAGGGTCATAGTCAACATTTTTCTTCCTCCAAACATGGCGAGTCAAGTTAATACCAAAGAGTTCAATTTTGGTCTCATCAGGCCACAGCCCTGACAATCATTTCAAAATTATCTCTCAAAAGACAGTCCCTGATTTTTGTAGGGGAACTGTTTTCCCAAGTACAGATGTATTATGGAAAATGCCAACAAATAATCCTGAAGCTCAGTCTTGCGGTAAAGCTGACGTTTGATTAAAAACGTGTTTTTCTTTACAGCTTTAGCTACATTACTTACCTGTAGGGAAGTATGTCCTATGATGTCCTATGATGTGCAGATCACTGGATTATGTAGAAATCCTCAGTGCAAAGCTGCCCTGTCCTCTTTCTGCTGCTGATTTTCTGATGCTGTGGGGGTCTATGGGCTCTGCCCCAGTAAAGATTATCTGATGGGGACAAGTCCTCACCTGTCCTACTTTGGGAAAAGTTCTTTCACAGATTACACTGCCTGTAACAAAATCTGTGAATGATGGAGGGTCTGATCAATCTCAGGACTCCCTCCCTCATTCACCAATCATGTTACAGGCAGTGTAATCAGTGAAAGCACTTTTCTTAATGGAGGAGAGGACAGGAAGGGGCACGTCCCCATTGGATCATTCATTTTTGTTCAGTTAAAAAGAATATATTAATCTTAGATTTGATCCCAAGTGATCATTGTGGTATCCCCACCAGTCCCTCAAAATTTTAAATTGGTCTGCCAAAAGCTGCCTCTGGTCTATTAGAACCCAAGAAATACCCTTTAATCCTTTGATAACCCCTGCAGCACTGATAAGTGCTGCAGTCCGCTGATCAAGAAAAAGTTTCCAATATCTTTTATATTGGAAACGTTTTCTTGATCAGTGGGCTGCAGCACTGATCAGTGTATTCTGACAGCAGGGGAGTCCCTGCTGTCAGAATACAATAACACAGAGGGGAGGCTACCTCCATTTACCTCACTCGTGTGAATGGAGTCATCCTTTCGATTCTTTTTTTTTTTTTCGAACGGCTTGCTAATCTATGGCCAGCTTTAATCTTCAAACGGGATGATCAAAAAGGTGCTAGAAACATTTTGATTTCTATTAGTCAGATAAAAGAAAACCTGCTCTGTAGCTCTGAAATGTGGCTCCTGCACAGCAAGGCTTCCCATAATGGGCACCCAATGTTACCTCAAGCCATAAAAAGAAAGAAAGGTGTGCCAGACCAAAACTAGACAAAAGCTAAAATTTTTTTGTTTATGAAACGAAAAAGTCATATAAAAATCTAACGTGTTTCTGAGGCTTACCCCTGATGAATGTTAATTAAAGGAAAGTGGTGTTCCCCTAAAATGCGTTGCTAGTTTTTACATGACTTTATTTTCCCAATAATTAAAAATATCTTGGCCTCTACAATTGAAATTTACAATGGAAATCAACAAACGCATGAAAGCCGCATTAAATTTTACTTCAATGTAAATTGGACAAAAGGCAATGGAAGTTCTAATATACAGTATAATATTTTTCCATAAAGGTCCACTAGTAGTAGTTAGCAGTAGAGTCACTGTATTCTACAGTATCCTTGTAAACAACAGCGGCTGTATCTTACAAATTGGCCAATTAGAATTTCTCACTACTAAACCCAAGTCAAAAAGAAGATTTATGATACCTGGAGGAACAAAAAAGTGGAAACATTACCTAGAACAACTGACCCTAGTTTCTTTCATTGTTTAATCCTAACAAGAAAAATGACTGCTGGAGTATGATTGTTCAGCCCCTGAAGATAACACCACCCATGTTTCATTTTGGCATCTTTGGTAGATCCGTCCTATTAGGTAAACTGTATTTCTTATCACTTGCCTGTCTGATGCAGAGATTATGTGATGCAACTATCTGTGTTTTACTGCTCCTTAACTTGGCATCATTCTCTGTGGTTACTCTTTAACTTATTTGTATAAGACAGCCAGAGGCAATTCCCTTTCTTGATGACGCATTGATAATCTTTTAATTATAGTCACCATTATGGATTGTGTGTATCAGAATAGTTATATAAAGTTACTTTGAAGCAGGCCGAATTACAATATAGTTTATTGTGTCTGTGTGGTAATAGGGCCTAAAGGAGAATTATGGTCTTTTTTTTTTTCTTTTTCTTTTTTTTTTGTATACATTTGAAAGACATAATTTTAATGTAATAATATAATTTCAGTGTATGTTGGTAATCAAAAATGACTGTGTAATTGTACATGGAGGAAGTTATGTTACACCGTCACGTACTGGTGTTCTATCGAATAATGCCCTCCATCAAAAAATGGGTAGCAGGGTGGGTTTTGTCTGTGTTGCAACCCGCCCATAAACCCATCGTTCAACACAGCAAATTCACCCCGCCGTCCTTGAGCAAAATGTAAACCCGTCCGCAACAGCGAAGCACAATCTGACATCTACGGTCTCCCTCCGCTGTATGCATAGCTTTTAATTCTGCTCATTAAATGGTATCTCCCATTGAAAAATAACTCCTACGATGTGCACATGTGCTATGATGATATCATGCCAGCTGATCGGGAAATCAGCTGGGGTGGCCTTCCGTACTGCACATGAGGGGACACTTTTCGACAGAGGGTATTATTAGTAGGTTTAGGATTTTAGTTTCTCAGAGGCATGCCCAGGGGTGTACCAAGTGTGCCTGGGCACATCCTAATAACTATATGCGGCTGCGATTCCTCCTACTGTCCGGACTTCCCACAGTCACTCCCTCCCAGCCCAGCTGTGCTGCTGGCTACCCTCCTCTCCTCTCCCCCCGGCTGCTGCGGGGGATGTTTCAGGTTGGAGAGCGGGGGGAAGGGGCTAGTGAATATGTAATTTACCGGTGCCTTGCTTTTCTAAATGAACATAGTAAACACTGTCACTGACAGTGTTCATTCATAACTGAAGCATAGCAAACCGTGTTTACTGTGATTCAGTTTGTGAATGAACAGGAAGCTGCTCAGCACAGAGCATTTCCCATTCATTCCCTGTCCCGAGAAAGGCATGTGTGTTTGAAATTGAGGTGCACACCCTAATGCAATAGGCTTGGAACACCTATGCTCTCTATTATATGCTAATGAGAACTGGGCTTAGCTGGTTCCAGCTAATGGGACAGATCATGCTGAGCTAGTTGAGAGATGAAGTGTAAAGACTCACCCAAGCTCTACCGCAATAAAAAGCTAATGGGTTGTGTGTCGGTACTCTGGCTATGCCGACCAACATGAATCCATAGTAATCAAAAGCCGACACACGGCCGCTCCTTATGAAATTTATTTCGCACTATAGCAGTAACAACATCTTCCAAATCTAACGCGTTTCGGCCTTAGCCTTCCTCATAGCATACAAAAATATAATAAAATTTATATAGAGACACATAACCCCTGCTGACTAAGGGTGGTACGATCGTAATTAAAATCAATTGAAAACACCAGGGGAAGTAGAAAAGCCAGAGAAACCAGAGAGATGAGAAATGCCTGCAGTCAGCCATGACACCTTTTCTTTAGATGCATCTAAAAGGTAAGAAGTATTTCTTAAATTAAAAATAAAATAAAAATTAAATGATACATTTTAAATAGAATTTGGTTTTGGTGGTATTTAATCACCACAGATTTTATTTTATTTTTTGCTAAACAAATGAGAAGAAACTTTTTCTTTAGTGTTATAAAATTTTTCTAATAAGTAATTTCTTCTTTACTGATGGGCACTGATGAGGCAGCACTGATGGGCACTGTTAATCTGCACCGTACACACGATTAGACATTCTGACCACAAAATCCATCAGATTTTTTCCGCCTGATTTTTTCCAAAACTGGTGTTGCATACACACGGTCGGACAAAGTTGTCGGAAAAACTTGATAACGTTCGTTCGTTCCGACGGGACTACTTTGTGGCTAGTAGCCAATAGCTTTGGTTTCGTAATTTGATCTGAGCATGTGTGGCACTTTGTCTGATCGGAATTCTCTACAAACGATCGGAAAAAGTCTGATCTGATTTTTTTGTCGGAAAATGTGAAATCCTACTCTCAAATTTTTTCCGTCTGAATTTCCGACTGAAAAAGTCCGATAGAGCCTACACATGATCGGATTTTCCGACAATATATCTGCACTCCTTTTCTCACACAGACACAGCACATGAGGAAAGAACTTCGGATAACTGACAAGTCTGTTTACATGTTATAGGCTTTGATTGGGCACAGCTGATCACATGTTAAAGGGCCACTGCTCTGAGATCAGCTGTGTCCAAAGGACACAGAGATCACAGGATGTACCCAATGCATGGCCCAGGGGGCGCATGGGGCAGGGTTCTGGGAGGACATCTATGGACACCCTTTCAGAACTTTAGTACCATACTGTAGCTGTCTTTTGGCTATAGTGTGGTACTAAAGTAGTTAATGATGCATCAAGGTCTAACCAAATTAAAAAACAAAACGAGAAAAAAATTCCCAGCTCAATTCACCAACCAGTCTGCTTACTAACCGACTTAACCTGTCTAACAGTATGCGTTAAAAACAGAGGTTTAGTTAGCACACATTTGCAAATACATGCATACGCTGCAGGGCCTCTTCACAGCACCCTGTGTATCACTTGCAGTACTAACCTTTCTAAATGTATGAAGGTCTCCACAGTGGAAGCACATGCATTCTAATAAATAGATGAGGGGCAGGTGGGCCTGCAGGTAGCCCAGTCCTCCTTAAAGACACTGGGGCACATTGGACACACAGCACATAGCACAATGGCAGCAAAGATGCCCAGTGTGTCCCTTGATCAAATTTACACCAGTAACAAAGATTAATTTGGTTGGTAAGCAGACTGGTTGGTGAGTTGAGCTGGGAATTTTTCTCTGGTATGTCTTTCATGCATTTACCCTTCCATGTGCACCTTGCTGTGAAGGCCAGTTATAGATGGGGTCAGGGGCCATCTCTTTGTTACCCGAATTTAACCCCAAACCTCCCTTTCACCCTCTAGAGCACATCTCAGAATGATTTTTAATTGTTGCAGGGACATCTTGCTATGAATCTAATTTCCACTAATGTTGCCACACTCCCTCAGAACTACATTTCATAAGAGCCCCTATGTTATGTAGGCAGATTTTACCCCAATATTTAGCTTTACTTAGTAGAACAATTCAAAAATGTGTTGCAGACCTCTATAGTGGGCCCACTATGCTTCCAATTTTCTCTTCATACATGGCCATCCAAACCACATTCTGGTTTATGTTTGTACCTTTGTATTGTGAACTTCAATAAACATTTTTTGAATCCAAAAAATGCATTGTAGCACCTAATTATATGTGCATCTGCATGTACTACTTTCTCTTAGCCCCCCAATAGCATGGGTGCTCAACCTGTGGCCCTCCAGCTGTTGCAGATCTGTAAGTTCCATCATGCCTCTGGCTTTGGGAGTCATGCTTGTTTAACTGTCAGACTTGCAATGCTTATCCATAGCCGCCGCTGCCACCCCCTATTCAGGCACCCAGTCCCTTTTCAGGCCCCTGAATTACAGCAGTGGGGGGGGGTGTTTTTGAAGCACCTAAATTAGAGCCATGGGCTCTAATAGGCGTCAAAAAAGGTTCACCCAGGTGTGTTAAAAAGCAAATTAATATTCTCTTTCCTAACACTGAACCCCCTCTCTGTCAATCAGGTGCTCTGTTACATATCACCTGATTGGCTGAAACCAAAGGCGATGTGAATCGCCTATAGGAGAGGGCGGGTGAAGACATGGAGGACATAGAGGAGCATGGAGGAGCATGTCCATGGAGGAGCATGGAGGACTCGGGGGGGGGGGGGTCACAGTGGCAGCATTTGATGGGCACAGTGGCAGTATTCGATGGCACAGTGGGAGCATTTGATGGCACAATGGCAGCTTTCGATGGGCACAGTGGCTGCATTTGATGGGCACAGTGGGAGTATTTGATGGCAGAGTAGCAGCATTTGATGGTCACAGTGGTTGCGTTTATTGGGCAGAGTAGCAGCTTTTGATGGCACAGTGGTAGCATTTGATGGGCACAGTGACAGAATTTGATGTGCACAGTGGCTGCGTTTGATGTGCACAGTGGCTGCGTTTGATATGCACAGTGGCTGTGTTTGATGGGCACAGTGGCGGCATTTGATGGGCACAGTTTCTGCTACTGATAGGCACAGTGGCTACATTTGGTGGCACAGTGGCATGCGTTTGATGAGCACAGTGAGGCTGCAATTGATGGGGTTTTTTTTCAGAATTTTTCAGTATGTTTGCACCACCCCCCCCCCAAAAAATTTGAGCACCAGCCACCACTGTGTTGAGGTATAGATTGAATTTTTGCAGATTTTCTGTTGAATTGGCCAAAATTCCGGCTGTGGGTGGCCCTGAAGGCACCACTCAGCTTGGCAGCTCAATTGATAAATTGAAGGATCTGAGTGGAAAATTGTCAGTGGAACAGTGAATGCATCTTCCAGAAAACATCACAGAACACAATTTCAGTGTCTCCTCTCCAGTCATCAACTTCGAAGGCTGGATCTTATGGAAGAGTTATGCAAGTATTAGCCTTGATACAAGTGAGTCCAATGAATGAAAGCAGTGGGCCAGGGATCATAAGCCCAGCGAAGAAAGGGCTAGATGATGCTGAGCGTCCTCCAGCCAGGAGATGAGGTAGACTCCATCTCACACTGTGATAAGCTGACCATGTGTAGAGGCATCCAAATAGCCTATTTAGGTAGTGGAGAGGAGCCTGTTTATCTGTGCAAGACTGAAGATAAGACTACATTAACTTTAAACTTCTAATCCAACTGAATTTTAAACAGCTTAAAAGGAAACTAGAAAGTCAAAGATTTTAATTATTTTAAGGTTCTGGCAGCAGTGTATCATCTTTTGGTGGCCGTTGTCCAACTGAAGGTGACAGGCTGTTGGACATCTACCCACCCATGTATGACTCTTACACTACTGGGATCTGGCCAAATGGCATTTCAAAATCATCTGATGGGAGGATATAGAGCACATAAAGGACATTTTTAAATGAATCTTTATTTTCCATCAAAATTTATATGAATAATACTCAAAAATAGATTTTTTAAGACAACACCTGTACATGGCTTGGGTAAGGCAAGCAATGCTAACGCTTTTAAACCACCTTGTTTGTCATTTTTAGGTTATATCTGCCCATCCTTTATCATCTTTCTGGACATGTATGGCTACGGGGACAGGTTAAAACACAAAAGCTGAATCATTTTCAGACATATTTACATGGAAAAAAAATAATAATTCTTCTTCATTTTTGTAGGCATTTTAATATTTGTAAAAAAATTTTATTAGACATGTAATTAGCATTTCTAACAACAGCAATACATTTAATATTTCATGGATCAAAAGACTAATCCTTGAAAGAAGGTGACTCAGTGATTTCATAATTTTCATAAATGTGTGAAAAAAAATCCAAACCTGTGCCAAAACAGGGTGTAAAATTTAGTATTCCATCATTTTTGGTTACCAGTTACAATTAGCATAATAGGTTTATCAGTTAAATAATAAATGTCCATGTATATATATAAATATATATATATATGTATATATATATATATATATATATATATATATATATATATATATATATATATATATATATATATATATATATATATATATATATATTACAAAGACAAGCCTTTAATTTTGAATTTATGATTGAATGATTTGAAGTGATAACATTTTAAAACACTCCTTCTCAATGGTTTAGTGAAGGACTTTTTTGGCTTCTTTAAAGAGGAAGAAAAGCCCAACTATTCTATTCTTAAAAATGTTCCCTCCTTCCTTTTGCCTACCTACCCTGCCTTACCTGCAAAGAAGGGAGCACTTCACAATGGTTCTGAATTCCGGGAGCCGTGACATCACTGAAACAAAGAAAGCTGGAGCTGCAGGATCACATGTCCGGACTGGAGAGGATTAGAAATAGCAAGTATACAAGAATAGATTGGGCGGGGGGGGGGGTGTTAGGGAATTTTTATAAATAGATACAGTTAGGCTTTTCTTCCACTTTAAGCCAACCCTTACCACAGTCTGTTTGGTTATGTTCTCTCATTGTGCTCACAGCCATACTTTGTGTCCATACACTGCATCAGAGATGGCCAAGTGGAATGAAACGGCTGTATGATGCAGTTTGCAATGAATGACTCTATACCATTAAACTGTAAATAAACCCAAATCATTGTAAACTGTCAAAACCTCAAAACATACTATCATATATTGTGTTTGCCACACTTTGCCACTGGGGCATTCATTTTCTATGGACTGCAAAAAACCTGATGTTCACTGTCCCTTCCTCCTTGTCCATGTCCCCACTGCAGCCTGAGATTGTGACTCCCTCGAGAGGTGGTTCTGTCCAGCTCAGCAGATTTCTTAAAAAAAAAGACTTGGATTCTTTCTTAAATGTATATAATATATCTGGATACTAATATTTACAGGTAAAGTTGATCCAGGGAACATCTGAGGTCTCAGGAAGGAATTTTTCCCCTGCTGGAGCAAATTGGATCATGCTTTGCTGGGGTTTTTAGCATTCCTCTGGATTAACTGTGGGTATAGGATTGTGTATATAGGATTGTTTTTTGTTTGTTTTCCTCTTTTATTGGTTAAACTAGATGGCTGTCTTTTTTCAACCTCTTTCTAACTATGTATTTTCCAGCTGTTACTATATCTACTGAACATGCTCCAGTTTCAGTTCCATTCTAATCTTTAATTTCCCCCTCTTTCTTATCTGTACAGCCTATGTGACTATAGCATCACACATATAGGTGTATACGCAGTGGTAAATTACATGCCACTCCCTTCTCCTCTATGTCCTTGTATTTCTAAACACTATGGGGGTGGGATATATGGAGTAAGATATTAAATGAAAAAACTTTATTTCATACAGCAATAAATAAGTAATACAAAAAATTGATGGCACATGATACATACGGAAAAGCCCAAAATTGGATAGCACATGATTAGAATATAGTCAAATACATAATGCATGAACAGAATCCACAATGACGTGGTAGGAGGAAGTATGCAATTTGAACATGACATCTGTTAGCTCTACGCGTTTCGTGACTTGATATCACTCATCAGGAGAAAGCGTGTACACGCGCAAGATATCTCTGTAATGATATATTGTGCATTTCTATTTGGTCTATTATAGTCACAGGTGTGAAAAATATAAAAGGAAATGGGGGGTAAAACACCCTATATGATACTTACAGGGCATCCGTATGCAATTGGTACAATACTAAGGGTCATGAATATCCCCACATGGGTAACATCTCCTCCGGTAGCTGAGATGGTACATTAAGTGACAGCCTGCCCAACGGTCAACCCTCCAAGGGGCGGTCATGCATCAGGCTGAGAAGTTTGAGTAAGCATGTGTGATCACAAAAACCAAATTGGGGCTGTAGAAAGTAAATAGAATAATAAAGGTAAGTGATGAGTATGAAATAAACCGAATAGGAAAATTGAGTGCAAGAAGGTGTGTGAAAATGAACCAGATCAAAAGAAAGAATCTAGTCATGTGCTATCCAATTTTGGGCTTTTCTATATATATATATATATATATATATATCATGTGCCATCCATTTTTTTTATTACTTATGTATTGCTGTGTGAAATAAAGTTTTTCATTTAATATCTTACTACATGCAGGTATTTAATTTTATGTGTAGTATTAGTATATCAATTTTCTATTGAATATGAATTATGAGACAAATGTCCTACTCCTTTACATATATTGTAGATATGTCAATTATAATGCCACACAACACTTGACCCTCAGCATAAAAGTCCCGGCTCCCTGTTCTCTTTTTTACTTATACCATGTTATTGAAAAAAAAAAATTGCTTCGACTCATAAATTTATAACAAGCTTTAAAACACTTTGTTACTATTTTTAATTTATTTTGAGTCTATAATCTGAATTTTTTTCTGAGCCATTTTTATAAAAATATTACGTGACCAGCACAGCACCAATCAGCGCTATGCAGGCGCCGATTCATAGTCCAGACGTCCTCTGCTGCTATAGAGCATATATCAGTACTAGAAGCTCCTCCCTGTGATCTTTCCCTGAGGATGGGAAGAACCTGGGACATGTCATGTGACTGCTGAACAGCGATCATTAAACAGATGCTTTATTATTAAATTAAATAAAATACAGTGACATGATCTTTATACGTAAATAGAAGGGATAATTGCAAATAAACACAGAATTTTTAGTATCACTTTAAGTTGTACCTGTGCTACACCAGGGTTTTAGAATCCAAACTTAGTGCAGTTTTATAAAATAATGATTTGCAAGGCTCTGTCCATTATGCTACATGAGAAATAAACCCATTATTTTTTTAATTTGTAATAAAAATGATGACAATACTTAATATTATTTTTATTGTTATTTATAGTACTATTATTATTACTTTTTATTTTTTTTACACTGCCCACCTTTAACATTAACCGTTACTTTTTGAACATCAAATCGCTTTTTAAAATTAATTAATGTTTCACTCAAACTATATCCAATACGTAAGATGTTCAAAGACAGTGTAGCATAGCTTCAGACATTTCATGACAGATATTTATGTAGTGCACTTAAAGAATAATGTGATTCCCATCACTACATATATTACACTGCTTCCAGTTACTATGGCACTTGGGACATGGTGCTATTCTTGTCACATTTGACAGATCATGTCAGTTTATTAAAGGAGTAATTTTAACTCTTGGTAAAGTGAACTTACATTAATTTCACATCAAATACCCAGTCATGTGTATTATAAAAAATAAATAAATAAATAATTATTATTAACTAGAATTAAAATGGCCTATGTATGAATTTATTTATTTAACACGCTGGTAAATGAATTGGTTTCCTCTCTAATTATCCCTAGTGTGTCTAGGTGTGGCAGGGACTTTACATTGTGGGCTTCTTTGGAAGCCAGTGACTGATTTAAATGGTTCTTAGGTCCTTATGTAGTCTGAAAAGTGCTGGGTAATCTTAGTAATTTATGAATATAGAAAATAAATAATATGCCTCCTAAGCATGGCCCCCAACATATCATGTATCTTTAAGTAATTGCGTGAAGCAGTAAGTTGAAGGACAATATAAGGAACACACTAGTTCTGTTTTTCTTGTATTTGGTTTTAAAGCGGTAGTAAACCCGCTAATGTTTTTTTTTTACCACCTGCAAAGCAAAGCAAAAGGCATAATGAGCTAGTATGCACCGCATACTAGCTCATTATGAAATACTTACCTTAGAACGAGGCCCTGACATCTGGCCCGATCCACGCCGAGGGAGCTGACATGCTCCCTCGGCGTTTCTTCCGGATATCGCGGCTCCGGCGCTGTGAGTGGCCGGAGCCGCGATATCGTCACTCCCGCGCATGCGCTCGGGAGATTTCATTCCGGCCAGTCAGCCACTGCCGGATTTTCAGCCGAGAATCCCCTTGTGTGCATGCGCCGCTGCAGTCAGCGGCGCATACCGAGGGCAATATACCGCATACCGAGGGGAATATATATTTTTTTACCTACAGGTAAGCCTTATTATAGGCTTTCCTGTAGGTAAAAGTAAAAAAAAAGAGTATACAACCACTTTAAACTCAGCGCAAAAATTAAATTGTACCTCGGGCTTGATTGACCCAAAATTATAATAAGATACAAACCCCTGTTCAAGTCAGTAAATGAGATCCTATATCTACATTTTTTTCTCAAATATAATAAATCCTACATAATTATGGAACTAAGCTGGACAGAATTACAAAATAACTGCACTATATATACAGTTAAACCTAAAACCTCAAAATAAATATAGCATTTTTCTGGTAATTGTTTTTTTTTAATGTGTACTATACAGGCTAGATGACTGATTTTATTAATAACATCAGCAAAATATAATTCCTGCGAGCAATTTGCCCACTAATGTGCTTCCTACATTAAAGGATTTTCTGTTGACACAGGGAAAATGACCAGGGTTAGTACACAGGTCTCCTAGAGAATGCACCAGGGAGCAGGCACTTTCCGATCCGCAGAACACAATGGCAAAGTGTCATTTATTTTACGGCCATGTTTCTAATAAAGCAAAGCATGCAAAAAAAAAAAAATACAAAAAAAAAACAGTAAACCTGGAAGCCCAAGGAAGTTGACTAGTAAAGGCCTGACATTTCATCATGGCAAGTTTTGATATGAATTTCATGTCCTAAGCAGCTCGTGTCATCCTATGCCAGAAAAAATACAAGGCCCTCCCAAATGCAAGTCCAACAATCTTTTTTGTTCATAAATGTTTAAATGCGAATAATATTGTTTAAAAAAAGTGAAAAGCTGACCTCAGATTTGTGAAAAGGATCTATCTCCATTCACGAGAAAGTTTGTGTTTTGAAAAAGTGCCGTGGAGGTGTCATTTGATTGAGAAGTGATGGCTTGTGTGTTTGGTTTTAGTAGCCTTGCTCCCGGGATTAACTGTTTATACGAGACGCAGTATGGCATCAATAGCTAGTTTTTAACACTGCAATTCAACCTTGACAGCATTTCCTAAAGCTTCTCACTCACAGACCAAGGGAGGCAAATATTATTTTTCATCAGATCTTGTTCCTTGTTATTATTTCCTGCTTAGTGTTGGCTTTTAAAATTAGAGCCTGTGCATCTAATTACGCACCTAAAATATTCTTCTGAATAGAATTGAAGTTTAATATGCTTGGGGTATACATTCAATACATTTAATTAATATATGAAAATAAATATAAATAAAAACAATGTGGTTTAATATATAGAATACAAAAATGTTATATTTTAATAAATGGGATACATTGCTTATGTTTCTGTGGAGCAAATATGATTAATTTAAGTAATAATTTTAAAATTTAACTTGAGTACTTTGAATCAAAGTATTACATTGAGGTCACGTAATTTATGCAAATAACTTTTTTTCCCCTAGGTTTAAGCTTTAACAGTGTAACTATGGGCGACAAAAAAAATAAAAATAAATAAAAAAATAAAAATAAAATTGCAAATCTCCACTTTGTTTTCTTTTTTTAGTCCCCCCTATTACATACTTTTTTAGACCGCTGAACTCCGAGGAAAACATAAATCCTCCTTGCGATGGGGCTGCTACTGCACTGCAAGTTTTAAAGGTTCATTTAAATCTAGGAAATTGGAAAAAGCACTATTTCTTACCCAATCACTTTTTTAGTTTTTTTGAGTTCTCCCTGTAACATAGTTATTACCTGTTGGTACTGCCAGTGGATTCAATATTTTTAAATCCACTTTCTGTAATAGGGTGACAGAGCTAAAAGGCGACTTTAAGAAACAAGCAGTTTGAAGCTTTAAACACTTTTAAACACTTTTTTTTTTTTTTAGCACAACAAAAAGATTTCAGCCGTATGAATAAAACTTTACCCAACCTCTGTAACTGAAACTTTAACCGAACAGCTTGGCTTATTAAAGCCACAACTTTGGGTAAAACAAAAATCTTCCTATGTAATGGGGCTGCTACTTCATTGCAAGAGATAAATACACATTGACATCTTGGAAAAAAACACATTCTTATTTGATCCAACCTTCCATCCAGGCTGTAAGATCGATGCCTGAAGCCTTTTCTTCACTTTGATCTGGCAGTCATGGTTCCTCTGACGTCATCATATACAATGTAGGGCCCATAGTCCTGCATTGGGCGTGAAGATGCTGACAGACAGTCCACAAGCCAGAGCCCAGGGGAGCATCAATTGCTGTGAAGTGGGGTTCAGGTTAGTAAAACTGAACATATTAGAGCATTTAACCCTTGTGTTTTGGGGGAACCCCCAGTGCAAAGGAAGTATTTCCTGGGAGAAAAGTTTTAAAGGAATTGCAAAATGACTGATCTACAGGCAGAATCAACAGTTGATAATATATTTTACAAAGGGGACTCAGAAAATCATGAACAGACTATATATATTTATATATTATTTTTTGAGCCCACTTTGTAAAATATTTTATCAACTGTTTATTGCAATTCCTTTAAATTTTGTCCTAATTCCACATTAAATTTGGACTTTGTCTGACAGTTATGATACTTCAAGATCATCAGCCAGGAGTTTTGATTGCCTAAATCTTACCCAACTAGGGTTTATGTACTTACTATATACCATCTAGCATGAATGAATTACTGAAAATTATCTTTTTATTGTGGTTAATTAGGGAGTATTTCTTCTTCCTAAAAGTCACTATTGTTAACTTGTAAAATAGTGCATCTTTAATAAAACTTTATATTTCCTAAGACATAACATTTGATGTAAAGGTTAAAATAAAATATATATATATATATACAGTCATATTCTTTAAATAAAAAGTGACAAATAAAGAGATATATATATCATTTCATTTTTACAGTATTTCTTTATTTGTCACTTTTCATTTAAAGAATATGAATGCTGTTTAAAAGTAATTTTTTTTTTTTTTATAAAACTTAAATATATTTTTAAAAAAAATTCTCAGTTTAAATAACTTTTATAGCAAAATGTGAATTGTCCTTAACTGGTGCAACAACTGCTCAAAATGTTTTTATTTTTATTTTATTTAAATATGTTTAGCACTAATGCAATACTTTAAATGGTCCCCATAAACCGTACTGAAATCATTATTGCATCGGATGGAAAAATCTGTAACCAGCATTAAACTACATTTCACCTCCCGCCCCCTCCCCCCCCCCCCCAAAAAAAAAAACTTGCTGAGTTTATTCAGAATGAAAATTAGCAAAAGGATTTATGTAGGATTTTACTTCCATTATTAAAAGTTTAAAAAAAGTTGTGTTTCCAATAAGTGGACAACTTTGTCTTTTAAATAAGATCTGACCGGAGGCTAAATTCACGTGCCTTTAAATCCAGTGATACATCTCCTTCCTTCCATAAAATCCATCCGATTTTAGCTGTACACAGCAATGCATTGTTGTCAGACCAATGGACCGTTAAATGTAGTTTGCAATAAAGTTGGTTAAAGATTTTGGTTGAATTAAGAATTGTGTCCACCGAATTCCCATGTCATTTACATCCCAAACCTACATCCTACTTTTTTTTTGAACGCCAAATTCCTCTGGAGCCGCTACATGGGCTGATGAGCAGATGGATTAAAGAAATCGTGTGAGCTACAAAATGTAACTATCTATTCTAGGAAGGATTTGCCCGTTTTTATCTGCTAATAAGATTATAGAAGTGACACAAGTGTCTTGATGAAATCTGATTGACAGCCTGCTGTACTTGTATCAGAAAGTGTGACACTAAACCTTGGAGCCTATTGTGCAGCCGAGAGAGCTAGCGGAAACATACCATCCTAATCCCTTTATTCATGTCAAGCATGGAAAAGAAAGGCTCCTGGGATGGCACCTACCAGCGCTGTCCCTGCTGTCCTTGTCCTTCTGATCTGTGCTAAGTCACTCAGCATGCTCCCGAGTGAGTCTGCTGCCTGTAGGGTTTGTTGGGTCCAGTTTATTCCACATCTTGTTCCATCATACAAAACCTTTTTTTCTTTTGTATAACCCACAGTAGGCCTCATGTATAAAGATTGTAGGAAAGGAAAGCGCATTGCCCATTGCATTCCCATTAATGTTTAATTCACGTATCATCCCCTATTAAAAGGATTAAAAATCAAATTTATTACTGTTATACAACTAATATATTTTACCTCCTTCAGACTGTACTGTATACATTAGGTCCAATATGCATCACATTAACATGCTTGCATGTGTATTATTAAATTTTAGGAGGTAACCAATTAAACTATTGTTATATTTGGAGAAAAAAACTGTTGGCGGAATCACACTCAAATTACATTCTACCCCAGGCATAATTTAAGCCTGGAACACTGAACTATAATGAAACAGGGCTAATAATTTAGCCACCATATGTGAATAGGTTCTCTGCTGGTATAGTAGGCTTATTGTGCTTTCTTGATATCATGCAGACATCTTACTACAGGAGCCACAATTTTCTGAACTATGATGCCAATAACAAATTACTGCATTTACATCTTTTTACCAAGTTAAAACAGACTTGAATGTAAAAGTCACTTAGGTTGGTATTCATCTTGGCTTCCACACCCTAATTCCAAGAGATCCATTAAAAGTCAATGGGCAGCTTTTCAGCTGGTAAACACAGCATAAAGAATAGCAACCTCTTTGGTAGTGTGTGCTAAAACATCTTTTAACTCCAGAACCGAGGGGACCACTCATTTGATATAAGAAACGTGCTGATGAAAACCTCAAAATAAAATAAGCTTTATTTGGTCTTTTAGCCTGCATCTGACTGAATACTCATGGTGGATCTGTTTTAAAGATGTTCTATACTATAGTCTATTTTCTGGTCTGTTGTAAACAGCTGGCTTGCTGCCTTTATGTCATGTGCTGTACTATGTATTAACCCTTATAGGTCACTTAAATGTCACGTGTTGGTAGAGTAACCCTTTCTCTATAGTAACACTTCTTTTTCATTGCAGACAAATAATGGATCCAAGCAGAAACAATGTGCTGCCATTGAGTTCTTGACGAAGGAGGGGTGCAGGCTGTGCGACACACACAGAAGTCTACAGATGTCAGAGATGACGCCACTGATAAGAGCAAGGTCTTATCACTTGTAACCCTTGTTAATACTGTCATCTCCATAAACATTCTGTAGCCTTCTGTGCATGTTGAACAGCCTGCACCCCTACTTCGTCAAGAATTGAGCGGCAGCACATTGTTTCTGCTTGGATCCATTATTTGCTTGCAATAAAAAATACGTTTTGCTATAGAGAAAGAATTACTCTACCAACACGTGACATTTAAGTGACCTATAAGGGTTAATACATAGTACAGTATATGACATAAAGGCAGCCAGCCAGCTGTTTACACCAGACCACAGCATAACCAGAAAAGAGACTATAGTGTAGAACATCAAGAACTCAGGGATGGCACATTGGTTCTGCTTGGAGAATCCATTATTTACCTGCAATGAAAAAGAAGAAGAGTTACTCTATCAACGTGTGCAATTTGAACAACCTATGTAAGTTAATTAAAAAGTTATTATCACATTTGCATAATGTTTTTTGGTACAGCCCTTATACGTATACTGTATAGGGTTGATTTAAGGCTACACATGAAAAAAAAAAATCAAGCTTAGTGGAGAAAATGATAAATTGAATATTAATAATCCTAGCCTTATAAACCAGTGTGGTAGTCTAGGGCCTGCATTAAATTAAATTCTTGAAGGGATGAATAGAAAAAAAGTATAGTATTTTTTTTTAGCATTCTAAAAATGCTTAAAAGAGGTAAATAGGTTACTAGGGATGTATTTTGTGTTGTAGTCTGCTGTTCAACCTTATACATACATTTTTTTGTTTTGCTTTAGGCTAGTATTACAGGTCATAGCAGATTTCAGAAGTGTTTCAGCAATATATCATGCTCCTACGTTGTATATCACTCTACCTTTTGAAAAAGCGAAGTTGGAATTTGTTAGGCATAAATACATGTCCATAGCAAATTGGATTATTGTGCAAACAATGTCCCTTGTGCATCTATCTTTGACATTTTTTGAGGGTAATTTTTGGCCAAAGAAATGTCATAGATTCTTGACACATCTTCTTGCCTTCACAATTAAAAACTTGCATTCTGGAGCTTCATTAATGTATCTGTAAGCATTTACCTGAGATGGAGAGATATTAATATTATAAAAGTCATGTAAATATATATAAATAAATATATAATATATATATATATATATATATATATATATATATATATATATATATATATATATATATATATATATATAATTTATTTATTTATGTTTATATATATATATATATATATATATATATATATATATATATACATACACATATATATATATATATATATATATATATACACATATATATATATATATATATATATATATATATATATATATATATATATATATATATATATATATATATATATATATATATATATATAACATAAATAAAAAAAAATATATATGTATATATATATATATATATATATATTTACATGACTTTGTATCACTTTAATTTCTATGTATCAGGTACATTTGTTAGAAAACTGTAGACTGTGGTCACCAGAAGCATTTTCATTTGCCGTTAAGGCTATGTTTTGTAAGTAAAATGTAGTAAAAACCCACTTTTGGTATTACCGTGCTTTGTATTCCTCATTATCACAGGTTTAGGCACATGGCTTCAGCATCACATTCACGCATTAAAACTATATTGCTGTTCGAGGATCTAGCAGAGCTTCTTCTGTTGGCTTTAAAGCAGCAGCCATGGTACTGGTCATATCAGTGTGGTAACCTGTGTCATCCGTGTTCTCCCCAAGGGTTTTTATTTACTAGAGGGAGTATGTTAGAAACAAGAACACACTACAGAAAATCTCATTATACATACAAGTCGGACAAATCTCAGTTTATTGGTTTTCCTCCAGGAGAAAACAGATCTAGAAGAGATGCATGGTTAACCATTCTGACTGCAGTACTGAGGTGCCGTAGGGTTGATGAGGCCTTCCCACGATTCCAAGTCCACTGAGAATATCAACGCTTCTGCGTCTCAGTATGTTTAAAAGGCTATGGTAATTATTATTTTCATCCACTTTAAAAACTTAAAAAGGACGACAGAGCTTAAATACAATCATCAGTCAAGGGAACAGTTCATTGAATGAGAAGTCTTGTTTCTCACGTGGTTCTTCTACCCAAGACATAATAGTTTAAATTATGATATGCTTGCACTGCAAGTTTGTGTGAGCAAGCGGATTACATGATCATTGAACCAATATGGCAAATCATACGAATGGCATACTGAGGTCCTTAGTTTTCTTTACCTGTTAAACAACCAAAAATGGCGCTGTTATGCCTCCTGTTCTAGTAATGACCATTAAGAAATGCTGATTTTAATATTTACTTGAAAGCAGAAAAAAAAACGGGTCACAAGTTTATTAACCACTTTCGTGGGGAACAAAAAAAATGAAAATAAAGAAAAAATAATATAATATAGCATATACAAGCATACACATACACAAGTCATATTGTAATTGAATGTTATAAAAATAATTATCTTTCCTTTTTAACCAGTAGAGACCCGCGCTATAGCCAAATGACGGCTACAGCGCGGACCTCCTTTGCAGGGACTACTTCTATTGACGTAGTCCCGTGCACGAGCGGCCTGCGCGCCCCCTGAGGGGCGCGCACGGCGCGCTCTGTGATCGGCGAGTCTATGAGACTCGCCTGATCACGGATCCGAGCAAGGGGTCGATCCCGACCCCTTACCACGTGATCAGCTGTCAGCCAATGACAGCTGATCATGTGATACAACGGAGCCGGTAATCGGCTATTATTCCTCCTCGCGCTGACAAAAAAAAAAAAGAGCCGATCACCGGCGGCCGTGATCGGGACATCAGTCCTGATCACGGCCAGCCCTGCCAGTGCCCACCTGCCCCCTGCCAGTGCCACCTCATTAAAAAATAAGTGCCCCCCGTCAGTGCCACACAGCAGTGCCCATAGTGTTACCCAGCAGTGCCCACAGTGCCACCCATCAGTGCCCACAATCTGCCTCAACAACGGTGCTGCACCCCAGTGCCACATATCCGTGCCCATCAGTGTCATCTACCAGTGCCCATCAGTGCCCATCAGTGCCGCCCATCAGTGCCCAGCAGTGCCACCTATCAGAGCCACCTATCAGTGCCATCTTATCTGTGCCCATCAGTACTGCCTTATCTGTGCCTATCGGTGCCACCTTATCTGTGCCTATTAGTGCTGCCTTAACTATGTCTATCAGTGCCCAGCAGTGCAGCCTATCAGTGCCCACCAATGCAGCCTATCAGTGCCCACCAGTGCAGCCTATCAGTGCTGCCTCATCAGCGCACTTTAATGAAGGAGAAAAATTACCTGTTTGCAAAACAAACTATTAAACATGATTTTTTTTTTTGCATCTTTTTTTGTTTGTTTAGTAAAAAATAAAACTCCCAGCTGTAATTAAATACCACCAAAAGAAAGCTCTATTTATGGAAAAAAAATGATAAAAATTTCATTTGGGTACAGTGTTGTATGCCCGCGCAATTGTCATTCAAAGTGCATCAGCGCTGAAAGCTGAAAATTGGTCTGGGCAGGAGGGGGGTTTAAGTGCCCAGTAAGCAAGTGGTTAATCAGCGGCCACTGTAATTTTCTAAAAATGCAATATGGCAACCTGGAGTTGTTCTGTACACAGAATATGTACAGAACGTCCCCCAGATATTTCATGTCCTTCTTTTGGATTGGCTCACTGATTTTCCCAGAAGTCTGCACTAAGATACAAGTCAGATTTCAGGCATCCCCTGCAACAAAAATGTCATTTTTGGTGAGATATTCCCAATAGGAAAACTATAGGGACCCAGGCCCAGCAGCTTTCCCTATTAGTGCCCTGCAGATGCTGCAGCTGATAATTATGAAACCACTCCCATTAGATTCAATTTCCCACATGGACACAGGCAAACACACAGAAATTTTTCCAGAATAACAAAAGGTAGGAATTTGCAACAGAGTATGCTAAAATCCTTGTAATGTACATAGATTCCCCCCGAGGGGAATGTCTCAACAAAGGTTGAGTTACTCTTTAAATACTAGCCTGTATATACCCCTTCCTTACTGGGTCATCTTTCAGTTTCCATTGTTGTGATAGTTTGACTGACAATTACTCAGAAATACAACACTGTACGCAAATTAATTTAGATTTATTTATTCATCTTTTTTTATTGTATTTAATAACCACTTTATTTTTTTACTATAAAACACACACACAAGGCTAGATCTCAAGGTCCTGTTTAATGATAATTATTAATTAGTACCAAATGGAGGAGTCATTGGTATTTACTGTAGTTATTCGTTTTCTGTAGAACCCTGAATAACATACCTGATTTAGATTCAGCTAAAAACTCCATTCACCCAATTCACAATGTTCCCCAAACAAAAAACTGGTAAGAGACTGCTTGGCTTAAAACACCATTATAATATAATTCTATTTTAAGAATATTATAAATGACATTACAATGGAGGACAAGCAGTCTCCTTCACCATGGCTTTTTGAGGAACATTTTCAACTGGTTGGACGAATTGGTTAGTTGATTCTATATAAAGGAAAAAGGACTAAAAAACAAAAAAAAACAAAAAAACTGATGTATCACATTTCATCATGATCTAAAATGCCCCAAGATTAGTTTAAGCTGGCCATGGATAGGTAGGATTTCTAATGAAAAATGTCAGGGAAAAAAAGATTTGTTCACTTTTCTAATCATTAGTGGGTCAAATCGACGTTTGTTTTCGACTGCAGTGATGGGAAAAAGTGAAGCAGGATGGAAATTTTTTCTCTTGAAACCGAATTTCTAGGTTGTTAATTCCAAAATCAAATGTTAAAAGCGAACGCCATTTTTTTGCGAATGACAAACAAATGTTTTAAGAATGTTTCAGGAATTTTTCGTGCAAATTTTCATAAGACTTTTCCACGAATTTTCATTAAAAAAATCTCACCATCTATGTCCAGCTTTAGTGGAGGAAGCAGCATGTAGTAGTCAGGGTGCAGGGGTCAGGACTATGTAATAAACAGAACAGCTTGCGCATTTCAGTGGTCAGGAGCCAGCACCCCCCTTATGGCGGTGGTCATTGGTAAGGACCTCATGGGTCAATAGTGTGCGTGTCCTTAAATATTGGTGATCAGTGGTGAGTGCTCCATAACATTGGTGGTTAGTGGTGAGTGCTCCTTTAAATGTGGTGATCAATAGTGAAGGTGCTATAACATTTGTGGTCAGTGATGAGTGGCCCATTAAATGTTGGTGGTTAATGGTGTGTGCTCCATAATATTCGTGGTCCGTCTATATGGCGTGCATGTTGACTTAGGAAGCTTTGGCACAAGCTAATGAAGGTTATGCTAGAGATTATACTTGCTCACATTTGTGTTTTGTCTTATTTTTGTTTTGGTTAACTGATGCTAAGGGCTTGTTCACATCAGCAGTGCACTATCACACTGCCTCTGGCGTGCAATGTGAAGGCACTGTAAGCTGCTCATGGCACAGTAACCTTTTGATAGTGAAGCTGCGCTTTAAAGAAAAAGTACTGCATGCTGTGCTTTTTTCAGCACACAATACCACAATTCAGTGGTGTAAACTGTCATGATAAGGAACCAGGTTTTTTCTCTTGTCATAAACATGGGGACAGCAAAGCTGTCTAGCACAGCACAACACATCGGGCGTGAATGGGCCTTAAAACTTAAAGGTTGACTCCACTTTACTAAATAGTAAATAAAAAAATAGCATATACTATTGAGACAAGTCCTATTGCAATTGACAGTTATTAGAAATCACCTTTCCTTTTCAATCTGCAGCTCTATAATTTCCTGTAAAATGCAATATGGCAACCTGGATGGGTTTATACACAGATGGTGTACAGAATGCCCCCAGAAATGTAATTTCCTCCTTGTGTGATTGAATTTTTGATTTTCCCAGAAATCTGCACTAAGATACATGACAGATTTTGGTCATCCTCTGCAATAAAAATTTCATTTTTTTTGGTGAGATTTTCCCAATAGGAAATCTAAAGGCCTATAGGCTCATTAGTGCCCTGCAGGTGCTGCAGCTGATTGATAATTATGAAACCACTCCCATTAGATTCAATTTCCCACATGGACACAGGCAAACACACAGGTATTTTTTCAGAATAACAAAAGGTAGGAATTTGCAACAGAGTATGCTAAAATCCTTGTAATGTACATAGATTGTGGAGTTACTCTTTAAATACTAGCCTGTATATATCCCTTCCTTACTGGGTCATCTTTCAGTTTCCATTGTTGTGATAGTTTGACTGACAATTACTCAAATACAACACTGTATGCAAATTAATTTTAATAAGGGAAATCAAATTTAAAGGGATGCAGATCCTGTCACGTTCCTCATTAGAGCCATACAAGTGTGGTAGCTGATTAATAAGGATAAAATCACTCCTTTACAGATTCACTCAGCACATGGACAAACAAGTAGCTATTCTGTTCTCAATCTGCAACAGTTAAAATCCCTGCAATGTACTGTACATAGATCACCCAGATAGGAATGTTTTTTTTTTCTCAACAAAAGTTACTTTTTAAAGTAGATGTAAACCTCAACTGAATGTTTTTTAGTCATTGTGGCAGGCAGACACTGACACTTTTGAAATTTTGTGGGAACTAGTGCACTATCACTGTACTAATGACACCGGTTGGGAAGGGGTTAAACATCTAGGGCTATCAAAGGGTTAACTGTGTGCCTAGCCAGTGTTTATGTGTACATTGTTAGGTGCTTTTACTAAGGGAAGGGATGGATTTTAATCTTTGCTTTTACAGGAACACAAAATCCATCCCCCCCCCCCCCCCCGTTAGAATGATGATCTGCCTTTACATAGGCAGAGCTTTGTTCTGTGTCTTTGCCTGACAATCAGCGGGTGCCCGTGGACATGTAGTGCTTGACACCTGCAGATCGGCGGCACAATCGCACGGCCCCCCCAGGCGGAAGTGCAGGCTCATGTATATACAGTAGATACGTTGTTATGCACAGGAGGGCCGCCGCGTAGCAGTATTTCTGCTATAGGGCTTTCCGGACCTGGTTAAATACTGTTTTTTCATCCTCTGTTGTATTTCAGCAGTGTTGATTTCTTGCAAGATCTTTGCATCCACTTCCTGTGTGTGGAACGCATCCAGGTCTTTTTAACTGGCAAGAACCAGTGCTTGAGGGAGTTTCTTCCACATTTTCACAGCTCTTACTGTAAAGAAACCTTTCTGTATAGGCTCCTTTCCTCCAGACGTAAAGGTGACTGTAGCCATATTAGTGCACTTGCGAAAAACACAGTTGAATATCGTCCATATTTTTTGTTAAATTAACTAGTTAGCCCCACGTTCACAGTGGGCCATTTTGACATGTGATTTGATATGTCATATTGCATGTCAAATCGCCGGCTGTTTCCGGCAATGCCACTGTCTGAATTGGTGCAACACTGATTTTGCGGCTCCACACCGATTCCCAAAAGTAGTTCCTTTACCACTTTTGATAGCATTGCTAGACTCGCATGATTTCAAACCCCCCTCAATGTGAACCTTGACTTAAAGTAGAAGTTCAGCCTAAAAATAAATCCCTAAATCTACTTGCAGCCACAATCGAAGACTAACCTATCTAGCATTGAAATGCCTGGGAAGTGACATCACCCATAGAATTACTATGGGGCTTCTGTTGTCAGCTGCCCCTTCCGCACCCGCCTACACAGAGAAGTTGCCACTGACAGCTCAGTGTGGGAGTGGCCTGGAGCGGCTTCAGAAAACATATGTGTAGCGATTTGAGCTTTACAGAGCTAGATAGGTTAGTCTTAGATTGTGGCTGAAAATAGATTTAGAGATTTTAGTTTTAGGCTGAACTTCTACTTTCAGGACAACTTTTGGTTTATACCCCCACTTCTTCTAAGGCTTAAGCAGTACCTTGGACTTTAGAAGGGGGTATACCCCAAAATCTTATCCTGAAAATTTAACTGTTGGTGGAATTAAAGTATCACAGACAGTACTCAACTGTGTTGCTGGGAGAGAGTGTGAAAGAATGACAATGCAATAGAGCAATCGGGGCAGAGCATTGTTCCAGAAAGTCTTGAACGATGATCTTCACGGCATGATCGGGGTTACTATTTAAAATATTTTATTACAATGTTTTTATTAGTTTTTAACCACTTAAAGACCGGCTGCCGCAGTTATATTGTGGCAGGTTGGCTCCCCTGGTTGAATCGGCATCATGGTACGTCGGCCTCTTTAAGAGCCCCAGAGGTGCGACGCCGGAGCCGATGTGATCACACCCGATCGCTCCTGAGAGAGACAGAATGGGGATTTGCCAATGTAAACAGACAGATCCCCGTTCTGTCAGGGGAGGATAGACAGATCGTCTGTTCCTAGTTATTAGGAACAGCGATCTTTCTCCTCCCCCAGTCACTACACTGACCCCACAGATAGAAACACCTCCCTAGGGAACACTTAACCCTTGATCGACCCCTAGTGTTAACCCCTTCCCAACCAGTGATATTTGTACAGTAATCAGTAGCTATTTTTAGCTCTGATCACTGTAAAAAAGGTCCCAAAAAAGTGTTCGATCTGCCTGCCGCAATGTCACAGTCCCACTAAAAATCGCTGATCACTGCCATTACTAGTAAAAAAATAAATAAAATTATTATAAAAATGCCATAAATCTATCCCCTATTTTGTAGACACTGTAACTTTTTCGCAAACCAAACAATATATTCTTATTGCAATTTTTTAACCAAAAATATGTAGAAGAATATATATCGGCCTAAACTGATGAAGAAATTAGTTTTTTTACATTTTTTGGGGGTAAATTTATTATAGCAAAAAGTAAAAAAATTGTTCTTTTTCAAAATTGTCTGCCTTTTTTTGTTTATAGTTCAAAAAATAAAATAAAAAATGCAGAGGTGATCAATTAGCACCAAAAGAAACCTATATTTGTGGGGAAAAAAGTACATGACTTTTGTTTGGGTACAGCGTCGTATGACCGTGCAATTGTCAGTTAAAGCAACGCAATGCCGCATCGCAAAAAATGGCCTGGCCACTAAGGAGGCAAATCCTTCCAGTCCTTAACTGGTTAATGATTGGGTTTACATCTACTTTAAGTGCAGAAAAAAATAAAAAATAGCTGCAGTGCCAGTGTCATTCTTGCCTTCTGTTTGAGCAAATGTCAGTAGCCTTCACTGCTACGACATCGATGAGAAACCAACAGAATCTTTTGACATACTGCTCACACACAGCTGTCCAAAAACCTGCTGAGGCTGAGAATTTTGTGGTTGGAGCCGATCTTAAATTCTGAGCAGGAAGAATCGCTCGCATAACCTGTAGCTGTTTATTTGCTTGTGCCAAAGCTCCATCAACTCACACAGACTGACGCCACCGCTACTGGAACGCGTCCTGTGTTAAATATGTTTATTCCAGATTTGTGAAGAGATTATTTTTTTTGACAGCCCCGTCATTTTATTGATAAGGATACTTGCCAGTCATTCTAGAACCTGTAAATAATCCTCTTATTCCTATTGAGGCATTTGGATGTTGTTCATGGAAGTCTGGGCTGGTTTTAAGAGCTGCATTGTTATAGCCTGAAGAGCTTGTGGCTTTTAAGAATGGGACAAAGAAAAGCCAATAGTTAATGTTTCCACCCTTTACGGAGGAGAGAAAAATATTTTTAGGATCATGGGGCAGGGTTTACATATGTAGAAAGCAGCACAGCACAACATAACATTCAATCTTGCGATTCTCGGCAACTAAATAGAGAAGCTAATATTACAAAGCTATCTTCAAGATTCTAGGCTTAAAGTGGTTGTAAACCCCCCCCCCCCCCCCCCCCACAACTTTGTCCCATGTAAATCAACATAAAAACCCTAATGAACACTGCTTGTAGATATCTCCTCACTTGCTTAGTATTGTTGTAATCCCTTTTGTTCTTTAGAATGACATCACTGAGCATGCCCAGATCTCCCCTGATTTACGGCACACTCTCTATGTCTTATCTATCTGTTATCAGGACTTCCTACAGCACACCACTGATATCCCAGGAGGCTACAGAATCATTCAGAGCTTCCTCCTACACACCATGTGACCATGTGACATCACATGCTGTGTAAACGTGGCCCTTACTGCAGTCTTATCAGCTGAAGCTGATAAGACTGACAAAGGCAAACATTAGAAAATCTGCACAAGTAAATACTATGAAATAAAACAAGTAAGCTATGAACAGGGAAGCAGGGTTGCCATAGAAACGTTGGATTGAGAAGGAGGCTTGCTTAACAGTACAGGAAGTGCTCAATGTAAGGGCGGAAATACACTGCACTGTGGACTCAGAAAACAATACTTAAAATGGCGCTGCCTTACCCCTGGAAACAAGTTTTTTTAAATTTCTTTAAACTGTAAGTAATATGCGATTTGGGCTGGATTACAGTGGCTATAGTTTGATAATTACTTATTATAATGGACTAAATGAAAAGAAGCATCAGAGTGGGAGAGTTTACTTCCTCTTTAATTCAAAGTGATTATAAACCCTTTCCATATACCCAGTGATGTAGCTGGCCTCAGGTGATACACAGAGGTAATACAAATCCTCCACATAAGTTGTACCTGTCTATCTGTAGATGTTCAAAGTGCCAAATCTATGAAGCTTGTCTGCGTTGTCAGAAAGCACACTGTACAGCTCATGGAGGAGAGCTCTGAGAGCTGATTGGAGGGAAGGGGCACACCCTCCTCTTCACATAGCAACAGAGCTGAGGCTGTCAATCACAGGCTGTGTGCTGGAGATTCCTCCCCTGTCACCTTTTTTTTTTTTGGTGTCAGGAAAACTTGTCAGAAGTGCAGAGCAGAGGAATTGGGCAGCAAACAGAAACAACACTTAGTGCTCTAGAATGAGACATACACACCCTATAGAAGGATATGCTTTGTTTATAGTTTGTGTCTGAAAATTACAACCATCTAAAAGCCCATCTCTGGGATTAAATTAACCACCCTATCACCCCTGTCTTCCACCCCCTATAGCTGATTACTGGCATGCCATGGCAATCTAAATGCGCTTTTTATTTACTCAAAGTCATGGTCTTATGACACTCCAGTACAAAGGCTAGAAAGCGCGGATGGTGGAATCTTCATTGTCGGCCCTAAATATTTTCAATCCCCCCACACCTTTTCCCCATCCAATGTTTTCAAATTATAGTTAATTTTATGCTGGTTATACACTAGTAGAATTTCTTTAGAAAATTTTAATTTTCAAAACATTTGTTGAATTTTATAGCAGTTAAGAGATGGTAATTTTTTAACCATAGTAACAAAAAAAAGTTAAAGGCACATGATGAAAAATTGTCTAATAATAATAATTCTAAGTGAATTTTGTCTAGGTTGTGGTAGCAGATCACAGACTGAAGGATCCTGAGTTATTGGCCAGGGTTTTCTGGTAAAGCTCAGAGTTTCCACTGAAAAAGAAAAGAGAGGGAGGTGGGAGAGGCCTTATAGCGTAGCAGAATAGTTCAGAAACAAGGATTCAGTGCTTCCACAATAATAACAAAAAAGTTCAAAATGGACTTACAACTTTTGAGGGGAACAAGAGAACTTCCTAGTTCGTGGGTGGAGAAAACCTGTCTCCAAGCAGCATCAGTGTGGTCACTCTTTATGACTTGGGCATAAAGTGGTAGAAAGAGTGCAAAAATGGCCCTTGGGTAGTTTGATTGGCAGAGGTGCCCGATGTGGTTGTTCAAAGAATAGGCACGAGGCATCTGCTTTGATAAAACATCTAATGGAAATTTAAAGCCACAAAACACTTTTTATTTGGTAAAGTAATTGGATGTTTTACCAAAGTAGACGGCTCATGCCTATCGTTTGAACAACCACATCGGCCGCCACTGCAAATCAAACTACCTAAGGGCCCTTTTTGCACTGGCTCTTTCTAACAGTAAACATGTTTTTAATTTGGGAAATTCTGTATATTCCAAAATCGAATGTTAAAAGCAACACAATTTTGTAATACTCTTGAATGACATTCTGCAAGTCTCTGATGGTATTTGTGAATGTACTAATAAGATTTTTCCTACAAATGTTCATACCAAAATCTACCAGTGTATGGCCAGTTTAAAGTATAAAAGAGGAAAGGGATTTGAATACCTGTCTTTTAATTGTTGTCTGTGTCCCTGCTGGGGAGATTCACTCTTCCTATTAGTCCTGGTGACTGTTATAATCAAAAGTGAAAGAAAATTCCAAATTATGGGTGGTCACCAAAACAGGAACTGAGGGAGGAAATCTGCCAATGGGGACACTAGTTCTTGTTACAGCCAGGGATTTCCCTCACTTTGATTTCCTGTTTTGACTATAAGTGAAGGGAAAGCTCCCCTGTGGCACAGATGGCAAAAACAAAACTGACAGGGGTTATAACCCTCAGAAAATAGAAGGTGGGAACTCTGCACACCTGAACTAGCGAGGTAAAGATACGGCTTCAACCTGAACTTCTCTTGACTTTACTCCTCCGACATGTTTTGCCCTGCCCACAGGGCGTAAAAAAAAGTTGCCTTTAATTCTACTTTAACCACTTCAAATACTGCCCAACACATTTGTGCAACAGCAAAAGCTTGGATGACCACTTGCCGCACATATGCGTCACCGGGTGGCTGATGTTTATGTACTGAGTGTGCGCTCCAAGCACAAAGACAATGCTGTCAAAGACTAAAGCTGTGTACACACGATCGGATTTTCCGTTGAGAAATGTGTGATGGCCGGCTGTTGGCGGAAAAACAGACAATTGTTGGATTTTCTGTGAACAAACGTTGGATGGCAGGTTTTAAAATTTTCCACTGACAAATGTCTGTTAAGATAAGGGGGAAATAGACTTGGCGCTATACCTTTAAATTGCAATATTAAATGGTGAAAAGCAAAGTCGAAGTTAGTGAAAAAAACGATAATTTGTATAAATTTTCCAGCATGCTGGTAAGTGAAAAAAAAAAACCAATTCTATTTATAACAACCAATAATCTCTAGTGATTTTTTAAAGGAAAACCACATATACCTGTGTTAGTACCGTGAAAGTGCTAACCTTATTATATTAAATAAACCATAAATGAACATACAATTACTATGTTTGGTAATAAAAATGCAAGTGACAACCATGCAAAATCCCAAGTGAAATTTGAGCATAAAATATCAAAAGCAATTAAGAAAGTATTTCTAAAAATTAATTTATATCAAAATAATATCAGATTCATAAAATATTGATTTGTGAAAATCCCACGTTTTCATGAACAGTGTACTTAGTGCCACATCCTAAATAGCATGTGAATAATAACAGGTGAAAAATAATATAATAAACAGTGAAAAAATCTTCCGTGAGTGTCTTCAAACTGTGTCTGCAACTGCTGCTCCCAGTGCACAGCGAATACTAATGTGATTGCTCTCACCAGAGGTTTTACCCCATCCGGGGTGGATCAGCCTTCACAGTATAAGCCACTGTGTTGCTCTCTGGCTTTAATCAGAAACGAACTGAAAGGCACAAAATGAAAAGCGCAAAATGAAAAGCGCAAATCAACACTCACCAAACTTCCACTAACACAAAATTAGCAGAAGGAGCCCAAAGGGTGGCGCTAAAGAGCTGAAAAACCATGTAGTAAGTCACTATGTTCATGTTTGTTGGCCGACAATTCCTTGCCATTTGTAAGCAGGACAAAATACACGCCTTCGGACAAAATTCGGATGTTTTGTCTGTGGAAAATCCGATTGTGTGTATGAGGCTTTGGGCACTAAATATTGCTAACCGGCAGAACCAGCTTCCGATCATGTGACCACTCCTGACCCCTGGGCGTTCAGAACTATTTAAAGGGACACCAGGGTGGAAAACTATGTGCAGTGTTTTCTCAGTCTGTGTTCTGTTTCACTAAATACTATTGGTGTCTTTTCATTTTGCTTTACCAAAACAGTAAACATATTTCCATTATTTGATTGTACGGAATCTCCAAGCCATATCTATGAATGCCATCAAATGCTGTTTTAAACAAACCACCTATTTCCACAGCCATATATGTGGCAAAGCAGTGACCAAGCAAGGTTTAACCTTTGCATAACAAAAAGCCATTCTTATTTATTTAGGTGGGACAATGGAGTCAAGGCATCTTGTATTGTCTTGGGTATGATTGTTAGCATTGAGTCAAATGGTGTCCCGGTAGGAGTCATAGAGATCTCCTTTGGGAAAACTGAATCCTTGTTTGGAGACACAAAGTATTTTTAAGATTAGGTTTCAAATCCCCCCTCTTTCTTTCTCCTGATGACTAAGCTTGAGAAGATTTGTGTTCGGTTTGTGACCCCGTTGAGCATCAAACAGGATGGAAAGAAAACACTGGAGAAGTTCGCACTGCTGGGTAAGACTGACCTATAGAAAGACAATGCAGATGTTTCAGTTCAGGGAAGATGTGTATTATTAAAGTATATGTGAACCCTAACCTTGAAAAACAACCCATTCAGTTTAAAATAGAAATGAAAGGCTAAACGTGTGTTTGTGCGTGTGTTTGTGCGCGTGTGTTCATATATATATATATATATATATATATATATATATATATATATATAAAATGTATTTATTTAAAATAGGGCTGTGACAATTAAAGATTAATTCCTCGATTAATCGATACTTTTTTTGATCGATCAAAATTCTTTTGATTGGTACTACTCACCTCTCCGCCGGCTTCCGGGTCTTCAGGGAGTTCCGTCGGAGATCTGGTGACGTCACGGACATCAACGTCACTGGACTCCTCCCCCTTCCCCAAGTGCCTCCGTCTGCTAATGAAGGGAAGATAGTCCAGCGACATTAAAGTTCTGATTGAGCGTAACGTGTACGGGGGAGGAGCTACGCATGATGTCACCCGCTGCTGCCCAATGGAACCAATACGATTGTCGGCTTTACATGCTGTGTTTTTATCATCTATATGTGAGTAGTTTGTGTTTGAACACAAAAATGAAATCTTATACTTAAGCGGTGAGCACTTAGATCTTTTCTTTCTACCCATGACCTGCCGTCCTTGCTGAGATCTAGGGAGACGTGAGAGAAGTTTATGGTCCGTGTTAACCCTTTTGTTACCCACTTGCATGGCCACCTGTTTGTACAGGGGTCCATGCAATAAGGTGAGAGTGATTAGTTAAACTGGAGGTGGAGGGAATGTCACGCTACTGTGAAAAAAAATAATTACTTACGTCAGAGCTACAGTTTGAATTTAAAACGTATTTGTGTGAACTGTGAAGATAAGTCATGGATTGTGGAAACTAACTAGTGTCAGGTGATTGTATATAGTGTATACCACATTTACCACTGCCTAATGCAGAGTTGCAATGCAAGGAGATCAGCTAAAAGTAGTTGGATCTGTATGTGCGTTATAATTTTTCTAAATTAGTCGATTAATCGATTTTAAAAAAATTGATTACTCAAACACAAAAATTTTATTCAGTAACAGCCCTAATTTAAAATATAAATACCTTTTTTTAATAAGTGATCACATAATCTCAGTTCTCAGTTGCATAAGGGACTCAGAGAGATAAAGGTGGAAAAACAGCAGTATACTAATCACAGTGAATGGCGGTGCTGATGGGCTTGTCAGCACACGTCTTGGCCATTGAAGGACAGGCAGGCTGTGATCCGAGCACAGCCAGAAAACGAATCACGCTGGGAAGAGGCCTAGCCTAGCATGGTCAGTTTAAAATAGGAAAGCAGGGAGACTGGCAGGATCACCAAGTTTTTAACAAAAAAGAAGCAATACAAAGAGAACAGGATACTTTTTAAACAACACAAGCACAGAAATATGAAATGTTGGGGTAACATGTTCTTTAAACCCATCTCTTAGTTTTCTAAACTGGCCCTATGCATCAATGCGAGTTGGGAACCTTAGATTGTAAGCTCCTTGAGGGAAGGGATTACTATGAATGTACAATATATATGTAGAGCTGTGCAAATTGGCGATGCTATATAAATACCTGTAATAGATAAACAGAAGTGTACCATTGCTTTAACAAGAAGGTGATGACATGTGGTGCCCTTAACATTCTGTGATGTTGTTAAATTAGGTTCTAATGCTTCTACATGTGTCAGCTTTTGAAGATATATGATCACTATGGAAGGCACCCACAAGCACAGTATAATTGGGAGACTTCTATTCCCAGGATAGGTGCTGGGGTGTGGTACTCGGGTGCCATTCAACCTTGCATGACCCAGACTGGTTTTACTTCTTGCTTTCATCGGTGGTTGGCAACCACACCTACTCACTTGTTAAAGAACAGCAAAAACTTATATTATCTATAATATTTTATATTATAATTTATTGAATTAGAGAAACCTCTGTATTAGCACAGTATACCTGAATAGTATGTGATATGCAATAAAGTCCATACTGGCTCTTTCAGACACAGAACCAGAGGAGAGTTTGGGGGGGCAGTAAAAAATAGGTGGATGAGCTGTCGTTTTACCAGCCAACCCCTTGAACTGTAACAATGTGATTGAACAGGACTCTGCACATGCCACAGGACTGATGCTTTGCTTCGCAGACACTGTATTTTTAACTCGGGGTGCATTGTTTGACAGACGGCACCACCTGTCAAACTCGCCTATTGAATTCAATGGGGCTGCACCACAAACATGAGCCAAATGCTTGAGTTCAGGATGCAGTAGTAGTGCTTCCTGAACACCTGTCAGCCACTGCTGTACTGACCCACTGAAGATTGCTCTTCAGAGGGTGGTAATCAGTAGCGCAACTCTGAAAGAAGCCTGAGGACTCAAATACACTAGCTTTGGAGGGCAGTAAAGCCCCACAGTTGAGGCACATTTTTGCTGCTCCCCAGCCGTTTCCCCTATAGCTTTATTCTTGAAGGGTAGAGATCACGCTGGACTGACTTAGTTGGTCAGTAATTGTAAATGAGAGGTCCAAAGGGCAAGGTAAGAAAGGTTTCTTTCCAGAGGTTGATGCCTGACCGTTTTGTGAAGATGGTAAACCCTGTTATCGGTATGGGCTGCTACCTCAGGTTGTGTCCAGGTGGTCACTCCCATAGTGATCAAGAGAGGGGAATCTAGCATTCAAGCCTTAGCTGACAGTTGGACATTCCCAGACCTAATACTCAGGTCCTAGACAGACACTAATAGGATCCATATTCAAACAGCAGAACTGAGGAAGGATAGCCCTTTGTCCCCTGAAACGCATTGGCTATATTCTACCATCTGTACTCCAAATAAAGCAGTTTTATTTCACAACTGCTGCATTCCAGGCACTCCTTTACATTCACCTCCCTTTAGCTGGAAAGGTAGTGGCTGGGGGTGTACACATGCTGCAAAGCTTTGCTGCCTGACCACCCCCTGTTGCAACCATGGGCACTACCACCCACTAAACACGAACCATTTAAGTGAAGGGGTTAAAATAGGGGGTGAGGAGGCGACATAATGGCCTACCACCATCTGTCAAATGCTCTCTGAGGAGCGGTCGTTGTGTAACGCAATGCAAGCATATAAAAAATGCATCCAATATGCACCAATAACGTGATAGGCACGTTATTGGGCATTCATGATACCTAAAATTTCAAAGCATGTCTAAATTGTCCACATGACCTTGCTATTAAGTTCCCTCACCCACTTTAAATTCATAAAGATTAAAATGGCTCTTTATTCTCACCCGCAGTGTTACATGTTTGCATAGAGCATGTCTTCCTGCTACAGACTGTTCAAACTCTGGGCTTAGCCGAGTCTCTGTTTTGGATTGAAGGAAACTTGGCTGTGGTGACAACATTCATCAAAAACATGCACATACTGAGATAATGTATTTCAGGACATTCTGGATGAAGAAGGGAGTTTAAGGCCTTGGCTTTTTAAGTGTGATTCAGCCGTTACATCATGGTGGTAAAAAATAGCGCACACATTTCTGTAGAAAATTAAGCAGCCTAGAAGCATTTCTAGAGTTTTTGACTTTTGAGAAACAACACTTTTTACGCCGAATGCCTGTAGTTCTGTGTAAGCTACAACTGTGCTCACACAGGACTATCTTTGGCTCCCGATGGCTGAACAGATTAGTGGGGAATTCGAAAGGAAGGTTTGGTATTTGAAGGAAGGAAGTATTTGGTGTTGGGAGACATGTGCAAAGCAAAACTATTATAAATGCCCTAACCCCAGCTGATAAAATCTAGTATGCTCATTTTATCTAGGAAAGGAGAGAAATCAGAACATCACTTACTTTAAAGCCAAACTTTAGTAAATAGATACAAAGTGCCCTTGCAGTGGAGCCCCACACTGCAGGGGTTAAATGCTTGTTACATCTATGAGAAGAGGGTGTATTACTTGCCCTACGCCTACCCTGGCCATGCCCAAGGGCTGTCCTTCTCTCTCTCAGGTGTTCTGGGTTGTGGGTGTCCATTGGCATCATCATGTATAACATAGGGTTATTAACCTGCAATCACAACCAAGAGAAGCTACAGCACTAAATAGATCTCACAGATCAATTTTGAAGCAGAGAAAAAGTACCACTACTCCTAGATTTAATGAGCAGTTGACCATCACAATGCAGGGGGCCCCACTGCAACGATACATGTAACCTAATTCCTGCAGTTCTGCTTTCATCTGGTGGTTTTCTTCCAAGAACAACCTGTCCAAGAAGCCACCCCTCATAACATACCTAATGAAAGGTCCCTTCATAGTCCTGAAATGTTGCTTCTCTATGAGATCATGCAATAATAAGATGATATGGATGATGTTGGTTTGCCCAGCCACATTCCAAGAAGGAAGAAAAGAGTAGGGCATCAGCTGCTGTGGCACCCTGGACTAAACAAAGTGATGTTTGCTGCTGGGTCCAACCTCGTTCCATTGCTATGGAAACGCAGATACTCGATTGGCAATGTCACTTTCCATTCTGATGTACATGTCCCAATACTGGAACGCCACCTGGCAGGTCTGTGCATCGCTGTGAAGTAGAGAGAGATCACGTGACCTGCAAATGTCAGTCGATTTATGCTCGCTTTTATATGGTGAAACATGATATTGTCAATAGCTAGGTTAACAACCGCTTTAAATCCTTTGTCAGTGAGTGTGTGTGTGTGTGTTTGTGTGGTGGGGATCATTTGAAATAATTTTTTGAATCTTGTATTTTAATTTGAGCTGAAGTAAACCCATGTTCCAGATAGTTGCAGGGAATTTTAAGAGAATATAGATATTTTCTTTTAACTGATTGGATGTTTGAAGTGAACACAGATCCACTTCATTTATGGTGCTTATATGGCTCTGAAAATGTATGTAGCACTTTACATATATATTATACATTCACATCAGTCTTTGCACTTCAAGAAGCTTACAATCACTAACTCCAAGACTAAGCCCAGTGGGCAGGGCGAAACATGTCGGCATGGACTGGATGGAGTTGGGTTGAGGCTGCTATCACATCCTATCACACACTGGGCTTGCGTGGTGTGCAGTGTCTGAGATTTCTCTCCTTGTTCTGGGGAGTATATGGAGTCAGGGCAGACTCCTAGCCAGACCTGCACCCTCAGTGGAATATACCGAATGGGGGACATAGATGCCGGAGCAGAGACCCTGAAGTCAGTTTAGGTCCCTAAAGCTTCCCATTGATCTTTTTTTTTTTTTAACCAGCTGAGTGGCTAACCTTGAGTGATTTGAGGTGGATGAAGCAATTATTACCACTGTGGGGACTCCTCGACTGTCAGAATACACTGATCAGAAGTGCAGCCATTGGCTGCATGCGCTGATCGAGTGAAATGTTCCCAATTTGAGAGAAGCTGATCACTGGGACTTTTCTGGAGCAGGAACAGCCACATATAAACTGGCCACCATTTACACCATTTTTGGCCACCTTAAAGTGATTGTAAAAAATCACCTTGTTAAACAAGTAAAGCAACCCAACCTACTGGTTTGGGGTTTTTGTTCCAGCCAGAAAATGCCCTTGCCAAAAAACACTGATAACAGTCTATGTGTACATGGACACATAGGATAACATGCTGGGGAGTTTACTGGCTACAGGAAATAACTCCTGAAGCTAAAAACAGCAGCTGTAAACACGTCCAGCGTGCATGAGGCCTTCAATAAAAATGAAAAGCAAAACATTTGTGTATAGATTTAAAAAACAATATAAATATCTTTTTTCCTCCCTTATAAGTGATCACATTGCCTCTGTTCTCAGCTGCATAAGAGCTGGGGGAAAGAGACACAGCGGCACACAGATTCCCAGTGAAACGATGTGCAAAGGAGGTGTGTCAGGACAAGTCTGATCATTGGAGGAGAGCAGGCTAAGCTCCCAGCATACCTAGAGAAGTTTGGTGAGTTTTTAATAGGAAAGCAGGGGGACTGTCAGGAACACCAGGGATTTCACACAAAGGAAGCAATACAAACAGAACAGGATACTTTTCCATACAAGTACATGGTACAGCAGGCACATATCAGGAATATGAACGTAGGGGTAACAAACACTTTAACTCATTTTTTTACATACACATACTAGGGCCAATTGACTTACCAGTATGTAAACCCACACGTGCATAAAGAGTACATGCAAACTTCACGCAAGTAGGGTCATGGTTGGGATATGAACCAATGGCCATAGGGCTACCAGGCAGAATTCGTAACCACTAAACCACCATGCTGCCCTACTTCAGTAATTAAGATATCCTTACTTGTATAAATATATCTCAAAATGTAGAGAAGTTGAACCTTTATGTAATCTCGATGTAAAAGGTATCTGCTATCCTTTACCACTGCTGAATACCATTTAATACAAGGGAACCCAGCCAAGAAAAACAAATAGGCTTCAACCAACAGAAATCTTTTTTTTTTTTTTTTTATCTTCATATTTCTCCCTTGCAGAGTCTCTCTAAAGCTAATAATACAATAGATAATGGAATTTTTTTCCTTTACCAAATTACAATTTAATAAAGGAGCAGGCTGTAGTCATACAAAGGCAGTGATATTACAGTGAGCTACCTCTGTCTTTTCCATGGCAGCCATAACAATACAAAAAAAAAAAGAAAGAAATAGAGGCTTCCAATGCAGATTTTTTTTTATAGGCTCAAATAAACCGCAGGGCTTTGATGGCATAGAAATAAAGCCACCCCGCTAATAAGTTGAATCTGGCAGTGTCCTTTCGTACCATCTCTAGTGAAATCAGCTGATTCTTTAGGTCAGACAGAAATCAAAAACACATCTGTATCCCATATGACTATATCATTCCCAGACATACGTCTTTCTGGAAGCGTTATCCTAATCACATTTATTGGCTAATGCTTAAATTGTACCCAAATCGCCCCAACTTTGATGTCTTGGAAAACTCGAGGGAGAAGCATGGCCAGGGCTTATTCAGACGTAAAAAAGGGGATATTCATTGTAGTGTTTAATGCTCTTTTTTCGGGCTTTCTGTACTTTTTATTCAGAACTGCAGTAAGGTACATTCATAAATAACAGCATTCTTTCTTTTGATAGTTTGGGAAACTTAGAGATCTAAAGGTAGAAATTCTAATTGGCTGCTTCTCTATGATTTGTTGATCTGCCAAGTATGTTTTTAATCCTTATTAACATTCTCTAAAGTCATGCATGAAATATAGCATTGGTACCACACTATGTGGCATGTGTTTCTGCTTTTCCAGAGATTTTCAAGCTATTTTGGATCTACCCTGTTGTTCATTACAGCATGGTTGTGTTCATCCAGTGATGGTTACATTCTGACCGAAAAAACACAAAATAAAAGAAGATTTATGTTTGTTTAAAGCATGAACCAAAAATTAGGTGGACAGAAATGAAACACACACAAACATATGTTTGTGTGTAACGCTGAACATGAAGTGGTGTATGTGCTTGTTGATGCTGGAAGAAGGCTTCTTGATGGAATAGTCATTTTAGAAATGCTACAACTGTTTTTGTAAGAACAGAATTGTTTTTGTGGTGTCCCTAAGAATTGCATCATCTGGCCCACAAGCAAGAATTTGAATCAGAACATTTTCATGTGCAGCAAATCGCTTAATGGTTAGTAGATGCTTCACTAGGGTCCTTGGTTCGACCCTCAACCAGGACACCAGATATAGTTTGAATGTTCTCCCTCTGCTTCCATGGATGGTCAGAATGTTAAATAGATTAAAAGTGCACCGCTCCTTACTCATTCAAACCTCACCCATATGTAGTGCTCATTCCAACAGGAACCTGCAGTTTAAGATCCCTAGGGTCTTTTCCTGTAGTTGCACCCACAGCCAGGCACACAGTCACAGTCACTCCTTTGGCTCAATGAACAGTCTAGGGGTATGCATTTCTGATGCTTTATTGCAGAACTTGAACTTGGATATGAGTAGGGTATATGTGTTATACTCCAATAACTTTAGTAGCAACTTGGGGACACTAATCTTCCTCCTAATATTGTGAGCCAAGTCCTTGCACAAATAGTGGACTGAGCTATTGGTACACCAAGCACAATGTCCCCTTTGGGCAATACTGCCTTTCGCACCTGAGGGATAAATGTAGCACACAATCTCAAGGATCTCTCACTTCCGCTTGTACTCACTAATGTCCTTGGATAGTTGGAGACCTCCCGGGTGATACCAGACCAAATCCCCGGACAACAATCCCTCAGCCAGCTACATCAACTTTTAGCAGAAGAAGCCCCCCAGCCATCCTAGCTGGGACCTCAATGAATATCAGACACATGGCAAGCCTGCCCAGGAGGGCAGCAGTTCTACAGGCTTGGATCTCCTCATCTTGGACAAGAACCCCTTCATTCCAAGTCTTAGTGAATTTATATATACTATCCTAGCCACAACTTTATTTTTTTATTAAAGGGACTTATATAGCACAGTTAATTTACACAGTGCCTCACCTATATATTGTATATCTGTCCCTGCCCTCAAGGAGCTTACAATATAAGGTCCCTGACTCACATTCATACATATACTAGGGCTAATTGAGACAGGATCTGATTAACCTATCAGCATGTCTTTGGAGTGTGGGAGGAAACCAGAGTACCCAGAAGAATCCCACGCAGGCACAGGAAGGACATGCAAGCTCCAGGTAGGTAGTGCCATGGTTGGGATTCAAATCAGCAACCCTAGAGCTGCTAGGCGGAAGTGCTAACCTCTTAGCCACTGTGCTGCCCAATCCAGGCACACCCTTCGCAGGGATTGGCCTTGGCTACTGATTTGACTCTCCCAGTCCTCTACCTTCCAGAACCTTTCCAGACAGACAGGGGGAAGCAGTCAACTCTGCAGGCAGTGATACAAAGAACAGGGCAAAATAATCACACACATTTCACTGATTACTTTGAGCCCAGAACGAAATTGAATGAACCTAGCACCTAAGAGGGTGCTACATATACACAGTGTGCCCTCTCTTCCTCTACCAGCAGGGGCTGAGCTCATGTGCTAAGGGTGTTGGAAAGCATGAGGGATTTTTTGGAAAAAGTAAAGCAAGGTGAATTAACCCTTTAAATGTATATTTTTGTAATGCAGCCTAAGTAAGTGAGTTTGACCTGATATCCACCTCTTTATGTGCTAGCAAGAAGCGTGCTGACTGTAGAAAGCAGAATAACAGAGAGATGAGCTTTGATCTGTGTTGATTTTCCTTTTTACTTTCTAATCCAGGCTGGGGGTGGGTACTGGAACTACCTGGGCTCCAAGCAAGGAGGTTGAATGAGACTAACCATCAGACTGAGAACATTTATCTGCAGAAAAAAGTACTGCTGGGGAAATCTCTTAATTGAAGTTGAATTTGGATATTCAATTGTAACTTATTTTGGCCAGAGCGTTCCTTTAAATCTCTTTCCTTTTACTTGAACTAAGCAGCAAGGGTAGCCTATGTGTTAATATAAATAGACATACTTCCAAATTAGCCTCGGGCAACTCTTTAGAGTTTTTGCATAAGGTCTTCTTTTTTCTACTGCATGACATGAAATCAGTTGTTGCTCCATCATCAGACAAAGACCAAAAAATAAAAATAAAATTAAGCCATTCCAATTACTAGAGCACCTTCATCAAGGCACAGATATACAGAACAATTCTCATACTCTGCTGCTGCACAGGTGTGTTAGGGGTGTTAATCTCCAAAAGTGAGACATTACATAGAGATATTCTGGTATTTCGCAGATGTGGCAGAATTCCGAGCAGGGAGAGTTTGCATTCTGTATCCCAGCAGCAGCCTGTCTGTCTCACACAATTCTCTTGGAAAAACTGTTTTTTCTTTGAAGATGAAAAGGTGAGGAGAACTGAAACGTGTCCCTTTGAACTGTGTCTGGGGGCCCCACAGAGAAAAAGAGGAAAGGGACCCCTCAGCCAGTACCTCCCTTGGCCTTCGGTATCTTGTTCCGCTGCTTGGGGCTGTGCAGTCAGTAGGACAGTCTCGCCAGGTAACCCCACTGAGAGCTGTCAGACTGGGTCATCAGGGCACACACCCTGTTCAAGCTTCTTTCTGACCTTAACCCTTTTCTTTCTGAAAATGAAGCTGCCTGCTGTCTTTCTAAAATACGTTTGTAAAAAAAAAAAAAAAATCTATATCTACAATAATTTTAGTCTTTTTAGACATATAAATTAAAAGGGTCTATCCACCTTCAGATTTTGGAATTTTGGATGATGCAAATGCCCATATCCAATACTCCACCAAGTTCTTTTATTTACATTTTTTAACTCTGCTTTGGAAAGCTCTTTCTTAAATTGGCCATATGGCAGAAACAAATTCCTTAGAAAATCAAAATAATATTCCAAAAACAAACGTTTTCGAATAGTTAATGGGGTTAAATTGATGTTAATTTTTAACCATAGTGAAGATAAAATTCCAAGAAGCAAGATGGAATTTTTTCTTGAATGAACAAAATTCGAACTCCGACTTGGTTTTTGTTGTAATGGCACTTACCATCAATGTTTTGCTGGGTAGTCATGAAACCTATAAGTTTAATTGACCATCAAAGAAATAGATCCCTTTACCAATGCAAAGGAACACTTCATAACTACCCACCAGTGTCAGAAATACATTTACCATTAACATACAGGAGTGCTAGATGATTGATGATTATTGCTCGTATATTCTTCAACCCATAGTCGTGATTAAATATGGCACAGCAATAGACAATAATGATGTTGATAGGTGTTGTGAACCATGACAGCCAATTCAGTAATACTTTATTGAGGTCCAGCAAGTGGAAGATGGTTTCTGATTGTTTGTAATGGGTTATTACAGTTTGCACTTAGCTTTATTCCTTATTGAAAAAAGTATATTAGTGTGATGAGAGGCATAATACCCAGAAAAAGAAAGAAATCTTGCCAACTGATGGACACATCTGATTCAGGTGCTGATTCGCTCTGAATGATATTTCCCAGCCATAGAGATAAATGGCTTTGTTGGATTCTCCCCGTTTGTGCCAATATACGGCTCAACAATGTTTGTTTGTGTTTTTTTTTTTTTTTACTGTGGTCATCTATTATGTGAGGACCTTGAAAATATCTATTTTATATAAATGGAGAGAAAGTAGTACAAGCTATTTCAGTGGATCTGTTCCTAATGGAAAAATACATTGCAAATTCCAGTTCACATTTACACTTAACTGCAACCAATTGCTTATTTTAAATTAGAGGGGTGCAAGCCAGAAAAATTGGCAAAAAAGACAATAAATCAAAAAGACAAAAAAACTAAATAATTTTCTGTGTCTGTTAATAGATTCATCTTCAGATCGTTGAAGCATAGACGTGTAGAAACTTAGAAATATTCCGGCCCCAGTTTGCTGAACAGGCATAACTTTGTAAAAGGCATGTACAGGCATATCAAACTGCCAGAATTCATGGTCAGTGTTGCTGTTAATGCTTAGACTGTCAGCTCTGCAGATCACGAGAATATATTTAGTAGACATGTAGGTAAAGTAGCATGTGAATGTTGAAAATAAAACATTATATAGTAATATAAAGCTCTTGCTTAAACTATATCCAAACGCAAGAATAAAAATACATACACTGTATATATTGCAGCATGTCAGTCCCTAGATGTGGTGGCTGCATTAAAGTGATTGTAAACCCTCAGACTCCCTTTCACACTGGAGGCGTTTTTCAGGCGCTTTAGTGCTAAGAAACAGTGCCTGTAAAGTGCCATGAAAAAAGCCTCATCTGCAATCCCAGTCTGACAGCCAGAGTGCTTTCACACCGGGGCACTGCGCTGGCAGGATGTCAACAAAAGTCCTGCAAGCAGCTTCTTTGACAGCGGTGTATATAATATCAAAGCGAGTTTCCCCATACGAAATATTGGAAACTCAGATGATCCTTTCCACAACCACTGCTGGTGTATGCAGTACTGTATGTGGCCAGAGGTGCGGGGATGCTGGTGGTTCCCAACGCTTCCTCCGGAGAGGCTCGGAGACACTCAGAGACAATTGGGAACTGTTAAACCATTTGAGTGCTCCGATGCACGTTACGCCCACCCCACCCAGCTGGGAGTGTCTCTGAGCATCTCCTAGAGCTCCACAAAGCGCTGGGAGCCACCAGCGCCCCAGACCTCTGTCCACATGCAGTATTGCATACACCAGCGGCTTAACTACTGCTCATATATCAAGTCAGTACTCGCATATCAAGTCAAATTTTTTTTAAAATATTGCTCGTCTTTCAAAACGCTTGTGTACCGCGTTACTTGCAAACCGAGGTATTACTGTATAGTGGGACTGCAATCTTTCCAATAGAGTTCTCTTCTGCTTTACATCATGGAGAATGCAACAGCAGAAGATAGACTACATAATGAAAGGGGACAACGTTGGGGACACCAGTTGTAGGAATTCATCTTGGTATTTGGTGGAATAACCCTTTAAAAAAAAAAATACTAAATAAATATAATTTCATAGTTATTTTTATACCACCCTGATCTACAGAAGAGATGCCGACAAAAAAAAATCTATAAAAAAATAAAATGACTTGTGTAACAGTAAAAAAAAACAACAACTGTAAAGTCCATTTAGTACTAACAGGCTAACTGTAATAAAATATCTACATAGCAGAAATTTGATCCTTAGAGTAGCAGCATTCTTGCAGATAAGATTATCTAAGTGAAAACATTCCCTTTGTAACTGTGTCAAAGTAGCCATGCCTGCAGCACCCACAACAAGGCAAATCTTGGCCATGTGTTGCCGAATGCGCTGCAGAGGGTTAATGTTTGGATGGGCTGCGAAAACATGAAATACAGTCTCTGACACTCAGTGGGACTGAGGCTTACATTTACTGAGAGTTACTGGTTTCAATTAGCCGAGGAGGAGACAAAAGATAAATAATTCCTGTTATCACAAATGTGCTTAGGCTATCTATCTATCTATCTATCTATCTATCTATCTATCTATCTATCTATCTATCTATCTATCTATCTATCTATCTATCTATCTATCTATCTTTCTATCTATAATCTATCTATCTATCTATCTATCTATCTATCTATCTATCTATCTATCTATCTTTCTATCTATAATCTATCTAACTATCTATCTATCTATCTATCTATCTGTTTTGTAAAATTAGTAGTGCAATTCAAAAATTGTACAAAGGGAAAACTGCACAAGTACATTTTAGTAAAAACATTTTTTTGCTCAATATATTTTGTCTGCTTTGTTCATCAGAGGTAGAGACAGTTTGGGCTGCCATTATCGTTATCTCTAACATGAAATATACTAATGTGCGCCAAACCATAAAATGAAAGAGTCTAAAGTGCCTTTAATTGTTCTTACTATACTATCATCTAAAAAGAGCCAACATGTTTCTAGGGCAACAAAACTTGACCTTCATCATGGCTTAGAAAAATGGAATAAGTGCTTAAATGAACTCAAAAAATACTACAAATGTCACTATGTCTCATCCTCATTTTGGATAGGAAGCTGCAGTTGTCTCCATTTGTTATAATTCGCATACAAAAGGAGGTTTTGCATCAGATCAGGCATAGATCCAATAGTAACTCAAAGTATACAAATGGGCTCCAAAGTGCATTTAATTGTTCGTAATGCCATTCCATAAAAACCTCCAAAGTGTTTCAAAGGAAACACATCTCTCTCTTCATCAGGGCTTAGAAAAACGGAAAAGGACTTGAATGGACTCAAAAGAAAAGCCAGTCAAATGGTTCTATGCATGATCTGATGCAAAACCCCCTTTTGGATGGAATTATAATAGTTGTGACAACTGCTGCTTATTACATCCTCCAAAAGGAGGATTAGGCAAATAATAACAATTTAATTGTAGATTCCTTTAAGTCTATTTAAAGTGATACTAAGCCCACAAGAGTAAAATCAGTCTGTATATGCAGTAAAGCACGCTTGTTAAACTAACTGTGGAACCAAAGGGGTTATCTTCTGCATTGCATAAAAAGGCTGTTTCATCCTATCATCTCTGATCCTCCCCTTCTTCCACAGTCCCCAAATCATCTCCTAATAGAACAGAGCCTCGGGGGCAAGCTGCACATGCTCAGTTTGGTGTGTATTGCTAGAGAGTTTTTTTTTTTTTTGGAAGAGTGCATGTGACCAGCAAAGGACCAAACAGTACTATTCCAGCAGAGGGTCAAGAGTCCTACAGCATCATAGGACAATCAGGGGAGAATGAAAACTCCTCCTACAAACTCCTCCTGCAAGCTTTAACCAGCCACTGATAAAAGTCACAAGACTGCTCTAACTGCTGATGAGAAAAGGTATTTAGCAGTTTGTATTTACTAAAACTAATGATAGTTTTAACTTCATAGGTCAGACTTGTGTCTTTTTTTCAACCTCACCTACTATGTAACTATGTAACTATTGCATTTCCGTGTACTGTGGGAGATCAGATATTGTAAATGCAGGCTCCTGGGTTTAGTAACACTTTAAGTCCTGATGAAGGAGGTGATGTATTTCACGATAAACACATTGGCTGTTTTTATGCAATGGCATTACAAACAAGTAAAGTCTCTTTGGACTTTTTCAATTTGGGGTTTGGCATTTGTAAAAGTTCCTTTTGGATACCCATTGAGGGAGGTCTTTGTTCTTGAGAGTTGCCTCACCAGAGTCAGTGAGCTTATTTATTTCCCCACTGTACTGTACTGTACTGTAGAAACTGTACTTTTTTTTTTTAGAACTCTGGTAATAGTAGTTGCAAACTACATACAATATATTTTATAATCATTCATCTTGGACACCAGTAGACTCCTAAATGAGGTAATCTGCTCTTTAAAGGTATACGCTAGCAAGTATCTTGTTGGTATGTCATATTTCCCACTTGTAGATCTATACAGTAGCAGATTAGTAAACCAGTCTGTACCTCCTCCCTGCCTTGGGTTATACCTTTTTTGAGACCTAAGAAGATATCAAGTACACTGTCTTGCTATCTGCAAGTATTGAACCATGGCAAATACTCCAGTGGGGTAATGTCACCACAGTATCCCCTGGTTGACCTAACAGGGTGTTCTATATTTCAACCCCTCCCCATGCCTGGGTGAGCCTCAAATGTTTCAATGGTGGCTTGACAATGGCTTCACTTGTATATATTACCACCTCAAAATAAATGAACTGAAGCATTTCCACCACTTATTCGACTAGAATAAAGTCTCCAGCAAATAATTATTCCATTATCTCCAATCAAATTGTCATGCATCATCCCTAATCCACCAAAGATCCTCCTACCCAACCCTCACATACCTTGCCCTATCTCTGAGATCATCTCTCTTTGGGTTTTATGTCCTCTGTCTCTCTCTCTACTACTCACTTATGCATTTGGGTCCAAGTTGAAATTGCAATGAATAATAAAATTGAAAGAGGAACTGTGGGAGACGGTACCAGAATTAATTTGGGCAAATGTATGGACTGAATGCTAAAAGCTTAATTAACATTACTATACAAGAAAACCACTGTAAAGTAGTTTAATGTTGACTTACACCAGCTAAAACTATCAATGCTATTCGTCATGCCCATCAAACTGTTTTCCTGTAACCTTGCACCAGCTAGAATTGCTAAATACTATCCGTCATACCCATTAAACTGCTTTCAAGGCTGTAAATCCCTTCAAATTTGCCCTGAAGTTCAACGCTTGTGAACATCACTATTTGTCATGTATGTCCTAAGTGTAAATAATCAGAATAATGAGAGCACTGAAACTATTAACAATGACTCTTTAAGATTTAACAAATATAATATATGGTACACCAAAATATGAAAAGCTGGCAGTCATTCTCCTTAACAGGCCCACTAATTTCTTAAAACTATGGCAAAGATGGCTCAACTACACCTACCCACAGGGCTTAAAAAATTCAGTGTATAAATTGTTGATATCCCCACTGTGTCTTGGGAAAAAAGAAGCTGTTTCCCTACACCCACCATTTCTTTTTGTTTGCCATCTTTTCCATGAATCTAGTCTTTGCTAATATTTCTTCAAATGCTTCCATGTTTATTACAAAGTCACATAGTATTCACTTATGCTTACCTCCCATTTGCTCTGAAACATCTTGCTTCCAAGGGCAATGGTATCTTTTTCTTCAGTAAGGAGCAATATGCTTTTGCTGAAATTGTTCTTTCACTGTAGCTTGGTATTTGTTTGCATTTTAGGAATTTTTCTTTTTGTATCTGTACACTACTCTACTGCTTAGTATAATACTATATGTATTTTCCCAACTTTTTGTTCACTGTATTCCCTAACTCTCACTCAGACCTGACTGAAAAAAAAATCTGTAAAGGAAAGTAAAAAAAACAAAATAAAAAATTGGCTTAGCAGCCCTGGGGTTTCTGCCAGAATGGGTTCTGTCACAGCATATACCAAAATCCCAATGGTAAGCACCTCCTTCCCCCTTTTCCATTTACTTAGCATGTGACATGGAAGGTTTCCTTTCCCTTTGAATGGAAGATCAATACAACACCAAAATGTAGCCAATGCCATCAAGAAAATACCAATTTATTAGCCTAGACTAATGTTTTCTTTTTCTGAAAATGCCATCTTCGTGTTAATTTTTTACTCTTTACTGGGTTCAGCTTGTGTTTAAAAAGCTGTCTGGATAAAGAGTGGCCATAGAGTCACTGGTCTAGGTGAGGCATTCAGGATAGCACTTTGGCCATGCTTCGCTCATTTTTGGCCATGCTCCACTCATTCAGCCACACCTACTCTATCACCTGTAAATGTAATATTTCCAAATATTTTCTTAATAAATCTAAAGTTTTCTCTGAAGGGACATTCTGGAGATTTTGACATCACTGCCCTGCCTCTCCACTTTGTCAAATCAGAAAATGCTTTACGTTCTTCAAGAAAATGAATGTGATCCCCAAATGGCACCCATGCTGGGCAAGTAACCCCTGTGTTCACTATACAGCAGGCATGGGATCTGGAAGCTAGTGGAGATCACTGTAGTTATCATGTCTACTACAGTGATTTCCAGATTCCACGGGGGATCCACAGGTATGGCACATATATACCCACAGTGGTCCAAGCTGGACCAACATCCTGAAATTCATCTTTAAATACTAGACATAGTCACACCCCTCTTTTCATTAATGCATACAGCAAAAATTTTACTTTTTCTGACTAATTTGTTGTTAGCCATACCAGAAGGCTGGCATTAACACGTTCTTCTAACCTGGTCATAATGTTCTTCTAACATCTCCCTGTGAAAGATGTACTACATTTATTTGTGGTGTTGGTACACTCTTTAAAGTCAGGATGTCTACTTCTCAAACCTGTAAACATTATGAGTAATAAAAAAAATCCTCTATTGTTAATGTGAGAATCCTAAAATGTTTCTCAGCTTTTATTAATTTACTTATGTCAACTGGGAATGGTAAATTACTCTTTATTTCACAGGTTGGCAGAGCAGAAGCTTCATCAACTTTCTTCTTAACTGGAGGGGTCTGAGTAACTATAAGTGCTCCTATGGCCAGATGTCCCCCCCTTGCAAGCCTCTGTTTTGTTGAAGTGTAGTAAAGGTTATACCCCTGCAACAGGCAATTCCTTTTTATTCTGAATAGGATCTGCACTTTTTGGCTATTTGAAAGCATCTTTAAAGTAGATCTAAAGCTAGTCGATAAAATCTCTTATAAACTTTAACATTTTTATGTAATTTCAGAAGTTGCTTTCAGTCTTTTTTAAATATGTAGCTTTAATTAAAGACTTCCTGGTGATGTCATAAAGGCCCTTACTTTTACGGGGTGACAGCTGTCCCCCACCCTGCACTGTCATGTCATCTCACGCACCCGTGCTTTGACCCTACAATAGGCTGTGGTGACACACATTGCACAAGTATGGTCCACTACCAGGGATCTGGTTCAGACTGAGCAATGATGTAGTGTGATTGGATGTAGACAGTGGCTGAAACTGGGTACAGATTATTAGGAGCAGTGCGATGCAAATAAAGTAAATGTAATCCAGTTAGGCTGTGAGTAAGACCTAAACTGAAATTAGCTTGAAAAAATATATATTATTCCAAACATATACAGGATAGAGTTTTCTATCCCACTACATATATGTCCCGAGTAACAAAAAAAGATTTATTTAACACCCTTAAGCCATGATTTGGCAGTATTTCATATTCAGGCTCTCAAGAATCCCACATGGGATTATGGAAGAGGTTACACAGGGAAATGAGAAGAAGTTTCTGAGCTCCCTTTAGCGCAGGACGGGTTATCTCACTCTACAGGTTGTTTCAGTGAGACACCTCACGGCTCTGGACATAAATCAAAGTCTGAGCCGAGCATAACATCTCAATTTCTCCTCTTCAGAGCATCACATTCTTCTGTTATCTGATTTATAGATTTATAGAGGCCTGTGAGGAAACTTTGCGGATATCCTATAACCAGGAGTTCTGAATGCACCTACTGACAGAGGCCATTAATAAAATGTCAATGAACACTCCTCCTTGCTGGGCAGGCCACACAGCAATTAACTGTTGGGCTTCCATGCTTTATACAATGTTTAAAAAGCTATTATAGGTCAAACTTACACTGTATAATATATATATATATATATATATATATATATATATATATATATATATATATATATATATATATATATATATATATATATATATATATATATATATATATATATATATATATATAAAATAAAAAATTTTATGTAAATCACAGTAAATAGCATGGCAATACAGAAAACATCAATACATTATGAGTCACTGACCTGAAACAGTTGATATTGGAGTAATGTCAGAAATGCATACTTGTTTTTCAGGTTAGTGAGTCAAAAGTGGTTGATTTACTAATGGTAATTGGAGCTTAGCAGATAAGCAAGGCAAAGCTGTGTTCACTTCAAACATCCAAGCACCATGCACACGTAAAAAGATGTTGTATTTTCCTTGCACATGGCTGGGTAGGCTGGCCATGCACACAGATTTTTTTTCATTCAACCTCTAGGTTAAAAGAAAAAAAAATCTAACAGGTTCCTCCATCCTTGCTATTATGGCATGGATGGATGAATCTCTCACCGCAGCTATTTTATTCTCACAAAGGCCAGAACCAATTGGATGCAGGCCCTGTTCGTCTGACAATTTTCTGCCTGACACCATCATTTTTAATTCAAAGGATGCTGCACAGAAGTATGCAGACAGGGCCATCCATGAACTGGATCTCGGCTGGTTCATCAGAAACTCGCCAAAATTCCGTAAGCGTATGGCCAACTGTATTCAATGTCAATACAATATCATCTTATTAACAAAGCTTGGTAATTCATTTTGCTAAATTAACAGTTTGTACTGCTTTAGCAAATCAAGCAAAGTATTGAATTGACAGTCAGACAACTATTATATTGGAAAAGGGGTCAACAAAGGCATACTGCCTTTTTCTGTTGTTTTTTTTTTCTTGGCTGAGTTGCATGCTTGGTTTTGAAACTTTGGTCATATGGCAGATTATCTTTAAAACAATGTTTATGCTTCAGTTTGCTATATTGTAGGATTTACACTTTATTGACACTATTAATGTATTCACATATGCTATTTGCTTGTGGAAAAATACATACGAGTCTATTCTTGGCAAAAAAAAAAAAATTGAATCTGTGGTCTACTAATTAGAAGGAATCCAGATTTGAAGAGAGCGTGAAACCACCATCCAGATTATAATTAAATCAAGACATGGTTTCAACGGCAACGCCCTCATTCTTGACATTTTAACTCTTTTCATGAGACAGACTACTTTTTAAATAGACTTTTCTTAGATTTGATAAATATGTACACTTGAGCGTTGTGGGCATTCATGCGGAAACAAACTAGTTCAGAAAGAAAAAAAAGGGGAGGAACGTCAGGCGGGGAAATCAAATATTCTGAGGCACCTCATCCCAATATAGATAAATTGGAAAAATGGAGGTAAAGCAATAGGGATTATTGCGGTGCCTAACAATTTAAACTGGCAAAAAGTGGGAAGGAATATTTTATTATTTTTTATATAAGTTTTATCCCCAATTGTGGGACGAGAAAGAAAGAAAAGAAAATAGTATACCATATGTTAAAAAAAGAGAAATGATTTTGTTTATTAAATACAATTTAAAAAAAAAAGTAATCAAGGTGACACACAAACCACATCGATTAATTTATGACTTAAAAATCCATGTCTAATCATTCAACTTGGTCGAAGTTGTATTGGCTGATTCGAGAATATCCCAACATGTTTCGCCTTAACAAAGGCTTCTTCAGGGGAACCAGTATTCAACACCAAGAGGTTTCGACAAGATACACTATAAACATAACAAAACTGTAAAAATAGAGCTGAAAGTCTGGTGCAGCCGAAGCCCCCACATAAGCAACAAACACCAATTTATAAAGAGAAAAGAAATAAAAAAGGAGAAACAAATAAATTTGTGAGAGGTACCTAGCCCTGGCCTATACCCCACCACAGCAGTCAAATGGGGGAACTTTCCTGAAATAGGAATAATCCCTATCGCTTTACCTCCATTTTTCCAAACTAGTTCAGAGATAGTTTGGTCGCTCACTAAAATCATGTGCTCTTTCAATCAGTTTGCTGTGATTGTCAAGTGGACACGTCCTGATGGTTGGTATTTGGGTTCTGAGACATGATAGCATTGATAAGTTTAAATTGCGATAATTTTTGGTAATCAGTTACCTAAATGTCTTTTAACAACTTGAGTTCAGTGTACTTAAGCTTCTAACTTGACCTTTTTAACTATTCAGTATTAATTCATTATAGTTGCTGCACTTGCATAATTGCTATATTTTCAGGTATGGAACCACAGAAGCTGCTCTGAGGGATATTTGAGCAAAGGTTTTTTTTTTTCCAAGGTTGCAAATGCATGAGAAGAAAGTTAATATATTCCAATCAACACATATTCAGGATTGCTTAGATGTTATCCTTAGTTGTTTGGTTAAAAAAAAAAAAAGAAGAACAACCATGAGAGATGCTGTATCTGTTGTTGCGTCAACCCCAAAAAAATCATGCAACCAATAACTATCTGATGTTGGCCACTGGCCTGAGAATGTGGACAACACATAGGGTGTTAACTTTACAAGGGAATGTTCTCTTAACTTAGGAAATGTAGTGAAAATGTACTTTACTGTGAATACTTAATAATGAGAGTCATGGAAGGAAAATACCAAAAAAAACGTATTTTTGCATGCTCGTGATTGGATGGTGCAAGAACCTTACCTCATTCACTAAACAACTGACTTTAAGGCAAACTGTTTACAGATACAAATAAAATCACCTTGTCAGATTGAAAGGTTTATTTGAATGGAGAGAAATTAAGCAGGTAATGAAAAAAAAAGCTTGGCTACCACGAAAGGTTAATGTTCATGCGTGTTAATGTTTTTAAACACGCTTTTGCTTTTATACTGTAGATTTTAATTATTTGTGTGCAGGGGGACAGACATATTTGCTTATTACATACCGTATATTGGAAATGCTGTGTTTTTTGCTTGACAATGCTACACAGTGATTTTGTTTCCCCTTCTTAGTACAAAGCTGTGAATATGTTTAGACTGGCTGAAAGCAATACAGTGGCTAGGTATCTAGGTAAAGTATCTTGCTCCCTCAGCAGTTGTCCAAGTAAAGGTCTTTCCACACTGTGTTTAACTACCTATATACACAGTTACATACTTAGTTATTTAGATTAGTTGAGTTAGGTTGAAAAATTCATATTCATCTATATAAACCTTAGAAAAAGCCATTTTTTTAAAAAAATTCTTTATTTCTTTGCAAGAACAAAAACAGTACATAAACAGTACATAAGTAATTAATAATAATTATATATAAGAAACACTTTCTAATAACCATATCTTGCCATTTTTATAAACAAACAAAAACAATATCCGTACGATATCAATACGGTATCAATTCCCCTCGACGATTCCCTACCTTCTCCTTTGGAAGAGATGAAAAAAAAAAGGGGGGGGGGGGGGACAGAAAGAGGGTAGGGAAGAGGGAGAAAAAGGGGGAGAGTCCAAGAGGTAAGGTTTACATCACTCAACCAATTTAAATAAATATTAAATATCTGAATTCAATTTATTGTTTTTTTGCCCTTGAGAATTGCTCACATAGAGTTTATTTTCACCTGGCAATCTCGTGAATTACACACTCCCTGTCCATAGGTGGCTACGCACAATCATCTACTGGAAAAAGCCACCCAGAGTAGTCGTCAAACATGTCTGCCTCTGTTAATCTCCATTACATAGGGGAGGATTGGATTAGTAGTTTGTACAAGAAAGGTAACATTCTTTTTTGCTTCTTGTTAATTTCAGGAAAAAATTTCTGGAAAAATGACAAGAACTCTACATTTCTGGCAAGATCAAGAGTAGTGTCTTGCTAAAAATGTTCTTTGCTTCTAAAAGTAAAACTGATGTAGCCACTACATCTAAGAACCGATAAACTACAATTTATTCCATTTTTTGTTATTGGATTAAGTTATAATTTAAAGCGGACGTAAACCCTGCTTTCCCCTGCAAAGCAAAAGCATAATGGGCTAGTATGGATCGCATACTAGCCCAATATGTGGCACTTACCTGCATATGAAGCCTGCGTTGTTCCCGCTGGTGGCTGCATCCATCTTTGCCCCTCCTCTTTCTGGGGCCATGGACTCCAGCTCTGTGACTGGCTTGAGTCGCGTAAGGTCAATCCCACACATGCGCGTGGGAGCCTTGAGTCACGGCACTTGCTAGTGAAGAAATGGCGCGGAGTGCCATTTCTTCAAAGCGCATGTGCCGTTGACGTTGGCGCAAGGGTATATGGTAAATATCTCCTGAATTGTGCAGGTTTATTAGATATTTACAGTACCTACATGTAAGCCTTCTTATGGGCTTACCTGTAGGTATAATTGGTGTAACTAGGTTTACAACCACTTGAATAACTTGCTGGCAGTTTTTTTTTTTTTGTAGCTCAATTGTGCAACTAATCACTGTGTAGTGATCAATTGTTACTCCCAGCAATTAGTCAATAGAGATTTTGGTAGCACACTTGACTTCCACTTGAACACTTATACATGATTGATGCTGGCAGGTATAATCACCCATCAGCTTCTCAAACACTTGTGAATCCTGAATAGTGATGTCCTCCAACTCCTTCACCTTACTTGCGACACATCTCACTCCACCTGAACTACAATCACTGGACAATTGTTTGTAATGAATCAGCTCTGTTTCAGTATTTTACACTTACACTAACTATAGAAGCAAAGATATGCTTTTTTAAAGTAAAATGAAATCAGTTACACACTATTTTTAGCAATATGGCTTACACAATTAAAAATTGCCCATGTAACTTTATAGATGACTTGTACTGTACATGTTAGGCAAGTAATGTGTTAATTTTATTATAGGCACCACAAGCAGGCTGCACTTACCTCCCTTCACTCCCCCACCACTCCAAGCCATTAGCAGTGCAATTCTAAATCCCTTTGCATGTTTTGATTCACTTAAAGCCAAGCTTCTCCCATGTGTGGCTTTGCTTAGGGCAGGCATTTGGCCAGTCAGTGCTGCATAATCAGAATTGAGCTAATCAGCTGGCCATACGTCAGTCGGATATTGTTTCAAAATGTTTGTTTTTTGGAACATTTGCTTGATTTTCTGGTGTGGTCAAATCAACATTCATCGTTGACCGCAGTGAAAAGAAAATTTGAAGAAGCAGGATGGAAGATTTTTCTCGAATAAACAATATTCTGTTAATGTGGACACAAAAGATACCTGTTGAATACATCTGGGACTCTATTCAAATAGCAGGTCTCCTAAAATATTTAGCATTTTCAAACAAAATTAATAACAAGCCCCTAGGACTCACTTAACCCCTACACTGCCATCCCATGGTTAACCCCTTCACTGCCAGTGTCAGTTACACAGGAATCAGTGCATTTGTATTGCACTGATTGCTGTATAAATGACAATAGTCCCCAAAATGTGTCAAAAATGTCTGATGTGTCTGCCATAATGTCGCAGTCTCAATAAAAATTGCTGATCGCCACCATTACTAGTAAAAACTAAAAAATTAATAAAAATGCCATAAAACTATCCCCTATTTTGTAAACGCTATAAATTTTGCACAAACCAATCATTAATCGCTTATTGCAATTTTCTTTACCAAAAATATGTAGAAGAATACGTATCGGCCTAAACTGAGGAAAAAAAATGTTTTTTTTATATATTTTTGGGGGATATTTATTATATCAAAAAGTAAAAAATAATGCGTTTTTTTTTTAAATTACGCTTTTTTTTGAAAAAAAAATAAAAACCGCAGGGGTGATCAAATACCACTAAAAGAAAGCTCTATTTGTGCCCTAAAAAAGGACGTCAATTTTGTTTGGGAGCCACGTCGCAGTTAAAGCGACACAGTGCCGAATCGCAAAAAAGTGGTCTGGTCATTGGCCTGCAAAATGGTCCGGTCTGAAAGTGGTTAAGATAAAAAAAAACCTTCTGCCTTTACATCCCCTTTAAGAAAGAAAATGAAAAAAAAAATGAACAAACTATATATATATATATATATATATATATATATATATATATATATATATATATAGTTGGATAGATAGATAGATAGATATATAACTGGGGATATGGAGCCCCCCTGTACAATGATCAAACCATCCATAAATATGCCCTGAAGTATGGGTGCAACAAACCCTTCTTAATTAAAGAACCAACATAATATGCAAAAAGAAATGGAAGAGTGGTTTGTTGAGGCCATATTTCAGGACAAAAAAAAACTGACAAAAATTCTGAATTTTTTTTATTAAATAAACATTGACCAAAAATTCTAGTGGTGTATGGTCTTATAACCCTTAGCTGGAAGTTCTGAGTATTTGTCAGGGCTCCGGTTGCAGATAGGGGGAGGTTGAGGAGCATTAGTATAGCCAGGCTAGGATGTCTACTATAATGTGACCTGTTATTTTCCCTACTATTGACAAAGTTCAGGTTCACCTGCGGTTTGTTTGCATATATGGGTGTACTCTTGGAATTACTCTTCTAAATAATTAAATGATTTATTTTCCCATGATATTATTAATTTAAACATATTTAATAAATTGTATATATAATGTTTTTTTTTTTTTTTATATTTTACATGTTTGTACAGCTTTTATACATGCCACATCAATAGACATCATTCCTTTTTGTATTTTCACATATTCCTCCATCAGTTTACAGAATGCTATTTTTCACCAGTACTACGTTCAATGATCCTATGTCATTCTCAGGCTCTTTAGCCCACTGTGTTTATTTGCTAATTAAGTTGAATTATTTGTCTGGCAGCTGGGGGGTACCAGTGTGGTTATAAACTTCACCAGTATGAACACACCACTAATTAATGCAGAAGACATCAATACCCTCTCAAGCCCAAGCCTAAAATCTTTAAAACTATTAATCCCCTAAATGCAATGTGATATATCTTGATTCCTAACGTTCTTGTGTATTATTTTAAAATAACATATGCCGGTATATGCAATAAATAGCAATTGCAATCGCTCAACCTGCAACAATTAAAAATGCATTCTTTAACAATTTGACTTGAGTAAACTGAAATCTGATTGGTGGTTGTTCTAGGTAACAAAATTTCTCTTCAAATTATTGAAAAAGCTCAGTTGTGCTGATAAATCAGACAGTCCTTCTTTTTTTTATTTAATTTATATCACAGAGAATGGCGTGGATTTCCTAAAGGAAAATAGATGGCGCATGTTGCAGGTGCAGTTGCGTTGCACTCATTTTCCCTTGAACTTAGTGAAATAAAGCTCTGCTGATTTCCATCATCCAATCAACTGTAAGCAAAAATTTATTTTGTTTTTTTTCCTTTTCAGCTGATTGGGTATCCTTTACAAAGTGAAGTTTTGCCACATTTACTAAGGAAAATAAAAATGAGTGCAACGACATTTGCAAAGTGCACAGTTTACTTGCATTTAGTAAATCCACCCCATTATGTCAGATGGGATGCATGATGCTAATACTGCAATATATTTTGTAATATGTCTCGGGGAATGGCCATGTACATGTCTGTGGGGGCTTATTGTACTGGTAAATCCAGCAGTGAAGAACCTTTGGGGCAGAGAATGTTACCATAGCACAATAAAATAAAAAAAAAATGAAAAAAACAACAACTTTATTGCAGCTTACCAGTGCTTAGAAGTGATGGCTGCATTGTTTTTAATTTCTTAGGCTTTTTTTCACTTTATTTTCACCTGGTGATCAAACTCAAATGCATGACCCTGATGTTACATTGCTGGGGTGTGCGATTGCATACAGATTGCGGTTCGGTAGGGGAGGTCTCTGTTCATTGTTGGGGCCCTCTTCATCCTGAACTGCCATTCTCTGTCCACCACCATCAACTGCTGACACTGACCAACTGACTCCTGAACTCTGTGTTACTCCTGAACCATGACCTTTCTTGTTACTTACTTCTAACTTCTACATGCTGTGTCATTTAGTTTTGACCATTGCACTCTATGTTACTTTGTATTGACCCCTGAACTCTGTATTGCTTACTTCTAATCAATACACTGTGAAGGCCAAGTTTGTCACTAAAAATAAAAAGGGTAGGATAAATATATATTTTTACACTGACATTTGTTTTATTATATTTTTGCTATTTTTTTTTTCTTGCTTCTATATTGTTGAGGTAGATCTCTATCTCTCAAAGGCTTTACTACCCCAACTTAGAGGGTGCCCTAAATGGCAGTGATGTGCTTAGGGGCTGTAACATTCTCACAGGAATTCTTGGACCCCTTAATGAATGCTTAAACACCCCTTTTGTAGAAACCGCTACCTCTGGTGTATATGCTGTGCTGATGTTACATAGTTAGGTGGAATAAAGACACCAGTCCACCCAGTTCAAACTGAGCGAATGTCTACAAGTGTCCCTATTCCTATACACTGTGTCTCATTAAGATGCTCATCTATTATTATTTATTTAAGGTACCCATATAGCACCATCAATTTATGCAGCGCTCCACACATACATCGCACACTCACATCTGTCCCTACCCTAAAGGTCCCCAACTCACCAAGGTCCCCAACTCACATTCATATACTAGGGCAGTGATGGCGAACCTTGGCACCCCAGATGTTTTGGAACTACATTTCACATGATGTTCATGCACTCTGCAGTGTAGTTGAGCATCATGGAAAATTTAGTTCCAAAACATCTGGGGTGCCAAGGTTCGCCATCACTGTACTAGGGTCAATTTATTATAATTTTTTTAACAAAAGTCAATTAACCTACCAGCATGTCTTTGAAGTCTTGTTAATGTCTGAAAGCACTGAGATGTTGGAAACATGGAATACTCAATTTAAATGTCAAAATGTTTCTATTTTTTATTCATCTGCCCCTTGTAATACCTCCTATTTATTGGAATATTCTCTGCATCTTAGATACAGAAAGTTTGAATTTTAAGTGACACCCTTTATTGGCTTACCCTAATATACAGTGGTGTGAAAAAGTGTTTGCCCCCTTCCTCATTTCCTGTTCCTTTGCATGTTTGTCACACTTAAGTGTTTCGGAACATCAAACCAATTTAAACAATAGTCAAGGACAACACAAGTAAACACAAAATGCAATTTGTAAATGAAGGTGTTTATTATTAAAGGTGAAAAAAAATCCAAACCATCATGGCCCTGTGTGAAAAAGTGATTGCCCCCTAAACCTAATAACTGGTTGGGCCACCCTTAGCAGCAACAACTGCAACCAAGCGTTTGCAATAACGTGCAATGAGGCTTTTACAGCGTCCTGGAGGAATTTTGGCCCACTCATCTTTGCAGAATTGTCCTAATTCAGTTACATTAGAGGGTTTTCGAGCATGAACGGCCTTTTTAAGGTCATACCACAACATCTCAATAGGATTCAGGTCAGGACTTTGGCTAGGCCACTCCAAAGTCTTCATTTTGTTTTTCTTCAGCCATTCGGTGGTGGACTTGCTGGTGTGTTTAGGATCATTGTCCTGCTGCAGAACCCAAGTTCATTTCAGCTTGAGTACACGAACAGATGGTCGGATATTCTCCTTCAGGATCTCTTGGTAGACAGCAGAATTCATAGTTCCTTTTATCACGGCAAGTCTTCCAGGTCCTGAAGCAGCAAAACAGCCCCAGACCATCACACTACCACCACCATATTTTACTGTTGGTATAATGTTCTTTTTATGAAATGCAATGTTCCTTCTACGCCAGATATACTTGAACACACACCTTCCAAAGAGTTCCACTTTTGTCTCATCGGTCCACAGAATGTTGTCCCAAAAGTCTTGGGGATCATCAAGATGTGTTGTGGAGAAATTGAGACGAGCTTTGATGTTCTTTTTGCTCAGCAGTGGTTTTCTCCTTGGAACTCTGCCATGCAGGCCATTTTTGCCCAGTCTTTTCCTGATGGTGGAGGCATGAACGCTGACCTTAACTGAGGCAAGTGAGGCCTGCAGTTCCTTGGACGTTGTTGTGGGGTCTTTTGTGACCTCTTGGATGAGTCGTCGCTGCGCTCTTGGGGTAATTTTGGGCGGCCGGCCACTCCTGGGAAGGTTCACCACTGTTCCATGTCTTCGCCATTTGTGGATAATGGCTCTCACTGTGGTTCGCTGGATTCCCAAAGCTTTGGAAATGGCTTTATAACCCTTTCCAGACTGATAGATCTCAATTACTTTCTTTCTCAATTGTTCCTGAATTTCTTTGGGTCTCGGCATGATGTGTAGCTTTTAAGGATCTTCTGGTGGACCTTACTGTGTCAAGCAGCTCCTATTTAAGTGATGCCTTGATTGTGAACAGGTGTGGCAATAATCAGGCCTGGGTGTGGCTAGAGAAATTGAACTCAGGTGTGGACAACCACAGTTATAGTATGTTTTAACAAGGGGGGCAATCACTTTTTCACACAGGGCGATGATGGTTTGGATTTTTTTTCACCTTTAATAATAAACACCTTCATTTACAAATTGCATTTTGTGTTTACTTGTGTTGTCCTTGACTATTGTTTAAATTGGTTTGATGTTCCGAAACACTTAAGTGTGACAAACATGCAAAGGAACAGGAAATGAGGAAGGGGGCAAACACTTTTTCACACCACTGTAGACACAAGATTTCAGGACAACTTGGATCCCATAGTCAATCTTTTTCCATTTCTGAGAAATGGCTGTGAAGGCCACATATTTCTACACAGTGTTACAATACTCTACTACTGCTCCTCATCTTTAGGAATTAAATGTTTTTTTTTTATTAATCAAGAACGTATTCTTGTAAACATCTCATAAAATACAAATGTTCTTAGCTGCTATAGACACTCTGTAAATTTCAAGACACAGAAAAGAGAAACCAAGGATGAAAAATCCAAAACCACAAAACGCAGTTTGGAACTGCTAGGTCTCAGCCCACCAATACTGGAATTATAGCTTTGGTTGTGACAAAATTCTTCAGAAGGTTTTTCTGTAATGAGTAGTGGTGGCATCTGCGAGCCACACCACATGACCACAAAGAAATAAAAGGCACCCACTTTTCAAACAAACAAAAAAGTAACTCAGGATCTCTGTGGGTATGATAATCAGCATCTGTTAAAACGCTAATTTAGGATTAAATATGAGTCTACACTTTATTTTTAGAAATTAAATAGAATATTTAATTGCAAATGTTGTTGTCCATGTTGATGCATATAAATAGTTACTTCCATTTTATTATTATACATGATAATGTCACATTTTACTATAGCATCACTGCTAGCAAATCCAGGGAGCAAGTAAAACCAATAAATGCTAATTTATTTTAAACAAAACAAGCACTGCCAGTCAATTTTGACAGGCGTGTACCCTTTAAGAAAACCTAACGTCCCATTCTGTGATATATTTTTATATTTTTAGCCCAAATGGGGATTTAAATTGGACCTTTAACTAACGTTATAAGTTTATATTTATACATTCTTAATGTTTTACAATATACAGCAACAGTATTATTTACCTCTGTATTTTTGATGGGTTATTAGATGTATTTATATTTCTTGTGGAACACTCCTATACTTGCATGCCATTTTTATTTTTATGTTCCCAGTCATTACTCTAATTTTTGGATGTGTGCATGTTTTTTGCTCTTGCTATATAATTAGTCAAGTTGAAAAAAAGACACAAGTCCATCAAGTCCAACCTATGTGTTTGATTATATGTCAGTATTACCTTGTATATCCCTGTATGATAGTTACATAGTAGGTGAGGGAGGGAGGAATAAAGTGGCCGGTGAGTCTACTTGATAAAGGAGGAGTGTAAACCACCAAAACACGTTGGCTTTTGATGCAGAATAAAACCTGTTATGGACTGTATGAACTAGTGTGGCACTATTTAATTTTTCCTGCAGGACACCACAGGGCTTAGTGCTCCTATACCACAAAAAGACCATGTATTATTAGTAATGGACTTCCAAGGTGGAGAAGAAGAAATGATGCTAATTTCCAACAGCATTGCTTGAAGATTGCTATGAATAAAGGATTCTATAAAACCTTCTTTTCAGGTTTTCACTGAAGATACTTCACTGAATAAAGGTGGCCTTTTATTCAAACAGGAGTGCTGGCAACTTTCATGTTTTATACACTACTATGGGCTGAATATGGTCAAGTACCTCGGTGTAATCTGTGATCACAGATGTTACTACATTTTGATCTCCCTACTTTCTTTTTTTTTCCCAGTAAAAATAATTTTTTCTCATTTCCTCCTTTTTCTCATCCTAGAAGTAACATGTAAGGGTAACATAGGTTTTTTTTTTTTTTTTCAGGAATCCTATAAAACCACACCATTATTGAAGATGTTTCTCTTTTTTTTTTCTTTTTTTTTTATATTCTTTTTTTAATAATTCTCTGCACCCTCATGTGACCTTTTATTCAAACAGGAGTGCTGGCAACTTTCATGTTTTCATACACTACTATGCGCTCAATATGGTCAAGTTGCCATATCTCGGTTTAATCTGTGATCGCAGATGTTACTACATTTTGAACTCCCTTTTTTTTTTTTTTTACAGTAAAAATCATTCTCTCTCATTTCCTTATTTTTCTTGTCCTAGAAGTAACATGTAAGGGTAACATAGTTTTTTTTTTTTTCAGGACTCCTATAAAAACACACCATTATTGAAGATGTTTCTATTTTTTTTTTCTTTTATCTTTTATCTACAAGCTGACCACGACTTCTCAACCTACAACCCTGTTGCTTATTCTTTAATTTGAAAATTTGCACCCTTAAACTAGCATTAACTTATGTAAAAAACAAAATAATAATAATAATTCTGTGTTTGAAATAGAAAAAATTTCACATTTATTAGCCACAAAATCCCAAATTGCAACATTGCTGTTGCTTATTCTTTAGTTTGCAAATTTGTACCCTTAAACTAGCATTAACTGATGTAAAAAATAAATAAATACAAATTCTATGCTTGAAATAGTAAAAATTTCACATTTATTAGCCACAAAATCCTCCCAAATTGCAACATTGCTGGACAGTCTTGGCTAATTACTATTGGGGCTTGAGCTGGGTTTTCAAAAGGATTATTTATTATTATTTTTTTTTTAATAATTCTCTGCGCCCTCATGTACTCTCCCCTCTCCAGGGAGGGAGCCATGCTTAGCAGGCTGCCTGTGAAAAAGGACCTCAGGGTTCGGAGTATCTGCCTCAGCTCAAAGATTTCATTATTAGCTCTGCTTCCAGGAGCAAGCTCTTATCCCTCCCCTGAGAGGCTGTGAAAAATTAACAACGGTCTATGGTGGCGGTGCAAACCTTAAACTTTAATTACAGCATTGATATTCCACACACAATAGCGCTGTCATCGGTTATTTACATAAAGTTTCAGAGTGCGGAGAGAAGAGCAGTCTCCGTAATTGTGTTGGGTACTGCCGTTGCATGCATAATGTATAAGAACTCAAATGTCACGCTTGTCCAATGAACGCATTTCAGATTCCATGACCTTGTTATACTTATTTTATGCGTGATGATGCAAAAAAAATTAAATACACATAAAATTAGTTTCAAGGTGCATCGTGGCTGATTGCTGACAACATAGAGGAGAACACTGTAGGATATATGAGGGATATTTCAATGATAACAGTCAGAAATTTTATAGCATAAAAATAAATAAATTAAATTGCAACTAATTTTGATGTTTTCTGTGCTATGCACGTCTCTCTCTCTCTTTCTTTCCTCTTCTTCCTCTCTCTCTTTCTCTCTCTCTTGCTCTCTCTCTAATTCCTTTAAAATTATATTCCTCCTATTACTAACCCGAGATGTGGTAAGAGCTTTACACTCTACAGCAAAAGCTGTTTCACAGAAGGCAGAGTAACAAGACTCATTAAAATTAGAAGAAAAGAGGTTTAACCTTAAACTACGTAGAGGGTTCTTTACTGTAAGAGCGGCCAGCAAGGATGTGCAATTCCCTTTCACAGGCGGTGGTCTCAGCGGGGAGCATCAATAGTTTCAAGAAACTATTAGATAAGCACCTGAACAACCACAACATACAGGGATATACAATGTAATACTGACATATAATCACACGCAAAGGTTGGACTTGATGGACTTTTTTTTGACCTCACCTACTATGTAATTATGTGAAAACGTGGATAGTCTTATTAGAGCTTTTTTTTTTTTTTTTAATTCCCCTGAATCAGCTGTGTGTTTAGGGGTTCTGAGGATGCAAGGTGTTTTTATTTTATACATTTTTGTCTTTTGGTTGAGCGCAATGGGGATATGTCTTTTTTTCATCCTATGTAACTATGGAATGGAAGCCTATTCAAACAAGTTGTGATGTATGATATATTAATTAACATTTTCTTTGTAGAATTTATATGACATTTTCATCTATGCTATTCTCAAGGCCCTGACGAAGCGGTTTCATCTGCGATGCGTGTAGGCCACTTTTTGTATAAACCTGTTGGGAACCAGCACATCCCTGATTTCAAAATTTGAATCACTAAAGACTGTAATGTATTTTAAACTTTGTTTTTTAGTTTAATAAAAATTTGTTTACTTTTGTATAAATATCATTTTTTTTTTGTTTTTTTTCACACTCCTCCGAGACACAATCAGAGTCCCATTCTGTTCTAAAAGATTTTTTTTAAATATATTTATACATTTTATTGGGATGGCGTCTCTGTAGGATTATTAGTGTTCCACGCTCACCCCACCCCTACACATTCAATGGGTATCCAGTATGTATTTGGGAAATTGAGAGGCTTTCAAATTTGTTTTATAGATTTTTGTATTTTTTTTTAGCCTACGTGGAAACATAGAAAAATGATGGCAGAAAAAAGATTGAAAGTGATCCATTGAGTCAGATTTTTTTTTTTTTACATCAATACAATACAGCATATTAATATATTACTGCAAACTACAACAGATTATGGAGAAGCACAAATTCATGAGGTTGGATAGGGCAGAAGCAAAAGAAATCAAGGGCTTCTGTAGATAACATCAGAAACCCTAAGTATATATGTGATTTTACTGTGCTTTAGACCCCTTTCACACTGAGGTGGTTTTCAGGCATTTTAGCGCTAGAAATAGCGCATGTAAAGCATCTGAAAACCACTTCCCATTCATTTCAGTGTGACTTATCACACTGCAAGACGTTAGGAAATGTCCCGTGCTCGCGGGATGTTAGGAAAGTCCTGCAAGCAGCATCTTTGGGGCGGTTTGGGAGCGCTGTATACATCACTCCCAAAACGCTCTGCCCATTGAAATGAATGACCAGCTCTTACAAAGCGCCTGAAAAGCACGTTGGAAGCGCCACAACATGGGCACTTTTAACCCCTTCTTTGGCCGCTAGCAGGAGTTAAAAGCACCCCGCTAGAGGCCAAAAAGCACCGCTTAAACACTGCTTACCGCTAATGCTCGGCGACCCCAGTGTGAAAGGGGGTCTTAGAGACAATGGGGCTGATCTACTAAAGGTAAATAGGTTGTTCACTTTGCAAGGACATTTTCTACTTTGCAATGGAATTTTCCCTTAGCTAGTGAATGAGATGAAACTCTGCTGACTTCCATCATCCAATCATGTGCAAGCAAAACTATTTTTTTTTGTTTTATAGATTCTTGGATTTTTGCCACAAGTGCAGGGAAAAGCACAACCCCTAGAGGTTGGATGGGGCAGGAGGAGAAGAAATCGGGGCTTGTGTAGATGACATCAGAAGCCTTAAAGTGGTTGTTAACCTCAGACATAAAATATAAACAAAGTATATGCCTCTATAGTGTGTGCTTGTCTCAATCCAGAGCACTAAGTTTAATTTCTATCTGCTGCCTCCTTCTTCCGCTATAAGCATGAGTCACTTCTGACAAATTTTCCTGACACCAAGAGAAAAATGGTGACAGGAAAGGGAGCTTCAGGTGATTGACAGCCTCAGCTCTATTTGTGCTGTGTGAAGGGGAGGGGTGTCCCTTCCCTCTAATCAGCTCTCGTGGCTCTTCTCAATGATGTAACTTCAGCTCTCTGCCCCCTGCTTTTCAAAGCTGAGATTATTTTTAGAGCTGAGCTTATTATTTTTATCCTTACAAAGTGAATTTTCACCATATTCACTAGGTGAAGGTGAACGTTCTATTTAAAAAAAAAAATCCTTTGCATGTGATTTGGGTAATTTTTAGCAAGTGAATTTTTGCCATATGCATCAAGCTAGGAGAAAATTATCTTGCAAAGTAAAAATTCTCTTGCAAAATGAACAGCCTATTTGCCTTTAGTAAATTAACAACAATGCTCTTGAAAGTCTACACAATGAGGTTGATTAAATAAAACTGGAGAGAGCACAATCTGGTGCAACTGCTCATGGTAGCCAATCAGCTTTTAACTTCAGCTTGTTAAATTAAGCTTTGACAAAAAAAAAAACTGGAAGCTGATTGGTTTCTATGCAGAGCTGCACCAGATTTTGCATGCTTCTGTTTTAGTACATCAACCCCAATGTTTTCAGCCTGCAGCCAAGTTCAATGACATGAAGATATTCTCTTCATACCCAAAGACTACAATATTAACCTCCCTGGTGGTTTTCCTGAGTGTAGCTTGGGGTTAAATTTCAGTGCCATTAGAAGTAACCCAGAGCCAACACTTGGGATTTACATAGTTAGTAAGTTACATAGTTAGTAAGGTTGAATAAAGACACCAGTCCATCCAGTTCAACCTGAGTGAGTGTCTACAATTGTCCCTATCCCTGTACATTGCACACTCACATTAGTCCCTACCCTCAAGGAGCCCACAATCCAAGGTCCCCATTCATATACTAGGGCCAATTTTGGACAGAAGCCAATTAACCTACCTGCATGTCTTTGGAGTGTGGGAGGAAACCGGAGCACCCGGTGGAAACCCACCCAGGCACAGGGAGAACATGCAAACTCCAGGCAGGTAGTGTTGTGGTTGGGATTTGAACTAGCGACCCTTTTTACTGCTAGGTGAGAGTGCTAACCACTACACCACTGTGCCGCCCCTTGATTTCATTGCAGGATCCTGGTTCAGGTTACTTACCTTGTCCCCAGGATCCTGCGATGTTCCCCCCGCTGTGTCTGTGGGATGTGTCCTCCACTCAATGCTTCTGTGTGTCGGGCTCCATTCCCTACATGCACCGTGACGTACGGGGGTGAGGCTCGGCGGAAAATTCTAAAAATATAAAATTCATAACACATACAATACACTGTAAACGTACAGATTACATTACTGTATGAAATCATTCCACATCCCTTTTGTCCCTAGTGCTTTGTGCAATGCTCAAGTGCGTTTTTTTTTATGATATATACCGTACTGTTATTTCTGCCTGGAAACTTGAGATTGTCCATGGCAACCAAGAAGTGTCCCTTAATGTCAAAAGTAGTTTAAGACCAGCTAGAAAACAGCGATAGTAAATTAGAACACTTGCAGAATTGAGCGCTAGTGAATCGTGGGGAAATTCATTTTATTATTACTATATTATTATTTTTTATAATTATTTATAGTTATTTATTATATTATAATTTATGATTTTGTGTTTCAAACATTATCATAACCTTGATATCTACTAGACTCTTGTTTGGACAGATTTAAGTGTGTTATTGCTAAGAATTACAGGCCTAAAATATAAAACGCCAAATTTCTATGCAAAACAATTGTACCGATTTGAGATGCAAAAATCTGACATAATCATTCCGCCAGGGTGGTTAATTTATATATAGAATAGAAAGGACTGATTTCTTGCTAAAAATATATTGCCAGATAAATTTGGGTTTTCATTTTTGAAATAAAAACATGACCACACAAGGCTAAGCAAAAACTCAACGTGAATTGGAACACTTAAGTATCCTAGATGTTGGGTGTGTCTACGTTCTTCTATTTCCTGCACCTTTGCTAGTCATCTTTCATTAGCGTTGCATTCATCCTGCGTCCTTTATTCCTTCTGTGCTTCCTCTCAACCTCTTTTTCTCTCTTCCTCTCTTCTTTCTCCATTTCATCTCACACTGTCATTCCAGGCTCAGAAAAGCCTCAGGGAGTCACGTCAGTCTTATCTATCAGCGAATATTGTGCGCTGTGCTGCAGGAAGGAGCATGGAGAAGGCAGAGCAGCGGCCTATAGTCAAATTTCACGCGCTGAATATTTAATGAGGGCAGTGCTGTTTATTTGGTTACCCTGTTGATTTCCCTCGCTCTGTCAATAGCTTCTCATATCTGGCTGCTCGATGATCTTTACAATTGTGTCTCCTAGGAGCAGAGACATTAAAAGCAATTATGGATTTTATACAGGAAGCGCTCTGATATTTCCAGCTAATCTAATTTGCAGTCTGCTAGTTTATTGTCTGCGATTTCAGGGGCGTTTGAGCGTTATGGAAAATCCGATTTGCCTTTATAATTTTACATAACGTCATTAACACTGCCTGCGTTGTGCCGGGGATATTGTTCAGGAGATGGGAACAACTTATGGAAGATTCTTGGGTTGTCAACATAAACTTCATTAATGTCCTCCTCCTAAATATCCAGCGGAATCCGTCACATTTCATTAAACATTTAAACACGTTTGGGACGCATTGAAGTCACAAACTGAGAGATGGCATAGGCATACGCTCATAAAATAATTTTTAAGTATGTAGATAAGAATTACACACTGTGTAAACAGACAACAAATAACCATATCGGAGTGCGGTAGGGGTTGGATATTCTCCTTGCAGGTCGCTTATTGATTTGGACACACACTACCTTGATCTTGTATCGTGTATCCTTTTTCTTCCATTACTGGCAGTTCTCCTCCCCAACACTCATATTAAAAGAATTTACTGTGTTACAACCCATGGTTACCAAATCACTTTACCTTTTGGGTCAAGATGTATCTTTTTTTGTTATAAATAAAATCACTGCTCTTGAGCAGTCAAGGCTAAGATTGCATGGTCTCAGGCTACCAGGGGCATTATGGGTGTTTTATGCTATTAATGTTTACAGCGAGCATATTTTTACAGCATGGCTTTGTGTGCACTGAGATAAAAAGATTAACAGAGCTTACAGTATATGTAAACCCTCACCTTATAAAACCATTCAATTTAAAATAGGAATGATAGGCAAAATATTTGTGTAGAGATATAAAAAACATTTTTCTTATTTTTTAACAAGTGATCACATACCCTCTGTTCTCAGTTGCATAAGGTGCTCAAAGAGCTGGGGGAGGAGAGGCAGCTTTTCAGGGCTGGGGGTCAGGACAAATCTGCCCATTGGAGGACAGGCAGGCTGTTCTCCCAGCATGGCAAGAAAACTGACCACACTGGGAAGGATGTGCTTTTTATCGCCTAGTGTGGGCAGTTTGGAATAGGAAAGCAGGGAGGGGACTGGCAGGATCACCAGGTATTTCACACTAAGGATGAAATACAAAGAAAACAGGATACTTTTTCAAACAAGCACATGGTACAACAGACACATATCAGGAATATAAAATGTTAGGGTAACATATTCTATGATAAATATGGGGTGTGTATATCTGTTTATTCGTATCTGGCTTTCAAAGGTCACCATGACTAGGATACTTCAAAGCTTTTTTCATAGAATTTACTTGTCATTTTTGTTTTTCAATAAAACCAGTCATACATGGATCAAAATTTGACCCATGCCTGCTGACCCAGCCAAATTTGAATCCATATATGGGCAGGCTGATTGTACAGAGGTCAATCTAACAAACTACTTCTATACAACCAGCTTGTCAGATTTTTCCCACTCCATCAGCGTTGCAGGCTGCAGCCTGCAGCACTGACCAGTGTATTCTGACAGCAGGGAAGTCTTCCTGCTGTTCGAATACAATAGCTCAGCAGGGAGGATTCCCCTCTCCACAATTGTGTTGATGAGGAAATCAAGTTGTACTTTTTTTTCATTCAACCTGCTGGTTTAAAGAAAATAATGACTTATCTATGGGCTGCTTTAGGTTTTAATTTGTTTTTTACTTTGTTATCTGTAGCAAAGGAGTTACAACTAAGGTTTATTATATTAACCCTGCCATATTAACAATATGCCATATTAATATTTACAAAGCATTTTTCTAACAGCTAAATTAGGACATTAAGACTTTCTGTTTTTATGTGTGGAATCAATGATAATCATTATCACATAGCTCACAGTGCTCATGCCATGTTATAAAAGTGGTGTATTTTTTTTTATTTTTTTTGCAATCAATTTCATGGTTTCTTCTTCTTTCTCTGTCTCGTGTCAGTCTCCTTTTTCTGCTGCATCCATAGCCAGGTTGTGAAACAGGAAGCTCAAACCCTTCAGGATACTGAGCTGGGGAAAGGTTCTTTTGGTATTCCCTGCTGGCATAATTCACTGACAGCCCTACAATACCATAAAAGTACACCATTGGTTATGGGAAATACTGAATATCTAACTTTAGCACAGTTCACATCTATTCGTTTTAATTATTTATTTTTTTAAAGAAAAGATTGTGCATTTTGGTGCAGTTCTTATCTACAAGTGCATCTTCAAGAATGAATCAGACAGCATATGAAATGCTTTAAAAATGTACTGCAAGAAATTGAAATGCACAGTTGTGAATAGGCCCTTGCTAACTGCATAACCAAATATTAGCAAGGGCTAATACTTACCGTATTTTTCGCTCCGTAAGATACACTCCCCCCCCCAAAAAAAAATGGAGGAAAGTGCCTGTGTGTCTTATGGAGTGAATATTGAGCAGGAATCGCCACCGCCGCCGCTCGCTCAGTGCACACACACGGTACATACCATCTACATGGAGCACCCTCACTCACTCCAGCTAACCAGAAGCCGGTCCCTCCCAAGGCAATGCCGTGTCGCTCCCAATTGCGGCGCTGCTAGCCGGGGTGACACGAAAGTCTGCTGTTAGTGTTACCAATCACGACCATCCACCCCATGACGTTTCTGGGGACACCTACCTCCTGAGCTGCTGCGAGCCAATGGGGGCAGAATGAAGCAGGGCCAACTGCCTGAATGAGTGAGATGGAGAAGTGGCGTGTGTGTTTATAATGCTGAAATATACAGTATATATATTATGGGAGTATTTATGTGGAGATCATGCTAGGTGCTTGGGAGATGGGACAAGACATGCTAACTACACTGCTTCTCACCTTCTTTTCTTACTATTTAAATATCTTTGCTTGTATTATGACAGTGTTGTGTGCATACTGTGTATCCATAGGAACATGGGAGACACATGGGAGATCTACACTGTATGGCCTTATAGGGATCCAATTACTCATTCATCAGATTATACTCACATAAACACTGGTGTATCTTTATTTATTATAGGAATATATAGCACTGGCTAATGCACTGTCCACTGGCTAATGTACATTTTATTTGCCAGGCTTCTGCATGGGTCAGAATATTTTTTTTTCTTGTTTTCCTCCTCTAAAACCTGGGTGCATCTTATGGAGCGAAAAATACAGTGTATAAGTAGATTTTAGCAGAATGCCTAGGTAGAACCTGTAGGCCAACATTTTCAACCAGGGTTTCTTCAGCAGTTTATAAGGTTTCCAAGGAAACATACGATTCCTCCAGCACTTACTAAGGGCTCCGTGGAAGAATAGGTCCTATTTTGCCTTTAAAAAGTTGATTTTTCAAGTGGGAGTTTAAGGTTTTTAAGCAAACGGGGCCTTTTCCTTTCTTCTGTGGGTGAGTTCTGGGAGGCAAGATTAAGGGAAGCATTTAGAAAGCAGCAGTGTGACCACAAACTTAGAAGACACATCAGTGCGCTTTACAAATGTGAATTGCGCTCTGCTGGCTTTGGGAATCTGAAGCCAGGGAAGGGTAATAAGCTGTGAAAAAAAAAACATTTCCGGAAGGAGAGCCTAGTCATGTGACCTGTCAAAGCTGTGTTAAAAAGAGAGAACTTCATTGACCAATGAAGGATATTCACTGTGGCGTGTATTTGACAAATGGGTCAAAAAAATGTCTTGTGGAGTATAACGGAGAATGGATAGCAGTATCAACTTTGCAATATAAATGAGCCCTTTAGTGTTTTTAGTCTTATATGAGAAACAAGAAGTCTCCTTAAAATGCTAGTGGCCTGCTTCATTATTTGAGTCCCTAATCGGATACAAGTATGCAGATAAGGGCTATATTCTGAATTTCCCGGTCTGTATCTTTGGTCCAGTTTTGTGACCTAAAATAATTAAGCCAGTGGGTCAGTATAACAGCACAACTAGCATTTTCAAAGGAGGCCAGCAATGACAGCTGATGCATTTCTTTTACAATAGGGTTGATAATATAATTTCCTGATATACAGATGAACACTTGAATAAGCAATTGTAAATCTATATAAAACTGCACACTTCTTTGCATTGAGTATGCCCCCTACAATGCTTAGGTCTAGGGGCAGGAAGAACAGCTCTACTTACCTGATCCCTGCTCCCCCTCCAACTGGCACTCTACTACACTCTGACGATGGGCTGTCTCTTGGTGCCCCCATGCCCAGTGCAGGGCTATTGGTAAAGTCATAAAACCTCTGACCACTGGATTGTAGGGGAGAAGAGGCTGTTTAGCTGCACAGAGGGAGTCTGTGGGGGTGGAAAATTGGGTAGATAAAATAGCTTTTTCTTGTCCCCTAGACCTAAATGAGCCAGGGAGACCACTGCACCAATGCCAGGGAGAGCCACTGCAAGCGAGAATCTTTACTTTCCCTGAATTTCAGCATTGATAATAGTCTTGCACCCTTGATGTTGCGTTATTTCTACATAATATGCAGATATAACAATGTAATCAACGGTTACATAAACCTAAAAACATTATAGAAAACCACACTTTATCTTAAATAGGCTAAGCCAGTGTATGTTAATATTTTCAATGGCAAACTACCCTTCCTAGTAAATCCCAATGCACATATGATGTAGTCTGGGCACACATCATTGATGAGTTGGGAGTAAGTGCATATGCCTTAGTAAATCTGCATCTTCCCATTCTTTATCTTTCTGGTTCTGTAGATGTTTAGGTAATGTCATTCATGCAGGTTGAGTTCTACATCTCCTGCTCTTATCCAGCCTCTCAGAGTGAAAGTGTTCTCAGTGTCGGGGGCACTCAGGGTTAAGATTTCTGCATAGCTTCCATCACACAGAAGAGTCCTACAGGTTGTAAAATGAGCTCTCTCACTTGCAGGCTCCTTTAGGGAGTGATGGATGAGGGCTCTTGTCACCCAGCAAGGTTATTTTCCTAAATATCTGTCATGGGGTTCTAGGGGCACAATCACCAGCCGTAATTCGACCTTGTGAGATCTTGTGTTCCACTTAGACAAGGAAACAAAACAGATTAGGAAAAAGGCACAAGTGTTTGCTCTGTGAAGTGGGTCTTTAACAACTAATATGGATGATGAAGTGTCTCTCACTTGGGACATTCTTGTAAAAAAGATCAATGTGTAGAGAAGATTCAATACTATCAACTTTTTTTCTCATTTCTTTGTCCACAACACATCCACATAGAAAAATATAATTTAATATAATTGGTTTTAAAAAAAATGAAAGGGCTAAAAGTTGTTAAACTTAAACTGATTTATGTAAAAGGGTTAACAATATGCATTGATGGACAAGTTCATTTTCAGATGAATGCAAGAACAAAAGGTTTAAAACTAGGGTGCAAGCTGGATTAGAGAATAGTCAAATTTAAATGACTTTTCCTATACAGTAGCTTGAAATGACCAAGCATCATGTTGGTGCCCATGGTGCAAAAAATGTAGACCAACAGTCTACACCACAAATGTTAATATAAATATTAATTTTCTAGTTTCATAGACAAAAGCACAATGCATGTCTGTGAATTATATAAATATTATAAGCTATATTGTAGATTTTCTGTAGAGGTACACTGATGCCTAATTACAGCCTTTTTCCTTGTTGTTTCTAAATGTTATTGGTGTATTTATCTTTGCTAGAATTCATATTCTTGGAAAGACTTGACTTCAAGTACATCTAGCTATAAAGTGCAGGGACCTGAAGTTACTTGCATATACCTTCAGGGGAGCATTAGAACTTAAATTGTTCTGATCTGCAATATTTTACATTTCCTGGTCTTGAAGGTTAGCTCACCCCTTCTACCTTACGCATATATTGATTGACCAGTGCATCCACCCATAATGGTGAGAGGAAAAGAAGATGTCTATGGTGGTGATCAGTGATGAGTGCCCCATAACAATGCTGGTCAGTGGTTTTCCCCTCATAATGTTGGTGGTTAATGAAACAACTATCCAAAATGTTTATGAGAGCATTCAATCCTTCCACCATTGAGGCAACACATTTTGTTGTGAAGCCTTTAAAATGTCATCTAAACCTGCTATTTGAATGGAATCCCAAATGTATCAAACAGGATTCTTTTGTGCCTAGAACATGAGAACGATATCTCCTAAATGGAAAGCAAATTCACTGTTAGAAATTGTGTTTGTTCAAATAAGAAATTAGAAAAACTTTCCACCCTGCTCCTTTGAATTTTCCCATTGCTACAGTTGAAAACAATCATTGAGTTGACCACAATAACCCTTAGCCCTTGTACACACGGCCGGAGATTCCGACAACCAAATCCGTCAAAATTTTGTCCGAAACTTTTGCATACACATGGTCGGACAAAGTTGTCGGAAAATCCGACGTGATGACGTTATTTCGTTACGACGGGACTATGTTCACGCTAGTAGCCAATAGCTTTGGTGTAGGAATTTGATCTGAGCATGCGTGGCACTTTGTCTGATCGGAATTCTGTACACATGATCGGAGTATGTCCGATCGGAGCATTTTGTCTGAAAATTTTACCAACAAGTTGGAAAACTTGGTCCGTCGGATATTCCGACGGAAACAGTCCGATGTAGACCACACACAGTCGGAATATCCGACAAAACGGTCCGATCGGACACATTCCATCGGAATCTCCGACCATGTGTACAAGGGTTTAGAGAATTAAATGAATGTTCTGAAAACCAACATTTTCAAACAAAGGTCTATTGGTACATGGCCAGTCTAAGACTTAAGCTGGCCATACATGGATCGAAATTTGGCTGGTTCAGCAGAGACCGGCAGAATTTCTATCCATGTATGGGCAGACTGGTTACATGGATCGAAATTTGGCTGGTTCAGCAGAGACCGGCAGAATTTCTATCCATGTATGGGCAGACTGGTTGTACAGAAGTTGATCTACCGATTTGACTTCTGTACAACCATCCTGTAATGGTTCTTCCTGTTCAATCAGTGCTGCCAGCTATAGCCAGCGGCACTGGTCAGTGTATTTCCCACACTGACAGGGCTGATCTGTGTGGATGGGGGAATCAGAATTTTATTATTTTTTTGTTAGACCCGCTGGTTGAACAAAAAAAAAAATATTACTGTATGGTCAGCCTTACACTTTAACTTAAAATGTTTAAACTAATAACATAATTCCTAAAAAGCAATTAGCCATGCCCGGCAACCTCAGCATTGTGTAGTTAAGCCCCTTCTCCATCCCACACTTTTGTGATGAGCAAGGAGCAAAATATAAATATTTACATTTCCATGTCAATTGCCAAGTAATTATCCTCCCAGATAAAACGAGGTGTAATGCTCAGCAAAAGTGAAGACAAACACTAAGATAACATTATCTTAAACCACCCATGTCAAAATATTTAGGTTGTCTGCACCGAAAGGTATGTGAACTAGTACTTCACAATCCGATTTTAGCAATTCTTTAGACAAGTTCCTTGCATACTGTACATTATTTATATAGATATTTTTGTATTGCTGATCATTTTTTACATTCACATTAGTCTCTGACTTTAAAGAGCATACAATATAAGCACATGCTAGGGACAATTTAGGCAAAGTCAATTAACCTACCAGAGTATTTTTGGAGCAAGAGAGGAAAGCAATGCAAGCACAGCTTGAACATGCAAACTCTGTGCGTTCCATGATGCAAATAGTGTCTTGGTTGGGGTTTCATTCATATATATATATATATATATATATATATATATATATATATATATATATATATATATACACACACACACACACACACACACACACACACACACACACACACACACACACACACACACAGTGTCTTGAAAAAGTATTCACACCCCTTGAAATTTTCCACATTTTGTAATGTTACAACCAACAATGTAAACGGATTTTATTGGAATTTTATGTGATAGACCAACAAAAAGTGGCACATATTTGTGAAGTGGAAGGAAAATAACAAATGTTTTTTAATTGCTTTTACAAATAAATATCTAAAAAATGTGACATGCATTTGTATTGAGCCCCCTTTACTCTGATACCCCTAACTAAAATCTAGTGGGACCAATCGCCTTCAGAAGTCACCTATTAGTAAATAGAGTCCACCTGTGTGTAATTTATGCTCAGTATTAATACAGCTGTTCTGTGAAGCCCTCTGAGGTTTGAGCCTTAGTGAACAAACAGCATCATGAAGACCAAGGAACACACCATACAGGTCAGGGATAAAGTTGTAGAGAAGTTTAAAGCAGGGTTAGGTTATAAAAAAATATCCCAAGCTTTGAACATCTCACGGAGCACTGTTCAATCCATCATATGAACATTGAAAGAGTATGGCACAACTGCAAACCTACCAAGACATGGCCATCCACCTAAACTGACAGGCCGGGCAAGGAGAGCATTAATCAGAGAAGCAGCCCATGGAAACTCTGCAGGAGTTGCAGGGATCCACACCTCAAGTGGAAGAATCTGTCCGTAGGACAACTATTAGTTTTGCACTCCACAAATTAATATTATTATTTAAGGTACTTATATAGCGTTGTCAATTTACGCAGCTCTTTACATATACATATACATAACCATCGGTCCCTACCCTCAAGGAGCTTACAATCTAAGGTCCCTAACTTACATTCATATACTAGGGTAATTTTAGACAGAAGCCAATTAACCTACCATATCTTTGGAGTGCAAATCTGGCCTTTATAGAAGAGTGGCAAGACGAAAATCATTGTTGAAAGAAAGCCATAAGAAGTCCCGTTTGCAGTTTGCGGAATAAGGTGCTATGAGATGAGACCAAAATTGTACTTTTTCAGCAATAGCAGCTATGTATAATATTCCCAGCAGGTGCATAGTCTCATTGAGAAATAGAAAAAAAAATGTCATATAGTAAGATACCAGGTTTTGGTGGACTAGACTTTTAAATTAAGGGGTTAATGATGTTATAAAGACCAATCAGAGATCTGTTTGCTTGCCTTCAGTGGATTACAAGTGGAGGCTCTTCAGTTATGAATCACTTTTGCGGTCTTGAAGCTAAGGACTCAATGTTTATTGGCTGAAATGTCCTTAAGAATAAAACCCCACAGAAATTTTCCACACCACAGGTGGTATGTTCAGCCTGCAATACAAGTAAATGGCTGTACTCTCCCATACTCTTGTAAATATTTATTCTCCTGTGCATCGCCTCTTACCCTCACATCTGTGTACACTGGTTTTACCCAAACATGAGACTGGCTTGTTTGAAAAATACACTGTGTGCATTATGCACTGGAAAACTCCAATGCACTGGAGCACCGGCATTTACAAGGGTACGTTGGGTACAGCAACAGGCTGAACATACCACCTCTGGCTCCCCATGTGCAGGAAAGCACCACTTGTCTGTGTGCATCAGGCTTATTGATTCTTAGCATTGCCTCAACTTGCATTTTTGGTTTAGGGGTCTATCAAACATTCCTTTAGTCTGATATAGTATATCAACTTATATAGATGGTTTGAATCTTGGCCAGTTCAGCAGGAACCAGCCGAGATTCGACCATGTACGAGCAGGCTAACTGTACCAATATCAATTGATCAACTTGGGTACAACCAGCCTACTGGATTTTACATGCGATTAGTGCAAGAGGCTGGCAATGATCCCCCCCCCCCCCCGGGGATGCCACAATGGCTTGGTGGGGAGGATTCCCCCATCAACTCTGACAGTGTTAATGGGGAAATCAAGCAAATTTTCTTTCTTGCAGCACGTGGTTGCAGGAAAGAAATTCACTCCATCTGTGGCCGACTTTACATGTTATTCTTCCATAACACACGTTATATACGTAATAATGTTATACACGTTATTCTTCCACTATACACACAGTGTTCGTGTACGGTATTGCTATGTTAGATGAGCAGGGGATGGTCTGGAATGTGCTCGTTACCTTATAATTGTTTGGGTTTTGTGAGATAGGAGTATCAGCACTAAATCTGCAGACCGGTGTGATCTGGCGAATGAATAGGATGTGGAGGGAGACGTCAGCACCGGGAAGGTAAACACAGCTCAGCAGAATAGAAATAGAGGAGGTTCACAAAGTATTGTTAAAAGGAAAATTAATTAGCTGTGGAGAAGAAAGTAATTTTCCTGCAATGTTGATGCAGCATTTATTTCTGTACACTAGGTCAGCCCTAATCCATGTCTGTTCCGCAAGTGCAAGTTGTTTATTTAGATCGGGTATAGATTAGTGAAACTCAAGTGAATTGTCATGCATACTCAAAGCTGAACACCAGGCAAACCACTTAATATACAAATTTGCCTGTCCATGCAGTTGTGAGATTTACACAGCCCTGACACAAAGCACAGCCCTGTCTGCTAGAACATAAAACTTTTGTCTCTGCTACAGTCAAGTAACACAGATTATGTTTGTCCATCCTAGCCTGTGATTGGGCTTTGAAGCAGAGTATCTCAGAGCCCATCTCTCTACCACTCTGCTCTCTCCTCTTATCAGCATGTTCCTTGCTAGTGCATAAGCACTGCAATACAACGGATTGGCTTCTGGTGCTGCTTCTCCCTCTCCCACTGTTTTTCTTTCTTTGTAAAATGTCACTTTTGCTTTAGTATAACCCACAGCAAGAAAAAAGGTGCAGCCCCTCCCTCTTTTCCCATAAAAGAACCCTTAGAGCCGGTTCACACAGGGGCGACTCGTCAGTGCGACTTAGCCATCTGACAAGTCACGTCCCGTTCTGTGCAATAGAACCGTTCTAATCAGAGTGACTCAAGTGACTCAAGTCACTCCGATTTAGAAAAAGGTTCCTGTACGACTTTTGGGGCGACTTGCATTGACTTCTGTACAGAAGTAATTTTGCAAGCCGCCGCTAAAGTCAGATCCCGGTTGCCTGAGGCAGTCGCGCTGCAAGTTGTGCCACCTCAGTGTGAACCGGGTCTTATCCTTGATAAGGGTCTGCTATGAATAAAGAGGCAACCACACATAAAAAACAAAACAAAAAAAAAATAAAGGAACTAATCCATCATCTGTCAGGTTGTCCATCAATGTAGGTCTCTGCCAATTACAATGAAAGATGCCTGCTCAAATGCCAAAGAAAAAAAACATGGAGGTGTCCGCTCCTGTCACTACTCCTTACTAAATGACAGATGCCCAACTGAAAGCTGGTTTGTAAACAAAGGTGTGGGGATGGTGGCTGAGGTCATTGATCCAAAATGGCCAATGTTATTGACCAAATATAATGCCAATCCCCATCCCTGTCCCATTCAGTTGACAGCCAGGAATCTGTCGATTGGATTTTCTGTTATAAATGTATGTACGGTATTTATATCGATCATCCATAATGTTATGACCATACCCCATAATCCATTGAGGTGTGAATGCCACTAGACCTCTGAAGGCATGCTGTGCTAGCTGGCATCAAGCTGTCAGTATCAGATCCTTTTAAGTCCTGTAAGTTTTTAGGTAGGGCCTCCATGGATCAGACTTGTTTTCCCAGTACCTCCCGCAGATGCTTGATAGGATTAAGATCTGGAGAATTTTGAGGCCAAGTAAACACCTCAAACTCCTTGTAGTGTTCCTCAAGCCATTCTTGAATTCATCAGAACAGGCCACCTACTTCCTTTGTTCCTGTGGTACAGTTCTAATGCTCATGTGCTCACGTACGTGAGAGTCTGTGCATGTGTACCTCTACCACTTTGCACCTTAACTCATGCATATATCTAGAACAGGTCAGCAGCAAGGAGAGTCATTATCCCTTGTGCAGTTTCCAGTGGCTGGTAGGAAACTTTTAGTAAAATAACCGTTGATCACAAGAGAGTAGACATTTGATCGGGCACTGATTTCTACATCTACACCTAATTAAGATGGAACTAAATAATTGGTCTTGTCAATTCTGACTCTTAAAGTGGGAGTTAACCCAGTTTCAAAAAACACTTACATTCCCGGCATGCCGGAAATGCTAACATTCACATTGGTTGTGCTCTCAACCAAACTTTCAAACCATCCAATGGCTGGTGTCATAACTGATCACATGTGCAGCATTATGGCAGTTGAAGAATTATTAGAGGACAAGATGGCGGCTTCCTTGACTGAAAACAATAGAAGGGTTTACTTCCACTTTAAGGGTGGCAGTAGAAGAAATAAGATGTGGAGCCTATTCCCTGAGTGCCAGAGCATAGCAAAAAGGCACTATCTGAGATATTTGCTTTGCTCTGTATCATGCTGCCTAATGCACAACCTAAACAATAAAAACAGTGTAGCGCTTCACTAATAGATGTGGTCAGCATAAATTATATGGATAGAAGCAAAAATGATATAAATAAGAATGCCTAAAGAAAAGTCCAATAATAGCCACACGTTCCACTATATAGCCGGCCCAAGGGTGGTCGAACCGTCACAGAGGGGGGAAATTGGACTGGGCGGGTGTATTCATGCGAGTCTGCTTGACTGTAACATCAGAGAAGAATGGATAAAATACTTCTTACCGACTTAGTTGGACTCATACAGTCATATGACAGTTGAGTCTAGAAGGCTTTAGGTCACAGTTTGGGACCGAGGAGTACGAAGAGGAAGGTCTGTTGAGCTGATGGATGAGCTCCAAACGATTGTAAGCCCTGTGATGGATCCTTTCAAATGGAACGTCAAGGGTGTATGTAGTCAAGCTCAGACGTAGCCCGTTGTACTGATTCTCCAATCTCACCCAAATAGAGAGGGAGACGTTGTGGAGGTTTAAGCCAAGAAAACAGAAAAAAGAAAAAAAGAAAAAGGGCTCCACATGGTGCAGGTCAGATGGTATAAAAAAGGTTGATTTATTGAAGTCAAAAAATAATTAATGACTTAGTGATCACATAGACAGTCTAAAATAAAGATTAAAAGCAATGTAGGGTGCCAACAGCTCGCCCAACGCGTTTCGACATATGTGTCTTCTACAGGGGCATGTAGACCTTGGGCCTTCCACCCTTGGGCCGGCTATATAGTGGAACGTGTGGCTATTATTGGACTTTTCTTTAGGCATTCTTATTTATATCATTTTTGCTTCTATCCATATAATTTATGCTGACCACATCTATTAGTGAAGCGCTACACTGTTTTTATTGTTTTGTTTGTTGAACTTTGTTTGTTTTTTGGTGTTGGCTGCTGTTTTTTGGCTGTTGAGGCCTCTTTCCATATATACTAAATTGTAGCGCAGTGTTTTCCCCCTAAACTGTAATGCACAACCTGCATTAAAACAGTTATGAGCACAGCTATCACCCCCTACCGCATTACCAGTCAAGGTGGCATCCTATTTTAATTAGAAGAGTTACTACCTATAGAAGGTTCCCAGCTATGTGGGGGACAAATAAAATCTATGGAACATTTTCTGTTAATAGCTACTTGGCGTATGGCACAGTTTCGTCACCCCTACCAAAAATTCTGTCTAATACGAATATACTGTACAATATCTATTAACTGCACAAGTCACTTGCTGTTGTTTAAATGTTCCTATATTTAGTAAGGCTGAATAACTATTTCCTTGGCCATGATGGGTTAAGTGTAACCTAACCAATCAAGGAAAAAATAAGCACAACCCTTTCATCACTTCTCCAAAGGCACTTTAACAAGATTATCTCCAGATAAGATAACAATCCTTCAGTCTCAAGTGGAGAATCCTGTCCCCCTATTAGTGTGTGACAAGACCCACTTTAGTCTGAGGCTTGGTATCCATCATTAGGTGAGGCGCAGGCCTAATTATCCTGTAATTGCAGCCTGCAGCTCTCTGCCATCCTCTATTCACACAAGATTAGGTTCTTTCAAAATAAGAAGCTTAGAAGCCGAAAGGTGTCAGGATAATAAATTAATGACAGAGTAACTTTAGCCTTTAGGCCCCTATCTCTTCTTTTAAAGGGTCTGCCACAATGACATGTTTGGTTGTATTTTGTACACAGTTTATAAACAAATGCTAGGCCTGAAACCTATATGGTATTGATGGATAGCTCACTATCTGGGTATACACTAGTAGATTTTCGACCAAACATTCATTCAAATATTTGTACGAACATTAGTATGAAAATTCTAAGTACATTCCACTGCTGGACGAATGTAATTTGAAAATAGTTCAAAATATTGTTTGCTTTTAATGTTCAATTTTGGTGTGGATGGACTTCCCTGAAAGAAAACCACATTCAATGTTCGAAATTTGTTTAAGAAAAAAATGTTTTTACTGTGATCGAAAATGGACATCAATTTAAGCCCACCAATGATCCGAGTATCGGACAAACATTTTTAAAATGAGAACTTTTGAACAAAAATCCACGGATTTATACTCACCTTTTATGTTTCAGGTCTAAACTAAGACTGCCCAGAGATGGGTCAGAATTCTGCCAGTTCAGCAGGGACCGGTCATATTTTAATCCTACTCTGGCCATTCCTGCTCGGCAGAAGTCAATCTAACCATTCTTGATCCAACTATCGACAACAAGACTGGTGGAAAACTTTTGTCAATCAGTCACCTTCAGCCAATAGACTGAAGCTGCTGATATATGCTGATGAAAGAGGAGTTCCCTCTGACAGAATACAATGGCACAATGGGGAGAATTCTTCCAAACATCTCACTTGCGTAGATGGGGAAATCCTACTGTTTGTATTTCTTTCTTTTTTTTCTGATCAGCATCTTTTAGCACACAGGGAGGTTGATTCACTAAAGGCAAATAGACACAGTTGCTCCAGAAAAGGATGAACAACTGGTCTATAATGACGTGTAGTGAATAATGAGTGGGATAGTTAATGATATATTTATGAATTTTCATAATGTTGGATAGTAAAGAATTTCTTATGAATTAAATTTTTGGAAATGGTTATGTACTAGTGGTTATTGTTCCTCAGTGATCCTCACTTTTTTCTTGGGTCACCCATCTGTGGGGACCCACACAATCTTTTTATTTATACAGTTGCTCCAGAGCTTAGTAAATGAGGTTAAACTTCACTTTGCAAATAATTCCCAATCACGCGCAAGGAAAATAAACAAAACAAAAACAACAACAAAAAAACAACACATTTACTTGCACATGATCGGATTAAGGAAATCAGAAGAGCTTCCCCTTCATTTACTAAGCTCCGGTGCAACTGTACTTGCAAAGTGCACAGTCTAGTTGCTTTCAGTATATCTACCCTAGTATGTAGGCAAAGGACACGTTCCTTGCCATGGTCCAAATTACACAGACCATTAAGATCTAATATGTGGAAAATGATTGCCTAAGCCACACAAGTGCTTTTTGACCTCTATTTTTCCTTTTATATCAACTTTTCTAACCCAAAGAAATGCAGTAATACAGAGGTTGGATAAAAAATTCAGTTCAGAATAATCAAAATGTATTATTTTGCCACCAAAAATGGTAGACGAATACACATCAGACTAAGAAGAGGAACAACTGAGGCTGCACAAGGGACAGAGAGATTTGGTCTCCAAAGAAGGGCATTCCCTCCAAATAAGAGACAGTTTGGAGACAGTTGGAGCTATGCATACACCAATAGAATTTAGTTTGAAAACTTTCATTTTCAGAAAGTTGGTTTGATTTTCTAATGGTCAAATCAAAAAAAAAAAGTGAGATGGAAAATTTTTCTTGAATGAATAAAATTCTAATGGTGAATGTAGTTATCGTTATGGAAAAAAATTAATACTGTATTGTTGTGCATATGTTCTAGCTTGGGATTCCAAACCTGGGATTCCATTTGAATAACGGGTCTGGATGAAAGTTTTTTCCAATGAAATTAGTGGATTCAATGATGGCAAGAAAAACTTAGTTGCAGGTTTTGTGTAACTTTAAATAGTTTGCTTGGACCAAACTGGCCCAAACAAACTATTTCCTTTACTAATAGCTGCAGCTGCTATCAAAGCTGCATAAACTGTATGTAGCATTACCTACATATAGTATATAGCACAGCAGCGGTACCTATACTTCTGCCATGTTCCTGGAACAAAATTGAGTTTTGTTGAGCGCTGCTCAGCCTTTCACAGGAAGCTTTGTATTTTTTATGAATGAATACAAGGCTTCCTCTGAATGGCTGAAGTGGAGATTGTGTCATCATCTGCCTGCCTCAGCCAATCAGCAGAAGTCTTGAATTCATTCATAAACACAAGAATTCCTGTGAATGGCTGAACAACACACAGCCCAGCTCTATTTAGTTGTAGAAGTTAGATAGGAAGTTCCTGTAGCGTTGCTGAAACACAGAACTGAATACTGTAAGTAGCTGATGTTAAATACAGTTTATACAGCACTGACATTGGCCACATCTCTAATGCCCCGTACACACGATCTGAATTTTGGTCAGAAAAAGCTCTGATGATTTTCCCGACGGAATTACGACGAGATTTCGCTCAAGCTGTCTTGCATACACACGGTCACACCAAATTCCAACCGTCAAGAACGCGGTGATGTACAACACATACAACCGAACTAGAAAGGGAAGTTCAATAGCCAGTAGCCAATAGCTTCCGTTTTGTAGTTGAATCTGAGCATGCGTGAGTTTTTGCACGTCGGAATTGCATACACGCAATCGGAAATGCCGATAGAAACTTTTTCCGTCTGAAAAATTGAGAACCTGCTCTCAATCTTTTGCTTGCGGAAATTCGGCCAGCAAAATTCAGATAAAGCATACACACGGTCGCATTTTCCGACTAAAAGCTCTCATCGGTCTTTTGCTGGCCAAAATTCCGACCGTGTGTATGCGACATTAGTAAAGCTGGCCATACAGAAGTAGAGTTTTGAATGGACATCCATACAAAAATTTGCACGAAAATTCTCAGTACATTCAATGACCTGGTGATTAGAAAGATGACCAAATGTTCTTAAAACAACAAAATTCCAACAAAAAATCCCAAGGGCCAGTTCACAAAAATTCCAAGGGCCAATTCTAAGGGCGGTGCATTTGCCCACACCAGATCATATATTACAGAAATACGGGGGGGACAAGACCAGTCACCCTGCACAAGGAGAGGGAAGCACCTGCACAGGAAGCACCTGCACAGAGGCAAAGTTTTATACTGGATTACTACACAGATCTGGAAAAAATTCAAAGCAAACCAAGATTCAAGGAAGCATACACATGACTCTTGTATTTAGAGAATATTTGCTTATCCAGAAGTTCTGCCTTAAAAATCAGTGACATGCATTGCAACACACAGCAGGCAAAGAGGTAACATAACTATCATAATAAAATGAATAGGTAAAAAGCAGATAAATAGGGTGCAGTCTATGCATGTGTTTCCTATACATATATCTACACGTAAATATTTCATGTACTTGAATTTTGGCATCACCGTTGTGGAATTATTTGCTATGCAGTACGCCCAGCATTACTATTGTGAAAGGGCCGCTGTAATGAAGTGATTTTCTATCTGACTCTTGGCATTCTGTTCCTTTTATTAAATCTCTTCCTGGCTCCAATTTCTGCACTTCTTTAGCAGAGCGAGAATATTAAAGCAGATAATGTGTACCGGTATATCTTTGCCGTTGTAGCTTTTTGAGATATTGGTTGTTGTGTGTATTATTTGCTGTTATAAATATTCATCATAGCTAACAATTATTCTACAATAATGCTGCATTGTCTTTTTCAGGGTAAAGACAGCAATGTCAAAATGCAATATATATTCAAATACTATGAATGAAAAGAAGGCTAGTTAGTGCTTTATTTTACATTTTGGTCCAAAGAAGAGAGCAGTGACCCACAGGGGTGGATATACTAAAGGCAAAGAGGTTGTACACTGTGGATTGCATTTTCCCTTAGCTTAACGAATGTGGCGAAAATTTACTTTACAAAATATATCTAATCACATGTAAGGAAAATGAAAACATTTTATTTTTTATTTTCGCTTGCACATGATTAAATGATGCAAGTCAGCAGAGTTTGACCTCATATGTTCAAATTTTTTTACCCCAATGTGTCTTATTACTGGTATGTGTCTGTTTTACCATGTACGTGTATTCAAATTATTCTGTTCTCTTTGTATTCCTTCCTTTTGTGTACAATTTCTGGTGATCCTGCTTTTTTTTTTCTTATTTTAAACTGACCACACTATGCACGGGAGCTCTTTCAACCCAGCGTGGTCAGTTTTCTGTCTATGCTGAGCTTATAGCCTGTCTGTCCTCCAATGACCAAGACTTGTGCTGACACACCCCACCTGCACAGCCTTTTATTATAAAGATTAGTGTACTGCTGTTTCTCCACCCTTAACTCTCTAAGCCCCTTATGCAGCTGAGAACAGAGTTCATGTGATCACTTATAAAAAAAAAGTAAAAGTATTTATATATTTTTTTTTAAATGTATATACACAAATATTTTGCCTTTCATTTCTATTTTAAACTGAATGTGTTGTTTTACAATTTCAGCTTCACATATACTTTAAGGAAAATGCCCTTGCAAAGTGAATAGCCTATTTGCCTTTATGAACCCCTGTGGGTCACTGAGCTGTTTTTTGGATTTTTTTTTTCAGTTGAGCTAGATGAACTTGTGTCTTTTTCAACCTATTTAAAGAGGAAGTAAACCCTGATGAGTTTACTTCCTCTTTTTTTCCCTGCAAAGGTAAAGCATAATGGACTACTATGCATCGCATAGTAGCCCATTATGTGTCACTTACCTGACACAGGAGCCAGCGAAGTCGCGCTGTCCCCTGTAGTCCGCCGCATCCATCTTGCTGGTGGCGTCTCGCAGCTCCGCCGCTGTCATTCGGCGAAGCCGCGATGACGTCACTCCCGTGCATGCGCACAGGAGTCGACAAATGCGGCAGCTCCATTTTTGGAACTGCCGCGTTCAGTGCGCCTGCGCGCCGCTGTCTACAGCGCATGCGCCGTAGACAGCGGTGCCCGTTTTCGGGCAAATATCTGATAAACCATATAGGTTTAGGAGATATTGCTTGGACCTACAGGTAAGCCTTAATCTAGGCTTACCTGTAGGTCAAAGTGGTTTGTAAGGGTTTACAACCACTTTAAATACATTGTTTAAAACATGTTATACAGCAACTTTTCACTGGCATGCTTATACTAATGTGCCTTATTGAATAGAACATTGATCATAAGTGCAAACTGCGGTATATACTGACACTGTTATGCCGCATACACACAATCAGAATTTCGACCAGCAAAAGACAGATGAGAGCTTTTTATCGGAAAATGCGACCGTGTGTATGCTCCATCGGAATTTAGCTGGCCGAATTCCCGCCAGCAAAAATGTGAGAGCATGCGCTCAATTTTCCCGATGGCAAAACTTTCTATTGGAAATTCTGATCGTGTGTATGCAATTTCGACGTGCAAAAACTCACGCATGCTCAGATTCAACTACGAGATGGAAGCTATTGGCTACTAGGAATTGAACTTCCTTTTTCTAGTCCCGTCATACGTATTGTACGTCATCACGTTCTTAGTGGTTGGAATTTGGTGTGACCATGTGTATGCAAGACAGCTTGAGCGGAATTCCTTCGGGAAAACCATTAGACCTTTTCCCGACCATAATTCTGATCATGTGTACGTGGCATTACAGGCTTCTGTATGGTGTGAATGGAAAGGTATTTGTTAGACTGTTCAAATACTGTTGGGTTTTGTCATAGGTGTGCTCAGCCTATTGCATTAGGGTGTGCACCCCAAAGCTCAAACACACATGCCTTTCTCTGCTAAACGGCATTCTGTTTATTCACAAACTGAAGCATAGTAAGCACAGTGAGTGAGTGTGTTTCCTGTATTCATTTAGAAAAGGAAGGGGCTGGTAAATGACATATTTACTAGCCCCTTCCCCATTCTTCATCTGGAAATTTCCCCCACAGCAGCTGTGGGGAGAGGGGGGCGCCAGTAGCACTGTGGAGCGGAGTGGGGGGGAAACATGGGAGGAAGCCCAGGCAATAGAAGGAATTGGCTGCATGTATTGATTAGGGTGTGCCAGACACACCTGGCACACCCCCTGCGCTTGACTATGTTTTTTTTTTGTGTTGTATTTAAATCAGGCTTCTGAAAATCTACAGTATAGCTCTATATTTTGCTTCATCACATTTCACAAAATATATACATTTATGCAGAAAGAGATTGACTTATGCTAAGCTTTGTCATTAAAAAGATAAAGAACAGATTTATACTGGATTAGTGTGTCTCAATTTAAATTTTATGTACCATGTAGGAGCAATGAACTCTACTGACATGTAGTACATATCATTTGGATTTTGGGGCCTCTTTCTATCAATGGAGGTTTCCCAAAGGAGCTCCTGAGGAAGTCAGTATAGCGTAGGAAGAATGAGGAGACCACAGTAATATCAACAGTACAATATGAAGTATATTCTACAAAGAAAGACAATGTGTTTTTGGGGTCAAACACTCCCCCTTTATCAGGGCTTGTAAGGTGATGGTGGATAAATAGGAAATGGTCAAGGACTCACGTACTGGAGAGAAAGGAAGATATGTACAACTTTTGAGGCGCTTGGCATTGATCAATTTTATTTTTAGATCTGTGGCAAGGGCCATAATTTGTGCATCAGCCAGCTGACTATTTTTCCTCTAGACTTTATCTACAACAACCAAGCCATCTAAATGCCCATGACCCATTCATTGCCTATAGATATCCTCAAACTGTCTACGCTGCAATCAAACACCAGAGCACCCCATTCTAACAGCAAAAAGAGGCTTTGGTGCATTTCTAACAGACATTTACAAATTTAATGCAATTGTACTGTTTAATTACACTTAACACAATTCCAAAAAGGTCAAAAATATACAATATCAACATGTTGACAACATAGTGAGTGGAACTCTAATGCCGCGTACACACAATCGGAATTCTCATTGGAAAAAGCTCTGATGGTTTCCCCGACGGAATTCCGCTCAAGCTGTCTTGCCTACACACGGTCACACCAAATTCCGATCGTTTAGAACACGGTGATGTACATTACGTATGACGGGACTAGTAAAAGGAAGTTCAATAGCCAGTAGCCAATAGCTTCCGTCTCGTAGTTGAATCCGAGCATGCATGATTTTTGGCGTGTCGGAATTGCATACACGCGATCGTGTAAAATCTGAAAATTGAGAACATGCTATCAATTTTTGGCTGGCAGAAATTTGAACAGCTAAATTTCGATGGAGCATACACACGCAATTTCTGATGAAAAGCTCTCATCAGTCTTTTTCTGGCCAGAATTCCGATCATGTGTACGCGGCATTACTTGTAACTTTTGGGATATTATTGTATATTGCATGGGTTTACTTAAGTGATCAAGTTGTATGCTTATATGTTATTGACTTCAACCAAACTTTGCCCCGCTGCATGTGTTTAATTATATAAATACGACAGGGACAGGTATGAATGCTTAAACGCTCTCTGTGTAAGATTTTGAACACTTTGTATTTTTTGTGAGCTGCAACAGTTTCTGCATTCAAGATTGCATATCCATTCCCTACAGATAAAAGCAAGTTTCTAAAGCTGAACTATACTCAAAGGTTATAGTCATGGGCTGAGCGGATCAGTGTAAAATGTGTGGCATTTAGGTGATATCCTTTATTAGCTAACTTACCATTCAGGGCAAAGTGAGAGTGTGTTTTTGAAGAGCGCCCCCTAGCCCCATGTATACTATCATTACCAATGATCCCCCGCCGCTTCTGACTCTGTGGTAGCTGGCACTGGGGTCCACTGTGCTGCCAGTATCGAAGGCTAGAAAGAGCATCAATGTCACCGCCTCCATCAAGTGACAATGCTCAGGCCTAATAAATGTCTGCTAAACTTGTGTACTATTGAATAGGAAAAGGTCACATGCTTCCTCTCACCTGGAAGGTGGATGCAGCATCGGCCCCATGCATCTTTCCCCCGCTGGCTCTAACACTGAGAACCAAGCGATCAAACACCGTCGATCCCTCAGTTTTCAGGGCTCCCTGAGCAGAGAGCTGATGACTGTCCCCCCCTCCCCTCTCACTCACTGGAGTGCTGGGCTGTGGAGGGAGAGGTGGTAGCGACCGGCTCAGCTTCTCAGCAGCTCTCTGAGAGGCTGAGCTGGGTGGCACCCCATGCATGTGTGCGGATTCTGACTTCATTGTTGCGATCTTGCCCGAGCATGGACCAGCTCTGTGATATCAGTCAACAGTGGGCTTCAGCCTGCTGTCTGCTGAAAATAGGTTGCAGGAGTGCAGAACCATGAATCAGACAGAAGTGCAGTAAAAAATCACACTTTTTAATAAACTGGTAAAATTGTAAAAACATGGCATTGCTAACTGGCAATTAACTGACAGCTGAGCACAGAGCTCTGAGAAGGAAGGGTTGAGCCCAGCCCTGACAAGAATGAACTTCGTGTGATCCACAAGACAAGTACAGCCAAACGAGCTGTGGCTATACTTTTCTTTTAACTATTACACAATTGTATTTTAATATATTGTATTGGTATACTGCCTGAGGAAGAAATTTAACAGGTTTTCAAATTAATCAATGGCTAACACAGTACAAGACTCTACTACTGCTTGGATGGATCAGTAAAGGATTACAACTGAAAAGCTCTACTTTCCTAGAAAGAAAGAAAACTACCCTTTAGTAGACATAATGTCCACATATCTACCTAGACAATCAGTTTTGTGTCCAGTAGCAATCCCCATGCCCTTTGACAATCCCTTGCCTATTAGCCTTGATTAGCCTTAGATTTTCCAGATTCACTGCCCATTGACTTCAAAGGGGTTAGCAATTTTCATATCTTTAGAAGGGTTTGTCAAACGTGCCCACAAATAGAACCCGAGCAGATTCACCCATCACTATTGTCCAGCAATGGAAGGCTGCATTTTATCCAGGTAAAGTAATTATTTCAGCCAGCCTCTTATTCTTTATTTATCTATTCTAGCATATGCATTAGCACATTATGTTAACATATATGCACAGTTCCAATTCATGGTATTTTGTGCTTAGTGGAAGGTATGTTATTTATTTAAACAGTGTGGGTCTGATGTATTGAGTAATTGAATAGGAACATACATTGGTATGATACTTTTTCACTGTAGGCTTATGAGGATGCCAATAGAACAAACTGTCACCATGTCTAAATGGACACACGGAGCTCTGACTCGGCTCAGGTGCCCCAATAGCAAGCTCCTTGCTGTTGGGGCACTCAGCAGGAGGGAGGGGCCAAGAGCAGCGAAGAGCGACCCAAAAAGAGGAGGATCCAGTTGGTTTTGCACAGAGCAGGTAAGTATAACGTTTGTAATAAAAAAAAAACTAGACTTTTCCAGCTAGTTAGGTATCAACAGGTCAGATGATCAAATGTAATTATATTTGCCATACTGTCCAGTATACTATACCTTCAGACACTCAAGTCTATACTCAACTATAGCAAACAATGCCTATTGTAAATTCACAACATGTATGCTGGAGCCTGTGTGCACATCTGAAAATACATGCATAAATACTGTGAAGATACAATCTTCTTGTCTGCACGTGATTGATGTACCAAAGCACACACAAAAGCTTTAGTAACTCAGTTTCTTTGTATGTAAATCTCTGTTTTTGCTCTAAGACAGAAAAAAGTAAGACATTTTCAGGTCAGGGACAATCTTCATACCCTGTTACAGACCTGTTAACACTGTATTGTTGCAATGCAAGCATTGTAATGCCCCATACACACAGTCGGAAATTCCGACGGAAAAAGTCAGATCAGATCATATAGTCGAAAAATCTGATCGTGTGTGGGCTCTATCAGACTTTTTGCATCGGAATTTCCGACGGAAAAAGTTTGAGAGCTGGATCTAAAATTGTCCGACAACAAAATCCGATCAGACTTTTTCCGATCGTGTGTAGAGAATTCCGACACACAAAGTGCCACACATGCTCAGAACAAATTTGGAGACGAAAGCTATTGGCTACTGGCCTCTACATAGTCCCGTTGTACATTTTGTATGTCGCCTCGTTCTGAACGATCTTATTTTCCGACAACCTTGTGTGACCGTATGTATGTAACACAAGTTTCGGCCAAAATCTGTTGGAAAAATTCTGACGGATTTTGTGGTCGGGATGTCCTACCATGTGTATGGGGCATAATGCACTATAATGAACATGTGTACATATTTACATGTCTCTAATGAACATTAGATAGAAGCTACACTCCAACAAGCTCTTCTTGCCGTATTTATCTAAACCATCAGCAATATGGCTGCATACATAGTATCTTCAACCAAAACACACTTTGTTGATGCATTTCACCAATCCTTGCGAACAAACCAGAAGTGGTGAAACGCGTCAAGAAAGTGTGGCCTTGGCTGAAGATACTGTGTATGCAGTCATTTTGCTGATGGTTTAATTAAATACAGCAAGAAGAGCTTGTTGGAGTGTGGCTTTCACATTTTCACTTCTGGTGGTGAGTGGTAACGCGATGCAGGAGCTGGTACCCAGACTGTCTGTAAATGACAAGAGAAGCAGGTCTTGAGTGGTCTCGTGGATTTGGGTATATTTTTATATATATTCTTAATGTCATAAATACAGTATTTGGTGTTCAGATCTCTGTTCTTATTTGGAGCAAGATTTTTAAAATAGGACCTGTCTGGTATTTTCTCCATTATAAAGCATTGTTAGGCCTATGGAATATGTGAGCATGCACGATAACGTATTATAGCATGCATGATTGAAAGTCACAACTGATTTAAAGATGCTTTGGTGTGGATGGGCCCTTAAAAAATATATTATTATTTCTTTGTTCGTTCGAAAATGGTATATAAAATAGAGGTAAATATTTTAGACATTATAACTGATTTTGTACGTTTTGGCTAGAGTAGAACATACTTCCGCCAACATTTTTGCATATTTTTCTTTGCTATTTTAAAAAATATTTAATTCCTCCAACATTTTTATTCAGCTATTAACTGTCAAAAGAAAATGTTGAAAGGAAAGTGCATTCCGAGCTACCCTTTCTTCAAATGGAAAACCTCATTATTTAGTTTGTGGTAGAGAGGACAATAGAGAGAATCGCATAAATAAAACCTTGGTACAGCCAAACTGTCAGCCTCTCAATTTGATCAGGGATCCCCCTAATTAAATCTAATTCATTAGCAGCCAAAAATTAGATCTTGTACCCACAGCCGCCTCTTCAAACAAGGTTACTCTCTCACTCATCCATCATGGCTTTAAGTAACCCATTTAAAGTCAGCCATATGCGTGGAGCAGTGAAATTAGCTTGTCATAACAAGTTAGGTGGTAAGTGCCTGGGAGACACGGGCAATAGAAATGGTTCTTAGCACATTACAGCCGGACATGTTGTCAGACGGTTTGCTTAAGATAAATGCGGCCATATTAACATGATTATAGAACAAGAACAAAATCTATGATTATCTAGTTTGCAATTAAATAGACAAAAGTTTTTATTTTTTTCGTTTTTTTTTAGAAGCAATACATTTTATGTAAAATAAAGGATGCTTGTGAAATATTAAGGTTTAACGAAATCTTCCAAGCTTAGGCAAAGTTTTCGGTTATTATGTTGTATGTTATATTGCAAGGGTCTCCAAAATTTTCAAACGAAGGGCCAGTTTATTATCCTTTCGAATTTAGGAGGGCTGGATTGTCTCCAGTGGGCGCAGAAAATGGACCCAGCATCAGTGAGAATAAATATGGTCTCAAGTTTGGTGGTCAGTAGGCGGAGGAGTGGTGCCCCTATCAGTATAAGGAATAGTATCCTATCATTGGTATCAGTGGAAGATATACAGTAGTTCCCCATTGTTGGTGTCAGTGGGAGGAATAGTGCCCCAAGGGCCAGACAAAGGCTAGCAAAGGGCCACATCTGGCCCTTGGGCCGCATTTTGGAGACCCCTGTTATATTGCTAACTCAATACTAGTGATATATGTATACCTAAAATGAATAAATGGCTTTTCAAAGTACACTCCAGTCCAAATTAAAGCTTCAGATGGATACAAGGACCACAGCCTACCACTGAGTTGTACAGTTGGTCTACTGTACAGGTTTACCAAATATGATTTAATGATCCTGATCCTGGAATACAGCTGCTGGCGATGCTGGAATGTTTTCCTTCTTGGTTTTCATACACAGAAAGCCCGATATGAAGAATAAATAATATTAAACATTTTTCTTGCATACACCAGTCAAATTAAAATCTGCCCTGGAAATTTGAAAGTGAACGATAATGAGGGAAACTGAGATTGACGAAAAATGGAGAGAAAGAAAGAGAAGTGGTTGCTGTACATAGCATAGCCATTATGGAGTACATTGTTTTCCGCCTACCAATGCTTGTTTTGCAGGTGATTACATAAGCTGGCCAAACGAGATGAATGGAGGAATTTTACTCATTGTGCCATTGCATTCCGACCTGCTGAACTGACCGAATTTAGTTCCATCTATGGCCACCTATAGAAGGCAGATTATAATAAAGATGGTCATACACGGTACACATTTCGGCCACAATTTGATCAGTGGGTGACCATATTATCATCCTCCGGTCCGATATCCTCCAAAGAAGACAGGTGGAAAACTGTCAGTCAAACAGGGGATGCATTCACAATTACGCAGCTGCAGTTTAATGGGAAAAATTTAACTGCATACTTGCAATTGTTGCCTAAAATTGCACTTTCGCAATTTTGTTTGGCCTCACAGCACAGCCACTGGAAGTTAGGCAGTACCTTTGGTGCAGGCTCATCTTTACTTGGATTATTGGCTGGTCTACTAAAAAGATAAAAGAGAAAGGGATTTTTTCACATTAGCAGTCAGGGGGGTTGTAAAACCCTATGATTGAGCCACGGTTTTACTGTCCCCAAACCACTTACACTCTAGCTGCAGAGGCAGTGGCTGAGGGTGTACACATTCTGTGTCCGGGACGCTTTGCTTCGCAGCCACAGCAGGAGTTTTACCCTTATTACTTTCAAGTGAATGGGCCTGCCCTGCAAGTTTTATCGCAAATGCATGCAACACACACAGTTGTGGTACATTAGTGTGGGCTTAAATAAGGTAAACAAGGTGATGAGTAGAAGATACATTGCCTCCTCACTGCCTGTCAAATGCTCTCTGAATTGTGGACTTCTCTTTGTAGGGCAAAGCTCATACGAACAAGCCCTAAGGCTGACCATGCATGGTTATTTTTGTTCAACTTCCCTCCCCCACTCACCAGGACATTACATTCTGTTCAGCTAACAAACTTCCAACATATCCCTTCAACATAAGTCAATTAAAGAATCAACTTCTGTTGATCAGGAGGGGCCACACAGAGATTGAAATTTTGATGGTTTAGTCCATCAGTATATCAACTGATCCACGGGATCAATAACTGAAAGATTCACTTCAATTATCCAATCAATTGAAAGCAAATTCCCATTAATTTATTTAATCTGCACGTGATTGGATTATTGACGTTAGTCTACACTCCTTTTTTTGGGGTGAACATTCTCAAATCAGCTTATCTCCATAACATCAGACCTTTGCATTGGAATCTCTCCTACTTTGAAACAGTTTGAATTCATAAAAATATGGTAGGATCATGTGAGGTCTGCTTTTTCATTGTGAAGCTGTCATTTGTTCTTTTTTTTCGGGACTGATCCAGTTGCAAAAGTAAATAGCAGATCTGCAATAATAATAATCATTAATTCAGTAGCCTGGTGCTCATGTACATTAAATGACAGCTACATATACCTGCCAAAAAAATGTTTTTCGTAATAACATAAGGGCATCCTATGACATGCCATACTGCTTTCATCTAAGCAGTTACTGGGAGAACAAAAGGTGAATATTTCCAGCCTAGCCAGTATACATTTCATGACATAGAGGTCTGACTATCCTTTGAGGCCTGTGGGGGCTTTATAAACAATAGATTTTTATAAAAGAGCTAAGTTTAATCTTAGATTAGTAAAAGGATGATAGGCAGGGACATATCTACTAGTCCTCACATGACTCTCAGAGGCCACCACTATCCATGATGACGGTGACCTTTTTTTTTTTTTTGGATTGCCAACCCTTTTACTTAGAAGGCTGAAGGACTGGGACATGCCTAGGGTTGCCACCTCATCCTTTTAAACCCAAACACATATGAATTACACAGGTTCTGAGGCTAATTGAATGCAGATAAGGCACCAAGTGAGTTTAATAACCACCTTAATTATCCAATAAGTGCAATTAATATGTGTTCAGGGATGAGGTGCCAACTCTAGACATGCCAGAAATTACATTTTCCAACAAGGAGTGCCTCCGACTGTACTAGTTAGGACTCTTTTACAGTCCAGAAAGGGCCCAATAATGGCAAGTTATGCTCGAAATTGAGAAGATTACCTGCTTTTATTGAGTTGTTCATGGTCTCCTATAGTGAAGTGAACCTACCTTTTCACAAATACAGCCATGAGCAAAAAAAGTTCCCAATTTATTTATTTTTAATTTGCCTGCAGATTACTGGGTTTCTTCTATTTTCCAGCACTAATATTCATTTGGACAAACATACTTTTTTTTTTTATTCAACTTATACATGTTTGCTTACAGAGAAAATGTTCTTTATGCCTTCACATTCTGAATTGCCTGGAGGACAGTGAAGCGGTAATTGCTGCAATTGCAATAAGTGATGATACAGGACACTAGCACAGCGTGTACACAGAAACATTTTATGGGACCATTTATGACTGATGTGAAATGCCTATTTATGAGGGTTAAACTGACTATTAGGTGAAGGTGAAAATATTGGAGCATAATAATATAAAACATGGCTTTCCAATTTAAATTGTGATCTAATAGACCTAAACTCCTGATCTAAACTGGGATCTAAGTGATGTAAACTGCTCCTTTTATACCAACCAGGTTAGAAAATATTACCATTACCATTACCATTATATAATATACTGTACATATAATTATATGTGTGTATGCATCTTTACACAACTGTTATTTATTTAAATTACCGTAATGATGGTCAGTGTAAACTATTTAGGAAAAAAAAGGTGTGTCTTTATAAATAGCAGTTGGGTAAACACACACACAAACACATATATACACACACACACACACACACACACACACACATATATATATAGAGAGAGAGAGAGAGAGAGAGAGAGAGAGAGAGAGATCTCTATATATACACACACATATATATAAACACATACATACATATATACACACATATATATATATATATATATATATATATATATATATATATATATATATATATATATATATATATATATACACACTTACATACATATATATATATATATATATATATATATATATATATATATATATATATATATATATATATATATAAAATATATACACACTTACATACATATAACAGTAGTGTTAGAAGTATGAAGACACAACCATATCTATGTAAAGATGTTTTTATATATATATATATATATATATATATATATATATATATATATATATATATATATATATATATATGTAAGTGTGTATATATTATATATATACACACTTACATATATATATATATATATATATATATAAAAACATCTTTACATAGATATGGTTGTGTCTTCATACTTCTAACACTACTGTTATTTATAAAGATAGTAAGTGTTGTAACTGTGGTCAGGGTGAACTATTTAGGTAAACTACAAGAAAATGCAAGCTACAAAAATTTTACTTAATTTGCTTTTAACTTTATTTCAGGCTGTACAGAAGACATCACATTATTATTATTATTATTATTATTATTATTATTATTTTATTTTATTTTTTTATTCTTACAAAAAAATGCTTTTCAAACTTTAAACCAAAATTTTCCCTGATAGGCAGGTAGCTACCATCATATACATTCCTTGCCAATTTAAAATGTATAAACTGTACATTCACTTACATTGGGTTTGCACTTGATAAGTAGACTCCTTACTTAATGTCTACTTAATCCAGTAGCAAATATTAATGTATTATTAGACAGATGTGCTATAACTGCCATGGTAATGGCTTGAGTTTAATTATGTCTTCTTTTCTGTACCCTTTAAATGATCAATAAATGCCATATTCTACAAAAAAAAACATTCCCCAATATGCATAAGAACAATAGAGTGTATCTGTGGCGGGGTTTAAAGGCAGCCTTTTCAACTTTAAATTGAAATTTCATGCCTCTGTAGAATACATTACAAGCTGACACTGCCAGCGTATGGTTGACTGAATTGTAAAATTCAATTTACAGGTCAAAAAAAAAAAAAAGTATCAAAGGAAGTACAAAAATTGCAAAACATGTATTTCTTACAAAAAAAATAAAAAAAAGAAAGAAAGAAAGTGAAATGCATATTAAAAAAAAAAAAAGTTAAAAAGCTTTCACATATCAACACAGTTGTAGCCATGGACCTTTGTAGGGCATATGGAGAAGGACACCACATAAAGGATTATATAAAATATATACAAAATGTATTATACGTAAAATATAAAATCACATATAACGCCATGTCCATTAAGAGGGTTCACACATTATTTCACCCAGTGATCCACATGTGGACTCATTGGATGAAATAATGTGTGACCCCCATAATGTGATTTTAATTTTTATGTATAAAAATGTTTGTATTTTTATCTAATGATTTATATGATATCTCTATATGCCCGACAAAAGTCCATAACTCCAACTTTGTTGATATATTTAAATGATAGGATGTGGGCATATAGAATACAGAACCCCTATCTATAATATCTTGTACAGTTATGAGCTATACGGGCATTTAACTAAAAGTGAAAAACATGTCTATATATATATATATATATATATATATATATATATATATATATATATATAAAACCGAGGGATAGTTATAATTAGTTTTTTAAGAAAGTGCCATTTGGGTATCATTTAACAGTAATTTAAATATATAGGTCTATATACATCTATCCATCTATTACATTTTAATCTTAACCTACATTCTAATATCTACATCATTGAAAAATTATAAGAAAATTATGGGTTTAAATTATTTAACCATTCCCTCTCATTTCTAACAATTGTTTTAAATGATCATTTTAAGAACGGTTAGCATATTTATTATTATTATTTTTTAATCCTGTATGATATTTTGGTTGATTATAAGTATAGTGTACTGCTAACGGGTATTTCTATTTATTGTATTAACCTCGATTGACACACCGGGAGTGATATACCAACTGTGATATTCTAATCACTCATGCTCATAAAAGAGAAACCTTAAGGCAACATATTGAGTTTGTCTCCTTTCCTGAACGTCTTTACCAATTTAATATCCCTGTTTGATGATAGAATTCTCAATGGGCCCATCACTGTTTCCAGGAAAGCGGAGAATTTGTTCCGCTAGATTATGCCTAATAATTGTTGTTTAGGTCCTGGTATTTAGCTGCCGGTTGTATCTGCTGAGGGGTGAGGCATGACCCGAGGGGATGCAGTTGGGGCTCACACTGAGCGACTGGATGATTGAGTAAGGCACCTGGTGGTGGGAGGGCCGCGCGTTCTACCAGCAGTAGCTCCAGGGCACGTCAATGAAGGAAGGTGTCACAAGTGGCGAAGGCGTTTTATCTCCAACTGATAATACGGGTCTTTATGTTGAGAACAGTCCAATAGAGGGGAGGGCAAGAGGCACCAGAAAGGAGCTGGATGGGGAGGACACACTGGTTTTGCTGGTCCTGTTTTTGTATCATTTAAGTATCATGTCGACCTTTCATTCACCATGAGCTTGGAACAGCTGGTGTCGAAGTGAAAATGAGGCAATAAATCAGCGGAATCTCTTCAAAGGCGTGAAAATGTCTTATAAATTGATGTGTTCCTGGAGGTGGCTGCAGGAGCTTTCTCATGCAAACGGCAGGTCCTTCTACTGTATAATTCAGGGAGGCGATATTCCTCCCAGCAAAAGACAATGAAATAATTGCCAACATTGATCTGCTGTCGAAGAGATTACTGCTTTCTCCATGCAATCCTTTACCAGTTACTGTCCTTGCATGTTATCCTACAGGATTGATGATAGCGTAGTCATATTACAGGACCAGTATTCCCTAAAGCACATAAAAACCCTAACTGAATGACATTTAGAGTCATTTGCTAAAGCTCTGTGTTTCAGAAAGGATTGCAATTTTTTTTAAATTAAACTTTGCATTTTTTTTTTTTTTGCATATCAACCATGCTGATCCACTGCATCCTCTTAGCAGCCACTTCCTGTCTATATGCATGCATTACAGCAACTGCTGCACGCCATTTTTCAAGGTGGGTTTCCTGATAATTAGCAAAGGAACAAGCTGGTGCGGTATGTGGAAATGTTTTTGGAGTCTTGCGCTTATGGAAAAAAACCCAGGAAGAAGAACTGCTGCCTCTATAGTGTGAACCACTATATATCTTGTCTTGGTTTTTGGTCTCAAATCCGAGACACTTTTTATTTGTGATTTCCTGCAAGCCATATAGGGGCATGGGATACTACACCCCCAGAACAGCGCCACATCTACCCTCCTTCCTGGTGCAATATGTGTCAGCACTCCATTGGGAGAATGTGGTTAGAAGGTGACAAATAGAGTTGCCACCTCATCCCTTCATTCCCCTCAACCAGTTTCCGACCGTCACACGCCGATGTACGTCGGCAGAATGGCACGGGCAGGCATATTGGCGTACAGGTACGTCCATTTTTATATGCCGCCCTGCCATCGCATGCGCGCCGCCGACGGCGTGCTCGCGTGTCAGTCAGGACACCCGTGAGTCCGGTTGCGGGTCCCGTGGACTCGATCCTCTCACGGGGCGGCTGAACGGGGAGATCCCGTTGTAAACAGCATCTCCCCGTTCTGCCTAGCAACAAGTGACTCTGATCTCTGCTCCATGTGATTGTAGCAGAGATCAGTGTTCACTAGCACAAAGCCCAGCCTCTCACAGTTAGTAACATGCCCCTAGGAACACTTAACCCCTACACTGCCACCCCCTGGTTAACCCCTTCACTGCCAGTGTAATTTACACAGGAATCACTGCATTTTTATAGCACTGATTGCTGTATAAATGAAAATGGTTCCAAAAATGTGTCAAAAATGTCTGATGTGTCCGCCATAATGCCGCAGTCACAATAAAAATCACTGATCGCCGCCATTACTAGTAAAAAAAAAAAATTATTAATAAAAATGCCATAAAACTATCCCCTATTTTGTAAACACTATAACTTTTGTGCAAACCAATCAATATTGCTTATTGCGATTTTTTTTTATACCAAAAATATGTAGAAGAATACGTATCGGCCTAAACTGAGGGAAACACATGTTTTTTTAATATAATTTTGGGGGGTATTTATTATAACCAAAAGTAAAAAATAATGCGTTTTTTTCAAAATTGTCGCTCTATTTTTGTTTATAGCGCAAAAAATAAAAACCGCAGAGGTGATCAAATACCACCAAAAGAAAGCTCTATTTGTGGGAAAAAAAGGACATAAATTTTGTTTGGGAGCCACGTTGCAGGACCGCGCAATTGTCAGTTAAAGCGACACAGTGTCGAATCGCAAAAAGTGGTCTGGTATTAAGCCAGCAAAATGGTCCGGTCTGAAATTGGTTAAACCCAGACACATATGGATTACACAGGTTGTGAGGCTAATTTAATGCAGATAAGGCACCAAGTGAGTTTAATTACCACCTTAATCAGCCACAGAACCTAGTAATTAATATGTGTTCGGGTTTAAAGCTGGCAATACACCTATAGATTATCTGCAGATTTTCTATGGTTAGATGGAAAAAGTGCAACAGATTTCTCCATGTTTGCTAAACTGTGTGGCTGGAAGAATCTCCCACTTTTTCCTGACCAATGTATTCAGGATATCACTCACTCTCCGTATACCCCCTTTTACCCATGCCCCGCCCCATTACCTTATTACCTTTCCCCCTTTTCCCAATAAATAGACCACTCCGGAGTTTGGAGTGTAAATGGCCATAGCAGCCTTTATTAACAAATCTTCAAACCAAACTTAAATAACTTTATTAACTATATATACAACACTATTTAGCAATGGCAATTTTAAACTCCCAGTTATTTTAGTCTTTGACGGTACCTCGGTTTTACACCTTTAACTTGACACTCTCCACCAGTACACTGCAGGACCAAACTTTACCATACCAGGCCTCCGGCTGTTTATCAGCCTGGAGACAAAACCCCTTTCCCACAGTGTCACCAATCCCGTATTCCAGCCTACCCTTCCGCTGGGATACACCAAAAAGGAGGGCACATACCACCTATGAGCCCCCCCCACACTTCCATCACATCAGTTGAGTTGAGTTGGCAACCCTAGCGACAAAGCAGGACACAAATTGGGAGACAGTGGCGTTACTAAAGGAAAGTGAAGTGTGCAGTTGCTCCAAAGCTTAGTAAACGAGGTAAAGCTTAAAGCGGAGGTCCACCCTAAAGTGGACCTTCCGCTCATTGGAATCCTCCCCCCCCTCCGGTGCCACAATTGGCACCTTTCAGGGGGGAGGGGGGTGCAGGTACCTGTACTGTACAGGTATCTGCACCCACTTCCGGGATAGCTCTCTGCTGAAAGGGGCGTAGATTACGCCCCTTTCTGAAAGTCCCCTGCTGCCTGCTGGGAAACACACAGATCCCAGAGGCAGCGGGTCCATCCTTATTGCGCAGCGCGACTCGCCGAAAGGCTCCACTTCCTGATTCCCATACCCAAGATGGCGGCGGCAGCACCCGAGAGACAATCGAGAGATCGGCTTCGGGTGCCGACATCGCGGGCGCGCTGGGCGGGTAAGTGTCCTTATTTTAAAAGTCAGCAGCTGCAGTATTTGTAGCTGCTGGCTTTTAAAAAAAAAAACGGCGGAACTCCCGGCGGACTCCCGCTTTAAAAAAAAATACCCAATCACATGCGAGGAAAATATAAAAAATTTATTTTTACTTGCAAATGATTGGAAGATGAAAGTCAGCAGAGCTTCTGCTCTGGTGGAGTAACTGTACTTGCAGAGTACATCTGCACTTTGGAAAGTGCACAGTCTATTTGCCTTTAGTAAATCAACCCCAGTGTGTTGTCACCCTATAGCACAGTGGTTCTCAACTCCTGTCCTCAGGACCCACTAAGGCTGGATTCACACCTATGCAGTTTTAGTGCTTTTTGCATTTTGCAGATTTGCACTACAGAATGTGTTCCATAGGAAATAATGTTGAATGGACTGCAGTGCAAATCTGCAAAATGCAAAAAGCACTAAAACTGCATAGGTGTGAATCCAGCCTAACAGGCCAGGTTTGCAAGATAACTGAAATACATCACAGGTGATATCATTTGCTGCGGGAGAACATGTTCAAACACTTCACTCCCCCATTATCTCTATTACATAAACCGTTTATGGGCTGTGATCAGCGGCGATCCTCGGGATCACTGATTCATAAACGGACACCAAAGACCCCTTTCACACTGGGGCGTTTTTCAGGCGCTTTACTTTTGTGAAAATCTGACGGAAAAAGTCAGATGGAGCCCACACACGGTCGGATTTTCCGACAACACAATCCGATCGCACATTTTCCGTCTGAAAATCCGACCGTGTGTACAGGGCATAACTACATCATCTACAATGCTGACAAGTGGCAATGCCATAGGGATGGGGCATGTCCGCTGGTTCTGCATTGTAGGTGACAAGATGACCTTGTATGATGACAAGATTGGAGGCCAGCAAGAACAATGCCTTTGGCGGACCAGTTGTCACAATCAAAACCATTAGGAGGAAGATCACAGGATTGGGGATTAGGCTGAGTAGTTCTCAGGCCTGCAGCTATCAGAATTCCTAAACAGTGCCTGAATGCATACAATGTTCTACCAAAAATTTTCAGCCTGGTTGTTTAGATTTTTGAAATGTCAAACCAGGTGGTGATTCAGCAGAGATTGTCTAAAAGTCGACCTGTGTATGGCTAGCTTTAGGCTTTTAAGCACTTGTTTACTGGGCACTTAATCCCCCCTCCTATCCAGACCAATTTTCAGCTTTCTGATGCATTTTGAATGACAATTGCGCGGTCATACAACATTGTACCCAAATGAGATTTTTATAATTTTTCCCCCAAAATAGAGCTTTCTTTTGGTGGTATTTGTGCAAATTTTTTTATTTTTTGTTAAAAAATTAATTTTTTTTTTAAAACGGGCAATTTTGTCCGTCATTGATGTACGCTGATGAGGTGGCAGTGATGGGCACCGATAGGTGGCAGTGACAGGCACTGATGGGTGGCAGTGATGGGCACTGGTCGGTTACACTGATAGGCAGCACTGCTATGTGGCACTGATTGGCACCACTGGTGGGCATTGATAGGTGGCACTTGTGGGCATTGATATGTGGCAATTATGAGGCATACTTGCCTCTTCCTCCTCGGACTGACGTCCCTTTAAGGTGAGCCGGTGATCTGCTTTTTTTTTTCTCCTCCGCTGTCAGCGTGAGGAGAAAAAAAAACGATTACCGAGCTTTTGTTTTGAACATGTGATCAGCTGTCATTGGCTGGCAGCTGATCACATGGTAAGGGGCCGGGACTCAGATCGGTGATCACCTGAGTCTCAGTGACTCGGTGATCACAGGGTGCGCGCAGGGAGCGTGCACAGGGGAGGCCGTCCGGGAATTCACATCCGCGCTGTGGCCGTCTTTCACCCATAGCGCGGATGTCAGGTGGTTAATAACTTACGAGTACTGTCTTTATATGCAATTATTTTTTTCCAAAATGACAATAGCTTCTTTCTATGGGATTTACTTTTAGGAATAGGAGTTAATCCCTATGCTATAAACGGACAGTTCTAGATGTACACATTGCCAAAGTACAGAAAGAAATCATTTACATGTCCCTGGAGCAGAGCCCTGCAAATCTTCTGCTATTCTTTTTACTCTTTTATTCTTTCTATGGTCAGAACGTCATAATTCCATGCCTTAGACTGGAAATTGCAACCATTTTTTATAAGAACTCTACATAATAAAACCAAGAGGGCACTAATGAGGGCTTAATTTGATAAAGTTATACTCACGCTGCCAGGGGGTGCGGTTGTTTTTAGTCTCCCTCGCCAAAGCAATTATAACTGGCCAAGTATGTCTGCACACATACAGGACATGGGTGTCCAGACATACTCAGGGGGTAATCAGTGGGGTGTAGCCCACCAAGTGGCCTATAAACAAATTAATTATTAAGGAATAGCTCATTTAGAATTTTTTTTTATTTGGGCAAAATTAAAATTAAATCATAAGATAAACACAAGTTTTGTTGATGCAGGGAACATCCAATTGCTTCAGGGGTCAGAAAAGAACCTCTGTATTATTTTGGAACATGCTTCTTTTTTTTGTTTTTTGTTTTTTTTGTTTTTTTCCTGGAGGTTTTTAATTTATTAATTCCTTTTTTTTATTTTTTTTTGTTTTTTTTTAGTATTTTTTTTTTATTAGTTGAACACATTTTTTTCAATCTGACTATGCAACACAGCTAACCTGCTTCAAATTTTCATCTAGGCGTTGCACCGACCAACGATTCTCACACAGAAAGCACTGTGCCTGCACACCTATTTGTACATCCAGGCATCCCAAGCTCGGGGAGTGAGCTGGGGGCGCACACGCACACTCCCCGGGCATTTATGCTACGTAGCATAACAGCGATTTGCCCAGCTGAACCATGCTGTGCCGGCTGGGCGGTATGCGGTTAAGGGCCAGTTCACACCATAGAAACGCAGTCTGGAAGCGCTCCAGATGCTTTTTTGCATACGCATTTTTGATGCGTTCCAGTGCATTTTTGGTGCATTTTTGATGCAGTCCAGTGCATTTCCCCCCTTTTTTTCCCTTAACCCTAAATATGAGTGTTTCAGTGTGTTTTTGGTGCGTTTAGGTGCGCCAGTGCAGGAAAAATGCAGCATGTTCTACTTTTTTTCTGGAACTAGAACGCACTGGAACCACAATCACTGATGTGAACTATGCCATTGTAAACCATATAACCTACTTTCTATGCGTTTTTAAAGCATAAAAGAAACACACTGGACTGCATGTGGTGTGAACTGGCCCTTAAGGTTAAGGGACAATTCACACTATAGAAATGCAGTCCGGATGCAGTCCCGGTGCTTTTCTGCATGCTCGTTTTTGAGGTGTTCCGGTGCGTTATGATGCGTTTTTGGTGCGCTTTTTTTTATTTTTAACATTAATTTTTATTGAGAGTTTCAGAAAAACATAAATCATAAAGTAAACAGACATCTGAAAGTTCCATATCGAGGAGAAAACAAAGGATACAGTATACAAATAGACAAATCACAGAGAAATCAGTAGTTTCATAAGGAGATCACAATTCCAGAATCATACTGTTATATTGCAATGGTTACAATAACGACTTATTATGAGTTCTCCGAATCTTTGTACAAGAATGGAACAAAAAGAAAAAACATTACGCCTAAGCGCGTATCTAAAAAAATGTATGTGGAGGAGAAAGAACATTTTGGTGCGTTTTTGATGTAGTCCAGTGCTTCCCCCACCCCCTCTTTTTTTCTTAACCTTAAATAAGGACAAGTGTGTTACAGTGAGTTTTTGTTGCATTTAGGTGCGTTCCACTGCGTTTTTGATGCGTTTTACAGCGTTCTAGTACAGAAAAAATGCAGCATGTTCTACATGGAACTGCAAGTACTGATGTGAACTATGCCATTTAAAACCATATAACCTAATTTCCATGCATTTTTGTTGCAGAAAAAAACACACTGGACTGCATGTGGTGTGAACTGGCCCTTAGAAAAAGAGGGGGGGGAAGATCTGGACTGCATCAAAAATGCACCAAAATGCAGTAAAAACGCACTGGAACGCATCAACAATGCACATTCAGAAAAGCACCTGGAATGCATCCGGACTGTGTTTCTATGGTGTGAACTGGCCCTTAAGGTTAAGAAAAAAGAGGGGGGGAAAAAGCACTGGACTGCATCAAAAACGCACCATAAACGCATCAAAAATGCACAGGAACACATCAAAAACGCGCATGCAGAAAAGCACCTGGAACGCATCCAGACTGCATTTCTGTGGCCTTAAAGTTTGTTAAATTACTTGGTTGAAATAAAGTGGTTCTAAAGGCAGAAGGTCATTTTATCTTAATGCATTATATACATTAAGATAAAAAGATTCTGAATGCAGCAGCCCACCTAATACTTACCTGAGCCCCATCTCGATCCAGCGATTTTGCACAAGAGCAAAGGCTGTCCGGGACTCCCCCTCCCGTTTGGATGAGACACAGCAGCAAGGACTATTGGCTCCTGCTGCTGTCAATGAAAGTCAGTGAGCCAATGAGGAGAGGGAGGGGGCAGGGACGACCTGCGGCTTCGTGTCTGATTGAACTCAAAGAGCAGTGGCCCTGCACAGGTGCCCCCATAGCAAGCTGCCTGCTGTAGGGGCACTTGGCAGGAGGGAGGAGCCAGGAGCACCGGTGAGGGATCCGAGAAGAGGAGGATCCGGGCTGCTCTGTGCAAAACCACAGCACAGAGCAGGTAAGTATAACACATTTCTTATTTTTAAACAACATTAAAAATACTTTAATATCATAAAAAAAAATGGCACTGTTGCTTATATATGCATATTATAATGATAAATGCTTATGCTGCCTTATTTGCGTTACAGGTTTTGGATATGCTCATTGGTTAGCACATGCATTTATTTTGGTATAGAAGAAATATAGAAGAAATAGAAGAACCAATCCTCAATGAAATCACAATGGCAGAACACAAGAGAAGGAAACAAAGACTAGGCTAATGGGTTTCGTGCTGGTGTACGGCTTAATCATAGCTATGATCATGAGCCTTGATTAAGCACTGGACCAGCCTGAAACACGCAATCCTAGTCCGTGTTTTCCTCTGCTGTGTTTTGCTACTGTGTTTTTATCTGAGAGCTTACAATCTAGTAAGGAGAGAACAATTGCATTACTTTTTGAATGAATGAATGAGTGACTTATATAGCGCTATCTATGCGAACTGAATCAGTTCAGGGAGCTTTCTTGCCACCGGTGTCCATCTGTGGCTTTGTGTGGTCCTTTACCCCATAGGGTCCCGACACGCTTACAAACATTGACATGCACATATTACGTCCAATTTTTTTTTTTTAGACAGGGTCTAATTAACCTACCAGCATGACTTTGAAGTGTAGGAGGAAGCCCATGCAGGTACAGGGAGAACATGCAAGCTCCAGGCAGATGGTGTCGTGGTCAGGATTTGAGCCAGCGACCCAACTGCTGCTAGGTGAAGGTGCTAACCACTACACCACTGTGCCGCCCCCTACTCTTTAGTATATCATGCCTTTTTTTTGGATTTATCAAAATAAGGATGACCAGCTATGTCCTGAGATATGATACTTATCATATTTTGGGAGCATGAAAGTGTGCTCAGGCAATATTTACAGCAAAACAGGTGTAGAGGTGCTGCAACCTCCCCACATAAAAGCTCCGCTCGGTGCTCAGACCTTGAGGCTGCTGATGACTGCAACGTACCAGAATAAAGAAAAGGGATAGTCGGGACTCAGGATGACATCCAAAATAGTATTTCTTTATTAAAGGCATGTACAAAGCTGTAAAACACTCTACGCATTTCGGACGTTAGTCCTTAGTCAACGAACGGCGGAAACACGTAGGCTGTATTACAGCTTTGTACATGCATTTAATAAAGAAGTACTATTTTGGATGTCACCCTGAGTGCCGACCATCCCTTTCCTTTACTATTTACAGGAAGGCTTAGAACATTTTAATTTTGTAACTGACTGAGAGATTTTTTAAATTTATATACATGTGTATGCATACCAGCACAAAGTGGGGCATTATGAATATTGATGAGTAATCTGTTTATATATTTATAATCCATTTATATAATTTATATATTGTAATGTTTTCACACTGTAACAAATAAAAAAATGGTTTTAGTTCTAAGCTACAAATATTGCTTTCCAAACACAAGTGGCGTCATGAAGTTCACAGATTTCTCATATGAACAAAATATCCGATTTATGGGCATTGTAAAGAATTTAAGAATTTTATGAATGTAATCAAATATTTTGTAAGATTAAACAGATTAGCAGAACTATACCAAAATTTCCTCCTGGGTGTTTTTAAGAGCATTTCTAGACACCGATTGAAGCAAATTAACAAACCACTAATTATATCTCACAAATACTGAAACTGAGCTAAAATCAGATCATTCACTCTATGTTCTATAATTTGAGTTGTCTCTTATCTATTGCAGCAAGAATGCAGAGAGCATCTCACATGATCACTGTGAGGGTACTTTCTGACGTGCTGTGCAACTTCCTTGCCTCACCAAGGCAGGTTTTGGATCTGAAAGTTTTCTGTAAGTGAGAGGCAGCAATGATTCTACAGTGGTGTGTTTGGGAATAATTTTTCTTAATTAGTGGGAATGCTTTAGCAGCCCCACTATAGTTATTCGTTTTTTTATGTATTAATCTTTTTCTTATTATTATTCCGTACGTTTTTTGGCTCTGTGTAACTTCTGCATACTTTTAGCTATTAAAGCCATTCAACTTTTAAAATGTTCAGCTCTTTCAGCTTCTTGAACTTTTTTTCTACTATTTATACTTTTTAAAATATTAAGCTTTTTAACACTTTTACTACCATTGAAGTCAATGAGAGCGTGCTTAAAATCCTTAAAATCTTCTTCCGCTACCAAAAGTTTCAGCTTCAGCTTCATACTTTCACCTACAGACGCCAAACAAACTTTAAAATGTTCACAAAATATTCAGCTATCTGGCTATATCTTTTCAGTTTGATATTTTTTACAGTTTTTGTGAAAAAGCTGTTTAAGTTTAGTGATAATTTCAGAAAATTTCATTAAATTTAGGGCATCCAGGCTTTTATTGTGTGTTTTGTTTCCATGGTTACCAAAGCTTCTTATACACAGTGATGGGCAGTGGGGGAAGTGCACAGACACACCATGTACTGATTTATAATAGAGGAATATGATGGGCAGTTTTGATGGGGGCAATATGATGGGGCAGTTTTGATGGGGCAGTTTTGATGCTATTCAGCATTCCCACGCATTTTCTCCAGGAAATGCATTTTCTAGTCACAAATGAGGGCTCTTAGATCACCACATCAGTGGAAAAAGACATTGTGGTGGGCTGTAGTGCATGCTGTCAATGTCTGGGACAAAAACTAAAGCATTGAGCAGGTAGGATGTGCATTTCAACTATTCATTCTCAATTGTTGGACTGTGCCACTATTTCCTTGTTGTACTATTAAAAAATAATCAAGGTCATGAAAATAATTACATAAACTCAACACTTCAGGAACAGTCCACCACACAAGACCACTGGACTGCAGCTTGCCCAGGGAAGAGCTGGGGCAGTAGTTGCTTCTCCTCCAAGCCAAACAGGAAGGGGGTCCTGGAGTTTTAGGGCTCCCTGGTCAATCGGGTCTCAAGACCTGCTTCCTGATTGGCCAGGAGGAGAAGCAGGAAGACATTAGTGAATATTAATTCGCTAATGTCAGACAACTGGGTGGGCTCGGGGTGCAGTGCTCGGCACCTGGGTCCCACCCTTTTTGATGCCAATTAGAGCCTCAGGCACTAATCATGTGCTTTGGAAAAAAAACCCACATTGAAATCCATGTGTCCGGCCCCCTGCATGTAGATTAGGGGCTGGGGCGCATGGATTGGGGCTGCACCCCTGCACCCCTAATGGAGCAGCTGCCATTGCTGAGGGTAGATCTCCTTGCTTATGGGCTTACGCTTATACCATTTACAGGTCATGCAACAGATTCCAAAATTAAGTGAATAGTGTGGAGGACATTGAAAGAAAAATTAGAAAATGTTAAGAGTCAATGGAAACATTTTCGGCAATATTGGACAATATCTTGTATCCGGGATTTAAATGGGTCTTTTCCAAATTGACTTTACTTGCAGCCGTGATTGCGGTAGTTAGTGGCATGCAGAGATGGCTTACTCGTCTACAGGTTTTTGCCATCTATGGCCAGCTTTAGAAAGTTTAGGCTGTAGTCAAGGAAGAAGGGGATTAACCCATTTCTCGCTCGTTAGAATAGCACTGTAGCAGTTTAGCTCACAAAGTTGATTCAGTTTCCATGGAGAACTATGACCTTGTTGCTCAAAGCAAAAGTCACCCCCCCTTCTTTCGACATGCAACTTTGCGGTACAAAAGAGCCTTGCCTCCTCTCTCCTTTTGTTATCTTGTGCCTTTTTTCCCCCACTTTTACAAAATCTTGCTAATCCCCTTCAAAAACCCTGTTCGCAAATTCAAATGCACTTTCTTCTCGCATCCTAATCTTGCCATTTAATCCTTCTGAAAAAAAATAAATAAAAAAAGAAATTCTTCTGTTGAATTTACACTTGTGTTCGGGGAAGGCAAACAGATCTACGCAACGCATTATCGCCCCAACTATAGACATTCGTATGAAGTTTTCTGGACAAATGTTTGTGCAGTAAATAAATATAGATTTAAGCAGACGTTTAATCAGAGATATTGTGGCAACCCCCCCCCCCCCCCTTCAAAAAAAAAATCGACATCTGTAAATTTGCTTGACAATCTATGGGGTTCAGTTATTAAAAGCAAATAGGCTATTTACTTTTCAAGGGAACTTTCCCTTAGCTTAGTGAATGTGGGAAGCTTGCTAACTTCCATCATCCATCATCAACTATGTGCAAACAAATATTCCTTTTTTCCTTGCAATTGGCTATTCTTTGCAAAGTGAATTTTCACCACATTCGCTAAGGTGATCCAGAGAATATCCAATTTCCTCCTGGAGGATCAAGAAGGATTTTTTCCCACTAGAGCAAACTGGACCATACTTTACAGGGTTTTTTGCATTATTCTGGATTACCTGCGGCTATAGGCTTGTGTATATGGAGGTTTTCTGTTTGATTATTTTTTCTATTGGTTGGACTGGATGGTCTTTTCAACCCAACTATGTTACTATATCACTCCTTTGCAAAGTGAAAGTCTATCTATCTATCTATCTATCTATCTATCTATCTATCTATCTATCTATCTATCTATCTATCTATCTATCTATCTATCTTTATACAGACAGTGTCAGTAGCATAGGGATTGGTGTCAGTAGAGCAGTGGATGGTGTCAGTGTCAGTGCCAGTATTTTTTATTTTTTATTATTATTTTTTACAATTTTATTTTTTTATTCCTTTTTTGCAATTTTTTTTAGGAGCCCTGTTAAGAGGCTTTGTTGAAATATCAGGGGTTTACATCTGTGCCACACATGGTGATTGAGGTATGCCTAGGCACACCTGCTACACCCATGTGTGAACCCCTGTGTTTCTATTTACAGTATGTATCTGCAGTATCTATCTATGCTTAGAATGCAGATTTCTTTAATCCATTTTTTTGTATATATTTATTATTTAATAAGGGTACTTATAAAGCGCCGTTAATTTACACAGCACTTTACATATATATATTGTATATTCACATCAATTCCTGCCCTCAGGGAACTTACAATCTGAGGTCCCTAACATACATTCATATACTAGGCCCAATTTAGACAGAAACCAATTAACCTACCAGTGTGTCTTTGGAGTGCGGGAGGAAACCAAAGTACCTGGAGGAAACCCACACAAGCACAGGGAGAACGTGCAAACTCCAGGCAGGTAGTGTCATGGTTGGGCAATTGGATTTTATTAACCACTTGAGGTCCGGGCCATAGCCGAATGACGGCTACAGCGTGGATCTCAATTTCCAGGAGGCCGTCATAGGACGTCCTCCCCTGTGGCACGCTCCCTGCAGGGCGCACGGGGAGCGCGCTGTGATAATCGAGTCACTGATACTCGGGTGATCACCAATCCAAGTAAGGGGCCGGTCCCGGCCCCTTACCATGTGATCAGCTGTCAGCCAATGACAGCTGATCACATGATGTAAACAAAAGCTCGGTAATCGTTTTTTTTTCCCTCCTCGCGTTGACAGCGTGAGGAGAAAAGAAAAGCAGATCACTGGCTTATGTTAAAGGGACATCGGTCCCGAAGAGGAAGGAACACAGGCACCTCGTCTGTGCCAATCAGTACCCCCTGCCAGTGCCACTTGTTATTGCCACCTGCCAGTACCCACAGTGCCCACCAGTGCCACCTATCAATGCTCACCAGTGGTGCCAATCAGTGGCACCTATCAGTGTAAGCAATCAGTGCCCATCACTACCACCCATCAGTGCCCATCACTGCCACCCATCAGTGCCCATCACTGCCAGCCATCTTTGCCCATCATTGCTGCCTTATCAGCGTACATCATTTTTTTTTTTATTCGTTTTTTCGATTTTTTTAACAAAATTAAAAACCGCAGAGGTGATCAAATACCACCAAAAGAAAGCTCTATTTGTGGGTAAAAAATGATAACAATTTAATTTGAGTACAGTGTTGTATGACTGCGTAATTGTCATTCAAAGTGCATCAGCTCTGAAAGCTGAAAATTGGTCTGGACAGGAGGGGGTTTAAGTGCCCAGTAAGTGAGTGGTTAAACACTTTTGTGATTCAGGTTTAATAATGTTTCTGTAAACCATCATTATGTCTCAAACTTACTTTGCAAGTCTGACAAAGTCTATGTGAATTCTCTATCATTAGGCCAATGTATTTTATGTAGAGTAAGCTCCGGTTCACACCAGTATGGCTTTGATATCGCACTCCTTCAGCACGATTTTAAAGCCACGGATCAGTGTGATTTGGACCTCGGATTTCACTGCGGCAAGACCATGCAAGTCGCAATGAAATTGCAAAAAGGTAGCGCAGGAACCTATTTCAAAGTCTCCAGAACTTAAGTTGCAATGATTTGAACGGTTCCTTTGCCATCAATGCGTATGCGACTTGTCATGCAATTTTGGATTGTCAAATTGCATTTCAAATCGCACTGGTGTGAACCAGGGTGGAGCACCTGAATTACAAAAAAACCCAAATGACAACGTGATGTTACCAAAATGCCAGGCCTCACAAAGCATTATAAAACCGCTTGAAACCTTTTTTTTCTTTCAAATAAGGCTATTTAACTACCAAGAGAATGTATGCATTACCGAGCGTACAAAGTGCAGGCAAAGTTCACTGCTATGAACAAAGTGCTAAAGACTTAGAAATCCCATATGCCATTCAGGTTGGTAGCACAGATGTCAACGTGTTTTTATCTTTTTAACATTTTTATTGGTTTTAAAGTACAGCTTATGCAGTATTTTTTCTGGAGCATCATATCAATAATTAATGAAAGAGCATCCATTTAGTACAGTTTAGTGTTTCTCAACCCAAAAACAAAAATGCAATGTATTACAGCTTAGCAACCCTTAAATGTGGTGTCTGCATTCATTTTTTTTAAAGCTTTTCCCCTTTATTTTTACCTGTTGATCTGGCAAGAAACATACTTCCTTACTAGGGGTGTCTCTTCTCTGGATGGAGGAACAATGGAACACTTTTGGATAGCGGGATTGTCAATCTGGGGTGGCGATGCACACGGGACCGATGTCGGGGGACATTTGCAGGTTCAAAAAACCACGTCCAACATTCGGCCTGTGTGTATGTCGGTCTTAGTTACACAGTTACATAGTAGGTGAGGTTGAAAAAAGACACAAGTCCATCAAGTCCACCTATATGTGTGATTATATGTCAGTATTACCCTGTTTCCTCGAAAATAAGACCTAGCGTGAATGTCAGTGATGGCTGCAATATAAGCCCTACCCCCTAAATAAGCCCTACCCTGTTTCCCCCGAAAATAAGCCTTATCCTGAAAATAAGACCTACAAGGACTTTAACTAAGGCTTATTTGGGGGGTAGGGCTTATAGTGCAGCCATCACTGACAATCATGCTAGGTCTATTTTCAGGGAAACAGGGTACAGTGTATATCCCTGTATGTTGTGGTCGTTCAGGTGCTTATCTAATAGTTTCTTGAAACTATCGATGCTCCCCGCTGAGACCACCGCCTGTGGAAGGGAATTCCACATCCTTGCTGCTCTTACAGTAAAGAATCCTCTACGTAGTTCAAGGTTAAACCTCTTTTCTTCTAATTTTAATGAGTGGCCACGTGTCTTGTTAAACTCCCTTCTGCGAAATTTTTTTATCCCAATTGTGTGGTCACCAGTATGGTATTTTGTATATTGAAAATCATATCCCCTCTCAAGCGTCTCTTCTCCAGAGGGAATAAGTTCAGTTCTCACAACCTTTCCTCATAACTAATATCCTCCAGACCCTTTATTAGCTTTGTACTCACTCCATTTTCAGTTCATCCTTCCTGAGGACTGGTGCCCAGAACCGGACAGCATACTCTAGGTGAGGCCGGGCCAGAGTCTTGTAGAGTGGGAGAATTATCATTTTATCTCTGGAGTTGATCCCCTTTTTAATGCATGCCAATATTCTGTTTGCTTTGTTAGCAGCAGCTTGGCATTGCATGCCATTTCTGATCTATCATCTACTAGGATCCCCGGGTCCTTTTCCATCCTAGATTCCCCCAGTGGTTCTCCCCCCAGTGTATAGATTGCATTCCTATTTTTGCCACCCAAATGCATTATTTTACATTTTTTGCCTTGTTTTTTGCCATTTGTGCAATAAAAACACTCCTTATAATGTAAAAACACTCCTTATAATGTAAAAACACCTAAAAATGCCAAACGCTGCTAAACACGGCTAAACGCTTATTCCTCCAAATGCCTTTGAAAGTTTATGTGTGCATGGACACTAGGCTAAGACTGAGGAGCGTTTAGAGGCAGTGAAAAAAAAACCACTGGCTGTAAAACAGCAGCTGTATAAACATCCTGTGTGCTTTAGGCTTTACTGAGAACAGCTGGAATCATTGACAAACAAGCAGAGAGCTGGGGAGGGGGAGGGAGCTTTGGTGCAAGCCGCACTATGTGTGTCTATAGACACAGAGGAGGAGGAGGAGGAGCCAAGATCGCTGACTGGGGACCCCAGAAGATAAGGTTTGGGGTTTTTCTATGCAATTGCACAGAGCTGGTATGTGTAAGCCTGTTTGTTGTTTTAAATAATTAGACTTTATAATCGCTTGATTAAAGCTGAACTCCAGCTAACACTTTTTGAGTCATTACACCAACAGTTTTTTTTTTTTTTGGGATAAATGTTTTACACAAAAGAATAAAAGTTGACCATTACAAGCAGTTGTTCAAGAATTGTAGTCAGTGGCATTTGTCACTTTTGCTGGACAGATTGTTCTGTTAGGCTGGATTCACACCTATGCATTTTTTGTGCTTTTTGCCTTTTGCAGATTTGCACTACAGAACGTGTTCCATAGGAAACCATGTTAAATGGACTGTAGTGAAAATCTGCAAAATGCAAAAAGCACTAAAACTGCATAGGTGTGAATCCAGCCTTAAAGGGGGTTGGAAAATGACAGGCTTACTGGTGGGATCACTAAATGAAAATAAAGAAAAAATGCCTAAAAAAGAGAAAACTAAAACAACCATCTCACCTGAGAACTGGCAAACTGCCATTTTTATTTTGGGGTTTGGTTACCCAAGAATTATTGGCATTTATTCATTTACTTATTCAGGAATTGGAGGCGTTGTATCTTATCTAAGAAATTAAGTCTTGTATCCACCATTTTAGTGTCTTTTTGTGCTTTTAGAATGACTAATAATTCACATACTGTAAAATCCCCTTTGTATACATATTACATGCAGAAAATGCTCATAAAATAGAAAACTTCGTAGACATTGGTGCTTAAAAGTTTTATGTACCTAAAAAATGATGTTATAATATATATATATATATATATATATATATATATATATATATATATATATATATATATATATATATATATATATATATATATATATATATAGATAGATAGATAGATAGATAGATAGATAGATAGATAGATTATATATATATATATATATATATATATATATAATGTTATAAAATATATATATATATATATATATATATATATATATATAAATAAATATAGATAGATAGATATGTATATATATATATAGATATATATATATATATATATTTATAACATCATATATATATATATATATATAGATATAGATAGATAGATAGATAGATATATTACTATAAGAACGTTACATTTTATTTCAGCATTTGCTTTTCTGAAATGCTCTTTTTAAACTATACTGACTCTATCTGTGCAGGAGGAGAGCAACAGTCTATATTTGCTTCTTTATCATACTAAGTCCTCCTATTATTCCCCAGAAACGGTGTCAGGGTATCAGCCATTGTTGTCAGAATTTTACAGACTTGTTCCTTTAGGTCAGGATGTCCTTTGGAAGTAACGCCATCTGTAAATAACAACCAGTGTTCACAGATCTCCATGGAATCTCCTAGCAGCACGGCACTGGCTGCAGCCACAGTTACTGCTGTCCGGCGCTGTCACTGTTTTGTCAGGAAGTGCTTCTGTTGACTCTGAGATACAACTGCAATTATAGGGACTGCTATGATATAGCAAGTGCCAGTTGGCAAAGCAAAGTCTGCAGTCCAAATCAACACTGGGTGCATAGTATGTCAGAATCCAAAATGAGTACATAAGCATTAACTGTAAAGATATATATATATATATATATATATATATATATATATATATATATATATATATATATATATATATATATATATATATATATATATATATAGTATCCATAGCCATTGAAATTTTCCACATTTTGTCACGTTACAACCAAAAACGTAAATGTATTTTATTGGGATTTTATGGGATAGACCAACAGAAAGTGGCACATAATTGTGAAGTGGAAGGAAAATGATAAATGGGTTTTAATTTTTTTTTACAAATAAATATCTGAAACGTGCAGCGTGCATTTGTATTCAGCCCCCTTTTCTCCGATACCCCTAACTAAAATCTAGTGGAACCAGTTGCCTTCATAGGTCACCTAATTAGTAAATAGAGTCAACCTGTGTGTAATTTAATCTACAGTACAGCTGTTCTGTGAAGCCCTCAGTGGTTTGTTACAGAACCTCATAGTTGCATAGTAACATAGTAGGTGAAGTTGAAAAAAGACACACGTCCATCAAGTCCAACCTATGTGTGTGATTATATGTCAGTATTACATTGTATATCACTGTATGTTGTGGTCGTTCAGGTGCTTATCTAATAGTTTTTTTTGAAACTATCGATGCCCCCCGCTGAGACCACCGCCTGTGGAAGGGAATTTCACATCCTTGCCACACTTACAGTATAGAACCCTCTACGTAGTTTAAGGTTAAACATTTTAATGAGTGGCCACGTGTCTTATTAAAATCTCTTATGCAAAAAAGTTGTATCTCTATTGTGGGGTCACTAGCATGGTATGTGTATATTGAAATCCTATACTCTATCAAGCGCCTCTTCTCCAGAGAGAATAAGTTCAGTGCTCACAACCTTTCTTCATAACTGATATCCTCCAGACCTTTTATTAGCTTTGTTGCCCTTCTTTGTACTCGCTCCATTTCCAGTACATCTTTCCTGAGGACTGGTGCCCAGAACTGGACAGCATACTCTAGGTGCGGCCGGACCGGGGTCTTGTAGAGCGGGAGAATTATCGTTTTATCTTGCGTTAATTCCCTTTTTAATGCATGCCAATATTCTATTGTCTTTGCTGGCAGCAGCTTAGCATTGCATGCCATTGCTGAGCCTATCATCTATTAGGACCCCCAGGTCCTTTTCCATCCTAGATTCCCCCAGAGATTCCCCCCCCCCCCCCCCCCCAGTGTATAGATTGCATTCATATTTTTGCCACCCAAATGCATTATTTAAAATTTTTCTACATTGAACCTCATTTGCCATGTAGTTGCCCACCTCATTAATTTGTTCAGATCTTCTTGCAAGTTTTCCGCATTCTGCAGAGAAGTTATTGCCCTGCTTAGGTTAGTATCGTTTGCAAATACAGAGATTGAACTGTTTACCCCATCCTCCAGGTTGTTTATGAACAAATTAAACAGGATTGGTCGCAGCACAGAACCTTGGGGGACCCCACAGAGGGTCCCAGTACAGAGGAACACCGATCGGTCTCCTCCCCTTGTGAGTCCCCTCCCCCCACAGTTAGAATCACTCCCATAGGGAACATATTAACCCCTGCAGCGCCCCCTGGTGTTAACCGATTCCCTGCCAGTCACATTTACACAGTAATCAGTGCAATTTTATAGCACAGATCACTGTGTAAATGTGAATGGTCCCAAAAATGTGTCAAAAGTGTCCGATATGTCCGTCACAATGTCGCAGTCACAAAAAAAATCGCAGATCGCCGCAATTACTTGTAAAAAAAAAATGCCATAAATATATCCCCTATTTTGTAGACGCTATAACTTGTAGACGCCAATTTCTAGACGCTATAATACGTATCGGCCTAAACTGAGGGAAATTTTTTTTTTAAATGGGATATTTATAATAGCAAAAAGTAAAAAAGTTTTTTTTCAAAATTGTCGCTCTTCTTTTGTTTATAGCGCAAAAAATAAAAACGGCAGAGGTGATCAAATACAACCAAAAGAAAGCTCTATTTGTGGGAAAAAAATTAGGTCCATTTTGTTTGGGTGCAGCGTCACACGACCACGCAATTGTCAGTTAAAGCGAGGCAGTGCCGAATCGCAAAAAGTGCTCTGGTAAGGAAGGGGGTAAAATCGTCTGGGGCTAAAGTGGTTAATGATGGCTTGGTTATTAAAAGAAACCTGCTATGATCCAAGTGCCTTGAGATCTGTTTGTTGACTGGATGTGATCCTGTAACTATCAACTGGATATTAACATTTATAGGTAGTAACAGCAGGGATTGTGGATCCAGGGAATATCCGATTGTCAGATTAATCAGGAAGGATTTTTTTTCCCCCCTGCTGAAGCTAATTGGACCATGCTTAATAGGGTTTTATTGACTTCCTTTGGATCAACTGTAGGTATAGGATTATATATATGGAGGTTTTCTATTTTTCTTTTTTATTGGTTAAACTTCAACCAACCCATGTAACTATGTACTTGTTTTAGACAACAAATAGGAGGTGCCTCTCAAGGCTCCAGCCGGGTCCTCCCCTTTAATATACCACTGGGAGTGCTGGCAAGGACAGAGCTCAGCCCAGCTCCAATGACACAAGAGACAAAAGGGTCCTATGTGCGCACATCACTGCAAGACCCTGTGAATATATGAAATTACAGCCTCAGCCTGGGCTCCAACCAAGCCACGTACCCAACGTGTTTCAATCCACCCCAAAGCTTAATCTTAATAGTGAAACATGTTGGGTGCGTGGCTTGGCTGGAGCCCAGGCTGAGGCTGTCATTTCACATATCCACAGGGTCTTGCAGAAATGTGCCGCACATAGGACCTTTTTTGTTTCTTGTATATAGTTGTTTTAGCCTTTGGAATGTATACCCAAATAAAGAAAAGTGATATGTTGCGAGTTCCCTGGACGTTGCTTTCTTGGAATGCTGTTATCTGTTACCTTTCCTTGATGATTTTTCCTGAAAGTGCTAGCTGCCTGGCTATTATGCTAGTTCAATAGCTTAAGTATTTTCTGAATAATAGACCCCAAAAAGTATAGCTATACAGCATTCTGATCAGCATGCGTGCTCTAGGTCTGTGTCTCAGGATATTATGAAGCCAGAAACAACTGATCATTTTTTGAGAAGGGGGCAGAAACTGATATTCCATGTACACACGGTCGGAAATTCCGACGGAAAAGGTCAGATCGGATTATATTGTCGGAAAATCCGATCGTGTGTGCTCTATCAGACTTTTTCTGTCGGAAATTCAGACGGAAAAAATTTGAGAGCAGGATCTAAAAATTTCCGTCCAAAAAATACGATTGGACTTTTTCCGATCATTTGTAGAGAATTCCAACGGACAAAGTGCCACGCATGCTCAGATCAAATTACGAGACCAAACCTATTGGCTACTAGCCTCTACATAGTCCCATCGTATACAACAAATGTCACCACGTTCCGAACAATCAGATTTTCCAACAACTTTGTCTGACCGTGTGTATGCAACACCAGTTTCGGACAAAATTTTGTGGTCGGAATATCCGACCGCATGTACAAGGCATTAGTCTGTATAATTTCCTATGGCAGGCTGCCATGCAGTTTATATGCGTATGTGATGACATGGATACTTTTCAACATTTTAGCATTCTCTACTTAGATAGCAAACATTTGTGCTGCAAGTTTGAAAATAACTTGCTAAGCTATTAGACTTGTCAGGCTTCACAAGTTTACTGCACAATTGAAGTCCACATTGCATGACTCCAGATCAGCTTTCTTTACAAACATTCTGCAAATCTGCTGCAAGTTCTGGCTCAGTTATAATGTGCAATAGTCATCCCACCACAACTTGAAATAGAATTTTGTTTCAAACTGGAAAAGTGTCAACTAGAACGTGTGCTGCAAGTGCTCTGCAAGTGTACAACTTGCCAGTGAAAATGTGCAGCAAGTTCACAGACTTAAGCCTCGTACACACGATCGGATTATTGGCCAACAAGGCCATGGAATTTTGTCCGAAGGGCGTTGGCCCAAACTTGTCTTGCATACACATGACCACACAACTGTTGGCCAACAATTACGAACATAGTGACATACTAGACGTACTATGTGGTTTTTCAGATTTTTTGCACCACCCTTTGGGCTCCTTCTGCTAATTTTGTGTTAGTAGAAGTTTGGTAGTATTGATTTGCGCTTTTCATTTCGCACTTTTCATTTCGCACTTTTCAGTTTGCGCTTTTCAGTTCATTTCTGAACGGCCATTCGTCAATCAGACATGTTGTGGAATTGGAGGAGATAACGTGCTATTTATTATTGGCCTTGAAGTTATTGCTTTGACATTTTTTTGGTTGAATAATGATTTGATTTGGTATATTTTCCATATTTTTGGATGGATAGAATGCACTTTTTGGTTAAGTTTTATTGGCAGATAGCATATCTAATTATATTTGTTTTCTCTTTTTAATGCAGAATAAAAAACATGTGGGGAATAATACTTGGCTATGTGTTTTACTTCAAATGACAGTTTGGGAGTAGGCAGTTACATTTAAAAAAAATATAATGTAAAATTGACAAGGGACACCAACATAGTTGTATCTACGGGATAATGGTGTTGTGGTAACTTGCCAAAAAATATTATTCTTGATATCACAGGAAAAAAAAAGCCTTTGAAAATTCCTTTGCAATAACTCCATCAGTATCACCAGCAAAGCAGCTTCATTATTATCCCATTAAAGAAGAAGAGAATGTACGCTGCATTTCGAGATTTCATAATTTGCCACTTCACAAATGTTAATTCTCCATCATGAACGCTAGTTTCCAAGACCGACTGCTTCTGGCTTGTCCTTGCTTCCGTGCATGCGTGTTTGTACTTTGGACTTTTGTCCGACGGACTTGTGTACACACGCTCAGTAAATCCGACAACACACATTTGTCCGTGGAAAATTAAAAAACCTGCCATCCAACATTTGTTGGTGGAAAGTCCGACAACAATTGTCCGATGGAGCATACACAAGGTCGGATTTAACGCCAACAGCCTGTCATCGAACATTTCCCTTTGGAAAGCCAGATCGCGTGCATGGGGCTTCGCGTTTCAACCCTGCCACAAATTTGTGGCAAGTTAACCTTGCTATCTGGGTACCTGGTAGCACCTGTATTTTTGAACTTGTGGTGCCACCTGCCCATGCACATCTATAATTTGATAACATGAACACTTAGCAAATGATCCAATCTTGTATACATCAATGGTATAGTTGGTCATAGTACATAGAAAATCATTCAGGTCTTCTGGGACTTGTAGTTCTATAAGAGAAGGAAAACAAAAGTTGCTTGCCTCTACCTAGGTTTAACCTCCTCAATATTTGTGCTGCCTTTGTAGGTATAAAAAAAAAAGAAAGATATATACATATGAAGTTAATTAAATGTATAACTTCTGAGGCCATAATATCTCTATTCTAGAATACTTCTGGAACACACTTCATAAGATCCTGTCCCCAGCTGAAATGTGACATCTTTAGCACACATGCTACGCCTTCCTATACATGGGTGCATTCCAGAGACGTTCTGTGTACTCCCAATAACTAACTAGTTTGGCTCATTGAGTCTGTTCCATCCAAGTCAATTTAAATGAAGTTTAACAGGTACAGAATATAAAGTGTTTTATACATGCATTTTTTTCCCATTTTTATTAGTCTTTCTTTGGAAGAAAAAAAAAATCAAATAACTTTACTTAATCACTATCAGATGTTACAAGATATGTCTGCTGTGCCCCTTCTTCTTTACAATACCATCTTAAAGTCTAAGGCTACTCATAACCATTCTATGACCATTACATATGGCGGTGATCAGGACGTCCACCTTGTGACCTCAGAAACACTCTTGGCAAATAATCTCAAAGGAGCCATTGACTTTCCAGGTAAAGTTTTACTGTTTTCTGTGGTTCCTCTAAGGCAATGCTGAATCTTGCTCTCCTTGTATCAGTTGATAAAATCCCGAGTCACTCCATTTCAGGTTTATCATGTATAACTGTATTTAGGGCAAGGTTACTTTGGAGTCACTTCATTACTTCTTTGCATGCACAAAGGGACAGAGCAAAGCACAGCTGAATATTCCTTGTATGCATGCACCCAGTACAACAAACAGGATAATAGCAGCTGCTCAGTCAGTTTAAAACTTGAATGGGCAGCACCGACTTTCATGACTGTGCTCCACTGGATCATTGGCCTTTGCTCACATTCTTTACCCGCTTCAGCTCCGGAAGATTTTATCCCTTTCCTGACCAGAGCATTTTTTGCGATGCGGCACTGCGTCGCTTTAACTGACAATTGCGCGGTCATGCGACGTGGCTTCCAAACAAAATTGACGTCCTTTTTTTCTCACAACTAGAGCTTTCTTTTGGTTGTATTTGATTACCCCTGCGGTTTTTATTTTTGCGTTATAAACAAAAAAAGAGCGACAATGCATTTTACATTTTTACATTTTGCTATAATAAATATCCCCCAAAAATGTATAAAAAATACGTATTCTTCTACATAAAAAAATCGGAATAAGCGTTTATTGATTGGTTTGCGCAAAAGTATTAGCGTTTACAAAATAGTGGATAGTTTTATGGCATTTTTATTAATAATTTTTTTTTACTAGTAATGGCAGTGATCTGCGATTTTTTCCGACGGATTTTGGCCGAAATTTGTGTTGCATACACACAGTTGGACAAAGTTGATGGAAAATCTGATAGTTCAAAACATGGTGACCTTTGTTTCATACGATGGGACTACGTAGAAGCCAGTAGCCAATAGCTTTCATCTCGTAATTTGATCTAAGCATGCGTGGCACTTTGTCCGTCGGAATTCTCTACAAACGATCGGAAAAAGTCAGATTTGGATTTTTCGTCTGAAAATTTAAGATCCAGCTCTCAAATCCAGCTTTTCCGTCAGAATTTCCGATGGAAAAAGTCCGATAGAGCCCACACACGATCGGATTTTCCAACAACATAATCCGTTGGTGACAGCCTTTATTGTTTTAAAGTATTGAATCCCTTATCACATGTATGTTGCAATAGTCTGCCTTCTTTCAATCTATTCTATCAGCCAAAGCATGATCCGATCGGACTTTGTCCGATCGTTTGTAGAGAATTCCGATCGGACAAAGTGCCACGCATGCTCAGATCAAAGTATGAGAGCAAAGCTATTGGCTACTAGGCTGAACGTGGTCCCGTCAGAACAAACGAACGTCATCACGCTCCGAATGATCAGATTTTCCGACAACTTTGTCCGACCGTGTGTATGCAACACCAGTTTCGGACAAAATCCGTCAGAAAAAATCTGACAGATTTTGTGGTTGGAATTTCCGACCATGTGTACAAGGGTTTAGAGATTTTCTCTTCCTGTTCAGCACTGAGTGTGAAGTCTGGGCATACAGCCAAGGCAGCTGATTGGAGTAAAGGCACACACCGCCACTCCATTTGGGCAGAGACTTTCAGAGCTGTCCTGTGACACAGCAAGCTCTCTACTAATTTATTTATAGTAACCTCCCTCTACACAAATTTCAGGCTTGATTTTATCTCTTGTGTCGGAGAACTTGTCAGAAATTATCATGCTGATAACATAAGAATGGAGTAGGAGAAAGACATGGGACTTACTGCTTTGGAGAGAGAAAGAAAGAAAGACAACACTACAGAAATATGAGCCCAGCTCAAATTTCATGAATCAGGTTTACATCTATTTTAACCCTAGTAGGTAAAATCTGTCCTCCAATACAAAAAATGTTTTCACTTTCCACAGAGCTAAAAAAACCAGGATGTAATATCATTACAACCCTTCAGCTTGCAGTCCACCACCGTTGATTGGGTTCCTGTTCCCTAATGAGTGCTGACTTCATATGCACGTCTTTTCGCGCACACGCCCAGCACCTTCTGACATTCCTGTCTCTCTTGGCTCGGCTCTATCAAATTGATGGATGTCCATACGCCATCTGAGCCAGAAGCTGTGTCTGGTGTCTACAGAGGTAAGCTCCAACCATCGCTGTGGCCGGTGAGAGTTTTCCTTGTTTCCCCATCCACACACCCATCGGTCCGGTGATAGCACGGTGATAGTTCCCTGTCACCCTACTCTTTCACATTAGAGCCAAAGCGTTCTTTATACACCTCAGAATGGCTTCCTGCTATCAGTGAGGGGCGAGCCTTCCGAGAGCAGTTAACCCCTCTTCGCCAGAAATATATGGTGGTACCGTGTTTAAACTTTTTTTTTTAATTTTACTTTTTCCAGTGTATAGTTATAATAATTTTTTCTTCTTTACACTACTGTCTACACTTATACCCATAGCCCCATGGACATTGTCGGGCTTTAACTCAAGTGCAATAAAGTGTTTTTTTATTTTTGAATCCAAGATGTACATAATTTCATAGGCGAATATATATATATATATATATATATATATATATATATATATATATATATATATACAGTAATACAGTATATGGACATTTTTTTTACTTTTTTTCCCATGGAGCACTGCCTTTAGTTTTATATATCCTGTTTTCCCTTTTGCAGTGGTTGGCAGCTGCACTGGGTGTCAATTTTATTCCTATACACCCCCCTATTCACTTTCGGGTTGAGCGCTTTAGGAACTTGGTGTTTGTTTTCTGTAATATCATTATAGAATAACCACAGTCCTAGACACCCAAAAAACCTTCTGAACAGCCTCTCTGTACAGCACATCTGTTAATTTGCTTAGCATACAGTACCTAAAAACATTTTTTAGATGTTTCTTACTTTTTGGATGTTTCTAAGAAGACAATGTCATGGTTGATTCTAAGAATTTCTGGATAGTGTCTTTGTCCGCTTGCAGATTTAGCTATAGCTCATTTTATGGTAAATATAGGAGGGCCATTTCTAAATTGTAACCCTTTGTTAGGACTGACAGTGTTCAAATATAGTTGTTAATGGGAACATGTTACGAATATAAAGTAGTTATCCGAATTTGGCTGAAAAAGTGGAAATACACCTTAAAGGATATGTGCTCTCACTCAGACAGTGCAGTTACTGTACCTCACCGAATCTAAAGTACTCATCTCTTCCTCTCCCCAAATGCAAACGTAACTCTATCATGCAGCCGCGCCTTACCACAATACTTTGTGTAAAACGTTATTATTAGGATCGTCTCCCAACCTTCATGCTTCAGTCCGAGCATGTTCCAGAAATGGTACCCCTCTACACCCCCTGTTTAGCTGTGATGTTAATTTGTTGAATTAAAAGATACACACACTTTCAGACAAAGTGCACATATCTGCTCACCATGCAAAAATAGCCCACTGTTGCATGTCCCAGATGTATGTTTATTCCTGCAGCCCACCAAAATGACGAACAGATAAGCAGGAGTAGTCCCCAAAATAATTCCAAGAGAGTCTGGGCTGACAGCAGTAATCTTTGTATGAATTAAATTGGCACTTATTGTGCAGTGTACACTCAATCTGATTTCAAATTTACATTTAAGCTTTGCATCCAAAAATGCATTCACAAGGGCATTGGCCTTTTTGGCCAGGCTCCTGGGCTTTCTTATTAGAATGAAGGCGCACAGAAAGCTTCCAGTGATGACTGAATTAAGTATGGGTTGCCTAAAGCTTTTAAACACACTTGTTGGCTGGAAAGCAATGCTAAAAATTAAAGCCTAAAGCAGGGATATGCAATTAGTGGACCTCCATCTGTTGCAAAACTACAAGTCCCATCATGTTCCTGCCTCTGGGTGTCATGCTTGTGGCTGTCAGAGTCTTGCTATGCCTCATGTGACTTGTAGTTTTGCAACTTTTGGAGGTCTGTTAATTGCATATCCCTGGCCTAAAGCATAACAACACAAACATCAACAGAATGGACCTTACTTACAGCCAGTAGGATGTGTCCCTTGTGCTGATGCCTCTTCTGTTGTGTGAAATCATTCTCAGTCCAAGTCCACCCCAGTGCCATAATCCTCCAGTTTGGAACTAAGGGGCTTTTGCAAGCTCTCATCAAGAGAGCCATTTTTGCCCAGCCATACTACAGCTTCTATGAATAAAAAGTGATCTGTGAATGGAGGATGAGCAGATGATTGATAGGTCCGCCCGCCCATTACCAATCATGTTTAATTCATAGAAGCTTCTATGAATGGCAGAGATGAGTGAAAAGGGCATAGTTGGGCACTCTCGATGGGAGCCTGTGACAGGCATCAGCAAAAAGATACATTCTATTGACTGTAAGTTATGTCTCTTATGCTGATTTTTGTATTTTGGCGGCACTGAGACTTTACGTCACAGAAACAGTGAAATAGCATCATCATTCTATGACTTTAGTAATGTCACTCATGATGTCCTAGTAGTCGGTCAGTTAAATATTTTAACTTCACTGTTAGCTTTTTGCAGTTATACCAGTGTTCTATGATACCTGTTACAGTCATTAGTGCCCTAGGGACTGACTATAACCCATTTCTTTCAAAATAGTGGACACCAAGAATCCAATACCTATAGGTTTCATAATACAGCAACATTCTGTATGCTTATTATTTTCTGAATTTCATAAACACTCCCTCCTTACAAATTCCAATTTTATTTTTGCTTTCCCTAGAAATATCAAATCTTGGTGAATAGTAAAGCTCAGAATAAAATATCTTGGCTTGTGAAGAATGGATTGTAAAAAAAAAAAAAAAAAATCGCAGAAACCAACGACGAGGAAACTCTGTAAAAGCAGTTAAAGGGGTTTGAAAAATGTGTTTTAAATTATACATGTCATACTTGTAATAGCGGTGGTTAGGCAGAAGATTTGAAAACCTAGATTTAAACTCACAGTAGCTCAAAATACTGTATGTGCTTGTAGTAATTTTACCATTGCATAAATCAGAAACGTATTTTTACTGCGCGAGTCCAACTTTTGTGGGTGTTAAAGGTTTATACATACACATGTCCTTTAAATCACACTGCACAGAAACTGTTAAATCACTTAGGAGAGCCGTTTCTGACTTTTAAAAGGGGAATCCTTGTTTAAGGAAGGGATCATGCTTCTATAAAAGTCATTGGGTGAAATTGGGGATGTTTGAACAGATAAGCTGAATAATTAGATTATACATTCTTTAGTTTTTTTCCATCCAAATGCTTCCATTACATAGATACATGGGTCTGAACATAAAATGGGTATTCTTTCTTTGGGTGGCAATATACATTCCAATAAAAGGCAGCTGAGCAACAGATATGAGTATTCCTTGCCTCAAATAGGCTGTATAGGGTTTGAGGTAAGTCAGAACTCCATAACAGTGATGATAGATTGCAAAACAGGCAGACAGATGGGTCTGCACTCTACAGAGGCCTTTACATACCTTCACAAGCATTGCTATGATGAGTTGCCTTAATGGCCAATAGTGAGAGACATGGGAAGCTGGAGGATGCAGACCAAGCATTGCAGTTGCTATTTTCATGAATTTTACATGCTTTGTAGCAGTTGATTTATTTTCTTTAGGGGAAAGTTCTCTTCATTCTTTTTTCAATGGAAAGATGAATAAATATCATGGATACTTTGCATCCCTTTAATGGATGAGCTATGTAGACGACCAAAGCTGATTTTGAAGTTACGAAGTTTCCAGGAAGGATGAACACATCTCTTGCCTCTTCTACATAAATGTACCATAGCACCATTGTACCCATTTAACAAACTAGATGACATTTCAGTCACCGTTGGCTGGTGAATTCAATCACAGAAAGGACAGATTGAAGCAATGCCAGATTTTACTTATATAAACTTGGCACTGCAACTATACAGTCATTATCTATGTTGACTATAAAGTACCACTGAGGAATTGATAATTTTCCATGAAAGAGCTGTCCTCTAGCATGCTGCCTGTGTCCAGTATTTCCGAATTCCCTAAATTCGTACATTCGGGAGGATCCGAAATACAAATTGCCATGCATCCAAATTTTGTACGAAATACGAACTTTTGTTTACGAATCCCCAGGAGGAAGTCAGCACAACACAGGGATGGTGGGAGCCCCTCATCTAACAAAAATTTGTATTTCGGATAGGAAATTCTTCAACGGAATTTCGTATTTCGGATAAAAACCAAACTTCCATCAGCATCGACTGTCATATTCAAGTATATTTTTGCCTTTAAATCAAGGGTCTCAAACTGGTGGCCCGCCAGCTGTTGTGAAACTACAAGTTTCATCATGCCTCTGTTTGTGGGGAGTCATATTGGGAACTGTCAGCCCTCCAATGCCTCATGGGACTTGTAGTTCCGCAACAGCTGGAGGGCCACCAGTTTGAGACCTCTGCTTTAAATTCATCGTAAAGAACGTTGTACAAGTTACCGAACCTAACGACAATTCGTATTTCGTATGAATTGAAATTGAATTTCGGACACGAAACAAATTTATTGACGGCGCCCATGTCTAGTGTCCACTACTATAGAGAAAACACTGTAGAATCTCTCAGAACTGTTAGCGGATTGCAAGGTGGCATGGAGTGAGACTAGGCCCAAAAGGGTACAGATTTTCGACCAGATCAGGAAAGGTTAACACCATCTTTGACCAGGTCACTAGCAAGGCAGCAGGTAGCCAAGAATTTTGTTATGATTGTGGCATGGTTGCAGATGTAGGAGAGGATGGTAAGTGTGGAGCTGGGTTGTGTGCGCCCTGGAGAGTGTGTGCACATGGTCAGTGTGATCTTCTGAGCTGAGTAGTTTGATTAGGGTACCCAGCTCATGATACAGGGAAAATGGCACCACACAGAGGGTGACATCAGGAGGGATCCAGGGGACACTCCCCATCCACACAGTCTTTACCCTCCTGGTGGTCTTCAGGGACAGGGTTACACTAGATATGCGAACCATGGCCCTGGACCTGTAAGGACATAAAACAAAATAGGTATATTCTGTCATGATCAATGATGATGATGGATGTACCTTTTGCTGGAAAATGGGCAATGATAAATATCTGTTCACATACCATCTATTCACTGTTGCCCAGTGTCTCAGTTCATAGCTTGGACGTGTTGATTTACTGTCCGAGAGTGACTGTATAGTGTCCTTGTCATTGACCACCAATGTAAAAGGGAATGTTATAAGCGCCCACTCACACTGGTGGCCAGTAACTGTTGCCAGCAATTACTTACCTGATCACTGAGCACTTGCTTTAGCAGTGAAGAATTCATTGACAACAGGGACAGTATAGTTCAATCACAGGAAACAAAATGTCTATTTCTTTTTAAGTATCTACATAAATTTCACACAGGGTCATGTTAATGATTAAAAATGTAGAACTTTAGTGAATTGCTCTGTAAGAGAAATAATAGAATCACATAAAATAGTAGAATCAGGTAAATTAATAATCCGGAGGAAACAGCAAACTAAAGTTATATTTCCAAATCAAACAACATTTTGTATTTGCTCTTCCATGTAATTGCATTGTCATATACAGTATTTATATAGATTTAGAACATTTATTATTGTACTCATGTTGTTCTTTAAAATGTAGCTGTTGTCTCTGACAGCCCTCAGATTGCCAGTCAAAGTACTGTGCAAATATTAAACCACCTTGTCCCAGAACACATAATTGAGGAGAGGCGCCAGGACAATGTGACGCCACATATATATTCTTTTTCGCAGATGTTCCTTGTTGAGTGAGGCTGCCAGGGAGCCGTCTTCTATACCTGGAAGACCTGGAGAGGTTACCAAGACATTGTGTTCTGAAATCACCTAAGGGTGCATCGGGAAAGAATGAGGACAGTGTTTTTACCTTGATGACTCTGCGTAAATTAATTTATCTTTTTATAGACGCAACCAGGTAGAAAGCCTACATAGTCAAACCATAAAAAATGTTTTCTGGAGATTATGAGAAAAAATTAAAAAAGAAAAAAAAAGAAACCCCGGTAAATTATGTACAGTATAACAAAATGGAATCTAATTAAATTAAACTGAAAGTTGCACCCTCATGAAGACTTCACAATGCAGAAACCTAAGCACACAGATGTAGAATGACCAGTGACCACAGATGACTATGCATTGACACCTATACAAATGCTTGAGTGATAGTTGGAAGACGGTTAGACTGTCCCTACATGGCTGACCACCCTACTATAAATTTTACATACCATGCAGCCAGTGGATAAACAGAAGTCATAGTATGAAAATATGGAAAATGACCAGTGCCCCTTCAATTGCTGCATTTTACATATATGCCATGTATGTTGTGCTAACATATTACATAAACCCATGTCAGGCTTTTTCTGTAAAATAATACAAAGAGACATGGTATATTATAAATAATACAGTATATAACGAGTCAGCAATCATTAGCTGCTTTGACCATATTATACTGCAACCTGATTGTTGCCAACATACCATTTATTGGTTTGTATTATGGACAGTGCCAGTGGGTTTCTAAGATCCATCACCTAACCCCATTTCAAGCCAGAGTTTCCCATTTTGATTTGTCATTGTCAAGGGTTTTTAGAATAATAGCTGTACTCTGATTTACACCTTGTACCTAAGCCCTAATATTTAAAGTAGATGTTTGTATATTGTATGGTACTTCTCCTTGGAACCACCAGGCAAAGTCACAAAATTGCCTTAGTGGACTAAAAAAATCGAATTTTATACTCCAAGCTCTGCCAAAAATGTATTTTCACCACCATAAAAATCTTTTTGGCCGAAAACCATGCACATAAAACTGATATGCTAAACTAGTCCAGAACTTGCTTACTAAAAATAAGCAAACATACCTGCTCATACATTGGAGAAAAGGTATGCCTGATGTTTTTTCTTCTTGGCTGCTTAAGATCAAATATGCTTCAGATTTGACCATCTACAGCGCTAGCTGTACTGAATTATGTAGGCCGGCTGAGCAACCACTGGATACTAATAACTTTTCCCCTTGCAAAGTGAACAGCCTGTTTGCCTTTACTAAAGCAACCACAATAGGAACAAGAAATGCATGCAGCAATCCTTGAATTGCTTCATCCGTTTTGGCACCAAACAATATCCAAGTAAGAAAATCTCTGGGCAGAAGAGCTAGACGGAATCCATAAAGGCTAAAGGTCTAAAAACGAGCTCTCTCTTCCACCAATCTTCCCATACCAGGGTATTCTTGTTCTTTTGATATTGTGTCATGGTTAACTAGTTCTCAAAATACATGCAAAATGAAATACAGGAATGATAATACGACAACCCTATAGGTAAAGAAGCCAACAAACATTCTATTTAGCAGAAGTGGTAACAATGGGCTTATGCAAAAATCTGAATAGTACTAATTTCAAGTTGAAATTAAAAATAAAAAAATAAATAGCTTTAGTTACATTAATTACCTTTAATGAAGTATGTGCCCCCATGTGCTGTCTGCTGGATCTGTAGATATTTTTACTGCAAGGCTACCCTGTCCTCTTCCTGATTCTAAATTTCTGGTGCTGTGGGGGGGGTTCCCCTTTAGGTTTCCAGTCTCAGCTGCACTAAAGATGATCAGATGAGGACATACCCCCTCCTGTCCTCTCCTCCATTTTTAACATTTATTTTCCTGACTACACTGCCTGTAACACTATCTGTGAATGGGGGAGAGTCTGATCAGGCGCTGCAATAAATAGATTTGGGGGTTTTCAGTGAATGGGGAGAGTCTGATCAGTCGCCGCAATAAATAGATTTGGGAGTTTTCAGTGGCTCAGTCACATTTTTCAGTCTCTTATTTAAGTGTATGTTAAAGCCCAACTCCGCACTGCGGGGTTTAACAGCTTGTTTTGTTTAGGGGAGAAAAGAAAGTTTTACTTACCCGATTCCCCCAGCAGATGGCCCACCCCCCACACCCCAGTGTTGAACTGTCCCTCGGCATCATCATGTCCAGTGCAGGGTCATGGACCCTGCTTTGATCCTGATGACGTTGGGACTTTAAACTGCTTGAGTGGGTGGGAGAAGAAGGAGGAGTGTTAGATCGGGTAAGTGTATTTTCTTTTTTATGTTCTTCAAGACCAAAATTAGCAATTAACCCTTGCAGTGCAGACACAGACCCACCGCAAGGGTTCATTTTTGTGTTGCCTGGAGTTAGTCTTTTAGGCAAAACTTTTTTGGGGATACAGTTGGGGAGAGCTAGAGCCCCTGCCATGTTTTTATTAACATTTATGTCCCCTCTTGGAGGATAAATCCTATTGTGTTTTGTTCTGCAGAGGGTTGTCAATGAGAGAGTGATGGGAATTGTCCAATGGACACAGACACTTCGATGACAACAGTCTATAAGGGCTCATTCACACCCTGCATTTTTCTGCCACTGGTCAACACAGGTCTCCACAAGGGCACATTATAATTTTTTCTATGTGCCCACAACACAATAGAGCAGAGCAGTGTAGAAAAGTTTAGCATATTTGCAACTCACCTAAAGTCTTTTCTGCTCTGCAAAGGTCGCTATGGTTTTTATTTACTAAAGCTGGAGAGTGTAAAATCAAACTCACTTCGGCATAGAATCCAATCAGCTTCTTAGCTCAGCTTGTTCAATTAAGCATTGCCAATAAAACCAGGAAGCTGATTGGTTTCTAGGCAGAAATTAGCCTGTGTTTGCACTCCCCAGCTTTATTAAATAAACCCCTTTTGTTATATTATAATAAAGTTAAAAAAGGAGGTAAATGGTGACCTGCATTGTGTAGCACCCTCTAGTGTAGAGTGCTAGGTTGTACATAGTTTTTTTGTAGTGTAGGTAAATTTAGGCTTGGCTGGTAGCCAAGCTTGCTTTTAATCTGGGTCAGAGTGAGTGCTCCGGGGAGGCTGGATGACATATCAGGCAGCATCTCTGGTACCTCCACCTACTTGCTGGAACCTTGGAGAAGGGCCAGAAAAATTGGAAGGAGGTTAGGAGCTTCCTTGAGTATTGAGAAGGGCCCCAGTCAATCCTCAGCAAAATGGGCTGTCAGGGGATAGACCCCTCTTAAATATTCAGATTCAGGCCAGCAGGGGCAGTGTGGGGTTCGGGTGGAGATCAAGTGCCGAGGAGACTGTTGGAGGCCCTTGAGGGTAACCCCCTAGTCTGGGTGTGGGGGGGAGGTGACCGTGGGCCTGGGGTTGGGGTGTTGGAAGGATCCTCTCAAAACACAAGGAGGAGTCCTGTCCAGAGGCACGGGAGCAAAAGTGAAGACAGCATGAGTCAATGAGCACTTCCAGGAAATCTGCAGGGAGCAGGCAGCTGGATGGCTGGCGAGTGTCGCAGTCTGGGAAGATTGGGGGAAGTAGCAAGAAGAGCTAGTAAAAAGGGGCAGCTGCAGCCAGGCGGGCAGTACCTGAAGAGGTAGTGCTGGGATCAGTAGCCACCAGCACCACCTCTTCAGGTACTGCTGGACACTGGACTTTTTCTACACACCAAAGGGGCCCACGGTCCCTGCCTGTAAAAGGTATTTGGCCTTTCCAGATCCCTTAAACAGTGTTCTAGCTGGGTCTGAGTGTTTTTGCAAGCAAGTGATGTGCTGGAGGAAGAGAAATCTCTATATACAGAGAGTGTATATAGTTGAAGTGTCCCTGAATTGACTTTTCTTCCAGTCAAGTGGGCATCCAGATATACCCCTATCCACAGCCAAGATTATTGACCCCTAAAAAAAAAAAAATAGAAAAACAAAGTTACTGGCCTATTTCCTGTCTCAAGCTAGCCTGTGGAAAGGTAGGGGAACCCTATTCACCAGCGGCTCCAAGGGGGATGCGCTACAATTATAAAAACTTTAGAAATCAGATCTAAGCCCACATGCTAAAATGCAGATGTAGACATTTATTTTTACCTGATGATCCTGCCAGTAACTCAATTCAATTTACGTACATCGTCCCCTTAAGAATCAAGGTATCCGCATCACACTATACCAGGCTGTAGCTAATCACTTCCTGTCCAGGATGACGTTGCAAACGTTGTCGTACAGTAAAGCGCTATGATGGCCTTTCTATAATCTGCATTGAGCTTATACATGAACGCTGAAGATTGCTGATCTCATGCGAAAAAATTCAAACATGGTGAAGTGTTTGCGAATCTGGAGATATTTAAACCACTGGATAAGACCCCCGGAGAGGGAAGGTGCATTGGGACCTGTTGATAGGTCTGAGTGGAAGGTGCGCACATAAGTTAATTGGTGGTAGAACACGTGGTGTAGGAGTTGGCATACACCAAGGAGACACGTTATTTGTACACTTATATTTATGATAATATGAACTGTTAATGATAAAGCTATTTGTTTCTTTTGATTATTCACTATATTTATCTGATTGTGGAAGCTCTATATTAAGGGGTATCCACCACTGTTTCACTATAGCACATACATTTGAATACATCCATTCCTTTTGCTGTGTTTTTCTGCACATTCATTTGGAAGCCAATTATTGTGGGTTTAATAGCAGGAAGAATCGTAAAGCATTGCTTTTGTTTCACATTTATTATTTATTGTATGTTCACATTATGATGTATACTGTGACCTAATTTAGCATATGCAATAGGAGGAGGTTCCACCATTATTCATAAACAATTCAGAAGAGTAGCACTACACTTTTGTTTATTATGTTAGTTTTAGTTCAATACGTTGTTTTTTTTAGAGCAGTTGGATGCCTTTCGCTACTACTAAACACATTGCATCTGGCTTTGCCTAGTTATTGCATTGTTAATGCACGTCCTTCTGTTTAAAGAATTTTTACTTAACTCCTTGACTGCCAAACCTCCCTGTATGGTGTAACAAGGACTTCCACTGCCAACTCAAAGAACAGAATTGACTGGAAAGGGATTACTCCCTTGTGGTTTTATGCTCTTGGATCCTAAAGTGTTTGAGCCCTTTCCAAGATTTCATTCCTATAGTTAGGTCACAGATTTTATGATGTGCAGTTTCAAATGTCAAACAGATTGGGAGCAGTGGTTAATGGCTATCAGGATTTTTTAAAGCATTATTAATCATTTCAGAGAGGAAAATTTAAGTGGTAGTGCAGGCTAGATGATTCTCAATATTCATTTGTTCAAGTCAGAACCATGACTGCAAATGCAATAGTTTGAAGCTCTGTCCAAATTAAAATCTTACTAAATCTTGATCCGTTGTTATATAACTTAGGTTATCCTTTTAGAATGTAAGGGCACAGAAAATAAACAGTATTTCCAGTTTCAACTAATCAGTTTTATAAGAAAATGGTTATTGTTCATAGCAATAAAGACACAGGGTCCAATTTTTCTTTCAACCATCATTATTTAGCAAACGTATTTAAAAATGACCAAAGGGACTACTTTTTAAATTGTATCTTTTCTTGGGGGGGGGGGGGGGTGTAGGAATGTTATTTCCAGTGACCCAGATACACAAAAACTATTTCTGTACTTAGGTCTTACTTTCTGGCTCAGGGAGACCATGTAGAATTGGCCTGGAATATCTAATCTAGGAGGACAATACCTAATACTTCCAACCCTGGAAGAGCTCATTACTGAATACAGTCATTTTTATAACTTTCAATGGGACCAATTGTGAAGAGGGGAGTTAGTACTTCACTAGATGTGTGCCTCCTTAGCTCATTTTCCAAATCAAAAGAATAACTGTAAAATATCTGCTATGGCTGTGATATACTCCCAGGTTTTGTTGGATCTGTATTTTGTATCTATGCACAAGTTAAAACCCCTGAGCATCTGGTGAGTTTGCACCGATTACTAATAGCGTATGTTTTGTATAAGTCCATCTATTTTCAGGTGTATCAAATGAAGTTCTAATGTTTTTGACAACGATGACTGAGGTTTATCGTGGGATATTAGTGATCAATCAGATTAAAAAAATGTGTCCTTTCTCTCGGATCCCTCCCTTTCTCACCCAACTCACTGCCATAAGTCCTCCCCCCACCCACATCCTATTTGTACATCCCATTACCCCTCTTTCTACTATTTTTCCCTGACCTCCCTACTACCCTTGCTAGGAGAACACTTTCCCCTAAAGACCCCCCCATCAAGAAAATTGTCCCTGCTTCTTGCATATGGAATTTAATGGCAAGCTGAATTCCACAGTGCCAACATAAATTTTACCCTGCATTCCCTTCTGCTTATGCCAGTGGACCTCTACTGAAGGGAACTCCCTCTTCATGTAAGCAATTTGTTATTTGTATTATGTACTTGGGAAACCAGAACTGCTCTGTTGTCAGGACCCAGGTCTAAACCTGTGAACTGTGCTGTGCTTGGCAAGGTCTCTTCTTGCTGAGCCACCTGGAATGCTGGACAGCTCCCTGGACAATTCTTTGAATGATCTTGCCTTGAACCCTGTTTTTTTTTTTTTTCTTAAACTCTTTGCTCCTTCCATGAACTTTCTGATTTAAAGAGGAAGTAATGCCGGCCATACACGGTTCGAATTTCGAAAGAATTTTCTTTCGAAAATCGTATCTAAGAATTTTCGTATAAATTTCGTACCATTAGTGGGCTGCAGCAACAGCCGATTTTCGTGCAGAAATAAAATTTGAGGAATCGGACATGTTGGAAATTTTTAGAAAAACGAACGATTTTCTAATCAATGATGGGAGAATCGTGCGAGAAACGTAAGAAAATGTACGGAGATAAAAGAAAATGTACGGAGATAAAAGAAAATGTACGGAGAGAAAAGAAGATTCCCAGCCAAGAAAATTCTTTTCTGTAGCAACATGAGGTGAAATTGAAGGCTTGGTCGGCCGAATTTCGAAAATCAATGGTGGCATCATCGGATCACAAAAAAAACGAATTTTCTGATTTTGAAAAGAAAATTCGTTCGAAATTCGACCGTGTATGGCCTGCATAAACCCTGCAAAGTAAAAGCATAATGGGCTCTTACCTGCAAACAAAGCCTGCTCTGTCCCCGCTGGTGGCCGCATCCATGTTTGCCAACCCTGGAAGAGCTCATTGACATCACTCCCGCGCATGCACAGCACTTGACATCATCGGCGCACTACAAGGTAAATATCTCCTAAACAACGCAAGTTTAGGAGATATTTACAGTACCTATAGGTAAGCCTTATTATGACACTGAGAGGTAACCAACCACTTTAAGTCATATCTTTGTACTTCATGTTAGCAATATTATTATGCTCTCTCCAGCCAATATCCTTCTCTTGTCACACCTGCTGTCATCAGTATCTTTGCTACCACTAGTTGCAGACCTTTGGCTTGTTCCTTGACTACACTTTTGCTTGATCCCAACCTGCAATCACTCATTACTGACCTTTGGTTTGTTTACTGATGACGCTTCTGCTTGATCCCTACCTGCTGTATCTGCTACTGGACCCCAGCTTGCTCACCTCCCAGTGGGGCGATCCTGAGGACTGCAACTTGGTACTAACATGCAGCAAAACCCATTTCCACCCTCAGGAGCTCTGGTGAACAATGGTTAGCACTTAGACTCTGCACCTCAGATGAGCCCACTCAGGTGACCTGCTTCTCTACTTATCTAACTGATCAGTGGGTGCCTCGCTACTGCTATAGCTATTTGCCTATGAGCCTGACTCCAGACCGTAACCTGTTTGTGTAGGATACTGCTTTCATGATATGGTCGTATCCAGAATAATATTGTATTTTTTTCTGCAAGTCTTCAAGCACTTTATAGGAAAATAGTTTAAAAAATAATAACTTTGGCCAGTTGCTGGATGTGCATGCTCCATAGGACCAAATATGATTACAATACAATTATCTTATTCGGTTACTCTTTCTGTTCAGAGATGTGCTGGCCCCCACAGATCCCTTAAGGGTGTTGAGCATGTCTAATTGCCTTCTAGTATCTTTCACTATGTCGCCAACATATTCTTTCTTTACCTATGTTCTACTGTCCCCTCTTGTACCTGCGTGACCCATCCAATCTAGTCAAATTGAGCCAAACCCAGATTTCATATGTTGCAGCTTATGAATTTTTAGATTTGGTGGCTGCACTAGTATTCTTTTGTTGGCTTTTTTCATTTCATTTCACCTGGTGATCTGGCCAATAAGAATATTATTGTATAATTTCCTTCAAAAGATCAAACAAAATTGGCAGTTAGAGGGTTAAGAGAAACAATTTACAGTGGAACTGAAGTCTCAATTTAATAATTGTAAGCTGACAGGCTCTTTATGGCAGAATGGATATACCGTGTTTCTTCTGTGATGATAAAAATACCTGTGTGCCTACAGTTCTCTTCAAAATGTACACTGAGCTGCTACATTTAGGCACAGTGCTTATGTGCCAGGATGCTATATCCCGCTGGCCAACCAATATCATTGAAGACTGGCACCCAGAAGAAGCTGGGAGGAGCCTTGTGGGCATCAGACACTAAGGACAAAAAGTACAAAAAAAATAAAATAATTATATACAGTATCTCACAAAAGTGCATACACCCCTCGCATTTTTGTAAATATTTTATTATATCTTTTCATGTGACAACACTGAAGAAATTACACTTTGCTACAATATAAAGTATTGAGAGTACAGCTTGTATAACAGTGTAAATTTGCTGTCCCTTTAAAATGACTCAACACACAGCCAATAATGTCTAAACCGCTAGCACCAAAAGTGAGTACACCCCTAAGTAGAAAATGTCCAAATTGGGCCCAATTAGCCATTTTAAAGGTCTCGGTGTGAATGGGGAGCAGGTATGTTAAATTTGGTGTTATCACTCTCACTCTCTCATATTGGTCACTGCACACCCCATCAAACTGGTCTAAGGCTGGATTCACACCTATGCAGTTTTAGTGCTTTTTGCATTTTGCAGATTTGCACTGCAGTCCATTTAACATGGTTTCCTATGGAACATGTTCTGTAGAGCAAATCGTCAAAATGCAAAAAGCACTAAAAATGCATGGGTGTGAATCAGGCCTAAGACTGGGATGCCATTAAAGTTCATGTGCGTGTAAAGGCAGGTGCCCTAATACTTTTGACAATATAGTGTATATGTATACAGTATATGGGCCAGACTGGATGGACACATGGAAAAAGGCAGATGGTCTTTTTCTATGTGCTTATAACAAACTCAAATGCTGCATTTCCTGAATTCTGTGTTAACGTTAGGGATGGGCTCTGGAGTGTTCGCACAGCCCACGTGCAGAGCTCACCAGGAAGTTGGCACAGCTCTGCGCTAATCACAGGCAGTGAGACATTTTCCGATCTCTGCAGCCACGCATCGGGGGCAATGTCTCACTGCCTGTGATTAGCGCAGTGCAGTGCCGACTTCCTGGCGGGCTCGGTGCATGGGCTGTGCGAACATGCCGGAGCCCATCCCTAGTTAACATTAAGGTTACATTCACACTTCACGATTGGGAATCACGGGCAGAAATGCCACGATTCTGCCTACAGTTCCAGATCACGTGGCAATCACTGCACGGTGTGCGTTTGGGTGCTATTGTCCTATAATGGCACCCCAAAACCTATGCGACTCTGCCGCGATTGTCACTTGGCAAACTGCACCTTTAAAAATCATGGGAAGCTTGACGCCTGAAAAAAAAAACAAAATCTTTTTTTCTGGTGGCAAACGCACACAGGGCAGCCCATTCGCTGGCCCTATGCGACACGCAGAGTTGCACAAGAATCACACTGTTAAAATTGCACGTTCTCGCTACACAATTTTTACAGAGCAATTCTCACGTGAGATGTGAATGGGGCCATAAACTTGTATTTATAGGTATCAGATGAATGGTATCAGTGGACCATTACCATAAATGAAATAGGAGCGCAAAGTAGCGCTTTATATTCGATACCTTAAAGGTCTATGTAAAGTAGCCCTTCAACGTGAACGATTCAGAAGAAAACCAGCTTCTATGTATTACATTTCTTTTAAATACACACATTTTCCTTTTTCTGAATGCAAAAACCTAGAATAAAGTAAAAGATCGGCTGTTTGGCAGGCTGGAACACAAGGGAGGCCAGTCCTCGCAGGCGACAGGGCTGTGTGACAGGGTTGTGCTGCGGACATGGCAGCAATAAATGTTTGTCTGCCTCTCTGCATGTTAAGTAAAACATGGTTAGTATCAGGGGCAGCAGCAGCTGTCATCGCGTCCATGTTTTATGGCATATATGCAGAGTTGGTGATGGGGGGACAGGGATGTCTCTCTACACCATACTCTTCACGGCTGGTAAACTTGTTACTTCTCTGGACAAAGAGTCAGGGCTGTTCAATTATTTGCAGCATTCCAAATTAACCCTTTTACTAAGCTATTCACTTTCTGACAATGTAACAGGCTCTTAATGAGCTTATTTATAGCTATACAATTCAGATAAATTTCGATGTGTGGATAATCTCTATAATAATATGGAGAATAGATACATTAGATATAATGTAAATGAGATCATTAATCCCATAAATAAATGTATAAATGTATACTTTACCATAAATTCATTATAGTAAGGGCCAGTTCACACCGCATGCAGTCAAGTGCGTATTTTTTTCTGCATCAAAAATGCATGGAAAGTAGGTTATATGATTTCTAATGGCATAGTTCACACCAGTGCTTGCAGAAAAAAAAGTAGAACATGCTGCATTTTTCCTGCACTAGACTGTACTGGAACGCAGTAAAAAGTATCAAACACACACTGGAACACACACACCCTTATCTAAGGATAAGAAAAGGGGGGGGGGGGCTGGATGCACTGGACTGGACAAAAACGCACCAAAAATGCATCAAAACACACTGGAATGCATTAAAACGCACAGTAAGAAAAGTCAGAAAAGCATCTGGAACGCATCGGTACTGCTTTTCTATGGTGTAAACTGGTACCGTAGAGTGAGTTGACGAAATAAAAAAAAACATATTTTTTCATTTAAAAATAACAAACATGTTATACTTACTTGCTCTGTGCAGTGATTTACACACACAAATCCCCGTTCTGGCTCTCGCGCCGGCAATCGCGAGTGGCCCGTGGACATCGCAGCTGCCGGCCACATGCATCGGATCCCCCGCCGTACCGCTGGTATGTGTGCGTTCCTGCTTTGGCTCTTAAAGGAGCCGCCATACAGCTATGGCAACTTGCGGGAATGAGCCGACCTGCCGCCATATGATGACAGCGGCTGGTCGGCAAGTGGTTAATCAATTATCTAGGGTACAATCAGTCTGTCTGTTTATATGTGCGATTATTGCTAGCGGCTGTTATAGCTGTTAGTAATAATCACTGTGTGTCTCCCCTGCCACCGCTCAGTCTATGGCCGGGATTAGGAAAGCAGGAATCTCTGTAAATGATTGTTTCGTTAAAAGTTGACGTTTATCTTACTTTTTATATAGTAAAATCTGGTCCGGAATAAAGACAACAGACTCTGACACATGCATTGTCAAAGCATACTGTCAAAACAGGTAGATAAACAAGTCTAATGATGTATTCACTCAGTTCTGTACACACAGCCACCTAGTATAGACACAGCTGTGAACTGTGGTCATTGTAGATCAGGAGAATACAATGGGCCATGATGTAGAAAATGTCCTTTTAGTAGTATCGTAGCACATGAACACCACATTTATGCATGACACGTGAAGCGCGACTGTTTGATACTGTCCTCTGTAGTTTCATATGCCACTGGGACATAATGCAAGTGATGAAACATGGGATAAAATTATCCGAATTTGGATTGTCACCGTTTTCTTTTCTTTTTTTTCTTTTTGGAGGATTCAACAAACACATCAGAGTCTCCCAGCTATCCAATATTTAAACAGCTGGAGTGAGGAGTTAATAGCTGATGATTTAGTGACAAAGGCTGTAGTAACATACAGAAAAATAAATAAAAGGTACAGTTCAGTTGCAATTGTTACCTAAATTGGAGGGCTTAAATAAAATGCAACATGTGTGTCACCATGTTAATTATAATAACCAAGGGCTAAAGCTGGCCATATACTGTGCACATTTTGACTGATTTGTGATGTTTCTTAGTGGTTGGATATATCGGCCCCGTCTTGTGCAACATCCTTCTATTGAAAAATTGAAGGAATGTGGCAGAAAATTATTGGCTGAACAACGGCCGCATCCAATCAGATGGTGATCTGACAACCACTGCCAGCGGCTGTCTATGCACGCTGTAAAGTGTGGATGGGGAGACCTGTTATCCTGTTACAAAGTCTATCCATGTATAACCTTAATACCTCAAAGGCATATCACAGTTCTAGTGGGGATATTTCTGAAATTATCTGTCAAAAATCTAAAGGATCATCTTTGAAGAAACTCAAATTTGGACAAAAAGCTAACACTTTTTTTGAGCCCACTTTAAAGAAGGGCATCATTAAAATAGTTGGAAGCTACTAATCAACCAAATGCTATAAACACTTTGGTCAGGAATATGGTATCAGCTTTAGTGGTCATTAGGAAGAGAAAATGCCTGAGGTTTGGACATTTTGTACCCCTGTTAACCATATAAAATAATCAGCATTGCCAGTCAATGGGAGATAAAATGCCTCATTGGTGGGAAAGAGGGGCGCCTTTGGGTAGTGGAGGGGGGGGGGGGCATTGATGCTTAGTAGGAGAAACAATTGGTGCTTCTTGGGGGGGGAAAGCCAGAAGAAAAGATGGTAGGTGTCCATGGTTAATAGGAGGAAAAATGCCCAGTATCAGTCATTAGCAAAAGAAGAAAAAGCCTGGTGTTGATGGTCAGAAGGAAGAAACATGTCTGCCATCAGTGGTTAAGGGGAAAAAATGCCTAGCGCTGATGATCAGGTTAGGAAAAATACCTGCTATTGGTATAAGCACTGGTCAGTGGGAGGGGAAAAGGACAGTTTTTTGTTAGGGTCAGCGAGAAGGAGAAAATGTTTGGTGTCAATGGGGGAAAATGCCTCAATAGAGGAGAGGGGGCACTGGTGTTCTGTGGGGAGAAAGGGGAGTGGTACTCTATGGGGATAGAGGGAAGTACTGGTGCTCTGTGGGAGAAGACTAGGAGTATTGATGCACTGTGGAGGAGAGAGGGGCACCAAGGCTCTGTGAAGGAGAGGAGGACACTGGTGCTCTGTGGAGGAGAGGAGGACACTGGTGCTCTGTGGAGGAGAGGGGCACACTGGTGCTCTGCGGAGGAGAGGAGGACACTGGTGCTCTGTGGAGGAGAGGGGGACACTGGTGCTCTGTGGAGGAGAGGGGGACACTGGTGCTCTGTGGAGGAGAGGGGCACACTGGTGCTCTGTGGAGGAGAGGAGGACACTGGTGCTCTGTGGAGGAGAGGGGGACATTGGTGCTCTGTGGAGGAGAGGGGGACACTGGTGCTCTGTGGAGGAGAGGGGGACACTGGTGCTTTATGGAGGAGAGGGGGACACTGGTGCTCTGTGGAGGAAAGGGTGACACTGGTGCTTTGTGAAGGAGAGGGGAACATTGGTGCTTTGTGAAGGAGAGGGGAACACGGGTGCTCTGTGCAGAACAGGGGGCTACTGTGCTCTGTAAAGGAGAAGGGGGCAACGATGCTTAATGGAGGAGTTTCACATTATCGCAAAAATCAATGTGAATAGACTGAATATAATAATACATTGCAATAATAATGCAGACATTGACACACTTGGCAGATATCTAATATGTTTGTTACTTAACAAACTACTGCAAGTCCAAGCATGGTTTTCTTTGGTAGGAGAAGTCCTGTCTACACTATTGATGTAGCAAAACTCCTGGGTTTTGCTGCATGAAAACATATCTAGTAGAATTCCTTTTATGTTCTATGTGGCTTGTTTACATCTATTACCTGCAGTTTAGTGTGAAAAACAAAAATATTTTTTTTTCTCTCATTCACATCTACACATGCATTACCATGTTGCGTGCACACAGAATAGTGTAAATCCAGCCTTGAGAATTTTTTTTAGATCAGATTATTATCTAAAAAGAAAGTTTTTGAATCCACTATAACAATTCCATTCCAATTGTAACTTTTTTACTAACACAAGAATAACAAGAGCTGGAATCTTACTGACTGCTACAAGTAACATTGACACTTTTGCTTCCTGTCACTTCTTTTACAACGCTCTTTTCAGTATACGTAACTTGTTTTAACTGACAGTGTTACAAAACCACACCAGCTGCTGCCAGCACAATAAAATAGCCAAGTATGCAAATAAAGCGGAAAATGACATGATGATATATGACAGGAATGTGTTATGAAATATAAAATAAAAATAATTAAAAAAAATTAAATTGTTTATATTTAATTGATAAATATAGCAGTTGCTTTCTACATAAACATTTAAAGGTAGATTCTTTGGTGTAGCAAATCTCAATCAACAATCTTAAAGGGTCAATCCACCAAAAAGTGAGGCCTTAAGAACTAAGTTATTGAAGGTGTTAAGATTTTCCTACCATCACTTCCAACTGTTTTCATGTTCCTGTTGAGTTTTTGGTGTTCCTTAATGCCTTTGAGTTTTCCTATTCCTTCACTCGTTATTGTATGAAATACACAGGAAAAAAAACAACATGGAGAGTGGGAAACTCCGGAAACTGATATGGACATATCAATTGTGCAGATTTAGGATTTCAAATTTAGATCTTGTACCAATAGAATCCACGAGAATACAAGAAACTGGTTTAATCCCCAAGCATCTACCAAACACACAATAATTTATTCTCAGTTTAATTCTAAGAAATATAATTTTAAGGTGGTCATAGATATGTAATAATAGTGCACTGGTGTACTTAGAACCCAACAGAGGGTGTGAGAGCAAGGAATCCCCTCAAAGAGTTCTGGAGTTCTGTAGCCTTTTTACTCTGGGCTTATTCTGAACAAATTTAGAAAAATGGGACTGTGTTAAAAAATATATGTTTTGACCACAAAAACTTTAATTAGACTTAAACAGGCTAGATGACCATATGTGCAATTCACTGATACTATTCACAATATACATACAATGACATAGACTGCTTGCATTTTTAAAAGACAATTATAGACTGCCCATGTCTGACAAAAGACAGTTATGTACTGCTTGCATGTAACAAAAGTCTGTCAAAGACTGCTTGCATGTAATAAAAGACTGCTGGAGAGTTCTCATATGGTAATGTACGTCATTGTTCTCCTTGTGAACCACAAGCTGTTTTGTAACAAGTCCAAGGCACATTAACTTACCAACACCATAACACTTCAAGCAAGGATCAGTTATTAGGTGAGGGCCTGCTCCCCTTGCTAAACACTACACTGGAAAAAGAAAACTGTGTGGGATAAAAAAAGTTAGTTATCCTATTTACCCCCCCCCCCCCCAACACCCGGCTTCCATTCTGCAGCCAGTGAGATGTCACCAACCTTCCAACGAGATCAAGTAAGCAGCCCAAATCTTCCAAGGTGGCATTCCCGCACATCATAGGATCATCTTCTCTTGGGCTTTTTGACTTTTCAGTCCTCCCCAGGAACTCGTTAGAAAGATGGTGACATCACCTGTGCCTAGGTGCTGTGGGCAGAAGAAAGATATATTTAATGTATAATTTTAGCAAGGGGAAGGGGGCCTTCACAAAATAAGCAGACCTTGACATTTTAGTGTAAAATGAAAGCTATTACAACACATAACTAGCATAATACTAGCAATATAAAAACACTAAAAGAAACAAAAAAAGAAACATGCATCAAGATATATATTTAGCAAAATCCCTTAATTGTGTCCCTATATGCCCCTCTGATGTCACTCGCTGTTTTGTGAAACTACGAGAAATGGGGAAAAGCTTTCTCGTTAAGATAGAGGCCCCATGACTGTCTACTGAGGGACTTAGAGGTTCCACTGATTCATCAGTGTATTTCAGAAAAGAAAATGAATCACCACACTTTGGGCTGCAGCAACTTTCCCTTTTTATACATTTCATCAGAGGTCACCTCTGACATGTTTTGCATTGAAAAGCACAAACATGTCAGAGGTGACCCCTGCTGCTAGAAAATTTGCTGAAAAAAAAAAAAGACAAAAATAGTTGCTGCAACCTGGAGTGCAATGATTCATTTTATATTCTGAGTTCAATAAGCCATATCAGCACTCCTGGATTTTACAGCAGAGCCTGTGATTAGACTTTTACATATACTCTTTTACACCCAATTTAACAATGCTTCACAAAGGCATTACTAGCATTGACCTAAGGTAATCTTGGTTACTATAATGAGAGAAAATTTAGACATGGAACTGTATGCATGTCCCATCATTCTAGACAGTAGGCAAGGCATAAAAGGCATTGTTCAACAGAGTCAGTTCAATGTAAACACTACATATATTTGACACAGTCCTTGTAGTCACACAATATGCCTTTATCACTTTGTCACAGGTGAAGGTCTTACAGACACACATAAACTTCAGAACAGAGGATTCTTTCTTTAATTAAATCTCCAATACATATGCTTTTCTGTAAACATAATAGAGGTTTTTAAACCTTTAAAAATAATTTTATTAATTTTGTAATTATTTAAAAATGAAGTAATTAACAACTGTTGAGAAATTTGGTCACAAAGTGTAGTGGACAGGAGTATTTAATGTACAAAATAGCATACGAAGTGCTGAGGTCAGTTGTATGTAGCACACAATACAATGTATGGGGCCAAGAGTATGTAACCTACAACATACCATATGAAGTGCAGGGTTAGAGTATGTATTTTACTGATCAACCTAAGATTAATCCGCCCGGGATGGCCTGCACGCTGTTGGGTGCTGCTAACCCCTGAGCCAAGTAATACTCCTTGTACTGAATTGGGGCTCGCTGAAGCAATGGTTAGATAGTGAGACCGGGACCCCGTACATTCCTCAATGTCACAACAATGTCTGAATTTGCTGACGCTTCAAAATATCTGGTTGGTTTCATCCTCCTTTTTGTAAGTGTGTATATATTTCTTCTGATACAATGCAGTATGTCTGATTGTCCTTAATCAAGAATGAACATGTAGCATGAAAAGTCAGAGTGGAGTCTGAATTCCTAATCTCAGTATCTCTCCTATGTCCGTGATAAAAATGGAAGCTCTTGTAATAGTGTGGTGACCAGCATTTTCAGAAGCTGATCATTAGTGGCACTGCTACTTATCTCTTTTAGGACAGGGTCATTTAAAAAATAAAATAAAAATAGGTTTCTAGTTTACAATAAAATAGAATAAAATAAAAAATGTTAACATGTGTAATAGTTATGTTACCTTTGATTTCATTTTGTATTTATTTTTTACGTATTTTAATACGATGCTCTTTTTGTGTGATATTTAAATATGTTTCTCCCAATAAAAATGCCTTAACAAACATTAATTGAAATATCAGCCTGGGTGGTCGCTAATATTTATTTGTTCTTCCAGCAAGGAAACAGTTAACACAGAAGTGTTACTGATGAGAAAAAGCAGACAAAACCATTTTTCCCTCAACCGTTCTCCCCCCTCTTCCCCTTGCCTTGCCCCTCCTTCCCCACGTTTAAAGAGAATTTTTATTTCCTGGTTCATTAAATCATTCATTCAGCAATTACAAGTCATTTTTTGAAAGGATACACATGTATTTGGAAAACAAATAAGTCAAATATATCAGGGAACTCGGGTCTGTTTGTGTCTCTACTTATTTATTTTTCGCAGTGTATCTATGACACAGAAATGATTCCATCTGTTCATATTTAACACATGAGCTGATTCAGCAGAAAGGAAGCAGAAATATTTTTTTTCTTCTTCTTTTATTTTATTTATATGTGAAATAGCTTCTGGATTTTATACAATAAAATAATATAATTTGATATCGTGAAAGAATGTGGTTCGGCAATTTAAATAGTTCAGACTCTTCAAAAAAATGTTCTTATGGTGACACAGAACATTTACTACAACACTTAAGGTTCTAGGGCAGAATGTATTTAGTTAAAATCCCCATCATACTCTATTATCCCAATGTTTAATGTCACGCAACCAAATCAGGGAAAGAACTTGGTCTGCGTGAATCCTGGTCCCTTCTATATTCACGCAGACTGAGGATCAGTATGAAAACGACATATTGATCGCTAGGAATGAGCCGAACACCCCCCAGTTTGGTTCGCACCAGAACTTGCGAACAGACAAAAAATTGTGCTAACGCCGTTAAAGTCTATGGGACATGAATGTTAAAAATCAAAAGTGTGCATTTTTAAGGCTTATATGCAAGTTATTGCCATAAAAAGTGTTTGGGGACCCGGATACTGCTCCACATGTATAAATGCAAAAAAATGTTTTTAAAGTGGCAGTTTTTTCAGGAGCAGTGATTTTAAGACTGCTTAAAGTGAAACAATAAACATGAAATATTCCTTTAAATATCGAGCCTGAGGGGGTCCCCTTAGTCTGACTGTAAAGTAGCAATTTTTTTCCATGTTTAGAAACGTCCCGCAGCAAAATTACACTTCTAAAGGAAAAAATGTAATACAAAATTGCTCACGGCTGTAATTTATTGCCAGATCCCGGCAATATACATAAAAAATCATTTAATAAAACAGCATGGGTTCCCCCCAGTCCATACCAGGCCCTTTGGGTCTAGCATGGATGTGAAGGTGAACTCCACACCAACATTTTTTTTATTTAAAATGGTGTGGGGGTCCTATGCCATTTTTTTATTAGTTCTGTCATAGGGCTCCCTTTAACCACTTCAATACACTATATTATATATTGTACACTGTACTATATACCCACTGTATTATATAGACTACACTGAGTGCACTATATACTCTGAATTGCAGTATATATACTATACGGACTGCACTATATACTCTGCTGAAATCCATTGGTTATGGAGTGCCCATTTTATTGCTTATATAATCATAAAACCGAACTCTAGACACATACAGTATATAGACACAAATGCATTAAGATCTGGAAAAATACTCTCCTCTCCTCTTCCTCTTTTTATAGGGGTCCCCCAAGGCTCTTTTCTCTGACCCCTTCTATGCTCTATCTACATCTAATTATCAATCTTCAGTGGGTGCTGGTTGGATATCTTTGAGCCCTTGAAAAACATTGAGATGTTCTGCGCTGTCTTCCTATGAGCAAATATCAATATTAAAAGTGTTTATACTCAGACCTTTTGTTTGGAGCTCTAAATGGCATATTACACACAAATATTAAAATCTGGGCTTCCTGCTTTTGGGACACCCCACTGAGAGCAACCTTACTGGAACCACTGTGCCTTATCGCAATCCAGCTCCTCAAATGAAGTCCCAGGTTCTCATTGCCATCTGTGTCGCTGTATTACACCTTCGTAATGTTTGTCCTGGTGACCATTGTCACTTGGACAAGAAATGATGGCAAATTTTAAATTTTGTCAATGGACTCATGTTCGTCTACATCCTCCACTCCATAGAGGGTAATGGATGGTCTGATCGGGTCCACCTAAAAAACTGACAGGTAGAGAGGGGCTCTAATCCTTTCCTGTTCCATCCAAAACGAAATAAAACAGTTTTAGCTAGAGATACATTTGAAGAAAAACAAGCAAAAATAATTTTTTGATGGATGGATGGCTGAACAGATAAATTGATGGATAGATGGATAGATAGCTAAATGGATTGATGGATAGATTGTTCAGAAAATCCAAATAAACTATACTTTTACAATAGCATTCACAACTCTGCATTGTTTGGCAGCAGTTTGTATTGTGGGTGATTTCAGTACAGGGTTTTCATGGTTTCTCATGCAGAGAGCACATCTGAGTAACACATTCCCAAAGCTAAAAGCCCTGACATTACTCTGGAATGATTTGGAACCTTTTGTGTGTTGCTTAGAGAGAAAGGTATTAGCAGTTAATAATCGAGGTTGCCTCATTTGTTGCCAAATTCTCAGCAACTTACAATATGTTTTTATTTTATATTTACTGAAGTCCAAGTTGACAGATAAGTGTCGTGTGGAACACATGTAGAATTACCCTTGCCTGAACCTGAGACTTATTCACATATCTATTTGGATATCAAAGGCTTGGGATAGAAATTCCTGTTGTACAATAGCTGTATCTGTCTGAATGTATTCACAGTACAAAGAATTTTTACAGCCTTTTGTGCTGTTGAGATGGTTGTATTTGGCACTCTGAGAAATAACTATCTAATCCTTTATTGAAGAAGCTAAATTTTAGTGCACAGTAAAGCTGGCCATACACGAACGAATTTCAGCCAGTTCCTGATAAACCAGTCGGAAATCAATCAGTGGGTAGCCCTGTCTGTACCATTCACCCAACGTCCCTCTTTTGAAAAAATCCAAGAAGCCCAGTGGAAAATTGTCAGCTGAATGGCACCTGCATTTAACCTGGTATTTTTACTGATAAGAAAAGCAGTGAAAGTCGCGCCTAAGGCCGCATTTTGCAAATTGTTTAGGTGCATTCAGACATTTGGGTATTCATTCATATCATTTATTACATTTTTTTTTTCAAATATAAGTTTTATTAAACACCAACCAAGGGAGAGATCCCAGCATTACAACCAATCTGAAGATGCAAATTATGTACATACAGCATTTTCAATATATCAACTTATAGATAGCGTAGCAGAGTCATACAGTGTCCGTTAAAAGTATAAGTGACCCAAAACGTAAGAGTCTATGTCCTGCCGACTCTACCCAAGCGTCTGATGACTGCAGGACCTCTACCCTACATTTTACACTCTTTCTAAATATGAGGGAATGAGAGAAGGTAGGGGGGGGGGAGGAAATAGTAAGGAAGGAAATAAAAATAGAAACGAAGGGGGGGGGGCAGCCGGAGTGAGAGTTGGCGTAAGTTAAATATTATTTTTATTGTGGCCATTAAACTGAATGTACATTCAAGCATTAAAGGCACCTAGTCTACCTAGTGATGGTTTTTTTTTCTGCCTCTGAATACTTCTGCTTCTAAACACCTGCAAATTCCACATAGGCTAACATAAAGTGGCATCAAATACCCTTAAAAGTGGTGTTTTTGATGCCCTGTGTGGATGAGGCCTATTTCTTACAATCCAATGTGTCCAATGTGTCGTAAGCTTGTGGAGCTTAGGTTCAAGGCATAAAAATGCCCACATCTATGTCCTAGAGGAGCTTACTGGTACTGTATAATTTACTTACAAATATAATATAAAAATATTATTATTATACATAAAATATATAATGTACGTACTTATATACCAATTAGAAATAAAGCGTTTTACTTATTACTAGTGATGGACGAACTTCCGACGGGACGTTTCGCGAACGCGAAATGCGAACGGACCCAAACGTTCGCGAAACCGAACGTTCGCCGCGGGCCCCATTGACTTCAATGGGAGGCGAACTTTGCAAACCTTCATGTCGAATTTGCGGCCACGTGGTAATTATTAGGGGGTAAAACGTAGTCCCACCATCTGGACAATGACATAATACATGTATGAGGTGAATTTGGGATCGATAACTACAAGCATTTTTATTTTATTTGGGAAATTGTTCTAACAATTCAGGACTATGGAGCTAATGAAGGCAATGGAGGAGAGGGAAGGTCAGGGACCAGGGTAGGCAAAGAAGAGGGTGCAGGAGATGATCACCAGCAGCGTGACATACCGGAATGACACATGCACCGTGATAGAGGCATCTGACAGCAGCACCGTAATACAGAGCACTGACAGCAGCACCGTGACATACAGCGCTGACAGCAGCACCGTGACATACAGCGCTGACAGCAGCACCGTGACATACAGCGCTGACAGCAGCACCGTGACATACAGCGCTGACAGCAGCACCGTGACATACAGCGCTGACAGCAGCACCGTGACATACAGCGCTGACAGCAGCACCGTGACATACAGCGCTGACAGCAGCACCGTGACATACAGCGCTGACAGCAGCACCGTGACATACAGCGCTGACAGCAGCACCGTGACATACAGCGCTGACAGCAGCACCGTGACATACAGCGCTGACAGCAGCACCGTGACATACAGCGCTGACAGCAGCACCGTGACATACAGCGCTGACAGCAGCACCGTGACATACAGCGCTGACAGCAGCACCGTGACATACAGCGCTGACAGCAGCACCGTGACATACAGCGCTGACAGCAGCACCGTGACATACAGCACTGACAGCAGCACCGTAAGCAGCCCCAGGAGGAAGTCAGCACAGCACAGGGATGGTGTGATCCCCTCATAATAAGAACCCCCAGGAGGAAGTCAGCACAGCACAGGGATAGTGTGATCCCTTCATAATAAGAACCCCCAGGAGGAAGTCAGCACAGCACAGGGATATCATAAGCAGCCCCAGTAGAAATATGACACCGCTCAACCTCTTCAAAGAGGAGGGTAGGGGCATATAGTACGGTGTGCTTTTTTGGGTCAAGGAAGTGAGCCAAATGAATTAAGAAGGTCTGTGTGCTTGATTAAAAAAATAGTTTATAGACATATACATGGTCTACTGGTCACATGTGTTGAATTCCTCCGAGATCCATGCCTCATTCATTTTTAGAAATGTGAGGTAGTTAACACTGTGGTGAGCTAGGCGAGTACGCTTATCGGTCACAATCCCCCCTGCTGCGCTGAACGTCCTTTCGGACAGGACACTGGATGAGGGGCAAGCCAACAGTTCGATTGCAAATTGGGCAAGCTCTGGCCAGAGGTCAAGCCTGCCCACCCAGTAGTCTAGGGGTTCATCACTCCTCAGAGCGTCCACATCGGCCGTTAACCCAATGTAGTCGGACACCTGACGGTCTAGGCGTTCCCTGATGCTGGATCCGGATGACACCTGTCGATGGGTCGGCTGAAAGAATGACCTCATATCCGAAGTCACCAACACATCTTCAAACCGGCCTCTTCTTGCAGGCGCTGTTGGATTGGTACCCGCAAATCCTTCTCTGGGAGTGGGAATTGCTCCTCTGCCAGCGCACGCAAAAGCAGAATGCAGCATTTCTCGAAGCAAGGCCTGGAAGTGCTGCATTCTGACAGCCCTCTGCGACGGCGGTAACATTTCCGCCATTTTGTGTTTGTACCGGGGGTCTAAGTACGTTGCCACCCAGTACTGGTCCTTGACCCTCATGCTTTTTATACGGGGGTCCCTATTAAAACACTGGAGCATGAAGGCCCCCATTTGCACTAAAGTGGAAGCGGTGTGGTGGCCTGGCTCCTGCTCATCATCCAGGATAATGTCGTCCTCTTCATTCTCCTCTCCCCATCCTCGCACAACAGGGATCCCAGAAAGGTTTAAAGCATGCTCTTCTTGCTCCTGCTCATCCGCCCCGGCACCATCCTCCTCTGACTCCTCATCAGACTCCTGTTGTTGACTTGTCTCAGATAGAGTAGCCCCCCCTGGGAATTCATCCAGCATTGCGACTTCCTCATCTTCCCGCTCCTGCTCCTCCACAGCCTGATCAATGACACGACGCAATGCACGCTCCAGAAAGAAGGCATAAGGTACCATGTCACTGATGGCGCCATGGCTGCGACTGACCAGTTTGGTGATCTCCTCAAATGGCCGCAGAAGTCTGCATGTGTCGCGCATGAGCAGCCACTGGCGCGGTGAAAAAAAACCCAGCTCCCCAGAACCGTTTCTTTCGCAGAGTTCATACAGGTAGACGTTAACTGCACGTTTCTGCTGGAGCAGCCTATCAAGCATATAGAAGGTTGAGTTCCATCGCGTCGGGCAATCGCAAATAAGACGTCTGACCGGCAGATGGTGTCGCCGCTGAATGTCAGCAAGGCGAGCCATGGCCGTGTAAGATCTTCTGAAATGGGCCGAGATTTTCCTTGCCTGCCGCAAGATGTCCTGGACCCCAGGGTATTTGACAAGGAATCGCTGCACGACCAAGTTTAAGACGTGTGCCATGCACGGCACGTGCGTGATTTTGCCCTGTTTCAATGCGCTAAGCAGATTGGCACCGTTGTCACACACCACTTTACCAACTGTCAAATTGAGCGGTGTTAGCCACTCATCTGCCTGTGAACGCAAAGCTGAAAGGAGTGCCGGGCCAGTGTGGCTCTTTGCTTCCAGGCACAACAGACGCAGCACGGCATGGCAACGTCTCACCTGGCATGTGGAATAGGTTCTGGGGAGCTTGGGCGGTGCAGTGGAAGAGACGCTAGCAGCGGAAAAGGAGGAGGCAGCTGAGGAGGAGAGGGAGGAGGATGGAGTAGGAGGAGGAGAAGAAGAGTCAGGCCTGCATGCAATCCGTGGCGGTAAAACCAAATCTACACGGGTGCCACGGGTTACATGCTTGACGGCCGTCAGAAGGTTCACCCAGTGGGCAGTAAAACTGATATACCTTCCCTGCCCGTGTTTGCTAGACCACGTGTCTGTGGTCAGATGTATCTTGGCACCGACACTGTGTGCCAGAGATACATTCACTTGCCGCTGAACATGGCCATATAGCTCTGGGATGCCCTTCTCTGAGAAATACTTCCTTCCTGGGACCTTCCATTGTGGTGTTCCAATGGCCACAAATTTGCGAAAGGCCTCCGAGTCCACCAGTTTATATGGCAGTAGTTGGCGGGCTATGAGTTCTGACAAGCCAGCCGCCAACCGTTGGGCAAGAGGGTTATCCGGCGTCATCATTTTTTTACGCTCAAACATTAGGCCCACGGAAGCCTGCCTTTTTGCAGAAAAATGTGAGCTTGGCGTGATGGAAGGTGGAGTGGAGGACAATTGTGAGGAGAGAGGAGAAGGAGAAGTAGAAGACGAGGCTGGACGGTGAGAGCCTGCAGTGTGGCTTTGTGTGTTCCGTTGCTCCCACTGGGCTCGGTGATGGCTGCTCATGTGCCTTCTTAAGGCGGTCGTCCCTAGGTGAGTATTGGGCTTACCGCGACTAACGCGTTGACTGCAAAGATTGCAGATGGCAACGCTATTGTCAGCAGCGGACACGTTAAAAAAAGCCCACACTGCGGAGCCATGTGCCGGTGTCCTGGGAGCGCCAGATGTGACCGTACATGGTCGATGACTCGCTCCTGATACATTTGCAGTCTGCTTTGTCCCTGCTGTGCAATGTAAGTCATTGCTGCTTCTCCTCCCTATCTGCTGGTCCATATCTCCCTCTGAACTCCCCTCCTCTTCCTCTCTTGTGGGCACCCACGTGACATCACTAGACACGTCATCATCAACGTCACCTTCCCCACCGCTATAAGTAGAGATCTCGGAGTAGGCAGCAACACCGGGGACCAACCTCCTCCTTGGGCTGATCTGGGTACTGGCGTCAGACTGCTGAGTAGCGCTTGTTGCTACCTCCTCTTCCTGATCCAATACCAAGAGTGGCTGCGCATCAGAAATGTCCTCTTGATATGGATCGGAAAATAATTCCAGTGACTCAAGCGGAAGGTATGTGGTGGTGGTGGTGGTGGTCGTGTTGTTGGTGGTAGTGTCTTTGGGGGTGCACATAGCAGAGAGTGAAGAAGAGGGTGCAGATCGAGAGGATGAGGAGGGTGCAGAAGAGTAAGGCTGAGCGAGCCACTCAACCAAGTCTGGTGCATCCTTTAAAGTAATTGAACGCACCTTCTGCAACTTCCCACTTTGGCTCAAGCCTGTTGCTCCTGCCCTACCCCTACCACCCCTGCGGAAGGGCCTGCCTCTTCCTCTGCCTGTCATTTTTTAAATGACCCTGTGACAAAACTCTTAGTCCCTATACCGATGAAGGACTGCTGCAGTATAGGGCAGCGGTCAGCAGTGGTGCACGTCAACCCTATCTATTGTGGACCGATAGCGGTCCTTACAGAACAGCAGACTGTACCGCACTCAAGCCTATGTACCGTAGCACCCTATACCAAGTTACCAGTCCTTATAAGAACTTTTGTGGACCAAGCAGGTTGTGTATTAGTGTTTAGCAGACTGTACGTCAGTCCCTATACCGCTGAAGGACTGCTGCAGTATAGGGCAGCGGTCAGCAGTGGTGCACGTCAACCCTATCTATTGTGGACCGATAGCGGTCCTTACAGAACAGCAGACTGTACCGCACTCAAGCCTATGTACCGTAGCACCCTATACCAAGTTACCAGTCCTTATAAGAACTTTTGTGGAACAAGCAGGTTGTGTGTTAGTGATTAGCAGACTGTACGTCAGTCCCTATACCGCTGAAGGACTGCTGCAGTATAGGGCAGCGGTCAGCAGTGGTGCACGTCAACCCTATCTATTGTGGACCGATAGCGGTCCTTACAGAACAGCAGACTGTACCGCACTCAAGCCTATGTACCGTAGCACCCTATACCAAGTTACCAGTCCTTATAAGAACTTTTGTGGAACAAGCAGGTTGTGTGTTAGTGATTAGCAGACTGTACGTCAGTCCCTATACCGCTGAAGGACTGCTGCAGTATAGGTGAGCGGTCAGCAGTGGTGCACGTCAACCCTATCTATTGTGGACCTATAGCGGTCCTTACAGAACAGCAGACTGTACCGCACTCAAGCCTATGTACCGTAGCACCCTATACCAAGTTACCAGTCCTTATAAGAACTTTTGTGGACCAAGCAGGTTGTGTATTAGTGTTTAGCAGACTGTACGTCAGTCCCTATACCGCTGAAGGACTGCTGCAGTATAGGGCAGCGGTCAGCAGTGGTGCACGTCAACCCTATCTATTGTGGACCGATAGCGGTCCTTACAGAACAGCAGACTGTACCGCACTCAAGCCTATGTACCGTAGCACCCTATACCAAGTTACCAGTCCTTATAAGAACTTTTGTGGAACAAGCAGGTTGTGTGTTAGTGATTAGCAGACTGTACGTCAGTCCCTATACCGCTGAAGGACTGCTGCAGTATAGGGCAGCGGTCAGCAGTGGTGCACGTCAACCCTATCTATTGTGGACCGATAGCGGTCCTTACAGAACAGCAGACTGTACCGCACTCAAGCCTATGTACCGTAGCACCCTATACCAAGTTACCAGTCCTTATAAGAACTTTTGTGGACCAAGCAGGTTGTGTATTAGTGTTTAGCAGACTGTACGTCAGTCCCTATACCGCTGAAGGACTGCTGCAGTATAGGTGAGCGGTCAGCAGTGGTGCACGTCAACCCTATCTATTGTGGACCTATAGCGGTCCTTACAGAACAGCAGACTGTACCGCACTCAAGCCTATGTACCGTAGCACCCTATACCAAGTTACCAGTCCTTATAAGAACTTTTGTGGACCAAGCAGGTTGTGTATTAGTGTTTAGCAGACTGTACGTCAGTCCCTATACCGCTGAAGGACTGCTGCAGTATAGGGCAGCGGTCAGCAGTGGTGCACGTCAACCCTATCTATTGTGGACCGATAGCGGTCCTTACAGAACAGCAGACTGTACCGCACTCAAGCCTATGTACCGTAGCACCCTATACCAAGTTACCAGTCCTTATAAGAACTTTTGTGGAACAAGCAGGTTGTGTGTTAGTGATTAGCAGACTGTACGTCAGTCCCTATACCGCTGAAGGACTGCTGCAGTATAGGGCAGCGGTCAGCAGTGGTGCACGTCAACCCTATCTATTGTGGACCGATAGCGGTCCTTACAGAACAGCAGACTGTACCGCACTCAAGCCTATGTACCGTAGCACCCTATACCAAGTTACCAGTCCTTATAAGAACTTTTGTGGACCAAGCAGGTTGTGTATTAGTGTTTAGCAGACTGTACGTCAGTCCCTATACCGCTGAAGGACTGCTGCAGTATAGGGCAGCGGTCAGCAGTGGTGCACGTCAACCCTATCTATTGTGGACCGATAGCGGTCCTTACAGAACAGCAGACTGTACCGCACTCAAGCCTATGTACCGTAGCACCCTATACCAAGTTACCAGTCCTTATAAGAACTTTTGTGGAACAAGCAGGTTGTGTGTTAGTGATTAGCAGACTGTACGTCAGTCCCTATACCGCTGAAGGACTGCTGCAGTATAGGTGAGCGGTCAGCAGTGGTGCACGTCAACCCTATCTATTGTGGACCGATAGCGGTCCTTACAGAACAGCAGACTGTACCGCACTCAAGCCTATGTACCGTAGCACCCTATACCAAGTTACCAGTCCTTATAAGAACTTTTGTGGAACAAGTGAGTTGTGAATGTTTAGCAGACTGCAGCAGAAGGGCAGCAGTCAAGTATAATATCCTTTCTATATTTGGAAGAAAGAATATTATACATGTACAAGCCTATTACTGTACCACTGATACCAGTCCTGAAAAGAACCTTTGTGGAACTAATAATAACAGCAAGTCTTTAAAATTACCCTCACTGCCTGACAACACTGCTTCCTTCCTGTCCCTATACAAATTGGCAAAAAAAGAGAACGATTAGTGGTTACTGGAACAGCTCTTTTGTGGACCTTGATAGTAACAGCTAATGATGATGATGATGATGATGATGATGAAAGACTAATCTGGCTGTCCCTGTAGCATACACCGTCCTTTCCCTTTCTCTAAACTAACAAAAGACACTCAGGCTGCTGCAAGAATCAGCAGCACAGCAAACCTATCAACACCTAACACCTATACCAGTCCTGAAAAGAACTTTTGTGTACCAAATAGCTAGTGGTTTATCTCTCCCTACTCCACACAGGAACCTGTCCCTATCGTAACAGAAGAAAGAATGTAAAATGGCCACCGGATCGGGTGTATTTATAGGTTAGGGGGAATGTCCAAGTGTCCATGTGCTGTCATGTCTCAATTGGCTGTCCTGTATCACATGATAAACGTGTCACCAAAGGTTAAAGTTCTTGTATACATTAAACACGTAAGTCCGCCGCGGCGAACGACGGAAAAAGGCGTTCGAACGTGCGGACCGCGAATGTCGGAAATTCGCCGCGAAACGACCGCCGGGCGAACCGTTCGGCCATCACTACTTATTACCAACAATACAGACCTGATCACAGATGTGGAAACATGGGGCAATTTAGGAAACAGTGATCACAGGTCAATTGGCTTCAGCATAAATCACACAAATAGGAAACATAAGGGAAATACAAAGACACTGAATTTCAAAAGAGCCAACTTCCCTAAACTATGAACCTTGCTAAAAATTGTGATAAAGTCTTAGGAACAAAGAACACGGAGGAGAGATGGGGTTGCTTTAAAAGCATATTAAATAAGGGCATTAGTAAGTGCATCCCACTGGGTAATACATTTAAAAGAGCAAACAAAAGTCCTGGATGGCTTAACTCCAATGTTAAAAAGGCTATAAAAGCAAAAGAGAAGGCCTTCAAAAAATACAAGGTTGAGGGATCATCATCAGAATCCAGACTTTATAAAGAATGCAATAAGAGATGTAAGGGTGCAATTAGGGCGGCTAAAGTAGAACACGAAAGACACATAGCAGAGGAGAGCAAAAAAAATCCCAATAAATTTTTTAAGTATGTAAACGGTAAAAAAGGAATTGGCATGCATTAAAAGAGGGATTAACTCCAGGGATAAAGTGATAATTCTCCCACGCTACAAGACTCTGGTCTGGCCACACCTGGAGTGAGTACAAAGAAGGGCAATAAGGCTAATAATGGTTCTAGAGAAAAGTAGTTGTGAAGAAAGGTTGTAAGCACTGAACTTATTCTCTCTGGAGAAGAGACGTTTTAGAGGAGATATGATTTCAATTTAAAAATACTGTACTGGTGACCCCACAATAGGCAGAAACCCTTTTCACACAAGGGTGTTTAACAAGACACGTAGCCACTCATTAAAATTAAAAGAAAAGAGGTTTAACCTTAAACTATGTGAAGGATTCCTTACTGTAAGCCCTTGTACATACGGTCGAAGATTCCGACAACCAAATCCGTCGGATCTTGTCCGAAACTGTTGCATACACACGGTCGGACAAAGTTGTTGGAAAATCCGATCTTTCAGAACGTGATGACGTAATTTCGTTACGATGGGACTACGTTCAGGCTAGTAGCCAATAGCTTTGATGTAGGAATTTGATCTGAGCATGCGTGGCACTTTGTCCGATCGGAATTCTCTACACACGATCGGAGTATGTCTGATCGGAGCAGTTTGTCGGAAAATATTTCCGGCAATTTGAAAAATTTGGTCCGACGGATATTGCGACGGAAACAGTCCAATGCATACCACACACAGTCGGAATATCCTACAAAACGCTCCGATCGGACACATTCTGACGGAATCTCCGACCGTGTGTACAAGGGCTAAGAGTGGCAAGGTTGTGGAATTCAGCAGGGAGCATCGATAGTTACAAAAAACTATTAGATAAGCACCTGAACGACCACGACATACAGGGATATACGAGGTAATACTGACATATAATGACACATAGGTTGGACTTGATGGACTTGTTTCTTTTTTCAACCACACCTACTATGTAACTATATACGTAATTTAAAAATAAAAATGCATGTATGCACGTAAATTATTTCCAGTGACCAGAGTAAATGAATATTCTAGCCAATAGACTGAGTTTATGTGCATGTGCTTCTGAACATCAAATGCCTGTAAACGGGCATAAACATGTGTAATTGCACACAATTACAAAGTAAGCATTTTTTTCTGCTAGCTTTTTCTACTAGCTCTTGCCCCATAAATCCAGCATAGATAGGAGTATTTTTTTATGCCCATATACACAAAGCCTTAAAAAAAAGCTTCAAGAGAATGATACCAGTTTTTAATCCTGGGAGAAATCCTAACTTTTTGTGGAGCGCTGACAACGCTGCCTCTGCTGTGCTAAAATAACAAGCAATGTTCTCCACCCTGGCATGGCTCTCCCCTGCTGGATCACAGAACATTACTATATCTCCTTTTTACCATAACCTAAGGGGGGGGGGGGGTGTTCAGCAGTACTTCAGGTGAGACCACATGCAGAAATGACAGTATTGTTTGGGTTTTTTCTTTGCCTGGACATACACTTTAAGGATTATACTGCAAAAACATAAAAGTAAAACAATAACACAGCCATTTATGAGCTGTTTAAATACTCCAGTAACCTTATCATTTATCCATAGTATTAAAACTGGACCTTTTTCATCTTTTCATCTAAGTCCTCTGCCCTTATTGTTTTAACTTTGGATAGTAAAGATTTTTTTTTCTGCCAGTAAATACCCTATACAGCCCACTTCCTCTTTCTTTTGTGGTCATTAGTCTAGGCTTATGACATCATGCACATCTCCCTCTCTCGCTCACTCCTGTGAGAGTTTGCCAGGAAGGGAGGGGGGATGTCATAAGAGGGCCAATGAGAGCTGCAGAGCTGGAGGTGTGCCTTGATGTGTCTGTGTAAATCCAGGAAGAGAACAGGCAGCAGCTTCAGCTGCCCACAGTTAAAATGGATGACTCATAGGGATATTTCTGCAGCATATTTGGAAAGTACAGAATTACAGTATATATAAAATAATATGCAAAGTGGTTGGAGGGAAGCTTCAGAATGGCAAATACGTTTTTATTACAAATTATAATAACATTTCAATGTGCCTAAAAGCCTTCAAAGGAAACCTGTCATATCATATAACAAACAAGTGGGCTGCCATTTCCAAAATCTACTTTTCATAATTGATTGTTTTCCTGGTGTCAATAGATTCCCAGTCTCTGACCAGGAACATACTACAATTTAAGTAAGGACTCTATATTTTCTTATTTGTTTTTTGGGTCAGTGACTGACAATTGACAAAGTAGCATGACAGCCAGGCAGCAAAGATGTTTAAGGAAAACAGGTGTATAGGCGCTGTAACCTTCCTACATAAACATGTTTAGTAGGAAACCAGCAACAACAACTCAAAGATAAGAAGTCTGGCCATAGACATGGATCCCCCCATCCACACAATCAAGAGGAATAGAGGAATCATCCCCTCTGTGCCACTGTATTCTGATAATGGGACTCCTCCACTGTCAGAATACACTGATCAACAGATGAAGCCAATTGGTTGCAAGCTGCTGATCAGCAAAAGTTTTTCAATAGTCTTGTTCAATAGAAGTCAGTAGTTAGATGAATCAATTAAATGAGCCAGTTGAATTTTAGTCCATCTATGGGCAGCTTTAGGATTGAGTGCTTCCTTCCCACAGGTAGCATGGGCTAGAAAAGTTAAGTCATAAGGGTTGGGGTTTACTAAAGGCAAATAGACTGTGCACTTTGCTCGGTGCAGTTGCTCCAGAGCTTAGTATGTAAGGTAGAGCTTCACTTTGCAAAGAATACCCAATCACATGCAAGGAAAAAAAATTCATTTTTTATCTATCTAGTACAACCAATAAAAAAAAAAAAATAGAAAGCCTAACTATCCAATCCAAAATCCTACACCTACAGTTGATCCAGAGGAAGGCAAAAAAAAAACATGACCCCCCCTAATCAATTTCATCTATACACAATCCAGGTATTGGCAGATTTGTTCCACCTGATCTGGCATCTATTCCACCCATGTACAGGCACCAAAACACACCTGAAGGCATTGCAGGGGTTACACCGTAGATAGAAGAAATGCGAGTCACAATAGTCTTCAATAACCTGTTTCGTACATTTATATATTTATTCATTCTGTAACCTGCTGGGAGCTTAATTAAAAATCGAGGAGGCTCCATTTAAAGCTCATTACTATGGTAATTTTATAACGGGGCGGTGATTAAGGAGCATTTAAAAGTAGACTTTTACATGGCTCCTGGGAGATGGGCACGGGTGTTTTTTTATGAGGCTGCTCCAATTATTTATACACTAAATTGGAAATGGGGATATTAAAGAGCAATGAAAAAGAGGAGGAAAAAAAAAACACACACACAAACACATTGAACCGCGGGTAGAGTTGGGAATCTCTCCATGTAGATTTTAATTTTAAAATTGATGTTTCCCTGATAATGGCTTGATTGTTATGAGACATGAGGTTGTTAGTGATGAGATGAGAGACAACAATGTGTGCCTAAATAGTAATAATGCTGACTTCAAAAAAAAGTTTTTAAAAGATTTATAATTTTCATTCATATATGTATACTATAAAGCATTCCTGAGCATTTATTAAATTTCCATCATGTGATCCCATTCTCTATATCATTTATGAATAAATTAAACAGGATTGATCCCAGGACTGTGGGGGACCCCACATTCTACACCAGACCATTCGGAGTACTCATCATTTATCACCACCCTTTGGACTTGTCCCTGTAGCCAGTTTTCAATCCAGGCACTCACCCCATGGTACATACCTACATACCTTAGTTTGTACAGTAAATGTTTATGAGGAATTGTATGAAATGCCTTTGCAAAATCCAGATACACCACATCTACGGGCCTTGCTTTATCTAAATGGCAACTAACTTCATAAAAGATTAATAGATTGGTCTGGCAAGTATGATTCTTCATGAATCTATGCTGATTACTACTAATACTAATGATTTTTCTTTTTTACTCCATCTTCTAGTCTAGCTGCCTGACTGCACTCTTACATTTCTTATTGCATTCTTTGTAATGTTGGAATGCTGATAATGACCCCTCAGCCTTGTATTTTTTTGAAGGCCTTTTCTTTTGCTTTTATATGCCTTTTTATGTTGGAGTTTAGCCACCCAGGATTTATTTTAGCTCTTTTAAATGTATTTCCCTTTGGAAAGCACTGGTCAATACCTTTACTTAGTATGCTCTTAAAGCACTCCCATTTTTCCTCCACATTCTTTGTTCCTAGGATATTATCCCGTTTAATATTGTCTTTCAAAGAGTGCAGTTTTGGGAAGTTGGCTCTTTTGAAATTCAGTGTCCTTGTATTACCCTATTCCTGTATGTCTTGTATTCCTATTTCTGTGATTTATAGTGAAACTAATTGATCTGTGGTTACTGTTTCCTAAGTTGCCCCGTGTTTCTTCATCCACGATCAGGTCTGTATTGTTAGTAATCAGTAGGTCTAGTAACGCATTGTTTCTTGGTGCATTCTAACCTATGAAATGGTCCTGCAAGACATTTAGGAAATGGCGAGCCTTAGACAAATGTGCAGTTCCTACTGCCAAGTCTATATCTGGATAATTAAAATCCCACATTATAATTACATTTCCCATCCTTGCCGCCATTTCAAGCTGTGATAGGAGGTCTGCCTCTCCCTTCTTCCTCTGGTTAGAAATCTGTTCAATTTTTCGTTCTTTCTTGTTTTTGTTTTGTTCAACCCATTGGCATTAGTTAAAAAAAAAAAATGGATAGTGTGTTGCCGGCTTTAGAGGAAAGCACAGGCAGTCATAAAGTGAGCAGGTGCTGTTAATCTCTCCAAGTAGGAAGCCCAGCATCCTCTGCTGGATGATTGGCTTTCCAATAGGTAGTAAATATTCCTAAAATAAAATAGGTATTAAATATTCCTAAAATAAATATTATATGCAAGTAATAAAAAAAAAAGACAAAACCTCAGTTTATAAATTGTAAACATTAAATAAACTGGCCAAAAGCCATTATTTTTCCCTTAAATTTCCCTAACAATAGTCGGGCATTACATTTTTGTTTCTTCTTTTTTTCAAAAGCATCAGAGATTGTTTAAAAGAATGTCATCATACACTTGGGTCTAGAGCAGCATGATCATGATATACAACCTTTGCAGACAAATGTTCATCCTGACCAATCCAATGCAACCCACCCAAACAAAATAATTCAATGTAGGAACTAAAAAGAATATATGGTATACTTATAGCCTGTTGTGGTGCATTGTTCAATGCATGCTTGCATTAATGGAGGCTATTAATTTAGAATGGGCTGCCAACATGCAAACACAAGGGTATTAACACAAACAGAAAACAGACCAAGTATGTCAAACTTGGATGCAAATTTGGAGTACAGATTACAAAAGATTGCTCCATTTGTAAGACTCAAAGAAAGGATTACAAGTGAAAACAAATAAAGATAATAAATGAACAACATTTGTCCCTGTTATTTATGACACTGTGGAAACTGGAACTGTTGCAGCCCATGTGTTCCCTATATTTCATCTGAAACATCATTATCAATTATATATATTGGTAGCATCCTTGTATACATTGGTAAAAATCAAAGATACTGTATATTTGTGCATATGAAGCACAAATTCTTTCATGATGAGTACTTGGAGCCAAATTTACAGTAGACGTGCCTATAGGTGGCAGCAGCAAAGCGGTGGTTTCTGTCTATCTAATTCTTGATCAAACATTTTGTTTCTATCACTAATAAGAATTGCCATCTCTTACAAAACAATTTACTCATCAGGATATTCTATACCAGATTATGATCAGAAAAACAAAAATATTACTTAAGAAAACAAAGGTGGTCCTAGCAAAAGCCAAAAGTTGGGTGACTACAGGCTTCATTAGTGAAAATCCAGTCCTGTGAGTACTGTAATGTATTCATCACTGTTTGTGATACCTCTCTGCAATATAGGATGTTTGGAGTATGCAAAATCTGGTTAGCCAGGGCAGAGGAGACACCAAAGCTTTGGTTTGACAAAGTAGCACTTTTAAGACAACAACATGACCTGGAGCTACCCAAATCCTAAATTGTCAGTTAAATAGAGTACATTTTTTTTTTTTTTTACATCTATGTACTCTTGTAGTCGTTTCAAAGAAGAGGAATTTGAAGGTTTTGAGAATGATTGTTTTCTTATACATTTAGAGGGGGACATTTACTCAATAATGACTTGCAGGGTTGCATTGATGTTGAAAAGGTGAGCATATTTTTCCTGTGACTCTCACAATAGCATTTTTTTGAAGGGAGCTGTGTTGTGCTTTGCAGATTCTGACTGCTTCCTCTGTGTATTTTGTCTCATGTCATTTCTCTATTTCCTAAGGATAACCTTGTGATACACAAGAAAGCAAACAGTTTCCTTGCCAAATTCTTAGTTGAGTATCAAAATATTTCGCTTTATAGTACCATGTTGTTTGAACAGATCTTGTGGCATCTCCATGATTGGACGTTTTTTTCCCATTCCTTAGCATTTCCTGATATCGATGACAAATCTCCTTGTTTTCTGTTGCATGACTGATTTGAACTATAACTTAAATGGATTTTAAGATGTAAAAACAATCTAGGTAGCTGATGGATTGTTGTATATCGCCATAATAATTTAAATAACATTTTATGGTCCAGTATGTTTTTGTTGCAGAAATAGTGTTAAACATACAACAATTTTAAAGGCACCTAGGCAGGGGCTAGGACTAGAAAATACAACATAAACAGAGGAGGGCAGCCTCCTATTTAAATGGTTACAGAAATCCTGAGTGCAACATACGTAATTTGGGGTAACCCCCATAAGTGCAGGAATAAGCAGGACAAAAATGCTTTAACTCTGCATTAAGATCATCTGTTAGCAATCAAAAAGGGCTAAGAGCTCTGGTAAGAGAAGGAAAACTGAGAGAGAAATAAGAAAGAGAGCAGGAGAATAAGGAATAGTGGGGTAGGGGGAAGAGAGAGAAGGAGAAGGGGACCAGGGATCGCCCAGGAAACCAGTCAGATGGAGTTCCGAGAAGGCATATGCCAGCCATGGCTCCCAAACTTTAAGGAACTTGGCATGGGTGTCTTTGAGTACACTAGACATTTTTTCATTGACCATCATGAACGTCAAGCGTTTTTTCACTTTCTGAAAGGGTACTGTGTTTTTTTCCATGCTTGAGCGATCGTCCTTTTGACTGCTATAAACAGGTTGCCAATTTCTGTCGACATGCAAACAGACGTGGGATGTTGGCAATGTAATAATGCAAACTTGGCCTCTTTACGGGCATTCAAATGAAACAGAGAAAACAACAAACCAAACACTCGAGACCAGAAACCCACTAATCGCGGGCAAGCCCACCAGGTGTGAAATACATCCCAATGATTGCCACAAACCCCCAGAAACAGCGATCACTAGAGGTCGGGTTGACATGGGCAATACGTGCTGGAACCCAATACCACCGCACCTGCACTTTGTATGCTGCCACTAAGATGGCAGTATTAAAGGAACATTTAGCTACAGAAGACCAGGCCTTGCTCCAGCCGCCGGATTGATCCCATGCCCCAAATCCCGTTCCCACTGGGACACATAAGAGTGAGGTGAAAGATGATCGATCATTCAGAGCTGTGTAGTGGGTGGAGATAAGGCTCAGGGAACCCGGGGTATGTAGACAGATATGTTCGAAAATGGATGTCTAGAACGGGTAGGAGGGAGTATGTCGGAGAGTAATTATCCAGTTTAAATAACATTTTAATCCAGTTTAGAAAGCCCTTTCTCAACCATCTATCCCATTAGAAACCCACAATTTTGGGAAACAAAAAATTATAATTCAGCACACATATTTGCCATTGCTACATGACAATCGAGGTGATATTCTGTATAAGTGGGAAGAACGCCATTCTATACAGCATACTCCTAGTCCCCAGAGCTGCATGATGTCATATTCTAAGGAGTGCATAATTTGCAGTTTTGGCTCACCAAAAATTTACTTGAAGGACACTGGACTCATTCTATCCAACCAGTGAAGAAGAAGCGCTGGTGCATAGAGAGGGTGAAAAATGCTGTCAACCTTTTTTTTTGGGGGGGGGGGAACGTAGAGTTGAGCATTTTGATAGTCACACATCCAAATTGGCTTAATTAAGGTCTGTTTTACATGGGTTTCTGCTTGTATAAGGGTAATGTGAACAGCAAGCTTTGACAAAGCATTTGCAGAGCTTTCAGCAAGCTTTGTTGAAGCTTTTAAAGTACCATGATAAACACACAGACAGATCCTAATGGGAGTGTTGATTGCCGCTTTAAGCAAGCTGCTAGCAGGCTTCATCAATTTTGAAGCTTGTTGAAAGCCTGCCAGCAGGTTGCTTAAAGTGGCAATCAATACTGCCATTAGGATCTGTGTTCAGCATTTACAAACTGGAGCTGAATGGTACTTAAAAAGCTTCAACAAAGTTTGCTGAAGACTCTGCAAATCTCCTTCTACAATCTACAGAGGGTTACAAGAGGCTGCCCCAAAGTAAATTTCAATTAATCATTTTAATAATTATGTTATTGCATTGATTGGCGATTTTATATCCACCTGGAGTTTATCTTTAGCCTAGTAAGATGAATAGACTTTGTTTAATATAAAGGCATTGTTGAAGTGCTGAAAGAAAAATGGATGGCTTCCCAAGATATATTGTGATCATGTGACCAAACTGTAATGACTGTGGGTAGATTCCATTTCCATTTATTTTTGTTGCTTTGTTAAATAGTAGAGCTTTTTATATAGAAATATATTTATATTACCATAGTAATAATGGGCAGTCATTTTCATGAAATCAATTGTAATTCATTCACTGACAACCTGCATAGACATTTGAGAAGATGTGTCTATTCACTGGCTTCTTACTGGCACTTTAATCCAGGTTTATTAGTATTTATTTCCCATGTGTGTAAAGCTTTGTTATCCAGGAACATCGAACCCTTCACACTAGTACCTGCCCTAGTGAATCTAATATGTCTACCGTAGTCATACACATTCTCATTTACCAGTTTAATTCTATTTATGAAAATGTTCCTGGAATATTTGGTAGCACAAAATTTTAGTATTTTTCAGAACATCCCTGCATCAGTCACTGCAGAAATGTCCCCATTATACACCACTGGTCTCTTGAAATGTGGTATACAAATCTGAATTTGCTTTTAAATATATGAACAAAAATTACTATGTGCTAATGTGGGCACAAAAATAAAATTTTAAATGTAAACAATTTAAGAATTTAAAGTTTTAATGAAATATAGGATGAAAGTCAAAAATGTATCATTGCATTAGTGAATTAGTAATGAATGAAGAGTCTTTGTTCAAAAAATATTTGTCCTAAATTTGCAAATAAATAAGACTGCTTATTGCCTGGATTTCTTAATTGTGTAAATCTTTGCAAATCAAATAGATTTGCTTGCAAATTGTATTGCAAATAAAAAATTGTGAACCGCTAATCCTCCTGATTTGATCTTTACTGATTGTAAAGTGTGTGACCAGTTTTGATCTAATTTATATCATTCCAGCTCATACAACCTCATTGTTCTATAAAAATGATCATACGTGGACTCACACACTAATCTAAAATAAATAGATTTTACAAACAAATGGTGTAAGGTGACCACTGTTAGCTGTCAGTTAAATTGCACTATTGCTTAAGGTTCACCACATACGTAATATGTTTAGCGTCATTTTTATATGCTAAAAAAAGCTTGATTCTAAGATATTTTGTAAATTGAGTACAGAACGTGATCTGGGAAAGCAGACAGGGTTAAACATAAAATATCTGGGTAATAAAGTAAAATAAAGTATTAAAACCAAAGACAGAAATCTTGTTTGGTGTAGAAAGGGGAATTTATGAATGTCTGTGAAGATAATCTGGAAATATCTTTCACCGAGACACAGGGACCAGCAAATTAGCTGCTGGTTGGCAAGGAGAGATGCGTAAATACCCTGTGTTAATGTTCTCTCTACAGGAGTCCGATTGCTTTCCACTACAAACTCATCAACGCTGTAAATTATTAATACTCAAAAGGGAAGAGGGAAGCCAGCTTTGAGCACTGTCTCCTCCCTCTGTCATTGTTACATTTTTATAGCCAAAATGACATTAAACAGAAGGCTTAGGACAGGTTTAATATATACTCCGTTGGGGACAATTGCTACCAGCAGATGCTTTTGTCCCTGCTGCAGTGTATTGAGTTAACGGGGAGGGTCCTTCAGTGGATTATCATTTAAATCTCCGCTTAGGAAGGAAAGTGGCCAAATGATGGTGAATCGGTGACATGTTTAATAGGTTAAAGGGTCAACCCCACGTTAGCACAAAATGACCAATGTGTTTAATGGGTCAGAAACACGAAAGGCCAAACTGACCAAGCTAATTGCTGCTATGATTAACAGGGTAATAGGTCAGTCCCACTAGAAGTACACTAATGCATTAAAGAAGCAGTGGCTCGTGAAACCAAGGGTTCTTAATGACAGGACATGTTTCACGGGGTTAAGAGTCAGCCCCACTGGGAGCGATGTTAACTAATAACTACTGCGTGCTCATTTAAGTATACAGTCATATTGACTAATATGAAACATGGGTCTTGTCTGCACTTGCAGACTCAGCATAGGTTTAAAAAGGCTTAAGGAAATCAAAATGTCTGTTCTTCCTATAGCAGCCAATCAAATTCCAGCTGTCATTTTTAGTTAACATTGTTCAAAATAAGCTGATTGCTATGATGGCTTTGGCATGAACAATACTCATACTGAATATTCTCACTTTTACTTTTTCAATAGATAACAACAATTTCCATGTGTTGTGTATTTTGGTAGTGTATAAGTTAAAGTGGAACTCCGTTTATCTGCATGTATCAGATTTTTTTTTGTTTACTTGTAGTTCTGTTCAGGCACCTATGTATCTCCTACCAACTGTATAGTCAAGAAGTGGACAGGTCTACTCAAAGGCAGAAGTATAGGGGAACACCAAAAAGGAACATTCACGGTCTCCTCCTATTTTTTAGCCTACTTACTGGACTAAAAATTAGCATTATGCAGCTGCTGAGGTCATCCTTATGCTCCTCCCAGCTGCACTCTCCTCTATAAACATGCACATTGTGCAATGGCATAGTGGATGTATGGCTCACGGTCTGACTTCTGGTGTGTGTGACAATTTAAAGAACAGGCCGTATCAGTTTTTGCAGCTAACAAATGATCTAACTGTTTATAGGCAACTTTATGTTCTCCTAACCAGGATCCTGAAGCTGTACTTGAGTAAAAACCTTTAAATGCATATTACTTTAGTTTCTCATCCAGGCATAGCTGTAAGGCTGCAGTTCTTTTGCACTAAAAAAAAAAATGTTAAAGTATATGTAAAGCCAACATTTATTTTTGGTTTTGGATAAAGAAGGTCATGGCCAAGAACCATAACTGGTTTTCCTGCCTGTGTCCCATTGAGAAAAATTGTCTTAATTTCCTTTCCCAGAGAAACATAGAGAAGTAAGAGGTAAGGTAATATGTCCAAAATAAGGGATATCCCCTTAAGGTGTGGCCAGTAAGGATGAGCTTGCATTTGTTTGGAACGAGGTTCAGATCAGAACCTGAAAGTCGGCTATCATTCCTGGTCAAATGAGTTGAAATCAGGGGATTCCCTACCATGTGGCCATTTTCTGTCAATAATGTTATGAAGAGTTCATTGGACTGGGGATGGCAGTTAACCTCTGGGTTTGGACCTGGAACTGATCCGAACAAACACAAGCTCATTACTAGTCACCAGAATAGCTTTTTACCAACACTTTCTGCACCAAAGAAAAGGTCACCAGAACCAGAAGAGGGAAATAAACTCTTCAAAAAGGACACAGATAGCAATATAACAGACTGCAGCAAATATTGCATAATGACCTGCCACCCTTCTACTGCCATCCAGTTTTACTGTATGTCACATTTTTTGTTAACACTCTGAGTGAACAAAAACTTTGCTGTATCTTAATACAAAGCCATCGCCAGCAACTGTGTGTTTAACCCTTTTTCATCACTGTGGCTGACTCCCTCTTTTTGTCCCTCATCTTTAATCCATCGCTTATTTTTTCCGGCTAAGGCTCAGAAGGATTTTTTTTTTTTGTGCATTCCAATGCATGACTCAATGCTATAGCAACCTTAAAAAATATTTCGAGGGTGGGGGGTGGTGGTGGGGTGGGGGAGATTAGAGATGTGGGGGTCTGGTCCCCTCTGTGTTGTGCATTCACTCTGCTGTTTACTATCAAACAAGAGCAAGGAATTCAAATAGCTTTCAGTGACACGGGAACTTGAAGGATTAAATCCAAGTAAAAGGTTTAATCTCACTTAGCAACCTTCCACACACAAAGTGTGAAATAGCATCCTAGAATACAGCAGCGGTGAAGATATATAGAGCTGTGAAGCTCAGAATTGATCTATGGAGAGTCAGTGCAACATCTGCTTTACAGTCATTGCCTTTGGTTGCAGAAGCACATTTCTATATACTTGCAAAGTAAGAATTGTTTGCTTATACCATATAATAACTATAATATGATTTATTCTTCTCTGCCTCCATGGTTTGCTACAGTTCCTACCTCCATTGACAAGTGTGAATGGGGCATTATCTAGATATATCCAAGCAAAAATTCTTTTTTTAATAATCCTTGCACTTTGGGCATCCAGAGAAAACTTAGATATATCTTAATTAAAAAACAATGTCAGTGTAGACTTTGAAAAGTTATTCAACTTGCTAAGTGAACAGCTTTTAGTAAATCAGACCCACCATATAGATTTGCATTGGGAAAGTTATTTATAATTAACCATATATTTCTTCATACTCATGTACTTTTGGACTTATTCATTCTATGTTTGATTTCCATTTAGGCAGTGCAGTCTCCCTTCAGGTGTAAGGGGTTGTTTGGTGCATGCAAAGCTAATTTCCATAAAAATTTTTAGACTTTAAACTTACATAACTGTATAGAGTTATATGATAATAATAATGTATTTATGCTTTTCCATCATCCACTCATGTATCTGTATCTCTATTTAGAGACCAAACTCAGTTATCAGAATCCTTATGACCTCCAGACACCCAAATATTTATACCTCTCCCATCAACCAAGGTTATTAGGGCAAATATACTCTCTTCGTAAATCTTTCCATGTATCCAAAAGCTTTGCATTAATTGTTATAACTGATAGTGCAAGATATAGAAGTTATCAATTATTAAAAATTTTGAAACCAATAGCCTAGATTTTAGAGTATTATTATTATTATTATTCACGATTTATATAGCATCAACAGTTTACGCAGTGCTTTACAATGTAGAGGGAAGATAGCACAATTACAGTACAGTCCAATACAGAAGGGACAGGAAGGCCCTGCTCATGTAGCTTACATTCTAAAGGGAGGGGGTGGTGGTACAAAAGGTAATAGATGCAGGGAATGATTTGATAGGGGGTGGCTTGGGGAAAGTTAGGTGGGTGTGGGATAGGCTTCCCTGAGTAAGTGAGTTTTTAGGGATCTCCTAAAGGTGGACAGGTTAGGGGCTGATCAGATATACTGGGGCAGGGAATTCCTGAGGATGGGAGAGGCTCTGGAGAAGTCCTGAAGGTGAGCATGAGTAACAAGGGAGCTAGAGTAACAAGGGAGATAGAGAGCAGGAGGTCCTGGGAGGAGCGGAAGTGACGATTTGGGCGATATCTACAGATGAGGTTGGTGATGTAGCTGGGGGTGATGTTGTGGATGGCCTTGTATGTTGTGGTTAGCATTTAGAATTTTATACGGTGGGGTAGGGGAAGCCAGTGGAGATATTGTTATAGAGGGGCAGCAGTCACGGATCGATTAGTGAGGTGTATTAGTCTAGCAGCAGCATTCATAATAGACTGAAGGGGTATAGACTGAAGGGGGTATAGACATAATAGACTGATAGGGAATAACTAAAACTCCTACTACACATACTGATATTCTGGTACTCAATTACCTATATTCACTTATGGGCCTAATGTAGCCCAACGTATTTGAACATTGAACTGTTCTCATCAATCTGTGGCTTAGAGCTTAGAAACAAACATTCTTACCACATTCACATATTGAGGCTGATCTTGTGTGGAAACCAGTTTATTTGCTTTTTATGGCTGTGCAGAGGAAATCCACCAAAGTACACTGCGTGTCCCAGTACTAACTTGAAGCTGAAGTCTAGGCATGATCCTTATTGCATGGCCTACCTTGGACCAATGTAGTATGTATATCTCATACCTGAGGGACAATTGTGGAAGGTGAAAATCATTGTAGTAGTCGCCACTAATACCGAGATTGCCTCAATCCTCCGGGTCCTGTTCCAAGCAGCTTCCTTTCTGCCAAGTGATCACAAGGGGTTGCTTGGCCAAGCTGGGCCAATGTATCTATGGCAATAAGGATCATACCTAGACTTCAGCTTTAAGCCATTGCAGTGCCCTATTGGGCTCATTCACACATCTACTTAGGGCCATATACCATCCAGATCAGTGTAGTTCTGCAATGAGTACAGCCAGGTATTGCAATCAGCTGCGGAAGCATGTACAAATCAATGACACTGTCCACGGCTGTTTGTACGTCATCGTACAAAGAGTGATTTACATTCAGATAGGGGCAGATGAGAGGTCCAGTAAATAGACAGTTTGAAACAAAAAACACTCATATGTCCCAAACTGAAGGTGTTTTCTACATGTGTGATTACATGAGAACAGATGTGGAGCCCGCCAGCCTGTCAATGATTTGTGCAGACTGAGTGGTTGTATGGCCCTGAATGATCATGTGAATGAATCCTTAGTATGCGGGTGACTTTTTTCCTAAGCAGTTTGTTATCCTTTGCCTACACCAGCTTCAATACATGGCTGTTATGTGCAATTTTTTTTTATAGAAAAGAGTCTGGCCTTCCCAAATACCCCATTAGCGGCCCTTCTAAAGCTTAGTACACACTATCAGTTTTTTTCATTCAACCCAGTGGGCTGAATGAAAAAAAATGAAAGAGCTTGAGAGGAGATCCTGTACTAACAATCTGATTTCAGTACAGCGATCTCTCCGCTGAGCTATTGTGTTCCGACAGGGGGGTGGCCCCACGCCCGAACACACAGGGCTTTCAGCCAATAGCTGTTTGGTTGGCAATCGGCAGACCTTTTTTGTCATGCTCCTTCAACAAAAGCTGAACATTCAGTCGGCTTCTGCCAGACTGACTGCCGTACACATGTCAGCCGGTTTCTATTTGGGCCTTAGAAATTAGGTTGTTTGAGAAAATGTTTCCATCCTACCTCTTTGAATTTTCTCATCACTACGGTTGAAAATTAAAGCCAATTTGACCACACTAATGATTTGAAAATAAATGAATACTTTTAAAACAAAAAACTTTAAATCAAAATTCTACTATTGTATGACTAACTTAGGACTGCTGCCCATGCTTTAAAGGCAATGCAGTGCAATATGGCTGAAAAATGCCTTGAACGTATTGGGACATAAATTTGCAAGGACCACACATTTTGAACCCATAGTAGAGGTGAATCCAAAAGATCATCCCTACTTATGAGCTGCTTTAAGCCATTTCTGGGATACTGCGTGTTACAGTTGCATTCGCATTGACTTGGATGGAAGGATACCAATTCAGAAACAGACAACTGCCCATATACTGTACACAGGCCTTTAAACAGCCAAAAATGTACCATTTATTTCATGGTTTAAAAAAAATCCATGATTCTGAGAGACATACTTTTTGCAAGTTATAAAATGAAAAGTCTCGCTGCTGTCAGGGCACATCAGTGAGACATTATCCAGGCGGTCTCTATGGTTGCCAATGTATAAAAGCCAAGAAATGTTTTAACCTTTCCTGGGCTTTAGTAGGAGACTTCTCAATAGGAAAGATAAGTAGGAGAGAAAAGAGAGGGACGGAGTGAAAGGCAGAGAAGTGCTCTGCAAACAGTAACATGTGATAAGGTGCTTTATCTGCATCTGTGTTTGGGATAAGGATCAGAAGCACCTGTACACACACAACTAACATCAGATCCCCCGGATTACGGTCACTTTATTTTCGGGATCTGTGTGAGCCAGCAGGATGCTTCTTTTATTTTCCTCTCCAAGAGATCTTGTTGAATATGTAACCCTATTTGTACAATATTTCCATTTGTACCTTGCTGGTGACTTGGCCCTGAAGAATTCAGAAGATGTTTGTATTTAATGTTCCGTGCCTCCTAATAATGAAGTCTGTACACAGATTAAGGGGTTCTCACACAGACATTGTGGATAATCGCCTCTGCACTTATAACTCTTATGGTAGACAGATAACTCATTGGCAACAAATGCATATCAAACAGAAGTAATATATTTCTACAAAAAAAAAATGAGTTCATTGTTCTGCTGCTTCTGTTTACAGGATAACGCTGCACCGTGCAGAAATATTAAGGTGCATCTAAACCCAAAAGTTAAAATGTGATGGTGTGATTGCTGCATTGTTTTTTGTTTTTTAGGCTCTTTTTCCTTTTTTTTTTACCCGATGATCTGACAAGTAAAGCTGGTCATACACTAGATTTTCGAACAAACATACATATGAAAATTGAGTACTTATTATTATTATTCAGGATTTATATAGCGCCAACAGTTTGTGCAGCGCTTTACAATATGAGGGCAGACAGTACACTCACAATACAAATCAATACAGGAGGGATCAGAGGGCCCTGCTCGTTAGAGCTTACTTAGAATAAATGTTTGAAAGTCCACCAAAATTTTCCATCCCGCTTTTTTAACATTTTTGAATGAAGTTCTAATCGTGTATGACCGGTTTTAGACTGGGGCGCCTCCCCCCCCCCGGTGTGCCCCAGCCTAAATGGGTTGTATGGGTGCGTCTCCAATCAATGTCTCAGGTCCAATTTCTGCCCGAAATTTTGGCTGAATTCGAACCTGAAGTGGACAAAAAGACATACAGGACTCCTGAGGAGGAGATGTGTGAATTGGCTCCATTGAGAGCCGGTCACAATCTCCTGCTATGCGAATTGTATGCAGGGAAACCCACCTCCAATTCACAATAGTGTGAACCCAGCCTAACTCTGAGATTTTTCAACTTCCTTGAACAGACAAAGCTGTTCAGCTGTCCTTCCCTATGCTATCTAAAAAAACGTTAAAATTCCCTTAATTTTTAAAATAGGATAATTTTTCTCCTTCATTGATATGCGCTGATGAGGTTGCACTGATGGGCACTGATAGGTGGCACTAATAGACTGCATTGATAGGCACTGATAAGGCGGCACTAATGGGCACTGATAGGTGGCACTGATAAGCACTGATGAGGCGGCCCTAATAGGTGGCACTGATAAGCAGCACTGATAGGTTGCACTAGTGGGCATTGATAGGTGGCACTAGTGGACAAAGGTAGGTGGCACTGTGGGCACTGGTAGGTGGCACTGACGGGCACTGATGAGGCAGCCGCAGCTCTCTGTGTGAGGGACTGATGTTCTTCTGACAGAAGCTTCTGTACTGATTACTGATCTTTTGTTTATATTACATGTAATTGGCTGACAGTTGATCATATGGTAAGGGGCCAGGATCGGCCCCTTACTGCAATCTGAGTTTCACAGGCAGCTCATGCATGGGAGGACATCCATGGATGCCTTTCTGGCAATTAGGCCCCCGCTGTTGCTGTATTTCGGATATAGCGAGGGCAGCAAGTAGTTAAAAAGCATTAGTTTGGCTTTAATTAGTTAGCCAAGTCCATCTGAATCTGCTAGTCCATCTAACAACTTCTCCCCAAATAGACAATTCTACTGTTCAAGGATGGTTCCAATGCTCCTCCAAAGATTGGAACCACCCTACGACCGAAAGTATGTTATTGGCAAGATCATCAGGTGAAAATAAATAAAACATCCTAAAAGAAAAACTAATGCAGCCATCACATTTAATGATTGGTAAGCTACACATATACAGGCAGTCCCAGAGTAACAAACATCCGACTTACATACGACTCATACTTACAAACGGAGGAAAACAGCAGGAAGTGAGAGGAATTCTATCCCTAGAAAAGGGAATGTCACTCCTGTTAGCCCCTGTACACACGGTCAGAGATTCTGCCAACCAAATCCGTCGGATTTTGTCCGTCAGCTTTAGTCTGACGGATTGTGTCCGAAACTGTTGCATACACACGGTCGGACTAAGTTGTCGAAAAATCCGATCTTTCAGAATGTTATGACGTAATTTTGTTACGATGGGACTACATTCAGGCTAGTAGCCAATAGCTTTGATGTAGGAATTTGATCTGAGCATGCGTGGCACTTGGTCCGATCAAAATTCTCTACACATGATCGGATTACGTCCGACCGGCCCAGTTGGTCGGGAAATATTTCCAACATGTTGGAAAATTGGGTCCGAAGGAGATTCGGACGGAATCAGTCCGATGCGTACCACACACATTCGGATTATCTGACGACACGGTCCGATAAGACGCATTCCGACGGATTCTCCGACCGTGTGTACGCGGCGGCAGAGTTATCATGGGAAGCTTTATCACCAATCAAAATCCAATTGTCACAGGGACAGAAAGGGAGGTCAAATCTTCTGAACAGGGGCACAGACAGTAAAACAAATGATACAGGGGTGTTAACCCTTCCCTGTAGTACCAAAAAAACGTGAAAATTATTTTTTGTCTGGAGTTACACTTAAAGTATAACTCCACTGTTGAGAAACAAAAAACATTCCCCTCTGGATGATCTATATATATATTGCAAGGGTAATAACAATGTACATAGATCAATTATCTGTCAGCTGTGCAGCTGCAGAGCACTAATGAGGAAAGCTGCTGGACCTATTGGGAGTATCTCATCAAAAATGAAATTTTTGTTGCAAGGGATGCCTGAAATCTGACTTGTATCTTAGGCAGACTTCTAGGAAAATTGGTGAGCCAGTTACACAAGCAGGAAATTGTGTTTCTGGGGGGTGGTCAGTACACATTCAACTCCAGGTAGCCATATTGCATTTCATTTTCTGAAAATTAGAGGGGCTGAAGATTGAAAAGGAAAGTTATTTCTTAAGTACATTCAATGACAATATGACTTGTGTCGCATTTGTATACAATATATTATTTTTTCTTTATTTGCTATTTTTTTCCCCTTGAAAGTGTAGTTACCCTTTAACAAATGTACCTGTTCCAACTTACTTACAAATTCAACAAACCTACAGAACCTTAGTTGGACTCCAGGGACTACCTGTAAAATCTTGTTTCGTACTCCATGCAGCAAAGTTAATGTGCAATGTGTTGGAATCCATAGCAACCTATCATATTTTGTATTCTGTTCAGTAACGGTGAGAATATAAATTTTTATAGGTACACATATAGCTCTGTCAATTTATGCACCATTTTACATATATATTGTACAGTCCCTGCCCTCAAGGAGCTTAGAATCGAAGGTCCCTAACTCATACATACACATAATAGAGCCAATAAAACCTCTGTATTTGGAGTGTGGTAGGAAACCAGAATACACAGAGGAAACCCTCGTAGGCACAGAAAGAACGTGGAATCTTCGGGCAGATAGTGCCATTCGAATCGACAACTCAATTGCTGCTAGGCAGAAGTGCTAACCACTTAGTCACCGCGTTAGGTACAATGGGTTGGACAGTTTGGCTTTATTTCATTGTCCCTAATAGCAATGAGCATACATACTCTACTTTTTAAATGCCTGCCAGCATTAAACATGTTCATTCAGCAAGTCAAAGGGCCAAATGAACAAGGGCACAGATTGATCGCTGTAGTATACTCGCTTTCCAGGCTTGAATGAAGGAAAAGCAAATGTAATCTCTGAACTTATCTATCTAATTGTATGCTGATGTTCAATGAGCACCTTGTGACCCTAGTTTGATGTGCACCTTGAACATCCAAATAATGCTTCTTTTGTACCCACTGATGGAGAAAAGTTTTCCAACATCCTCCTTTGACAGAAGTTGATCAACCGAACAACTTCTGTTGAGTGGGGACTGCTACACACTGATCATAATTTTGTCAGTCCCTGCTGAACCAGCCAAATCCAATCTGTCTATGTCCAGCTTAAGTCGTCAAAATATTGAGTGGTCCCCAGAACAGGAATAGAGGGGAAATCTTCCAAAGGATACTCTAGTTCCAGTGACTACCCTGGTTTCCTCCCACTTCCTATTGTGGCTATGGGACATAAACTGAAATTAATTCTACCCAGTGGGAGGGAATGACAATCTTTATTTAAGCCTAGGAAAAAAAAAAGTTATGCTTTCGGTTCCACTTTAATAGTTTGTCCTAAATACACATTTTTGTTTCTATGAAAGTTGGAGGAAGAAAATGCCCTGCAGGGCAAAAGATCTGGGGCTAGAGCCCATAGCAGCCTAGTACCATGGTACTGTGTTACAATGAGTTCTAGTGCACTGCAACACATGACATTGAGGTGTTGTTCAAAATTAATTGGACTACAATGCGCTAACCAGAGGCATTTCTAGGGTGCAAAAAGAACATGGGTACAACTGGGCCCACTGATTACAATTTTGAAGTAGTATACCATTGTGTGTATGCATTTTGGATCCAATCTAAGGCTCTTATATATATATATATATATATATATATATATATATATATATATATATATATATATATATATATATATATATAAAATGTATTTTTTACTTAAAAAAATGATTGGTTTAAACACTATAATGTGAAATTATGATGATACATTAAATAATATAACGAATAAAAATAAGATAAATGATAAAACATTTCAAAACTGTATGGGCTCTTTCGCACCGTTGGTAATGATTACTGCTCTCTGAAAAGCAAACCACGGTGGATATAGTGGCTGGTAGGTGTTCAGGAGGCACAACTGTCACCACTTAGCCTGCTTTTGTTTTTGTTTCTGTTTTTATATTGATGAATGCTAATTTTACATTGTGGGTCTGTGCTACAGCTGCAAGCCACACGCTTGGCTCGTTGTTGCCATTCATTGATCTCAATGAGTGAGTTTGACAGGCAGTGCTGCCTGTCAAACTCTGCAGCCAGAGTTAATATTGCCATATATGAGAAGCAAAGCATCTCAGCTGTAGTTAGGCTGCAATGATAAAATTACCATGGGGTGCCAGGAATGTGGTAAAACCGCAGCCCAGTCATCTGGGAAGAGCCCTACCATGCATTGAATGAATCATCTGAATATCTCAAGGAAGTTTCAGGCCACTCAGAAGAAGACCTGGTGGTCTTGCCTTGGGTGCCAGGGTTTAGCAATGCCCCTGGTGCTAATGCGTGTAACATGCATCATGGCGCAAAATTGTGGTTTGATCCCAGATACTTATATATTTTTTTAGTTAATCCTAGACCTATGTATTACGTTCTCTGACAACACCCCATACATGGATATATAGTATGCGTATAGCATATGTTCCAGCCAGCTACATATGAAGAAATATCTTTGTACATGGCACTTAAATTCGGTCATTCACAGCCTTTTCTTCTCTTCCACTGCAGAAGTTTTCTTATTATTATTAAACAGCGCTGTAATTGCCATTAAAGCTCCCTACTTTTCATGCCTATTCTGAGAATATTACACACGAAGTCTTTAGGGTGTCATTGAGCATTGATACGAAGCCGAGTAGGGGGCAGGAGAGAGCCGTTAGCAACAGCAGCACGCAAGACTTTTGGAAATGAAAAATTGTTTTAATTCAAAAGCTTGGAGCTATAACAAGAGGGGTTCTCGTAAATTTCTCAGCCCAGTGATAGATATCGGTCATAAAGGAGAATCCACAGGAAGTATTTTATTAGGCATAGAGGAGGAACGGATATCACTTGTGCTCTTTATAGCTTTGAATGTGCTTATCAGAAAACACAGAATGTTTAACTCGTTCTTCCTTTAAAGGGGTTAATGAGAGGTCTAACCTTATTTGGTGATATCCCAACAATCATTTCTATTGACACTTATTCTGCAGAGATTTACAGAGAACATTGGGCCACTCAACATTAGTCCTTGCCCCTGAAGAAGCTCTAGTGCTAGTACCATAGTCACTTATGGGCACACACTGGGGCCAATTTGGATGGAATCCCATTTATCTAGCAATATGTTTTAAGATTATGCAAGGGAAATTAATCAAACCCAGGGAAATCATATAAATATGCTAAAATTGTATTTGTTGTATATTGGGAATCAAGCTCCAGTAAGTCAAGAGTGATGCTCTGCCAATAAGAAATCAACACAAAGTTTGATTTACTAAAGGCAAATATACTGTGTACTGCAAGTGCATTTACTCTAGATCTGAGGGGAAGCTCTGCTGATGTCTATCATCCAATCATGTACAAGAAAAAATGCTATTTTTTATTTTCCTTGCATGTGATTGAGTATTCTTTGCAAAGTGAAGATTTACCTAATTAACTAAGCTCTGGAGCAAGTGCACTTGTAGTTCACATTATATTTGCCTTTAGTAAATCAACCCCTAAGATAAGGAGCATTTCACCACAGATGACCACAGCGATTTTCCAATATGATGGAAAAGGGAAAAGTATAAGATAAAGCTTTTGACTGTGTGCATTTTCATTTCACAAGCACACTTTTGTTTTATTCAAAGTACAATGAGCTATCCTTAAATTTTCGAATTATCATTAAGGTTTACAAATTCTGGAAGTTCTAGCAAAGTAATCCTTGATTTGTAACAGACTTAATTTATTTCAGGAATGTATCTAGTGCAAACCATTTGCACAGTGTATTACATATTGTAAGTTCACATCAGTCCCTGTCCTCAAGGAGCTTACAACTTAAAACCCCTAACTCACTTTCATACATACACATACTTGGCCTCCAAAATTCTACTATATCCTGGTTCTCCTCCTACTTAGCAGTCCTTCAGTGTTACCTACAACTCTGTCTCCTCCTCTCCATTGCCCCTTTCTGAGGGGGTCCCTCAAGGCTCTGTTCTTGGACCCCTTCTCTTCTCTATCTACACCTCCTACCTTGGTCACATGATAACTGTCCATGGCTTCCAATACCACTTATATGCCGATGACACCCAAATATATCTGTCACCTCACTCCTTCAGTATCCTCTCGTATTACTAACTTACTAACTGACATATCAGCATGGATGTTGTACTACTTACCTAAACGAAATCTCTCTAAAACTTTTCCATCAAAATCAATAATGTAATCATCAATCTATCCCCTCATGCCAGGGTGCTAGGTGTAATCCTAGACTCTGACCTATCTTTTCAGCCCCAAATCCAATCATTGTCAAAAACTTGTAGACTGCACCTTCTTAACATCTATAAAATATGCCCCCTTTTAACAAACAAAACCAACAAGTTACTTATTCTATCACCTTGACGATTACAACTCCCTTCTCATTGGCCTACCTCTCCATGGGCTATCCCCTCTTCAGTCTATCATGAATGCATCTGCCAGACTTATCCACCTTACCAACTGATCAGTGTCTGCCACCCCTCTGCGCCAGTCCCTACACTGGTTCCCGATTGCCCAGCAAATTAAATTCAAAATACTAACCACAACATACAAAGTCATTCACATTCTGCCCCGAGCTACAGCACAAATCTTGTCTCCAAATATCACCCAAGCCGTCCTCTCTGCTCCTCTCAAGACCTCCTACTCTCAAGCACCCTTCTCTCCTCCTCCCATGCTCATCTCCAGGATTTATCCAGAGCCTCTCCCATCCTCTGGAACTCTCTACCTCAACCTATCCAGCTACTACTACTCTAGCTGCCTTCGGGCGATCCCTGAAAACTCATCTCCTCAGGGAAGCCTATCACGCCTCCAATTAATCTTTTACTACTTCCTTCAGCTCATTCCCTACAATTACAGAACTTACAAGCTCCATACAGCTAGAATCTTGACCAAGACTTAAACCAAGGAATTTTAGTTCTGCAAGGCAGAAGCACTAACCACTAAATCAGATATGGTAAGGAGTGACTAGGTGCCCCAGGAGCTGCACATCAAGTTAAGACCTGCTGTAGGATAGTGAATGGCAGTCCCGACTGCCATTCACTATCATGCAGCAGGTCTTGACTTGATGTGTGGCTCCAAGGACACATAGTCACCCTCTACCATTGCCTGGAGCATAGACAAGCTCCCTTCCCTGCCAGCACTCACAGCGTATACTGAAAGTGATACTGATCAATTCCTAATCAATCAAGCTCAATTACTTCTTTTTGTTAAAATGTGTCAGGATAAGCAAATGTTTTAAAAAATCGCCCATAATTTATGTGCATTGACTCCTCTGAATGTTCTTGATTTGTTAAAGTGATATTAAATCCTCAGTTTTTTAAGCAAATTTACCAGCTGATTTATTCACTGAGTAGGCTACTTATTTATCATTTTATCCTTTCCTGTGTTCTAGATTAAGCTGGTGCCATGACCACTGTCCTAGGTTTCCTGTTTCAGGGTGGCTTCTTTCTCTTGCAGCGTCCTATGGAGACACACTTGCATGCATTGGCTAGAATCCTCCTGGCCCTTCCCCCCTGCCTGCTATAGCGACACCCCAGCAGGCTCACTCCTGAGCCGCTGCTCTGCGTGTCCTCTCTTATTGGCTCACGGGCTGTGATTGTCTCCTGCCACTGTCTTAGCCAATTAGGAAGAAGGGTCCCCAGAGAGCCGAAGCTCTCGTGTACATCATTGGATCAAGAGGGAGCTCAGGTAAGTATTGGGGGGGGGGGCTGGGGGGAATGCTGCACAGAAAATGTTTTTTTACCCTTATGCATAAAATGCATGAAGGTAAAAAACCTTGAGCCTAGAACCACTTTGAGTCACAGAAGGGGGCAGGTCCTGGGCCAGACTACTTTGTTAAAAGAGACACTAAAGGCTTGTGTTTCATAAAAAAAAGGCATACTTACCTGCTTTGTGCAATGGCTTTGCACAGAGCAAATCTGATCCTCCTCTTCCCCTTTGCAGAGTGCCCCCATAGCAAGGCACTTGCTATGGGGGTACTTGTGCAATGCATCTCCATTAGGCACACAGAACACTGCTTGGCCCTGCCCCTGCTGCTGTGTCTCAGCCAATGAGGAGGGAGAGACCTTAGAGCTCGGATAAAACTGCAGTGCAATTTTCAGGACTGACCATTACCCGGCTGTGCTATCTAAAAATAGCTGGTATATATCAAGGGTAGGTAACCTTAAAAAGGTGGAGATCTACCTGAACAACATGGGATAAGATTACCAGGCACAGGGTCGCCCAGTGTCACCTCCTCACATCTGATTTAAACATCTAATTGTTGTACTACCACTCGCATTTGCATGCATTACACAGCAATCATAGGTTTAAATCAGGTGGTGGGGAGGCAACATTTCGCCTCCTCACCACCTGTCAAATACATTCAGATTGCTTTTCAGAGGAGCAGCAGTGCCTGCTGCACCTGTGAATGACCCCTTATTTGCATTCCAGCAGTGGCACCCTTAGAGCTCGTTCACATGTAAAGTTGGGAGGTGGTAAATCCCTGCGGTTGAGTCATGGTTCAGGCTGAAAGCAGCCCTATACTATTATGCCCAGTGTTCTGCTTCACACCGACCTATAGATCTCTTCTTTCCTGTTGCTGGCACCACTCTGAAGACCACTAATGGGGAGTGCAGTTGGTATCACTCCATATGAGACAGGAGCCAGCACTACAGAGGGGGCAGCGGCTTATGTGGCTCTTGCTCCCTACTACAGCTCCAACTTTACAAGTAGTCCCGTTGCATTGCACTCTGTTTGATGCTCTGGGATGTCGGGTCAGCAAGCCCAGACCACAATCTACCAGTCACCTGGCTGATCTACAGGTTGCTGACCCCAGGTATATGTGCATTCAGCGCTAAACTATTTTGAGTGCGGAATATCGATTGCATAAAAATAGCCACCTTGCACCAATAAAGCTCTGTATGAAATATAATTTTAAACATGTATCACTGCATGTAGAACATGAAAAAAAATGCTGTACTGGTAGAATTACCATTTTAATAATGAAAACACACTGAAAATACAGTTGTGTTTCAATAAAACAAATATTGGGCTCTACAGTAGTGACAATATTGCATCTGCTATATATATATATATATATATATATATATACAGTGTGTGTGTGTGTATGTATATATATATATATATATATATATATATATATATATATATATATATATATATATATATATATATATATATATATATATATATATATATATATATATATATATATAATTGAGCCTTTGTCCTATTTCTGTGGATGTTTCCTGTCAGGGAAAATGGTCGTTTGAATATACCAGGATGACATCTATATAAAATGTTTCTTGAAGCACACTTTTATGTGTACAACAGATCACCTATCTTTGTGCTTATAATAAATGCTGTACTAAAACAATTAAACCCGTGTGTGGATAAACAGAAGAAAATTACTGCTGGGGAAGAGGCGGCAGAGAGGCACAGAGCGGAATATTGAAAGAGTAAACATTTGATTGAAATTACTAAGGAAAAGAGAAGGACCAAATTTAACGCTAGAGGTGAGCTGCATAGATAAAGAATTAGTCATTCATCAAACAGATGGTGTAGAGCGGCTTAGTGTCTTTTAAGTGTATACTCATGAATCATCAACTTCAGCTGGGATAATAATATGGAAATAATAGGTGTGGACTTAAAGCTGAGATCTAGGTTTGTAAAACGTATCTTGAAATATATAAATCTAGAACACATCTAAGATTCTTTGCGCACAAATTCAGCGAAAAAATATATTGTGTCAACACGATTGCTTTAATGCAGCTGTAGTTAATTATAAATAAAGCATTACTGGATCTACTGATTACCAACAAGACACACCTGATCACGGATATGGAAATACGGGGCAATTTAGGAAACAGCGATCACAGGTTAATCGGCTTCAGTATAAATCACACAAATAGGAAACATAAGAGAAATACAAAGACACTGAATTTCAAAAGAGCTAACTTCCCTAAACTACGAACCTTGCTAGAGGATATAAATTGTGATAAAATCTTAGGAACAAAGAAAACGGAGGAGAGATGGGTTCGCTTTAATAGCATATTAAATAGGGCATCAGCCAGTGCATCAAATTGGGTAATACATTTAAAAGAGCGAACAAAAGTCCTGATTGGCTTAATGCCAATGTAAAAATGCATATAAAAGCAAAAGAGGCCTTCAAAAAATACAAGGTTGAGGGATTATCATCAGCATTCAAACTTTATAACGTATGCAACAAGAAATGTAAGGGTGCAATTAGGGCGGCTAAGATAAAATACGAAAGACACATCAGGAGAGCAAAAACAGTAAAAAAGGGAGGACCGACCATTTTGGCCCCATAAACAATGAGGAAGGATATCTGGTTACAAAGGATGGGGGGATGGCAAAGGTCTCAGTCTTCAAGAGGGAATCAGGGGCTTCAGTAACCAAAACTGCAGTGTGTTTCCTCGTGACACATCACAGGAAGCACCCTTATGGCCAACAAATGACAGAATTAGAATCAGACTTGGAAATTTAACATGTATAAATCACCAGGACCATATGGCTTGCACCCAAGGGTACATAGGAAACTCAGTCAAGTAATTGCCAGACCATTGTTCCAAATTTTTACTGACAGTCTACTGACTGGAATGGTACCAGCGCATTGGAGAAAAGCCAATGTGGCACCAATATTTAAAAAAGGGCCCACAATCAGGGCAGGACTTAGGGTGGTGGGGGCCCCTGGGCTTGAGTCACTTTGGGGCCCTACCTTCTATACATTACTGTATTTATCAGCGTATAACACGCACCGGTGTATAACACGCACCCCAAGTTTAGGAAGGAATTTTAAGGAAAACATTTTTTAGGAGGGAAGTTTAAGGGAAAAAAACCTACATTTAAATGCCCATCAATGCAGCCTTATCAGTGTCCATCTGCAGCCTTGTCCATCCATCTGCAGCCTTGTCAGTGTCATTTTCAGCCTTGTCAGTGTAGTCTTGTCATTTGCAGCCTTGCCCCAGTGTCATTTGCAGCCTTGTCATTGCAGTCTTGAAGTTTAAAAATGGCGCAGCTGAGATACAGAGTCCTATGTATCTCGGCAATCTCTGGTCCTCTTGGCGGCTCTGGGGTCCTCTCGGCAGCTCTAGGGTTCTCTCGGCAGCTCTCGGGTGCTCTTGCAGTCCCGTGCGAACCCGAGAGTAGCCAAGAGTACTCGGCTCACAGTCACGCCCAGTCCCTGTGTTATGTCCATCATAGGGCGGGACTGTGAGCGGAGCCGAACAGAGTACATTTGACTATGTATCTCGGTGGGGCCCCCTATTGGGGGGGGGCCCATGGGCTTGAGCCCAGTCAAGCCCAATGGTAAGTCCTGCCCTGCCCAAAATACATCCCTGGGAATCACAGACCAGTTAGCCTAACATCAATAGTATGCAAGCTCTTGGAGGGGATGATAAGGGACTATATATAAGATTTTGGTAATGAAAACTGTATCATAAGTAGTAACCAGCATGGATTCATGAAGAATCGTTCTTGCCAAACCAAGCTATTAACCTTCTATGAGGAGCTGAGTTGCCATCTAGATTAAGGAAGGCCCGTAGATGTGGCGTATCTGGATTTTGGAAAAAGCATTTGACACGTTTACTGAACAAAATAAGGTCCCTTGGCTACAAGGGCAATTTCAGAGAGTGGTGATAAATGGGGAATACTCGGATTGGTCAGGGGTGGGTAGTGGGGTCCCCCAGGGTTCTGTGCAGGGAGCAATCCTATTTAATTTGTTAATAAACAACCCCGAGGATGAGGTAAACAGTTTAATGTATTTGCGGATGATACTAAGCTAAGCAGGGCAATAACTTCTCCGCAGGATGTGGAAATCTTGCAAGAAGATCTGAACAAATGAATGGGGTGGGCAACTACATGGCAAATGAGGTTTAAACTAGAAAAATTATAAAATAATGCATTTGGGTGCCAAAAATATGAATGCAATCTATACACTAGGGGGGAGAACCTCTGGGAGAATCTAGAATGGAAAAGAACCTAGGGGTCCTAGTAGATGATAGGCTCTGCAATGGCATACAATGCCAAGCTGCTGCTAACAAAGCAAACAGAATATTGGCATGCATTAAAAAAGGAATTAACTCCAGGGATAAAACGATAATTCTCCCGCTCTACAAGACTGGTCTGGCCGCACCTGGCGTATGCTGTCTAGTTCTGGGCATCAGTCCTCAGGAAGGATGTACTGGAAATGGAGTGAGTACAAAGAGGGCAACAAAGCCAATAAAGGGTCTGGAGGACATTAGTTGTAAAGAAAGGTTGCAAGCACTGAACTGAGTGATCAAAGCTTGCTGATCGCTCAGTTCTCCCCCTCCGCTATGAGCAGAGAGCTGGGACTGTCAGTCTCAGGCTCTCGACTCTGCCTTTCTAGCATTTACTGGAGCACTGGGCTGTGAAGGGGGCAGGAGGGGCTCTCTCAAGCTCTTGGCAGATTGCTTAGAGGCTGAAACAAGTGCCAGTCCAGGCTTCTAGGTGGATCCCAACCATATGGTCAGGATCTTTTCATAATTAACTGCACACCTGTGATCCATATGAGATGTATAGCCAAAAAAGCTTTGGCTATACTTCTTTTTTAAAAGCAATTTACCCATAGGGTTTATCATATAAATAATTACATTTTTTTTGCAGAGGATTCCTAAATACCGACTGACACAATTCTTCACACAACCAGGAAATAACATTTTTGGAGGCGTTCTGTACAACAACGGTGTACAAATCACCTCTAGATTACCATATTGCATTGAATTTTCCACAAAAAAAAAATTACAGTGGCTGAAGATTGAAAGGGAAAGGAAATTTAATAACAACAAATTACAATATGGCTTGTGTAGCAATTGTACATCCTTATTTTTTCCACAAAAGTGGAGTTACACTTTAGAGCCTAACTCCAGGTTTAATTTAACTTTTAATAGTTTCATTTAATAATTAGCATTCAAAAGCCCTTAACATTTTATTCAGGCTTGCTATGTGAATGGAATCCCAAATGTATTATGTATTTTGTGCCTAGAACATGCGCATTACAATATGTACAATTTTGAGAAATTTCCATCTTGCTCCTTTTCTCGTCACCCCTGTCCAAAATGATCATCGATTTGACTCTAAAAACCATTAGAAAATGAACCAGACTTTATGGAAACTTTCAAAGAAAACAGGGTGTATTGACAGCTTAAGAATAAAAAGCAGAACTAAGATACAAGGGATACAAAAATACACCTATGCCTAGATTCACTTGGATTTAGAAAAACAAGGTGCTTGGCAGACAGTTCTAACTCTTGCCAAGCACCCCCTAAAGGAAAGGTCCCAATGAATATCCCGAGCCAAATGATTTAGTAAACAGTTTGCCACGGGTGCATTTTGTGTTTATTTTCCATTTCAGAATGGATTGATTATCGCCTAAAGTCTGCCATGCCAATATTAGATGGTTTAAGCATTCAGGGTCAATCTAAACCCCAACATAGGACAAATGGAGACCAGGGCAAAGACTTTTCCAACTACAGCTTGCAAATACATGCACACATATATATTTAATGTACTGAAGTATCTTTTCACAGTTCTTTAAAAAACTTTAAACAGAGAGTGTACCGGGCTTCCAAGAACACTGGGAGGTATAATATGGGCTCCTTGACAACATCACAATCTGATACACTGATGCCATAAAACAGTGTTTGGGAACATATTCAGAATGTATAATGGAGACTACAGCATGCATGCCATTTTACAAAAACAATTTATTATCTAAGGATGAACTGACGTGGTGGGGTTGATTTACTAAAGGCAAATTCACTGTTTACTTTTGCAAGGGAATTTTGCCTTAGCTTAGTAAATTCGGTAGAAAATCACTTTGAAAAGAATCCTCAAACATGTGCAAGGAAATATTTTTTTGATTGAAGTCAGCAGAGCTTCACCTCGTTTACTACACTGAGGGAAAATTCCCATGCGCACAGCTCATTTGCCTTTAAGAAATAAACCCCCAGTAGCTCATACTAACTAACTAATGATATCAAACACACCAGTCCCTTTAGTAACTTCCCTAGGTGTGAGATTACTTGTCTAGGACTCTTTTAGTGCAAAAGATCCATAAAATGGACCTTGCACCTAGAATGCAAGGACTACTTTTAAATGTGTCCCTCTTGAAGACTAAAGGGATAAAAAATATCACCTGCAGGGAAAAAAATGTTAGATAATATACTTGGCTTTTCTCTCTGGGTTTTTTCCCAGAGTGTTTAGGCAAAGGTTGCCATCAAACCTGCTTCAGCAAGGGAATGTAGAGTAGCCCAAGTCCCACTGACTTGAAGTGCTCGCTGTTTCCCAGGGTCTTGTCACCAGGAGGATGACATCTCTGCCCTGCAATACAGAAGCCAAAATAATGGTGAGTATTATATCTAACTTTTTGTCCACCTACAAGCAATTTTTTTACATTTGTAGACTGTGTTTTTTAGCACAGGGCAGGGAGGACATATTTTAAAACATGGACCTTACATGGAATGCAAGGTCCGTTTTAATGTTAAACTTCATGTGTCAACTGTATGTGCTGAGGAAGTTACTAAGTTAGAAGATTTCATTCACAACGGCACAATGCTACAACCAAATGTGCATCCAGCCTTGGTTATATATAGATATTTGTAGCACATCAGAGTTTCGAAAAAACGGATGTGAATTTTTGGCAACAAGGCAACCACATATGAGCCTCAGATATTGTTTGTTTTGCTATTTAGACAAGTCACATTCTTTTAGGCATTAGTAATATTAGGACAAAAACTCCCAATACAAAATACACTGCTTGACAACAGAAGACATTTGCTGAAGTATAAATGTATAAACTGACCCAGTAAACCAGTGTTACATTTAAAAAGTCCACTTAAAGAGCTTAACCCTACATTAATAAAAAACCAACACAAAGAAATAGACCGGAAAGCAAATTATGTTAGGTTCAATTGACTAGAATAGATCAGTACTAAAAACATATAGGTTAATACACCTTAAAGTTACACTCTCTGAGAGCTCATTTACATTTGGGATTGGGAGCAGTAAAAACAGATGGTTGAACCTCATTTTAACCCTCCCTTAAAGTGAATGTAACGTCTTGTGCAGTGAATTTGCACAGAGCAGCCCAGATCCTCCTCTTTTTGGGTCCCTCTTCTGTGATCCTGGCTCCTCCATCCTGTTGACTGCCCCCACAGCAAGCAGCCTGCGTGAGTCACAGCTTCCTATGTCAATTCAGACATGGCGTCCTGACTTCGCCCTGCCCCGGCTATCCCCTGATTGGGTAGTTGACTTTGAATGATGGCAGCGGCAGCAAATGGCGCCGCTGCTGTGTCTCAGCCAATCAGGAGGGAGAATCTCGGAGGGCTAAGACATCCGTGGACATCGCTGGTCAGAGAGGGACCTCAGATAAGTGTTAGGGAGGCTTATGCACACAGAAGTCTTTTAATCGTAATGCATAGAATGCATTAAGATAAACAACTTCTGCCTTTAAAACCCCTTTATGTTGCAAAGCCAGATGACATTGTACACATTCGGTGGTTGTGGTAAAAAAATAAATATAAAAAAATAAATAAAAGCAAAGGTGTCTGGTAGTGTAAATTTAGGGAGCCCTGGATAGCAGTATAAACTTGTGTGGTATTTCAACCATTCCTCTCTATCTACCAAAACTAAAAGGATATAAAAATTATTTGGTTGGAGTTTCAATTCAACTTCCCAACCTTTGACTCGAAAACTTAAGCTGAACATATGGGGATAATTCTTTTTTTTTCGATCACTATGTTAAAAAAAACTGATTTCCCCGTCCATACAAGCCTGGAGAACAGAGGAATCCTCTGATGTAAGAATACACTGATCAAACAATTTTTTTTTTTTGTGAGAAGTCTATTATTAGATCGGCTTCTCACAAACGAGAGAGGTCATAGATGGATCAAAATTCAGAACTGTTGAACTGGCTGAATTTCAGTCCATCTATGGCCAACTTTAGAGTTCATTAACCTTTAACCACCCTTAGCCTAGGTACCCTAAGAACTTGCAACATTACCCAAAAATTGGCACCATTTTTTGCATTATGCCTGAGGAAGGCATATAAAGTCCCTTTTAGTTAGTATCTTTATTCTTATTGGCTTATTTATCTTATTTACTAAATATAAATAATACATTTTCTGCATGACCATACGCTCTTGAATATTATCTATGTTGCCAAGTCCTATGGAATGTACCTATTAGGTTTGTTTGTGTATATATATATATATATATATATATATATATATATATATATATATATAGGAATGAATATAGTATATATTAAAAATACAACAATGAATGTAGTAGGCACGCTAAGCGCTTCCACAGAAAAATATGACTACTTCTTCCACCAATGTTTTGGTGAGTCATAGCACCACCTCTCTTAAGAGACTCCTGTTCTCCTGTGGAGGTCCTGAGAGTGCCTACTATATATTTCAATATGTGTCAAACATATAATATATGCATTTCTATATACAGTATAATATTTTTCATCATTTTATTAATTAAATAGATAATTTCACATACACCCTTCTTACTTCCCCTTTGGCCAGTATGCCATCTTATACAGCACAGTGGTCTAGAGACCTTAAGGTTGATCTGGAGGTGAAGGATTGGGATAATATTTCCTCTCAAAACATTTTAGTGCTTGAAATTAATTATAAAATTCTCATGCGATAGTATTTGGTCCTGTTAAGGATCTCCAAGTTTTTACCTGGTTATCCCCCTGTGTGTTTTTGTGTTTGTGATCAAGAGAGCATGCATGCATATATCTGTTGGACTTGTTCTGTTGTGCATCAATTCTGGACTGGGAATGGCCTCCACTCTGATCAGCACCACATTGGCCCCCGATCCATCCTCGCGTTTCTGAACCATAATACCCTGGACTGTACCAGAGCCCATTTTCGCCTTATACTACAAGTCATGACAGCGGCCAAACAAACCATAGCACGTGCTTGAAAGTTCCCTACACTTCGTACCATAGAAACCAAGAATAAGGTCACCCAGGCTATAATACATAGTAAAATTGAAGCAACTATTCAGGATAAAATTCCTAAAAAACTTAGAATCTGGTAACATTAAGTGGATCAACTTCTCCCACCTGGTTTCGATGAGTCTCTCCTGAAACCCTGAACTCTTACCTCTCACAGTTGTTATGGTTTGAGTCTTGGACCCGCTTGGAGCAGTTGATTTCCCCCTTTTATCTTTTTTCTACCCTTTTTTTTCTTTTTTGTTCTACTTTTCCTTACAGCTCTTTACCTGAAACCACTGGGAAGTGATTTTATGAGGTTTTGTTTTTGTGTACCTCTTGTCCACCAGTGTTGGATATTTTTGTAAGTGTTTTAATGTTGGTTCTGCTGCCGTTCGTTTCTTTATGTTTTGAAAGTCTCCTTCTTTATTATGTATGTTGCATACCCTTTGGGGCTCTGAACTGACAACTTCTGGAGCTCTTCATTTTTATGTATACTTTTTTGTTTCCTTTTATATTGGAGTATACTCTGTGTTCATTTTTACAACAATAAAAAGGATTGAACAGAAAAAAACTATTTTACAAAAACAAGGTTTACAAAAACAAAACACACTCAAAATGGTTCATTTTTGATCTGGCCATATACATTGCAATGTGATTGAAGAATCACACATATTACAAACTGATTGCATGATCATTTTTAGATTTACCAACTAATGAGCATGAAGGTCAACCATTTAAATAGGTTGTTCAGGTAGGCTCATTGAACTAAATAGTTGTTGGCCAATTACAATTAGAGATTGTAGAATCAGATTATTGCATGCGTGGCCAATTTAAGATTACTATTTACTAGTTACTTATGTTTACAAATGTAAAAGCGAATCCTTTCATAAATATTTTGCCTTGGTTTGTCATGTCACTACAATGACATGAAACTAGCGTGTAGGAAAAACACAAAAACACACACATGCTCAAAGCATTGGTATTTTGACTCATGCCACCGTACTTATCCTTGCATTAATTCAATAGAAAAAAAGGAATGATCAAACGATGCCAGCCTGGTCAGTTGACTTCTGTGGTGAACCTGTTATCCTTACTGGAAGGACAGGTTTTCCCTTAATCAGGCTGCAACTGAGACATGCTTAGTATAGCATTATTTAAATGTCATTGCAGCCTGATGAGTCAGGACCTCTGAAGCAACAGGTAGTTACCGGAAAATGATGCTTATAGCAGTTTGTGTACTGCCAAGGATGCTTTTAAAAAAACTATGTTGAATATATATAAATGTTAAACTTTTTTGTAACAGTTGTGTATGTTCCTTTTAGGTTATTTGCAGCAAAATGTAGTGGGTGCATGGAGAAGATTGCTCCAACAGAATTTGTAATGCGGGCCCTGGAATGTGTATATCATCTAAGCTGCTTCTGCTGTTGTGTATGTGAGCGACAACTACGAAAAGGAGATGAATTTGTGTTGAAGGAAGGACAACTTTTATGTAAGAGCGACTATGAAAAGGAAAAAGACCTTCTAAGCTCTGGAAGTCCAGATGACTCAGATTCTGGTGAGTTCTGAGTTAATTGTACTACTTGAAGAATAACTAAAATAATAAGTAGTAGCTGTATACAAAATTGTTCATAGCTGCTGTTTTTGTCAGTATAGATGAATGCAGTGATTTTGTCGAAAGTTCACTAAAATCAACCTTTCATCATACGTCACTGCTTAGGAAAAAAGGTACTTGAAAGAGACAATCTACAAAATACTTTTAAGAAAACCTTCCTATGTTCGTTTCCAATTTGAAAGCAACAAATGAGCAATTGTTACAATGCACAGGCAACAAACAGGCAAGTGTTACAATATCTAACCTTTTGTCCCCAGGGGCCATTTTTTGGCAAAATAAAATGTCCAGGATAATTTTAAAGAGCATCCCTAACCTAGGGAGTTATTTAAAGCACCCTTAAAAACCACCATAACATCTTTAAGCTTTCCTCACTGACTTAAAAAAAAAACAACATCCCCTTTTTCCCTCATGATCACATTTCATAAAATTTGTGTAGCATAACTTAAATGGCAGCAGAACTATAGTCTGTTTTTATTCTAGAGTAAGGGAGGGTTATAACCCCTGTCAGTATATTTTTTTGCCCTCTGTGTCCCATTGGGGAGAACTCCCTTCACTTCCTGTCCCATAGCCAAAACAGGAAGTGAGAGGAAATCCCTGAAAATTCATGGGTTCCCAGGTCACCAGAATTTGGGTCTCCATTGGAAGATTTCACCTATATTACTTTTCTAGGGACAATCCAAAATTTGGGATTTTCTTTTACTTTCACTTTCAATGACAATGCTAAACAGAACTGATATAGAGGATGAATCTCCCTAACTGGGCATAGATCGCAATGAAAACGGACAGGCGTTCTAATCCATCCCCAGTCTGTCCAAAACCAAAAAAAGGTTTTGTCTTTAATAATACTTGAATGTTGCATACTACAGCCAAGTAACTGTTATTATTAGCAGCCCAACATCATTGTCGAGGGGCTCACATGTAGCCAGCTATTGGAGAAGTAGGCTGCTTGTGTAAATGCCAAGATCTTATCTCACTTTTCTAGTAAAGGGTTTCTCAACTAGCATTCTATAAAAGGTCCATGACTTGACACTGTTGCGTTGGAGAAATATTCACCAAGTGGAGCCTTAGTATTCTGCGGCTGGCTACTCTTACAGTGGATTGATATTCATTGCATTTAGGGTGATATTCACTGCATTTAGCAATTTTTGACCCTAACCCAGCCTGTCAAGAGAATGGCCATATTCATTCATACTAGACTGGATAAGTATCCAGCATGCAGGCTGTGTGGTCAGGAAAGTGCACACCTTCATTCCTATACCATACCAGGCCACATGCCTTCAATATTCACTTTTTTCCTACTTTGAGGGGAAAAGGTCCTCATCCCCCAATTCGGTCCAGGAGGATGTTGGTGTTGGGGGAGGGGGTTGAAGGAGGTGGGTGAAGGAATTACCAGAATATAGACCATATTTGCTCAATGAAAACACTTAGGATAAGCCAGCCACATATGGTCTGGTAAATCCAGATAGCACTACAGCTACAAAATGACAGGCTTCTGTTTTTAACCACTTGCCGACCGCCGCACGCCGATGTACGTCGGCAGAATGGCACGGGCAGGCATAAGCACATACATGTACGTGATTTGCCTCCCGCGGGTCGGGGGCCCGATCGGGCCCCCGCCCGGTGCCTGCGGCGGTCGGTTTTCGTTCGGGAGCGATCCCGGACGAGGGGACGGCCATTCATTCATGGCCACCCCCTCGCGATCGCTCCCGACGAATGGAAATCCCCGGTGACATCACTTCCTCTCCTGTAATGTAAACACAGGAGAGGAAGTGATGTATTCTCTCCTCCGGTATTTTTCATTCCGACACGGAGGAGAGCGGATCAGTGAGTTGCACCAACACATCCCACACACAGTAGAACATGCCAGGCACACTCACACCCCCCCTTTACCCCCCGATCACCCCCCCAATTACCCCTGCCCCTCAGTCACAGTGACACCAATGTCATTTTTTTTTTTTTTTTTTTTTTTTTGCATTGGTGTCATTTGTGACTGTAATAACTGTTAGGGCAGTTAGGGTTAGCCCCCTTTAGTTCTAATGTACCCCCCTAACCCCCCAATAAAGGTTTAACCCCGTGATCACCCCCCGTCGCCAGTGTCACTAAGGCTGGGTTCACATTGCAGCGGTTTATGAGAACGAATGTGATTCGCACCGCACTGCAGTGCAAATCACATCCGATCTCTGTGCGATTCGAGTTCAGCCATTCGCCGCACCCGCCGCACCCGCCACACCCGCCGCACCCGCCGCAAATTCGCACGGGACCCTTTTTTTGGCCCGCAGCAGAATCGGATCGCATGGGTGTTCACACCATGCGATCCGAGTTTGCAGATCGCACTGCGATATGCGAACTGATCTGGGGGTGTCAGTAACATTTCACTGACACTCCCAGCAGTTCGCATAGGGCAGTGTGAACTGCCGCCGGGAGGCATGCGATGCGGGAACCCGCCGCGGATTCGCGGCGTTTCCGCATCGCTCCAGTGTGAACCCAGCCTAATAAGCGATCATTTTTCTGATCGCCGTATTAGTGTCACAGGTGACGCTAGTTAGGCAGGTAGGTATTTAGGTTCGCCGCAGCTTTTTATAGCGCTAGGGACCCCCATATACTACCGCATAAAGCCCCCTGATTGCCCCCTAGTTAACCCTTTCACCAGTGATCACCATATAACTGTTACAGGTGACGCTGGTTGGTTAGTTATTTTTTTATAGTTTCAGGGCACCCGCCATTTATTACCTAATAAAGGTTTAACCCCCTGATCACCCGGCAGGTGTCATTTGTGACTAATAACTGTTAGGGCAGTTAGGGTTAGCCCCCTTTAGTTCTAAGGTACCCCCCTAACCCCCCCAATAAAGGTTTAACCCCGTGATCACCCCCCGTCGCCAGTGTCACTAAGGCTGGGTTCACATTGCAGCGGTTTATGAGAACGGATGTGATTCGCACCGCACTGCAGTGCAAATCACATCCGATCTCTGTGCGATTCGAGTTCAGCTATACAGATAGTATGGCTGAATTCGTGTCGCACCCGCCGCACCCGCCGCAAACTCGCACGGGACCCTTTTTTTGGTCCGCAGCAGAATCGGATCGCATGGGTGTTCACACCATGCGATCCAAGTTTGCAGATCGCACTGCGATATGCGAACTGATCTGGGGGTGTCATTAACATTTCACTGACACTCCCAGCAGTTCGCATAGGGCAGTGTGAACTGCCGCCGGGAGGCATGCGATGCGGGAACCCGCCGCGCATTCGTGGCGTTCCCGCATCGCTCCAGTGTGAACCCAGCCTAATAAGCGATCGTTTTTCTGATCGCTGTATTAGTGTCACAGGTGACGCTAGTTAGGCAGGTAGGTATTTAGGTTCGCCGCAGCTTTTTATAGCGCCAGGGACCCCCATATACTACCGCATAAAGCCCCCTGATTGCCCCCTAGTTAACCCTTTCACCAGTGATCACCATATAACTGTTACAGGTGACGCTGGTTGGTTAGTTATTTTTTTATAGTTTCAGGGCACCCGCCATTTATTACCTAGTCTCACTAGTGTACCCCTAAATTTAGGGGTGTCTACTTTCTAAAATGGGGTCATTTGGGGGGGGGGGTTTGTGCCATCTTGGCATTTTATGGCCTTCAAAACTGTAACGCCCTTAGAAAGCCTGAAGGCGGTGCTTGGTTTTTGGGGCCCCGTACGCGGCTAGGCTCCCAAAAAGTCCCACATATGTGGTATCCCCGTACTCAGGAGAAGCAGCAGAATTTATTTTGGGGTGTCATTTCACATATGCCCATGGCATGCGTGAGCAATATATCATTTAGTGACAACTTTGTGAAAAAAAAAAAAAGTTTGTAATTTTCCCGCAACTTGTGGCAAAATATAAAATATTCCATGGACTCAACATGCCTCTCAGCAAATAGCTTGGGGTGTCTACTTTCTAAAATGGGGTCATTTGTGGGGGTTTTGTGCCATCTTGGCATTTTATGGCCTTCAAAACTGTAATAGGTAGTGAGAAGTGAACTCAAAAAATTACGCCCTTAGAAAGCCTGAAGGCGGTGCTTGGTTTTCGGGGCCCCGTACGCGGCTAGGCTCCCAAAAAGTCCCACATATGTGGTATCCCCGTACTCAGGAGAAGCAGCAGAATTTATTTTGGGGTGTCATTTCACATATGCCCATGGCATGCATGAGCAATATATCATTTAGTGACAACTTTGTGAAAAAAAAAAAAAAAAAAAAAAAGTTTGTAATTTTCCCGCAACTTGTGGCAAAATATAAAATATTCCATGGACTCAACATGCCTCTCAGCAAATAGCTTGGGGTGTCTACTTTCTAAAATGGGGTCATTTGTGGGGGTTTTGTGCCATCTTGGCATTTTATGGCCTTCAAAACTGTAATAGGTAGTGAGGCGTGAAATCAAAAATTTACGCCCTTAGAAAGCCTGAAGGCGGTGCTTGGTTTTCGGGGCCCTGTACGCGGCTAGGCTCCCAAAAAGTCCCACATATGTGGTATCCCCGTACTCAGGAGAAGCAGCAGAATTTATTTTGGGGTGTCATTTCACATACGCCCATAGCATGTGTGAGCAATATATCATTTAGTGACAACTTTGTGTAAAAAAAAAAAAAAAATTTTTTTTTTGTCATTATTCAATCGCTTGAGGCAAAAAAATAAAATATTCAATGGGCTCAACATGCCTCTTATCAATTTCCTTAGGGGGTCTACTTTCCAAAATGGGGTCATTTGGGGGGGTTTTGTACTGCCCTGTCATTTTAGCACCTCAAGAAATGAGATAGGCAGTCGTAAACTAAAAGCTGCGTAAATTCCAGAAAACGTACCTTAGTTTGTAGATGTGACAACTTTTGCGCAAACCAATAAATATACAATTATTGACTTTTTTTTTACCAAAGACATGTGGCTGAATACATTTTGGCCTAAATGTATGACTAAAATTGAGTTTATTGGATTTTTCTAATAACAAAAAGTAGAAAATATCATTTTTTTTCAAAATTTGCGGTCTTTTTACGTTTATATCGCAAAAAATAAAAATCGCAGAGGCAATCAAATACCATCAAAAGAAAGCTCTATTTGTGGGAAGAAAAGGACGCAAATTTTGTTTGGGTACAACATTGCATGACCGCGCAATTACCAGTTAAAGCAGCGCAGTGCCAAAGTGTAAAAAGACCTCTGGTCATTTACCAGCAAAATGGTCCGGTCTGAAAGTGGTTAAACAAACCAGCCAATGATCTGTCATTTAGAGGCACTACCATTACGCTTCCAGTGAGTCAGGCGGCAGGTCATTGTAATTGACGAGGACCTACAACATTGGACAATGTGATTGCTCTTGGATCTACATTGGGGATATTGTTACTGTTTTTTTTAAGGACTTTTTCATGTTCTGGGCATCTTTTTTTTATAAATTTTTATTAATTAGCAACACTCTCTTGGGGGTTCCTAGATTCCAGTAAGTCCCCCTGATGTTGTTGAAGGCATGCAGCCTTGTTTTGTTTGGGAGGTATTGGGCACATGCATGCTGCCTTCCCTTTCCTAGCTACCCAAACTGCATGTCTGTATAAGGGTCTTGGAAAAATTTATTAGTTTTTGGTTGTGGGGCAGCGCCATTTTATTTTTATTTTTTGAAGAGACAGTAGACATTTTAAAAAAAAGGAACAGTGTGGGATTTCCCCTGGATTTAAAACCATATTTTTATCCAGGCATGTAGGAAATGGAAGGCAGCTGGTGTGTGCACCCCCCCCCCCAACTATACCAGGCCACATATCTTCAACATTAGGGGGTACTTTACAAGGAGAGTAGTAAGTATTCACCCCTTGCAGGACAACATGTCCCCATATTGAAGGGACAAAGGCCTCATAGCTGTATCCACCCTTAAAAGGGGACTTGTAGGGGGACTTATCAGAATCTGAAAGAACACTTTACAGTATAAAGGCCTCAAAATATCCTTTATTTAATTTTTTTTTTTTAAATACGAAAAATTTAAAAAAGTCCCCCAATCTAATTCTAACACCAATCATGATGACCTGCCCCCAATTATGTCTCCATGCAGTCATGATGGCCTGACACCCAACGATGCTGGCCGAATGCTACATTTATTGCAAACTTCGAACTTCGAACTTATTGCGAACTTCTCCTGTTCTTGTATAAAAACACATTGGCCATTGATCCTGGTTGATGTCATAGATATCTATAGCATAGTGATGACCATTACTGGATCCCGGGATCCCCGGCCGGTTTATATGCAAACAAAAGCCAACTGAGGAAATATACCATAATTTAGCAGCAGTATATCTACAGCTGCTAAATGACTGATCCCTGCAGATTTGTTTACAAATCTGAGAAATGGCTGGATATCTGTCATTTAGCATTGGTAGTGCTAGCACTGCTAAATTACTGATCCCCTCTGTTTGTAAACAAATCAGTCATTTTTAAAGGGTTAAATCATACTCCTCCATAACGTCGCATCCAACTTTAAGACATTACCAAAGCATGTTGTTTGAAGGATTTGTGTATTTTTAATTGTGCCCTTTTAGCCACATTGAATGACCTTTAATCTATTTCATTTTTATTTTCTTTGCTTTGATTGCTGTGACCCATGGTAGTACTCAGCTACCTTTTCCTAACAAAAGCTTGGTAATTAGTCATAAAAATATGACAGAAAAAGCAACACGATTTGTCTCCCATTGATTTCAATGGGATTTTAGGCTATAATCAGGCTTCACGAATTCTGTTGAATATCCGGCAAACTGAACACCACTGTGACAACACTATGACACCAGTTCATTCATAACTAGTTATTATGAGGGACAGCACCATGGAATACATGAAGCAGCTGTTTAGTAGAGTGATCAGACAAGTAACATGGGATGGGACATTATTGCCACTAAACATCAATGGAAGTATTTTATTTTCACCAATGAACACCGACACAGATTATATTTACCAATGAACACTAATGCAAATTCATTTTTGTCACTATGTATCAATGCAAAATTTTTGTTTTGTTTTGTTTTTTTATTGAATGTTAATGCAAAGAATTTTTGCCTCTAAATGCTAATGCAAATATATTGTATTAGTTAATTCAGAATCAGGAGCAGACCCCACAGTGCTGTAAGTGCTCTATATTCCTACAGTAAGGTAAGCTCATATCTCACCAAATATTACGCTTTAATATTAGTAGAGTAGAAAAGCATAATGCCTCGTACACATGGTTGGACTTTCCTACGGAAAATGTACGACCGGATCATGTTGTCGGAAAATCTGATTGTGTGTGGGCTCCATCGTACTTTTTCTGTCGGAATTTCCGACACACAAAGTTTGAGAGCTGGATCTAAAATTCTCCAACAACAAAATCCGATTGTTTAAATTCCGATCATGTGTAGACAATTCCGACAGACAAAGTGTCATGCATGCTCAGAATAAATTACGAGACAAAGCTATTGACTACTGGCCCGTTTATAGTCCCGTCATACGTGTTCTACGTCATCGCGTTCAGAACAATCAGATTTTCTGACAATTTTGTGCGACCGTGCGCATGCTAAACAAGTTTGGGCCAAAATCCGTCGGAAAAAAATAAAAATTGTATACAGGGCATTAGAATATCATTGTCTATATGTCAGGCTTTCATTGCTGTTATATGTCACTATTTAAAGGAGATTTCCCCTAGCTTCCTGCTGAACTCTCGTTATCTGGACAGGAAGAGAGAGAAATGGTTAACAATTAACACGAATTGCAAAAATAAAAGTACACCTGAAAGGGCTGTGTTTTGTGAATGGCCAAGTTGGGAGGAAGGCTGAGACACAGTGCTGGTGTCTAGGAGTGTATGTCTGAAGCTTTCTAGAAATAGAGCAGGAGTTGTACTATCCTACAGAAAATAATCAGTGTTTTAACAGCATTATGAACACACCAGAAAGCCAATTACAAACCTAAAATGATTTTAAAAAATGTAGAGGTCATAAATATAAAAACCTTGGTGCCCAGAGTTCAGAGTTGATATTAAAAAAAATATTCAAATGATAGTTTATTTACTCAATGAGCAGATTGCCTTTCCCTTTTCAAAATGAATGTTCAAAAATAAGGTAAAAAAAAAAGCACATGCAGAAAAAAATCCTATTTTTTCTTTTCTTTTTAAAATTTCCACTGCATGTGATGAAACATTCAAAAGAATGAAGCTAAACTATTTTCATTAAGTTAACATGCACTTCAACCCCAGTATGTGTAGCTAAATAGTTACTTAGAAAGTGAAGTCGTCGTGTAATTTTACTGATCCATTTGTGTATTTTACATGTGTTCTGCAACTTACAGTATTCTCGTCATTTTCTGTCCATACTCTATCCTCTTTGAGCAAGTTATATGTGTCTGATTGATATATATCTGTATCCTCTTGTTCTCAGTGTGTGACTGTACATCTCTGCAGGTTCTTATAACTCTAGCATTTTATTTTATAGCTAGCAGCATTACAATATTGCTGTGCAGGTCATTACATCACTGCATGTTATTACGTTACTGTTCAGGTTATTTTATGGCTTTGCCACATTTTTTTACAGAAAACTCTGCTAGTTGAGAACATAAGAGCCTGTCTATATGATATATTTACCTTTGTAAAATGAAACCACAAGCTCTCTGAGGGCTCGTTCATACGGATGACTCAAAATTGCATACTAAGTGTAGGTGAAGCTCTTTTTGCCATTTTCTATGTTTTCACCACAGTCAACTTTATAATGGTTTAATGCCTTTTCTTTTCTTTGAGTCTGCTTTGAGTTTGCTATATCATTAGCATGTGCTATTATTTTTAATATTGTTACAATATTTTTATCTAATGTTAATATATATATAAATGGCAGTCATTGCAACTTTTTATGTCACATGGTACGCAGCGATTTTTCAAACAGGTTTATTTTGTAAAAAAAAATGTTTTCATGAATTAAAAACAAAACCAAATAAAGTAACATTTTACGCCGAGTAACATGTCATGCTTTAAAATTGAGCACACTTGTGGAATGGTACCAAACTTCGGTACTTACAAATCTCCATAGACGACGCTTTAAAATTTTACATGTTTAGAGTTATAGAGGAGGCCTTGCGCTAGAATTGTTGCTTTTGCTCTACCAAATGTGTTGATACCTCACATGTGGGATTTGAACACTGTTTACATATGTGGGTAAGACTTATGTATCCATTTGCTTCTGCGCTCGAACACGTGGGGACAGGGTGCTTTAAAAAAAAAAAAAATTCTTTATTTTATTTACTTTTTTTATTTTTACACTTTCTATTTAAAAAAAAAATGTTTTGATCACTATTATTCCTATTACAAGAAATGTAAACATCCCTTGTAATAGGAATAGTGCGTGACAGGTCCTCTCTATGGAGTGATGTGGGGTCAGTAAGACCCCATATGTCTCCTTCAGGCTGGAAAGGCTGAGCTAAAAAAAAACTATTGGCCTCTCCAGCAAGGTCCTCAGCTTTGTTTACTTCTGCCGACCGTGATAGCTGATGCCGATGTCATAGCATCACGTCCGGGCCGCCAAGGGTCTTAGAGATGACTGGGGACTATTTGGTCACCAGAAAGTTCTATGGTAAACTTCTAACAGTGACCGATTCGTTCTACAGCTAGTCGATCGCAGGCAAGTGAGGAGAAGCACAGGAGGGTGGCAGAAGGGGGGTGTCCAGGAGCTGAACTGCAGATATGATTGTTCTTATGGTGCACAGAATTGCTGGCTGAAAAAGATGATATCTAGATAATGCCTGTAGCTGCAGGCATCATTCAGATATCCCCACTCAAAGTCTAGGATGTCATATGATGGCCTATGGGTGGGGAGTGGTTAAATTACACACAGGTACTAATTAGGTGACTTCTGAACGCAATTGGTTTCACTAGATTTCAGGGGTATCAGAGAAAAGGGGGCTGAATACAAATGCATGCCACACTTTTCAAATATGTATTTGTAAAAAATGGTGAAGACCATTTATCATTTTCCTTCCACTTCACAATTTAGTGCCACTTTGTGTTGGTCTATCACATAAAATCCCAATAAAATACATTTACCTTTTTGGTTGTAACATTATAAAATGTGGAAATGTCAAGGGGTATGAATACTTTTTCAATGCACTGTATATCATCATTTACCTTTTAAAGGCATCTAAAGCCACACAAGTTCTCATTCCTTGTTTTTTCTTTATTATAGTGAAAAGTGATGACGATGAAGGTGACGTAAAGCCAGGAAAGGGTCATGGAAACCAAGGAAAGGGTAGCGATGACAGTAAAGACCCAAGGAGGCCGAAGCGACCACGCACAATCCTTACAACGCAGCAAAGAAGGGCCTTTAAAGCATCTTTTGAGGTGTCTTCAAAGCCTTGTAGAAAGGTGGGTATAAAAGAAGTATCACAGATAGTACTCAACACTGTGTCTGTAGTAACAAGTGTAGACTTGTTACTACAGACACAGTGTTGAGTAATGTCTGTGATACTTCATTTATTTTCAATAACAGTTAAAGTTTCAGAACAAGCTTTTGAGTATACCTATTTCTTCTAAGAACCAAGCAGTACATGTACACAAGGCTACAATCACCTTAAAATGGTTGTAAAGGATAAAGTTTTTTTTTTACCTTAAGTCATCCTCTGTACTGTGTGTACCAAAAACGCAACTCAGCTCAGGATCAAGCCAGCACATATGCCACCATAGGAAGCAAAAAAAAAGGTATGCTATTGCACTAACTAGAACCCAACCATCATTAAACTGGGCACATAAGAGGGCCAGGAGGTTCAGATTAGTTCTTGAGGTCCTAATGCACATATAAAAAACAAACACAAGAGGATGGCTCCATCTAGGTGTAGGATTTATTTTAAAAAGTATAAAAGACAGTAAAAATGCACTCACTAGATAAAAATGGATCAAGGCTTGTCATAGACCCCTATAGACCTCCACAGGATTACCGTGAGGCTGCAAAGCTCCACAGGCATGTGGCTAGTTGAGTTCTTAAAGGAAGTGCAGCTGTCAACCTTCAGGCTGGAACATAAGCAACAGCAGCTTCCAGAAGTGACAAGATTGCCCCTTTATCAAACCATAGCCTATGGTTCCTATGGTGGCACATGGAGAAGATGAGGATCCCAGAACACAATCTGGGGTCCCCAGAAGATAAGGATCAGTTCTGCTCTGTGCAAAACTATTGCAAAGATCAGGTAAGCATAACATGTTTGTTATTTAACAAAATAAATAAACCTTTACAATCACTTTAAGTTGCAGACCCAAATAACATATATTGCTGAAAACTCGGCCTTGATATATAAAAAAAATTAGCATAGGCGAATTAAGAACAACTTCTATAAAAAAAATATAAAAATTTGCAGAATATGATGTAGAATAAAATGAAAATTTGGGCTCTTTCTTGCCCCTTCTTTAACTTTGTGTTTGGGTGCTGTGTTGCTGATTTTCTTTTCTTTTGTTTTACTCCTACATTTTCCTTTTTCCTTTCTTAAATTATGTTAAATAAGATTAAATGTTGATGCATCTTCTTTCAGTCTAATAGTAATAAATATTTAGAGAAAATATCTGCTTCGAATGGTTTATGGTGTTACCTATAGAAAACAGGCAAAATTAAAGTGGCAAATCTTGTTTGTTTTTGTTTTTTTTGGATAGTGTTGAAGGCTAATAACCCCTTTTAGGTTTTTATTGCCATCTGTGTCCTTGCTAAGGATGTTTATTCTCTCTATCAGTGCTAGCAACCCCTATTACTGGGACAGAATATAAGAGAAAATCCACAGTTTTGAGTATTTCCTAGAACAGGCACATAGTGGAAATCTTCCAACGTGGATTCTTATTCTGGTGATAATTGTCTAGTGCCGCGTACACACGATCAAACTTTTCGACAACAAAACCTTGAATTTTCGTTCGAAGGTTGTTGGCTCCAACTTGTCTTGCATACACACAGTCACACAAATATTGGCCAACAATTATGAATGTAGTAACATATAAGACGTACGGCGAGCTGATAAAAAGGAAGTTCAATAGTCATGTGATATCTCCATTATGAATGCTAGTTTTACAAGACCGAGCGCTTCCGACTAGTATTTGATTCCGGGCATGCCTGAACTTTTGTGCAACGGACTTGTGTACACACAATTGGAAAGTCCAACAACAAAGTTTTGTTGGCAGGAAACTTGAGAACCTGCTAGCCAACATTTGTTGGTGGAAAGTCCGACAACAAATGTTCGATGGAGCATACACACTGTCAGACTTTCAGCCAACAAGCTCACATCCAACATTTCCCATCGAAAAAACCGACCGTGTGTACGTGGCATAAGAAGGGATTTACCTTACTTTGGAGAGATTTCCTTCCCTTTTATGGTGTGTCTACAGGACAGGAAGTGAACGGAAGCATCCTTAATTGGACACAGGTTGCCAAAAACCGAACAAAGATTTTAACTACCACTAACTCTATCCAAAATGAAACAAAAACATTTGTTTTAGAACCTTTGGCTTTAAAAGGTATATCAACACCCAGATATAAATTATGTATACAACTACCAGAAAATGTGCCCTGAACAAATTTTGAATTAATATTGAATTTTGAATGGCTTACCTTAGGAGTCTAGAATGTTTTTCTCATGGCTATTTCCTTTAACAGGGACTGCTTACCGCAGCTATTCTCATAAGTTCGAAGTGACCATTTTTTTCCTGCCTTCAGATAGTTCAGATCAGTCAGGGCTTCCTTCCAGGACCAGACCTAGCCTGTCTGATGTGGGGGTGCAATAAAAAATGTCAGGGGTCCAGAATATTAGAGGTCCGCAGGGCATTGTACAGGGGGTAAGCACATCACAGGACAGGGTCAACAGTTTGTAGGGCAGTCTACAGGGTGTTAGCAAAGCACAGAATAGGGTCAGCAGTTTGTAGGGCAGTGTACAGGGGGTAAGCAAAGCAGAGGATAGGGTCAGCAGTTTGTAGGGCAGTGTACAAGGTGTCAGCAGGTCAGAGGATAGGGTCAACAGTTTCTAGGTAGTGTACAGGGTGTCAGCAAAGCAGAGGCTATACTCTGCCCTGCTGACCCCCTATGATCAGCAGTTTGTAGTGTAGTGTGCAGGGGTTAGCAGGGTAATGGATGGGAGGTCAACAGGGGATTGTACAGGAATCGGTAGGACCGCGGATCGCCATTGGAGAGGGGTAGGACAGACTGATTGCCAGTGGAGAGGCAGAGGACAGGGGGATTGACAGTGGAGAGGCGGAGGACAGGCAAATCACCAGTGGAGAGGCGGAGGACAGGCAGATTGCCATTGGAGAGTGGAAGGACAGACTGATTGTCAGTGGAGAGGCAGAGAACAGGGGGAATGCCAGGGGAGAAGCAGAGGATAGGGGGATCGCTAGTGGCAGGGCTCTTGGCTGAGCTCCTTTCCCCTACCTGTACTGCACATATCTGAGGTTACATTCCTTCACACACAGCCTACAATCTGCACAGTGTGTAACTGGCTGCTATTTTGCAGTGCTGACCTATGATTCTCCCTGGAGAGAACAGCAGCACAACTCCAGTAGTCACCTAAACACTGTGTAGTTTGTGACACTGTGTAAAGGAATGCGATCTCAGATATGTGCAGTGAGAGGAGGAGGAGCGGTGCAGGGAGGGTTACTCAGCAGCTGGCAAAGTATCCAGAATGAAGGGGGGTGATCAAAAGGCTTTGGGAGACACAACTGAAATATGGGGATCACAGCCCTCCTCCCCAGCACCCCCCTAGATCCGGCCATGCTTCCTTCAATAAATGTAAGACTGTGGTCATGATGATGGCGATATAGTCCTCTCTACTCTCTCCATCTACATTATACACAAACACACCTTATAAATGAACAATCTTCTCCTCTTTATTAGGTCAGAGAGACATTGGCAGCAGAAACAGGCCTTAGTGTACGAGTCGTCCAAGTATGGTTCCAGAACCAAAGAGCAAAGGTACCTCACATACTTTTCTGCTTTGTTATACATAATCTGGTCTTTTTTTTTGTACTGTTCATGTACAGTTAGAGAACTCTGTCTGCTAATACATGTCTAATCAATTCATAATCATTTAAGCCATTCAGAGTCACTTAAAAGTGCATTGTTTTATTCAACAGATGAAGAAATTAGCACGGAGGCATCAACAACAACAAGAACAACAAAATTCTCAGAGACTTGGTCAAGGTAGCTAAACTGTTACTGTTTATAGCACAGCACATTACAATGTAATATTTTAAATAATTAGCTATTAATCTCAATAACCCCTCAACAGCATCCCTCCTATTAGATTTTAGTTCACTACATTGCTGTTCTATGTAAAATATACCTGCCTTCTATTTATAGCTGCCAGACATTTTCTGCAGTGTTACTGCTAACAAGGAAGTCCAGCAGCTCACTTGAACCCAGTGACATCCCTCAGTCATAATACTTAAAGGGGTTTTCCAATTTATGTGAAAAGTGGGCTTTGCTGCCATTGCGTGTAGTACAAGCCATTGGTTATGATCTCACTTATGCCAACACAATAGGGGTTATTTACGAAAGACAAATCCACTTTGCACTGCAAGTGCACTTTGAAATGCATTCGCTCTAAATCTAAGGGGTAGATCTGAAATGAGTGGAAGCTCTGCTGATTTTATCATCCAGTCATGAGCAAGCTAAAATCCAGTTTTTTATTTTTCTTGCATGCTCCCCTCGGATCTACAGCGACTTCACTTCCACGTGCACTTTCAGTACAAAGTGGAGTTGCCTTTAGTAAATAACCCCCGGTGTCTGCTAATTTTGTGTATAAATCATTTTCAGACAATAAGGAGTTAATTTATAAAAAGTGTGCATAGGCATTTCCCCAGTGAGAGTGCACATACATTTGTTCAGTGTGAGTGGGGCAAAAATCAAATGTAAATAGGCTATATCCTGTGCTGTTTGGATATAAATCATTGATTTTAAAATGGAACATACTGTATTTGTCCACTAGATGTAGCTAAGGATTATAAAAAATTCCTATAATCCTTATAATTTATACAATCCTATCATCTAATGGCCAAATGTGGCATTTACTATTTAAAACTAATGGTGTACATTTGAACAACACAGAAGATATTCTCATATATCTTTTTTTTTACCCAAGAACATTTTATTGAAACTTATATGTTTTTTGCCCAAAACGAATGCATCTGCATTTTCACTGGGCAAATGGCTATGCAAATTATTTTATAAGCCAAACCCCTAATTCTCCCATTTCTATTCTCCGAAACTTTTTTTATTCAAAACCCTTTGCAACACAATCCTTATCACTTAATGCAGTATGTTTTCATATAACATTGATGAATATTTTGGATCATGGATATACACTTTTCACGCTACCACTTTTCATATACTTGAAATTGATGAACACTAAACCACTTTACATTTAACCCACATTATTACACACATGGTCTCTTCCAACATGTTCTTTGAACATATTAGCTAAGTGCATGACCTACTAACAAAGAGGTTAAAAAGTGGGTGATACATTGGGCAACACAAAACATACAGTAAATAGTAGACAAGCATAACAAGGCAATTTAGCAAATTTATGAAACCTGGGACAAATCAAAATCAGCTTTTCCAATAGCATTTAATCAAAAATGGTCTTCTCTCTCCCTCATTTGTGAAATAGGTGTGAGTTGAGTGGGAATAGTTTGCCCAATCCCTAACTAATTTCAACCCAGGGATTTAATAAGATCTCACAAACCCAAGTTAAAATATTTGAGTTTGCATGCATGAGCATGTGATATTGACCCTGAACCTCAGTACTGAATCATGATTAACGTAGAAAATATTCAAACGGTTAACAGGTGTATCCATTGAGAGAGAACTTTACAGCCAAAACTGAAGTTGGCTGCAGTATTATAGTTAGCTGAAAATGCTTCTGGTACGGTATATCAAAGGCCACTAACCATAGAGCAGAGATAAGAGAAAACCATCTTGTGTCAAGATGCTTGCACTCTTCTAATTGCTAGTGGTCATGCCTCTATAGATGATATACAAAGTTCAAAATACAACAAGCTGCTCTTAAAGCCCTATGCAGATTATTAAGTACCCCTAAATTAGTGCATAAATGCCATTTAGCTAGATTATGGTATTTACAGCAAACTATCACCAACATTTTAGTTAAAATGGTTGTTCTTTTTAAAAGAAGGCACTAAACACTCACCTTTTCCTTTGCATGCATTGCTGAACACCACTTTGATCACTGGAACTGGTCACTAAAGTCCACTGGGAAAGCAACACTTCTGGGAGTATTGATTTCATGTGTCTCACTGGTTCCTGCCTCTAACCTTGTGTCACCAACAAAAAGAGTGTTAATGTAAGTTCAGAGGGGGAACCAGTAAGAGCTACAGGGGACCAAGAAGGTCGACACCACTGGAAGTGTCATTTTTGCAGCAAACGTCCAGGTTCCAGCTCTAGCATTTGGAGTGATGTTTAGCAATGCCGTTACAGGAAAAGGTGAGTATTTACTGCCTACATTTACAAATAAGAGTAGTGTTAACAATATTTCCTGACAAGAAGTTCCCTAATTGCATTAAGTCTAAAAAACCTATAAAAAAAGAATATTTCCATTGCAGGGTCCGTGCGCTGTGTTAATGCAAGACCTATCACTAACCTATTGTTATAAGTGTAAACTATAGCAAAATCTTCATAAATCTCTCCAATATGTCAAGCTGCTAAAATATCATTTGAGCTCTGCCAAAAATAAAAATGTTTCACAAGCATTATCTATCCTACCTTCAAACCTAATATAGACCATTTGTACTGCCTGAAGTCACCTAAATCCTAATAAATCTTTAAATCGGACTCTCTGGAAAATGTTAAGCTATATAGAAACCCTATCTAGCCTACTTCATTTCCATCGAAAACAAATACTGTATCACATCATACTACCGTCCATAATTCCTCTGAAATAACCAGCACTGTAGTAATGAATCTAGCTTAGAAACGGTGTCTAAAATTGCCTTTCCAATTGTGAACCAAATTTAGCTCACAGTTTTACAAATCTATCTACATATCCTAAACCTCTCTATTAAGCCTGTAACAGCAGTTTCTATTTCCATCCTGTCAAAGATTAAAAACCAACCCCATCGTTTGTAGCATGCTTGATACTGTAACGCAGAACAGTGAAAAAATAAGCTTATGTGCATAATATGTATTACCTAATCCATTCTGTTTGGCCTATATAGACTATTGAATTGAAAATTTCTCAATGACAGAAACGTAAACACACGTCTGTCTACGTAATTTAAGGTAGCTGTTAATACGAAATGCTCTCTACATCTTTCTTAGTGCACAAAGCAATAGAATGCATTACGCTGAAAAAAGTTCTAAAGACCAAGAGCCAAATGCATTCCATGGGCACCTCTACATATAGCAGGCAAATCATATAATGGAAGACAATAAATTTGGCAAAATTTAGCTTATATGAAATAGATAAATTATAAAGCAATTTAATGCTTGCATGTATGCATTTGATTATTTCACAGTCTTGCCTTACTATATTAAACAATAGATTTGTATTTTAACCACTTTAGCTATTTGTATATAGAAGAACAGATTGGTATTTAAAAAAAAACAAAAGTCGATGTGACTGCTAGATTGAACTATAGATATGAAATGGCCTAGCAGACAAATGATAGACAGATGACAAACTTTGTAGGACTGAGTGCATTAATGTGGCTCCTTGTCACCCGTCAGAGGTCATGTCCAGCCGCATGGAAGGGATGATGACCTCATACGCCCCTCTGGCCCCCCCTCAGCAACAGATCGTCTCGATGGATCAGAACAACTACAGCACAGACCCCTTCCAGCAAGGACTCACCCCTCCTCAAATGCCAGGTGACCACATGAATCCTTATGGTAAGCCGTGTGCACCATGTACAGTTATACCAAGTACAACCATTCAGAACAGATTGCAGTGTGATAATATATGCCTTTTTTCTAGACAATTGTGATCGTTATATTTAGTATATGTACATTAAAGAACTGCCTGTGAAAATGAACAACTAGAGGAGATATTCATTTTTAGATGTATATGTTCTAATATAATGTGCTATTTTTTTAAAATCTTTTTTGTTTATTCTCTTTTTCAAAACGGCTGAAAAAAAATGAAAATAATCTTATTATTCAAAGCTTTGTTCAGTTTAATCATTCAAGTGAATAGAAATTTTCATTTTTTTTTAATTTCCACACATAAAATTGTGCATTGTGTTGGACAGAGGTTCACTGGTTTAAATGGACTTTCTATTAATTTAATAAAACAACATCAATGGGTGCAGATCCTGCACTGGTAAATACAATTGTGAATAAAAAGAGAAAAAAAGAAAGAAAAAATACTTTACAAGCAGTGTTGCACTGTTAGATAATTACCACAAGTGGTCTTCTAATGTGGTTTCAGAGCTCCTTAGTTGTGGGGTCCAAATATCTGGTAAGCGGCAGCATATTTATTTGGTGGCTGGGGCACAATTGTTGCATGAAAAAGTTACATTCACAGCGGATTATATTTCTTGCATTCAGAATTTATGATCATGGTGGACTTTATTTTTGGTTTATTTTTTTTGTTATGTAAAAGGGACATTTTAATTTTTTAGCGTAGTATTGTATTATCACTTTGCATTATCACTTGTGGTATTAATTTGACAGCACAACACTATTTGTAAAATAAACTTAACCTGCTACCTAGTCGAAATCTTGCATGACCAATTTACAAACACTCAACTCAATACAGAGAACAGGCTCCTAGAATTGTACACCATGATAATGCTGGCAATGTTTGCCAATTGCTATGTTCTGATTTGCGTCTAATGAGTCAAACAGTTAATAGTCGCAAGTCCTATAGAGTAAGGGTAAAATGTTAGCACACACAAGTAGCAGCAGAGGTATGCTGAGTGTTTATCTTACACAAACAGGATGGAGCTAGAAGTGCTGCCACAGTAATAGAGGGTGATTCACAAGCTAACCCTTGACATTTGCAAAATTCAAATTCTGGCCTCTGATACCTGTGTTGGATTTTTTAGTCTTTCGATACAGTATGACCTAATGTGTAGTGAAAATATCTCATAAGATTAAAATATGTTTGTTTGTTTCTTGGCATAACATAACCCATGGGTTTCTAAAGCATCCATCCTCTCAATTTAAGAATGGAAAATAACTCAAATCCCCCAAGACTATCCAGTTTACCCTGAGGATTTTATTCTGAGCTAACATTCATTTGCTGACTGACAAGTTCTATCAGAACTTGCTTTTCTTTACAATTCACCAATTCAACTGCCTTGTAGAGGTAGCCCATTACAACCAAGGATATATTTGCTTCCATTTTCAAATCTGCATTAGAACAATAGCAGCTGTAATCTGAGTGGTTGTTTCGGTCAACACCTCTTTCCTCTGGGGATCATTCCAGTATATATAATCTGGTGTTGAATGCCTCAAGAGTTAACGATAGTAGATACAAGACAGTTCTTCAGATAGTTCACTGAGCTGAATGTGCCCTTAATACATTGAACATGATGCTGTTAAGATATATTTCTTTTTTATTTACTAATTATGTTGCCATTTTTTTATAAAATATTTTTAAATTAATTTTGCACTTCATTGCTGCTGATCTTTTGCAGTCTCTCTTAGGTCCCATGCACACTAGGCGTTTCGTTCCTGTGCATGGATATCTGCCATTTAGCTGTGGGTGAAGGGTACAATTGCCCCATCCAGCCCCACTGCCAGCTGTCAAACTCTATAAGAGTGTCTGATGGCTGCTGTGGCTGGACAATGTGCCTAGCAGTATGAATGTTTAGGCCATTATGCAACCCAGAGACAAATGCCTGGAATGCAGACTTGTGTTTTGGTCTTTCGTCCCTACGTGCAAACTGTCCCTAATGGCAAGTCATGTCCAACTGCATCAGCTCTCTCTTTGACAAGTTGCTTGCATTGCCCTTTGCTCTCAGTTAGATGCTAAACTCCCAGTGTGCATCACACCATGATGGAAAGAGCCTAATCAAAGATCATTATGGCAGGATCATCAGACATTTAAGAGAAAGCTAAAATTTTAAAGAAAGCTAAATATTTGAAGAGTTACAAAACAAATTATGTTAAATCAATGTTAAAACTAATATGAAATTTTAGTAACTGGGTTTAAACATCAAGTATGCTCATGTTTAAACATCAAGCTTTCTTTTGTCTGTGGTTATCACTGGGTCATGGATTTAAAGCTACTGTGCCAAGTTGATATTTTATGATAACCTACATGATTCCATAGTATATTCTCAGAAAATTAGCATGTGTGCAAGCTCAAAATACTAATTTTAGAGCAGTCGTCATTATACAATTTCAGTTGCATTCCAGTCTTGGAGGCTGATTTCATTGGACTACGCAATGTTTCCTTATATCGCCTAAGAGCTTTGGAAATTATATCTATCTATGTGATTTCCAAAGTCAGCTGATCTAACACAGCCATTGTGAGACTGCCTAACTGCCCCAGTATCATTTAACAGTTAATCCACCTAATACTGGTATTTTGCATTTATGTACATGTAGGCTAGTTGAACTATCCACTATTTATATCTTCTGAACACCCTTGGTATGGGGCTCCCAGGTTTTTTCAGACTGAAAATGCTTTGTGAACATGTAAAAAAAACCTCCTGTGCATTTTCTTGTCAACAAGCCTGCTGCAGCTAGCAAGTCTGACCATGCAATATCAAGCTACACTAACCATTGCATTGTATGTTAATCATGAGTAACTCAGTGTGTCCCCAGATTTTGCCTGGGAACATTCTCACTTTGAAATTCTTCAGAGCAGTTTGCAGTCTGCAGTCTGCCCAAAGGCTTGTTTCAAAGAAAAACTACAAATATATATATACAGTGGTGTGAAAAAGTGTTTGCCCCCTTCTGTCACACTTAAGTGTTTCAGAACATCAAACCAATTTAAACAATAGTCAAGGACAACACAAGTAAACACAAAATGCAATTTGTAAATGAAGGTGTTTATTATTAAAGGTGAAAAAAAATCCAAACCATCATGGCCCTGTGTGAAAAAGTGATTGCCCCCCTTGTTAAAACATACTATAACTGTGGTTGTCCACACCTGAGTTCAATTTCTCTAGCCACACCCAGGCCTGATTATTGCCACACCTGTTCACAATCAAGGCATCACTTAAATAGGAGCTGCTTGACAAAGTAAGGTCCACCAGAAGATCCTTAAAAGCTACACATCATGCCGAGACCCAAAGAAATTCAGGAACAATTGAGAAAGAAAGTAATTGAGATCTATCAGTCTGGAAAGGGTTATAAAGCCATTTCCAAAGCTTTGGGAATCCAGCGAACCACAGTGAGAGCCATTATCCACAAATGGCGAAGACATGGAACAGTGGTGAACCTTCCCAGGAGTGGCCGGCCGCCCAAAATTACCCCAAGAGCGCAACGACGACTCATCCAAGAGGTCACAAAAGACCCCACAACAACGTCCAAGGAACTGCAGGCCTCACTTGCCTCAGTTAAGGTCAGCGTTCATGCCTCCACCATCAGGAAAAGACTGGGCAAAAATGGCCTGCATGGCAGAGTTCCAAGGAGAAAACCACTGCTGAGCAAAAAGAACATCAAAGCTCGTCTCAATTTCTCCACAACACATCTTGATGATCCCCAAGACTTTTGGGACAACATTCTGTGGACCGATGAGACAAAAGTGGAACTCTTTGGAATGTGTGTATCCAATTATATCTGGCGTAGAAGGAACACTGCATTTCATAAAAAGAACATTATACCAACAGTAAAATATGGTGGTGGTAGTGTGATGGTCTGGGGCTGTTTTGCTGCTTCAGGACCTGGAAGACTTTCCGTGATAAAAGGAACTATGAATTCTGCTGTCTACCAAGAGATCCTGAAGGAGAATGTCCGACCATCTGTTCGTGTACTCAAGCTGAAACGAACTTGGGTTCTGCAGCAGGACAATGATCCTAAACACAGCAGCAAGTCCACCACTGAATGGCTGAAGAAAAACAAAATGAAGACTTTGGAGTGGCCTAGCCAAAGTCCTGACCTGAATCCTATTGAGATGTTGTGGTATGACCTTAAAAAGGCCGTTCATGCTCGAAAACCCTCTAATGTAACTGAATTAGGACAATTCTGCAAAGATGAGTGGGCCAAAATTCCTCCAGGACGCTGTAAAAGCCTCATTGCACGTTATCGCAAACGCTTGGTTGCAGTTTTTGCTGCTAAGGGTGGCCCAACCAGTTATTAGGTTTAGGGGGCAATCACTTTTTCACACAGGGCCATGGTGGTTTGGATTTTTTTTCACCTTTAATAATAAACACCTTCATTTACAAATTGCATTTTGTGTTTACTTGTGTTGTCCTTGACTATTGTTTAAATTGGTTTGATGTTCCGAAACACTTAAGTGTGACAAACATGCAAAGAAACAGGAAATGAGGAAGGGGGCAAACACTTTTTCACACCACTGTGTATATATATATATATATATATATATATATATATATATATATATATATATATATATATATATATATATATATATATATATATATATGTATATATATATATATATATATATATATATATACACACAAGACATATAGTGGGGTTTGTTCAAATTCAACTGAAAAAGTGAAAAAGTGAAAATACGCTTTAAGAGCCTGTGTTGATGGGCTTTTGTTCACATCAATCTGGTTTTAAATTCCCTTTGAAGTCTATAGGGATTCAAAACCTGTATGAAGCAAGTCAACTGCAGGTCAAATGCACCTGTAATGCACCTGTCAAATTCTGAATATCCTCAAAAGCTTCTGAAATGGATGCAATCGAGACAAGCCCAAAGCTCATCAACACAGACCATCTTAAGCCGGCCATAAATGATTTGACTCTCAGGAGGTTCAGCAGGGACTGGCTGAGATTCAATCCATCTATGGGCAGGCTGATTATATAAGTTGATCTATCATCGAGCTAGCATGTCGGATTTCTATAATCATTGTATACTGGCAGGGACAGCTTTCCGTGACCCCCCCCCCCCCCCCCTCAAACAGTGCTTGCAGGAAAGGAAATCCCAAGATATATGGCCTGCCTTAAGCCTCATACACACCAGCTCCTGATCAGCCAATGGCGCAATAGAACAGCAGGGGAGATCACTGCACTAACATCAGATTGTAAGTACAGGGATCTGACCGAAGATGTTAGTTTTTATTCGTTCACAACTACAAAAAGCTAGCAGTGTGTACTAGGCTTTAAGCTGTCAGGTTATACTTAGCATATCCACTCCCACTCAGTAATTATGTTTACTAACTAATTTACTACCTTAGAGAAACCTTTCTAAATGCTGGTTTGAACCACCTAAATTAAAATTCCAGATTTCAATACTTTTGTTTTTAAATACTTCCATTAATCTCCAATTAGCATGTTTGGAATTATTATTAGATACGTCAAAATATTATCTGTAATCTACAAATAAATTATACCTAAACTGGCTGTATAAAAAAATTACAGTATGTAGATACTTTATACTATATATTTTGTATTGTTACATGGTTAGTCTGGTTGAACAAAGACCCATTTCATCTAGTTCAACCAATATCCATACATATATGTATATATATATATATATATATATATATATATATATATATATATATATATATATATATATATATTATATATATTTTACAAAAACATAACATCAACAAAGAAATACACATGGTAGCATGATAAGCAATACGCTTATATTATGAATAATGGTTAATCTAGAAAACATCTCTGTGCATATTAAAACATTTTGCCTTGAGCAACAGATCTACCCTTATCCCATGTATTTTTTTTTTAATACATGATGTCAGTGAAGACATTAGAACATAAAGAAGGTTTCAATATATGGTATATTTTGACTGTACTTTTTACAGTATTATTGCGTTCATGTAATATGAATATGTTTCTTTTACAGGGAATGACACCATCTTCCATGATATTGACAGTGATACCTCGTTAACAAGTCTCAGTGACTGCTTCCTGGCTTCTTCAGAAGTCAATTCCATGCAGGCCCGAGTAGGAAATCCAATTGACCGACTGTACTCCATGCAGAGTTCCTACTTTGCGTCATGAGGGCCACCTTGAATTTCTTCCCTACCAAAAAATAAAAACATGGACCCTTAGAGACTATTTACAGCCATATCTGTGCAGTTGTCCTTCCCAAAGCTGAGCAGTGAGCAAGACAGAACGTCAAAGAAGCCACAGCCTAAGTGACTGCACCTTACAGGCCCACGGAAAATTTTGGAAAAAAGCATGAGAAAGTACTTCAGCAACTTTTTTTTTCATTTTAAAATACACTCCTTGTAAAAAAAAATGGAAGAAAACAGTATTTGTATAGAAGTGTGTAAAAAATAGAATTCCCCTCCTCCTAGAATAATGAAAAAATGAAGCCACTGATTTTAAGGTTCTCCTTGTCTCCTCTAAAACTGCATGAGTGTCACCGTGATGTGGAATTAACAAATTTGAACTGTGAGAAATTATTGTAAATGTGATGTTTTAAACTATTTTATTATTTTTTTGTTTTTTTTTTCTTTTTATATTTTTGGTTTTCTCCATAGTCAAGAAGGGTAGATCTTAGTCATTATATCATACGAGCAGGCAACTTCTTCTTAAGGTCTTTGCCAATACAGGAAGGACTGCATGTTTTTTTCTGGCGAGAAATCCATTTTTTAAATTAATGGTCTTATGTTCTTTTAAGGTGCTTTAAAGATTTAAAACAGAAAAAAAAGAAAAACATTAATTTAATAAAACATACAACAGTAATAATGTATTTCAGTTGGTCAAAATATTGGTTTATTTTTGAAAGTTTAAAATGCTATAATACCAGGTTGTTGCATTTTCCATGCTAATGCTGGAAGAGATATCAGTGCATAGATAAAGCCACAATGTAGTTCTCCAGGCTGGTTGCTTCTAAGTTGCAGCACTCTCTGTGCACATAGTAAGGAATCGATCACCTTTATACATTATCCCTGCTCTTGTTATTGCTTCCTCTGTTCCTCTGGGTCATCAGAAATTATATTAAAAGAGTTTTTCCTTTTATAAAAAGCCACACGTCTAGAGAAAGCTCCCCAGCCCATACACACAGTGAAGAAGCACTGCTTGCATTCTTGCTCTCCACAAATTTACTTTCATGATGCATTGTTAAGCCAGGCTAGGTATTAAGTATCAGCCTCAAAATGCCCCACCTTCCATCTGATGCCATGGATTTGAATTAATCATACTTCACATTTTTTGCCATGTAGCAAGGTTCGTGATGAGCATCCAACTTAAGGAAGCGTCAAAGGAGACAACAGAAGTAGCACATATGTGTGGGCTTATACGCTGAAGGACTGCTATTTATGTGCATTGGTCATGGGTGCTCTTTACAATTCTAAAAAGTAATTTTTCCGGGACAGCCTACCTACACCTATATATCTGCCTTAAATTATTACATTATTCCCTTAATATTTAACATTTTTAGGTGAGATCCTTAGTGATCTCATCTCATCACAAAATAAACAGTCACTATTCTGTCTGAAATTTAATTTTTATTTTTGCAAGAAACTTTACTCCAGTCTGCATGGAGAATATGGTAGCTTGATAACCTGATACAATCCACAGGCAATAATCCAACTGTGGGTTTACGAGGTAAGTTTCATTCTTGAATGTAAAGAGAACTTAAGCATGTATTTAAAAACATGTTGTTTGGTATAGTTTCAAGGTCCCATTTCGAAGCTTTGGGTTCATGGTAAATAAATCATTGTTGTAAACAGGGATCCAGTCTTACTGCTTCTAAAGTCCTTTCACATAGGGACTATTTAATATTGCTACTTACTTTCCATTGGATAGTTACTGATTGTCACAGCCTTCATAAATCACTTGCAAAATTCAAGCCTGTGATATGTTATGGATAGGTCCATATTCTTAGTGAATTATTGGATCATTTGAAGAAGATGCAGTTTTGCTATCAGATGGCAAGCCTGGAATGCTGTCTGGTTGATACCACTATGATTATTGGTGCACACAAAGTTTTGCTGAACCTAGATTTGCCACAAAATTAGGAGATTCGCATTTTGCTTCAAGGTGACAAATACAAGCCAAAATAAATTTAAAGCTGCTGGCAGCAAGCTGGAAGCTTTAAAATATAAGCTTTACCTGTTCAATTGCAACCCCAAAGCTGTCCATAGATGGATATTTTTTTTTTTTTTTTTAGCCAGTGGACTTAACAAAAATAATGAACAGATTCCCCTATCCATTCAATCGAGGTTTACTAAAACTGGAGAGTGTGAAATCTGGTACAGCTGTGCATGGTAGCCAATCAGCTTCTAGCTTCAGCTTGTTCAATTAAGCTTTGATACAAAAAAACTAGAAAATGGTTTACCTGAGGATATGCACCAGATTTTGCACTCTTCGGTTTAAGTAAATCAACCCTAATGTATTCTGACAGTGGGGACTCTTCACTCTACATTAATCAGTGGTTGCAGCCTCCAATCCTCCAGAAATACTTTTAATCAAGCCTGTTTGACAGAAATTACATAGGTCAAAATTTGTCCTGTCCCTGCTGAACCAGCTGAATTTTGATCCAACTATGGTCAGCTTTAGATACAGTATGTAATCAAAGCCTTCTAAATCCCTGCTGCAATGAATAGGCGTTTCATGTTTATAAACAAATTACTAAATCTGTACCATGAAGGCTCATTTATACCGCTATCTAACCCCTGTTTTACATGTTTTATTCAACCCATTTATAAAATGAATCTCTGAAATCTCAATAAGAGGTCTAAGGCGTTCTTCAGAGTATTCACTACTTAGTTTTCTCTGGTACCCGCTCCCACTTCCACTGGAGTTGCCTAGGCGATTCCACTAGAAGTTTCCCCCCCCCCCCTACCCTGCCCACAACCTTGTGGGACATGTCGCAGGTCCCAGGAGACTGCAAAACCAGTCACTAGGGATGGGCCGAACAGCACCTGGTTTGGTTCGCACCAGAACATGTGAACAGGCAAAACATTTGTGCGAACACTATTAAAGTTTATGGGACATGAACATGAAAAATCAAAAGTGCTCCTTTAAAGGCTTATATGCAAGTTATTGCCAAAAAAGGGTATGGGGACCTGGGTACTGCCCCAGGGGAGATGTATTAAGGCAAAAAAAGTTTTACCAGGAGCAGTGAATTTAATAATGTTTAAAGTGAAACAATAAAAATGAAATAGTCCTTTAAATATTGTGCATGGGGGTCCCCTTAGCATGCCTGTAAAGTGGTACATCTGTGTGATGTGTTTTACAGTGCCGCAGCAAAATGACATTACTGAAGGAAAAAATTTAATTAAACATTGCTTGCGGCTGTAATGTATATAGAGAAAAATCAAGGAAAAAAATCAGCATGGATTCCCCTCCCAGTTCATACTAGGCCCTTTGGGTCTGGTATAGATTTTAAGGGGAACTCCACGCAAAAATTAAAAAGAAAATTGTCATGGAGTCCCACCCAAAATCCATACCAGACCCTTAGCCAAGCATGCAGCCTGGAGGACAGGCTCACTTACTTGCTCACCCTCCCTCCTGAAACATACCAGGCCACATGCCCTTAACATGGGGAGAGTGCTTTGGGGTCCGCTCAAGGGCCTCGTCCCACCAACCTTGGCTCGGTGGTTGTGGGTGTCTGCTGGTGGGGGGGCTCATCGGAATCTGGAAGCCCCTTTAATAAGGGGGCCCCTAGATCCCGCCCCCGCATGTGAATGGGTATCCTGTACAGGGATCTGCCAGTGTAAACAAGCGAATCCCCATTCTGACAGGGGACATGTCAGAGATCTTCTGTTCCAAGTGATCTGGAACAGTGATTTCTCTTATGTCCCAGTGAGCCCACCCCCATACATTTAGAACACACCTAGGGAACACACTTAACCCCTAGATAGCCCCTAGTGCTAACCCTGCCAGTGTAATTTTTACATTGATCAGTGCATTTTTATAGCACGGACCAATGTAATAATGTCACTGGTCCCCAAAAAGTGTCATTTGGGGCCAGATTTGTCCACCGCAATGTCGCAGTCCCACTTAAAATTGCAGATCGCCACCATTACTAGTAAAAACAATAAAAAAATAATAAAAGTCCCTAAATCTATCCCATAGTTTGCAGACGTGATAACTTTTGCAAAAACCAATCAATATACGCCTATTGCGGGTTCTTTTACCAACAATATTTCGAAGAATATATATTGACCTAAACGGATGCATAATTGTGTTTTATATATAATATATATATTTTTTGGGATATGTATTATAGCAAAAAGTAGAAAAAAAATTTCTTCAAAATTGTAGCTCTTTGCTTGTTTATAGCGCAAAAAATAAAAACCGCAAAGGCGGTCAAATACCACCAAAATAAATCTCTATTTGTAGTTGAATTTAAAAAAAATTGTCAAATTTGTTTGGGTACAGTGTCACACAACCACGCAACTGTCAGTTAAAACGATGCGGTATTGCAAAAAATCCCCCTTTAAGGGGGAAGGGTCCTTAAGTGTTTAACAAAAAAAAGTGTCCTGCAATGTACATCTATCATCTATCACGCCGTCCGATGGACCCGAAAAATAGAAAAAAACAAGACAAAAATACTTTGCCTCCATGGGAGGGCTCCCGCCTACTCCTGTCTTTTCTCTGTGACAGCTGTTATATAGGCAAGAGCAGGGCCACCTGCTAATATAACCGGATGACCAGCCCCCTCTGATGACACATGACATCAGAAGGGGCGGGGTCACTCTGCTATGTCACTGGGTGTCCCCGCCTTTGCCTATATAACAGCTGTCACAGCCAAGAGACAGCAGTTGGCGGGATGTCTCCGATTGAGGCGGAGCTTCTTTTTTTTTTCTGGTCCATCTGGTGGCCTGATTGAAGATCACCACAATCGGACAATGCGGGGCACTTTCTTTTTTTTTTTTAATAAAGGAATTGTTAAAAACTGTCTTTTGTGGTTTTGACTTTTTGACACTTTTTTGGGTGAATGGGTAGGGGTACAATGTACCCTATACCCATTCACATAGGGGGACAGGATCTTTGGGTTCCCATGTTAAAGGTGCTTCCAGATTCCAATAAGCCCCCCATCCACAGACCCCCCACGACCTCCGGGCCAGGGTTGTGGGGATGAAGCCCTTGTCCCCATCAACATGGGGAAAAGGTGCTTTGGAGGGACCCCAAAGCACCCTCCCCATGTTGAGGGCAAGCAGCCTGGTATGATTCAGGAGGGGGGGCACTCGCTCATCCCCCCCTTTCCTGGCGTACCCCACAACAATTTTTTAAAACATTTTGGCATGGTATAGACATACCAGTAAATAATTGCTTTGATAATCTACATGGTATATCCTGATGTCGGGCTGTGTCTCAAGACAACCATAAATAGACATACTTTGAAACAAGACCTGCCACAAACCCCCACTTTGCATACATCAGTATAATCCAATGATACAGAGGTAAAGGATTGCTCAGTGTTCTCTATAACACTATGATCGGATACCTGATTATGATCAACGGTAGGTTTCAGACTCTGGAGGAGCCTGATTGAGGAACTGATATATGCTGGTCACTGTAACATTCTGAACTTTTAGGTGATGTTGCATATCATGGATGGAACATCTGTTATCCTTATACTTTTTATTTGCATCATAGCTGATGACAGTAATAGGTGGTACAATAACTGTCTAACAAAATTGTGTTTCTAAAGCTTATTGGCTTAGAAGTAGTGTTTTCACTCCTTGCAGTTGTAGAACCAGGAGTAATGTGCAAGTGAGAAGGTTCATTCTTTGCTTCGGCTGTATCAGTGATTACCCTCAAAAGGAAGGGAAAGGTCATACCAAGCACTCCATGTGTTAATTTAATAAAGTAAAATAGGCTGTTCATTTTACAAGGGAATTTACCCTTAGCTTAGCTAAGTGAATACATTAAAGCTCTATTGACTTCCATCTCCCAATCATGCACAAGGAAATAGATTACTTTTCGTAACCCCTTCCCGCCCAGGTTATTGTAAAATGAGGCTGGCCGGGAGCACTGTTGCTCTGGGAGGATGTCATATGACTGATTGGCCACAGCAGTCACAAGGTTCAGCTGGGATCTATCACCCGCCATGTCCACCAGACACGGCCAATGACAGATGACTGTATCGGCCCACTTCCTATACTATGTGACTGCTGTGGCCAATCACAGCAGATCACATAACAGCTGTACACAATGAAAGGCTTTGTTATATGCCTTTCATTGTGTATTACTGTGATGAGCTCTGTGATTAGTCACAGTCATCACATGGTACAGACAGGGCCAATCATAGCCCATCTGAACCATGTGATTAGCTGTTACCAAATCACAGCTAATCACAATAGTAAACACTGAATAAGTAGTTTTCATTCTGAAAAAATGGTTGCTTATAAAACTGTAATATGCACAGTTATAAGTAAGTGTGTAAAAAAAAATCCTGATTACCTCCCCAGAGTAGTACAGTGTTACTATAATAACAGCATTGCTCTTGTCACTGTATGAAAAAAAGAAATGGTAAAAAAAGAAAAAAATGTATTAAAAAAAACTTCAAAAAACTTGCCATGCCTCTTACTAAATACCTTGGACTGTCTACTTTCCAAAAAGGGGTCATTTGGGGGATATTTGTATTGTTTGGACATTTTGAGGCCTCAAGAAATGAGTAGATCAGTAGATCAAGATTTTCAGATATACTGTATATACAGCATAATTTTTGGCTATTTTCACCAAAGAAATTTAGCAGAATACATTTTGGCCTAAATCTATGAAGAAAGATTATTTATTTGCAAAATTTTATAACAAATTTTTTGTCTTTTGCAGTTTATTTTGTAAAAAATAAAAAAACAGCAGTGAATAAATACCACCAAAAGAAAGCTCTATTTGTGTTAAAAAAATGATAACAATTTTGTATGGGTACAGTGTTTTATGACTGCGCAATTGTTATTCAAATTGTGACAGCGCTAAAAGCTGAAAATTAGCCTGGGCAGAAAGGGGGTAAAAGTGGCCGGTATTGAAGTGGTTAAAAATGTTTTTGTATGTGATTGGGTTATTTTTAGCTTAATTGAACTGAATTCACTTTGCAAAGTGAACAGCCTATTTGCCTTTATTCAACCCCTGGTGTTACTCCTTATACTTTGAACATGCTGTTGCCAATTTTCTTGCTGAAGCATAGTAAAAATGGATCCTCTTTGGTTTGAGAATATTCATTAGTTCTTAAAAATTCTCTGATAAGTTAATATAATTCTGTCAGTGGTTGAGAATTATCCGGATTTTCTGGTATATCACAGACTTAACAATAGCATGAAATGCCAAGTTGCCGTTTCGAAAGCTAGCAAAATTATTTAGTGTATTGAAAAATATATTGACCCCAGAGAGAGAGATGTAATTTTTCCCCTGTATAAAGCATTAGTAAGACCTCATCCGGATAATGCAGTTCAGTATTGGGGACCAGTTCACAAAAAGGATATCGGAGAACTTGAAAAAGCGCAGAGAAGGGCAACCAAACTGATGAGTGACATGGATGATTTCAGCTATAAGAGAAAGATTAGTGGACATTAATTTACTGTCTTTACTTGAGAAAAGAAGGTTAAGGGGCAACTGGAGGACTTCTATAAATACATAGTGATCCAAACAGTGAACTTGAAGTAGGGTTAATCATTATCAGGTTATTAGAGAGATCAAGGGGCATGGGTTCTTTATATACAGCAAAGCTTCTTCATAGTAGAAGCTGTGAAAATGTGAAATAAACGCCCTCAAGAACTAGTTCTGGCCAGCTCAGTGGATTGTTTTAAAAAAAGAAAAAAAAAGCTGTGTGCAATTCTAAATGCTCATGTTATAACTGGATAACAACATTTATAGGGAATAACATTGGAGACTGTAGATCTAAGAAATATCCAACTGTATTCTGTAGAATTAGGAAGGAAATTATGTTCCCCCTACTGAAACTATACTTTGTTATAGGCTTTTATTTTCCTTCCTCTAAATTAACAATGGGTAGAGGATTTTGTATGTAGGGATCTGCTGCCCTCTACTATCTGAATTGGTAATTGACTGTAAATATATTTTGTATGCATTCCTGTCCCTGGGTTGTTGGCTTCAAAACCCTTGAAGTAAAAAGTGGAGAGAGAGAGAGATCTCAGCCACATGTCCTGCTCATGCTGCTAAACCCCAAGCCAGAATGGACTATTATGCAAGTATTCCTACAGTCTAAAAGTTTAGCTGCAGATGAGTGTATATCTAAATGCTTGTGACAGAGTATCTCTTGTTCTCCTTGTTATTTCATATAAACAGTGCCAAAAACGTAGGTTAGTGCTAGGGGTCACCTCACAATATTTGGTAGGTAAACCTGTTTATTGCAATATAGTTTATATGCAGCTTCTATTATTTTAGTTAACTCTGACCCTTTTGGTCTGCGATTCTATATCTAGTTTTAGCTTAGAGATTGATAATCTACAGCCAGGTTAGGCTTCTGGTGGCCTCTTCAGGTTCATTAGCTTGGAGGTCCGGTTGCACGTCAGATTAGAAACTATTAGGGATGGAGTAAATTGCATAATAGATAAGCTGAGTTCCAGTGCCACAGTTCCACTGCCACACCACAGTTTCTGTTGGTGAAAAGCTGCATTCCAGGCTGATTGGACAACAGTTGGTCTCCCCATATCAGTGAATAACTAGTGACATTAATCATGCTTTAAAGTGATGTATAAAATACCTTTCATATACAAGTAAGTCAAATAACGCTTTTCCTCATAGAGCTTGATAAATCGCTTACTCAGGTCCACCTCTTCTCCCAAATTTATTTGGATAGGCTTTAGGTAGTATCTGCCACATCACTACTTCTTAGGTCAATGAATCATCTCCCTTTAATCCTTGGCTCCTTTTTTATAGGACAACTTTATCAAGAGAAATAGGAAGGCTGCTAATGCTGACCTCTCCCTCTGAAAACACTAGTTGCTCCCCTGACAATGTAATGCAGTGGCTTAGATGGGGTACAGTCTACACTAGGTATTGACTCTCTTGGGTTGCCTGACAATTTTTCTTGTGTTGTATGGCATTTGGTGCAGTTCAACACAAAATCAAAAAAATGGCAGGCGGCCACAGCATTCCCCTTGACATCGGCAGTTCAAAGCCACTGAAAGTCTCCTTCCGTGCTCTGGTTATATGACAGAGCAGAGGGGAAAATTTCTCTCACTCTGAACTGCCATTGAATATGGTCTTCTAAGGTGAGCAAGTTTAGGGGGAAGGTATCTGAACTAAGAGATCTGTACTGGGGGAAGGGTGTCTGCACACAGGGAACTTTTTTGGTGGGTTTTTCTGTACTAATGAGGTGAGTGTCTGTACTGAGGTAGGGATTTGTACTAAGGAGGTAGATTCTGTTCTGAGAGGTTTATACTAGGAAAAATAGGGGGTCTTTAATGGGGGGCTGATGTCTGTACTGGAGGGGGAGGTCTGTAGTGAAGAGTCTGTACTGGGAGGGGTGCCTGTACTAAGGGGTTTGCACTTGGGGGAATGGAGGGTCTGTACTGGAGGGGTGTTTATACTGGGAAGAAGAGGGTTTACTGCACTAAAATGTCTGTATTTGGTAGGGGGTGTGTCTGTAATTGGGAGAAGAGGGGGTCTGTACTGGGGGTTGATGTCTGTACTGAGAGGTCTGTACTAATGTGCTGGGGGTTGGTTTGTATTGGAGAGGGGTTTCTGTACTGAGGGTTCTGTACTGATGTGGTGTGCTGCGTATGTGTGTGTACTTGGGGGTCTCTATTGAGGGGTTTATGCTGGAAGGGGTTAAAAAACTGCAGGAGGTAGGCTGGAGGGGGGATTTCGGGATGTTAGAGGAGATCTGTACTTTGGGGCATATGGGCTTTTTGGGGGATGTGTAGAAGGAAAAGTGGGTAATTTTTGGTTGTGCTGTAAAATAAAGTGGCCTGTGCATTACACACTCCTGACCCTTGTATTCTGCGCATTAGACACTCTTGAGTCCTGTACCATAAACAATGCATTTTTCATTTCATACTCCTGACCAGTGCACTCTAATTGGGCTGTATACACTATGACAAACTCCTTTCCACTGCATCTAAGAACATTACTCATGAAGATATTTGTCAAGGTAGGTTGGGTGCAGAAATGTAACACATTCATCTTTTAAAAATAGGTGTGGTGAGGTTTGTATATGTCTCTGTCTGTAATGGTTGCCACTAGGGATGAGCTTGATGTTCAGGTCGAACATAAGTTCTACTCGAACATCAGGTGTTTACCGTTCGCCAAAGAGAGAACATTATGGGGCGTTTGTGGAAAATGTCAGCGCCGCAGAACACCCCATAATGCACTGCGAGGTCTCAGTGCATTGCTGTATGATGATTGGCCAACGCATGCACCTGACCTGCATGCTTTGGCCAATCACAATGTGCTCTGCTAAGAGAGCCATAATTGGCCAAAGGCAATCATGGCTCAGGGGGACTAAGTCCACACCCTGCACTATATAAGGCTGCTTTCAGGGCGGCTGTGTGTAGTGCTATTGGTGTGGACAGAGAGATAGCTTGATTTAGATTAAGTAGGCAGGTTATTCAGTTAATATATATATATATATGCCGCAAGCTCCATGAGTGTGATCACGGGTCCCACACACATGTTATCCGCGGGGATACCCGCAATCGTCTCACAAGCATTTCCCCATTCTTCCTAGTGACAGGGAACTGATCACAGCTCCCTGTGTTCGGGAGTGCTGATCAGTGTCGTGACACACGTAGTCCATCCCCCCTATAGTTAGAAAACATCCCTAGGACACACTTAACCCATGCAGCGCCCCTCCTGGTCAACCCCTTCACTGCCAGTCACATTTACAGAGCAATCAATGCATTTTTAATCACACTGATCGCTGTATAAATGTGAATGGTTCCAAAATAGCGCCAAAAGTGTCCGATGTGTCTGCCATAATGTCGCAGTCATGATAAAAATCGAAAATCGCTGATTTCCGCCACTACTAGTAAAAAAATTATATTTTAATAAAAATGCCAAACTAATCCCTATTTTGTAGATGCTATAACTTTTGGGCAAACCAATCAATAAACAATTATTGCAATTTTTTTCCCAAAAATATGTAGAATACGTATTGGCCTAAACTGAGGAAAAAAATGTATTTTATATATTTTTGGGGGATATTTATTATAGAAAAAAGAAAAAAAGAATGCGTTTTCTCAAAATTGTCGCTTTTTTTGTATATATAGCACAAAAATAAAAACCTCAGAGGTGATCAAATACCACCAAAAGAAAGCTCTATTTGTGGGGAAACAAGGAAGTCAATTTTGTTCATGAGCCACGTCTCATGACCATGCAATTGTCAGTTAAAGCGACGCAGTGCCGAATCGCAAAAAGTGCTCTGGGCTTTGGCCAGCCATATATATATATATATATATATATATATATATATATATATATATATATATAAACTCTGCATCCAGTGTAGCCTATATCTACAGTGCATTCATTGGTGTACTGTTTCTAATACACTTCAGGCAGTGTACACAGTATAAAATACAGTGCAGCCATGTACAATTTCTAATACAGTGCAGGCAGTGTATACATTGCCTACTACTTTTCTGGTGGTGTACACAGTATCTAAAACAGTATGTACAGTTTGTACTACACATCTGGTGTTTTACACAGTTCACAATACAGTGCAGCCATAGTACAGTTTCTAATACAGTGCAGGTGGTGTACACAGTACAGTGCCTTGCAAAAGTATTCACCCTCCCTTGCCATTTTTCGGGTTTTGTTGCCTCACATCCTGGAATTAACATGGATTGCTTGAGGATTTGCATTTAATTTACAGAACATGCCCACAACTTTGAAGATGTTTTTTTTTTTTATTGTGAAGCAAACAACAAATAGGACAAAATAACAGAAAAAATCTATGTGAATAACTATTCACCTCCCTAAAATCAGTACTTTGTAGAGCCATTTTTTGCGGCTATCACAGCTTCAAATCGATTTGGATATGTCTCTATGAGCTTTCCGCATCATACCACTAGGATTTTTGCCCATTCCTCCTTGCAAAATTGCTCTAGCTCCTTCAAGTTGGATGGTTTGCACTTGTGAACAGAAATCTTTAAGTCTGACCACAGATTTTCTATTGGACTGAGGTCTGGGCTTTGACTAGGTCATTCTAACACATTTACATGTTTCCCCTTAACCACTTCAATACCAGGTACTTATGCACCTTCCTGCCCAAGCCAATTTTTAGCTTTCAGCGCTGCTGAAATTTGAATGATAATTGCGCGGTCATGCTATAATTTACCCAAACAAAATTGACGTCTTTTTTTCCCCACAAATAGAGCTTTCTTTTGGTGGTATTTGATCGCCTCTGTGGTTTTTATTTAGAAAATTTTGAAAAAAAAAAAGTTTGAAAAAATTGTAAATAAGTAAGTTTTCTCCTGCAATGATGGCACTGGTATGGCGGCACTGACAGGCACTAATAATGGCGGCACCGATGAGGTGGCATCAATGAGGTGACACTGAAGAGGTGGCACTGATGCTAGGTACTGATAGGCGGCACTGATGGGCACTGATAGGCAACACTGATAGGTGGCCCTATTTTGCGGCACTGATGGGCACTCATAGGCAGCACTGGGGGGCACTCATAAGCGGCACTGATGGATGACACGGATGGGCACTGATGGTCACTCATAGGTGGGCACTGATGGACATGGATAGGCACTGAGAGGTGGCACTGATGGACACTGATGGGTGGCACTGATGACACTGATTGGTGTAAATGCAGGGTATCACTTGTCTGATCTGCTGCATAATGTTGCCAGTCAGTGCCCATTTTGGGCACTGATTGGCATATATTTGCCATATTTTTGTCAGGAGAGCCGCCTATCGATCAGCTCACCTGTACTCGCATCTGTCAGGCTCTTCCTGTCGGTGTGTCTGTCTGTTAGACTGACACAACGCACTACGGATTGCCACGATGAGCGCGGCGGCTGTTATCCTCCTGGAAATCATTTGACTATATTTTGCTATAGGCCGGGCTGGAAGTGGTTAAACCACTCAAGTGTTGCTTTAGCAGTGTCAGTTCTGCTGAAAGGTGAACCTTCGTCCTAGCCTCAAATCACACACAGAGTGGTACTGGTTTTGCTCAAGAATATCCTTGTATTTAGCACCATCCATCTTACCCTCAACTCTGACCAGTTTCCCAGTCCTGACTGCTGAAATACATTCCCATAGCATGATGCTGCCACCACCATGTTTAACCACTTCAGGCCCGGAGGATTTGGCAGCTCAATGACCGGAGGACTTTTTACAATTTGGCACTGCGCTGCTTTAACTGGTAATTGCGTCCTTTCTTTCCCATAAATAGAGATTTATTTTAATGGTATTTGACTGCCTCTGTGATTTTTACTTTTTTTCGATATAAACGGAAAAAGACCGAAAATTTAGAAAAAAAATTACATTTTCTACTTTTTGTTATAAAACAAATGTAATAAATTCAGTTTTAGGCCAAAATTTATTCAGCCACATGTGTTTGGTAAAAAATATGTCAATAAGAGTATAATTATTGGTTTGCGCAAAAGCTATAGTGTCCTTATAGGGTACATTTTCTGTAATTTACGCAGCTTTTAGTTTATGACTAAAGACAAGAGAGAGAGGCGCCTCTGAGTGTAGACTGTAAAATTCTTATTTAATGCACAGGTGGTTAAAAACACTCACATTAAGTAGTAAATTAACAGGCAATGTAAAGATTCCAAACCGGAGGGAGACCCTCGATGTGACATCTGTATCCCTTGCGCTGGGGGAGTCCTGTCGGCGTATGTCCGCTCCTGGGGGCTGTGCTTAGAAGTGCAGAGCCGACCGATGTAGAGCAGCGAGCGTTAGTCCGAGGCATGGAACGCACGAGGAACTCCAGGCGACGGGAGATGACGTCACAGGGGATGCGACGCGTTTCCTGAGCTGGCAAGACCGTGTATGACAGGAAGGCTGCGCTCCTTTATCAAGCTGCCAAATTTTATGAGCGCCATAATACTTGTATTTAGTTTATGACTGCCTGTCTCATTTGATGAGGTGCTAAAATACATTGAATATTTTATTTTTTTGTGATTGAAAAATGACAAAAAAAATTACTAGGGCTGTGGAAATTAAAGATTAATTCCTCGAAGATTGATTCCCCCGCCGGCTTCCGGGTCTTCAAGGAGTTCCATCAGACATCGACGTCCCCGGACTCCTCCCCCCTTCCCCAAGTGCCTCTGTCTGCTAACGAAGGGGAAGGGGGAGGAGTCCGGTGACATCAAAGTTCTGAGGGGAGGAGCTACGTATGATGTCACCCGCTGCTACCCTACAGAACTAACACGATAGTCGGCTTTACATGCTGTGTTTTTTTCATCTTTATGTGAGTAGTTTGTGTTTGAGCACAAAAATTAATTCAGATACTTAAGCGGTGAGGACTTAGATCTTTTCCTTCCTCCCATGACCTGGTGTCCTTGCTGAGATCTAAGGAGACATGAGAGAAGTTTATGGTCCGTGTTAACCCTTTTGATACCCGCTTGCATGACCCTCTGTTTGCAAAGGGGTCCATGCCATAAGGTGAGAGTGCTTAGTTAGATCGAAGGTGGAGGGTTTGTCACGCTACTGTGAAAAAAAAAATTACTTACATCAGTACTACAGTTTGAATTTAAAATGTATTTGTGTGAACTGTGAAGTTAAGTCATGGATTGTAGAAACAAACTAGTGTCGGGTGATTGTATATAGTGTATACCACATTAACCACTGACTAATGCAGAGTTGCAATGCAAGGAGATCAGCTAAAAGTAGTTGGATCTGTATGTACATTATAATTAATCGAAATTCGTTGATTAATCGATGAAAAAAAAATCGATTAATCAAACAGGAAAATTTTAATCAGTAACAGCCCTAAAAATTACACAAAGTTTTCACTTTTTGGGAGCCTAGCTGCATACAGGACAGGGAAAACCAATCACCTCCTTCAGAATTTCTAAGGGTGAAAATTCTTGATTTCACTTCTTACTACCTATCACAGTTTTGAAGGCCATAAAATGCCAAGATAGCACAAAATCCCCCCAAATGACCCCATTTTGTAAAGTAGACACCCCAAGCTATTTGAGAGGCATATTGAGTCCATTAAATATTTTATATTTTGCCCCAAGTAGCAGGAAAATGTATTTTTTATTATTTTTTTTTGCACAAAGTTGTCACTAATGATCTATTGCTCAAACATGCTATGGGCATATGTGAAATTACACCCAAAATTACATTCTGCTGCTTCTCCTGAGTACGGGGATACCTCATGTGTGAGACTTTTTGGGAGCCTAGCTGTGTACAGGACCCCAAAATCCAAGAACCGACTTCATGCTTTCTAATGCCGCGTACACACGATCGAATTGTATGACGTACTTAGTCCGTCATACAATCCGGCGGACAATCCGGCGGACTTTCTACCGAACGGACTTGGCCACACATGGATACACAAACAGTCCGACGAAAGCTTGCGCGATGACGTACAGCACGTACGACGGGACTAGAAATAGGAAGTCCAAGACACAGCAAAGCACCCTTTGGGCTCCTTCTGCTGACTTTGCATTAGTGGAAGTTTGGTTAGAGACGATTCGCGCTTTTCAGACTTCAGCTTAATTCGTCCGTTATTTTTTTATTTATTTATTCTCGAATTGGAATATTAATCATAAGATGAGGATGAATAAAGACATTTGTGATAACTCTGTGTGAATATAAGCAGCAAAGCAACTTCACTTTTCTCGCATTATGAAGAAGAAAAGAATGTGCTATATTAAAAGATCACAAAATTAGCAGCATGACGAATATGCTAGCTTCAATACGAACACTAGTTTTACAAGACAGAACGCTTCCGCCCTGTAAATCCTTTCTGGGCATGCGCCATTCTTAGTCCGTCGGACTAGCATACTGACAAACGTATTGTATTTGAAACCAAAGTACGACGGGAAGATTGGTGTGCAAACCGGCCTTCTTAGTACTCCGGACTTCACGCTTAAAAAATGTTTTGGGAACATTGCAATTTTTTATTATTTTTACAAAATGTTGTCACTAAATGATATATTGTTCAAACATGGCATGGCTATATGTGGAATTACACCCCCAAAATAAATTTTGCTGCTTCTCCTGAGTACGGGGATACCACATGTGTGGAACTTTTTGGCAGTCTAACCGTGTACAGGACCCTGAAAACCAATCACCGCCTTCAGGCTTTCTAAGGACGTACATTTTTGATTTCACTCCTCACTACCTATCATAGTTTTGGGGGCTATGAAATGCCCAGTTAGCACAAACCCCCCCCCCAAATGACCCCATTTTTGAAAGTAGACACCCCAAGATATCTGCTGAGAGGCATGTTGAGTATTTTGCAGCTTACTTTTTGTCACAAAGTTTTGAAAATTAATTTGAACCCCCAAACATTACATTTTTTTTAAAGCAAAGGCCCTACAGATTAAAATGGAGGGGATTGCAGCCTAGTAGACAATAGCTTTGCTCTCGTACTTTGATCTGAGCATGCGTGCCACTTTGTCCAATCGGAATTCTCTACAAACGATCGGAAAAAGTCTGATCGGATTTTGTTGTCGGAAAATTTGAGATCCTGCTCTCAAATTTTTTCCGTCGGAATTTCCAAAGGTAAGAGTCTGATAGAGTCCCCACACGATCGTATTTTCTGACAATATAATCCGATCGGACCTTTCCGTCTGAATTTCCGACCGTGTGTACAAGGAAATTCCGACCACAAAATCCGTCAGATTTTTTCCAACGGATTTTGTCTGAAACTGGTGTTACATACACGCGGTCGGACAAAGTTGTCGGAAAATGCGATCGTTCAGAACGTGATGACGTTCGTTCATTACAACGGGACTACGTTCAGCCTAGTAGCCAATAGCTTTGCTCTCGTACTTTGATCTGAGCATGCGTGGCACTTTGTCCGATCGGAAAAAGTCAGATTGGATTTTGATGTTGTCGGAAAATTTGAGATCCGACGGAAAAAATCTGATAGAGCCCACACACAATCGGATTTTCCGACAATATAATCCAATCGGACTGTTTCCGTCGGAATTTCCGACCGTGTGTACAAGGGCTACGAGTACCTGAACTTTCTTCCTGACCCTCTGATCCCAATTTAAGAGACTGTTTGTTGTCTACGTTTTGCAAATAAAAATCCCTTTATGCGGATTTGTCGTCAGTCTCTGAGTTTACTGGGCCATCTACCACGGGAACCCCTAGACACAGATCAAGGAGGAGAAGGTAACGGTAAACCCAATCAAACCAGAAGCTCCTTCAGGGGTTAGTGCTACAATTTTTTTTTGTGTTTTTGTGTGTTTTTTTTTTTTTCACTTTTTTCATGTTTATAAAAACTGTCAAAAAACTGTAAACTGAACGTTGCAGATTAGGATCTCTCAAAATGTGATGGCCATCACATCTTTTGAGACCATGAGACCCTGTGTTAGTGTGCCTATGACTGTGTGGTGCTGTACCCTATGCTAAAACTCCACTAGTGTGTGGCAGCGTTTGAAATATTCAGCAATGCAGAAACCAGGTTGGTCAGGAGGGACAATAAAAGCGGGTGTCACGCCTAAATCTGCGTTTTCTGCAGCCACATCTTTTTTGGGGGTTTCTTTGGGTAGGGGTACCAGGGAAGACAAAAAGAAAATGTCGCTCATGCAGCCGGCTCACTGCATTTGGATTGGGAAGTTGGGCAAGAGCACTGTCTGGAAACAGTAGGGCTCTAAAGATCTCTTCCTGGAATTTAAGGAAGGATCCAGTCCATCCTGAAGCTCTGTATAGCACATGAGCGTTCAGCAAAGCCAATTGAAATAAGTATGCAGACACTTTTTTGTACCAGCATCTGGCCTTACGGGCAATTAGGTGGCAAAAACTGGTCATTGAGGTCCACTCCTCCCATATTAAGGTTGTATTTGTGGACACAGAGGGGTTTCTCCACAACACCAGTTGAATTTGGATTGCCGTGTCTGCGTGAAGCGAGGACAGAACAAAAATCATTCTGTAAATCCCTCCACTTCACTGCTAACAAATTATTACACCTCAAGCAGGCTCTCTCCCCCATCTAAGTCGGGATTCTACAAACCGTTGGGGGAAGCCCCAGTGATTAGATCGCACGGTGCCACATGCGCCAATTCCATAATCAAAAAGGTGACTAAAAACTGGCATGCTTGTGTAATAATTGTCCATGTACGAGTGGTACCCCTTTCGGAAAAAGAAGTCTCACACTATCTTACCAGCGCTTCCTATGTAGTCTGGGCAATTCTCTGGCTCTACGTGACTATCTTTTCTCTCGTAAACCATAAAACTATATGTATAGCCTGTGGCCCTGTCACAGAGCTTATACATCTTGACCCGTATCTAGCATGCTTGCTGGGAAGATACTGTCTAATAGACAAGCGGCCAGAAAACTTAATCAGGGACTCATCAACACAGAGAACTTCATCGGGATTAAACAAGGGTGAAAAACATTGGTTGAAGTGGTTTACGAGGGGGGCCGAATTTTGTAGAGCCGATCAAATCCAGGGTCACCCCGAGGATGACAGAGTTCATTGTCACTGAAGTGCATGAACTGCAAGATCTGCTTGTATTGTGTCCTAGTCATGGAGGCAGAGAACACGGGCATATGGTGAATTGGGTCAGTGGACCAATATGATCGCAACTCACTCTTTTTCGTTATGCCCATGAGGAGGGATAGGCCCAGAAAGGTCTTAAATTCGGGAACTGTAATTGGTCTACAATCTCCGGCAAGGGACAACTGGGGATTAGCGGTAATGAATTGACCAACTTACAAATTGCTTTGGTCCACAATAGAGCTATAGAGGTCTATCAACTGTTTTCACCTGAATTCCGGGTTGGCCAGTGAATGGGGGAAGTACAGATGCTGCAGAAGTGGTGGGTTCCCAATTAGGATTGGCGAATGCAGCAGGAAGGGCACTATGAGCTCGACGGGTCTGTGTTTGTGTTCTTCTTGGTGGCAGCAGGACACCATTTGTGCTTGCAACTTCGTCAGCATGAACTGCACTTATGGGACTCGCCACATCACCACATGTTACTGCAGTGCTGGATGTACGATCAGGATGTACTATGTACTAGGCCGCTGGTGCTTGCCAGTTCCCCAGAAGGAATAGCGCCGCTATTACTGGCTCTCTGCTCCATACAAGGGACCTGCGGTTCTTGCACCTCAACGACAGCAGAAGAAGATCGGGGTCTGGTACGCTTGACCTTGGCAGGGACCACAACTCCATTGTCAGAGCTATCTGTCAGGGTATCACTGCTGTATATAGGTTCGTATTCTGAGCCTGAATCTAACAGATGAGTAACTTCCTCTTCACTATCTGTCATGCTCAGAAACGTGTAGGCCTCTTCACTAGTGTACCTTCAATTTGCTATTTTGGGCTCTAAATTTATTGGTGCACTAGTGAGACCCACATGTAAAAAAGCTTCTGACTGTAAACGGCTAATTCAAAAGCTACCAAAAAAATTGTTATGTCGCGTACACACGATCAAACAATCCACCTGTGTGTGGGCTCCGGCTGACTTTTTTTCCCCCAAAGTACGGCGGACTTAGAAAGTAGTTTTAACTCAAAAGAGTCCGGCGGACAATCCGGCCGTGTGTGTGCTAGTCTGCCGGACTTTTGAAATGAACGGACTTTCCCGCACACGGAGGAAAGTCCGTTCATTTTGAACGTGGCTCCAGGTAGCCGGGACTAGTGAAGGAAGTCAATGTCGCTGCCTCCGCCGGCGAGATTGACACGTCGCTGGCCCCATCACCTGGTATGGACTTAAAGGGGAAGCCCTACGCTGAAAAAATGGCGTGGGGGTCCCCCCAGGTCCATACAAGACCCTTATCCGAGCACGCAGCCTGGCCGGTCAGGAAAGAGGGTGAGGACTGAGCCATACCAGGCCGCATGCCCTCAACATGGGGGGGTGCTTTGGGGAAAGGGGGGCCGTGCGCTCCACCACCCCAAAGCACCTTGTCCCCATGTTGATGAGGACAAGGGCCCTTATCCCGACAACCCTGGTCGTTGGTTGTCGGGGTCTGCGGGCGGGTGGCTTATTGGAGTCCGGGAGCCCCCTTTAATAAGGGGCCCCCAGATACTGGCCCCCACCCTATATGAATGAGTATGGGGTACAATGTACCCCTACCCATTCACTTGTGAAATTTTTTTTAATAAAACACAACACACAAGGGTTTAAAATAATTTATTGCACAGCTCCGGGGGTCTTCTTCCATCTTGGGGGGTCTTCTCACCGGACTCCTCCGCTATTTTCTGCTCGCTCTTTTACTAGTGGAGGAGCTTTCTTCTTCGTCGCCTCCCAGGGGTCTTCTTCTGACTTCGGGGGTCTTGTCCCCCTCTTTGATTCTTCTTGCCGAGCCTCCGTTTTCTTCCTTTAGCTCAGTTACTAGCGGTGGCCCGGTCTTCTGTCGCCTCCACCGCCTCTTCTTCCAATTTCGGGGGTCTTGTCCCCCTCTTCGGTTCTTCTTGCCGGGCCCCCGCTCCTTCTTCCAGCTCTTTTACTGGCAGTGGCCCAGTCTTCTGTCGCCGCTGTCTTCGCCGCTGTCTTCGCTGCCTTCTCTTCTTCTGTTCTTCTCTTCTTCTTCCTTGAGATGTTGACTCGCCGCAGTTAACGGCGATATGCCGCAAGTGGCGGCTCCCGTGCGCATGCGTGGGAGTGACATCACCGCGGCTCCGACGAATGACAGCGCCGGAGCAGTGAGACCCACCAAGAAGATGGAGGCTCTGGACTACAGGGGACAGCGGTAGACTTGTGCACAACGGAAAATTTTGTTTAGTTTCGGTTCGTTGTCATTCGTAAAATACATCATTTCGTTCTGTTATATTCGTTATGTTACGTTAATACGTTTTCGGATAATTCTTTATTATTATTATTAGAGTGTCGAATTCATTTATTCGTATTAGTTGAAATTCGCTATTTATGTATGTATAGACATTCGTGATAATGATTCGTAGTTTGTAAAGTCGTTTGTTTATTGAATGTTTTAACACACACAATGACAATATCTCTTCTCCTCGGCTCAAATACAATACAACACCCTTCTAATTCAGTTCTCAGGAATGCACTTTGCCAGTAATCCATCCTCCGGCACAAAATTAATTAGCTGACTGGACTATAAGATTTACTTTGAGCTGACCTTTTGTTTCATTAGATCTTTAAAGAATTACCGAATCATGTCGAATTCATTCAAATTCATTCGTTATATTTCTTTCGTATTTGTTGTTAGTCGTTATTTTTTTATTCGGACATTCGGATGTATCCGAATGTCCGAAAGATGCAAAATTCGGCCGAATTCCGATTAGTTACAAAATGAATTGCACAAGCCTAGACAGCGGTGACTTCGCTGGCTCCTGTGTCAGGTAAGTGACACATAATGGACTACTATGCGATGCATAGTAGCCCATTATGCTTTACCTTTGCAGGGAATCAAAGAGGAAGTAAACCCATCAGGGTTTACTTCCTCTTTAAGTGATGCAATGCTTCACATTTGAAAAAGAGAAAAAATATGAAAAAAGAGACTTTGAGCTCTGTTGGTTGGCTGAATAAAAAATATTTTATATTTACTAGGCACATTTCTTATGATTATTATGATCACAATTCAGTAAGAAATATGTATAAAACCAGCGTACATTTCCTTTAAGATTCTTGAATGTGAGCATTTGTGAAGAATCTAGAATACAGGGTTTTAACTGGTTCATATAAAGCATGTGCTTACTTCTATTTGTCGTAAATCATGTTGTAATTCTAGAAACAAAGCCTGTCCTATTTAGCAGTATGTCAACTGCCTGAAGTGAACATGTCATGAAAGAAATACAGAGGGTGACAGAGCTGACCACATTCTGCAAATTCTGGTTGTTATACCAATCCAGGGACTTTAATAATTTGAGTCACTGATCTAAAACAAGTATGCAGATGAAGAATGTTAGAGAAGTCCCTACCTGAAAGCTTGTGCCACATCACTCCCTCAAAGTATGACAGTTTGTCAGCAACAGGAATACCATAAAATCAGAATGCAAGAAATGAATGAATTCACAGCTACAGAATTACATGCTCGTGTGTTTGACTGAAATAGAATATTCTACAAATAGCATTAAACAAACAATTAAGGTTATGTATTCATGTTTCTGTAAATGAATAAAGAAGTTTCCTGTGGAGTGAGAGAGCTAAGTCCAACAGTTCCTAACCTTACAACATCATTAGGGTTGTCCCAATACCACTTTTTTAAGACCGAGTACAAGTACCGATACTTTTTTTCTCGTCGATACCGATTAACAATACTTTTTTTAATGTCATGTGACAGTGGCACTAATATGCAGCGCTGATGACACGTGGACTGTGTCAGTAGTTTTATTTTTTACATTATTTTAATTTCAATAATTTTTTATTGGTAAGAATCGGTTTACAATAAAATGGTAGAAGACAATCCATACATTTGAACAGCAATAAACATATAAAAGTCACTGTATATTGTATTGATCAACATCCGCAAATAGAACAAAACAAAACAAAGAGGGACAATTAGCATTTTGATTAACCTCTAGGAGGTTGGTAATCCATTAAACAATTTCACTAGACTACTAAAGTATTCTGCTGACTAGAGTGTAGTGAGAGATATACCATACGTTCCAGCCAGACCATTTTTCGCTCATCGTTTGATAATTACCTTGGGTTGCTGAAAAAAGTGTTTTATATGTAGCATGGGTATTTGTTGTCTCTATGATTTCCTGAAAGGATGGAGGGTTTGCTTCCCTCCAGTGGCGTAGTATTACCAATCTGGTGCTGAGGAGAATATGTGTGGCTATGGTTCTAGTTTGTGGTGAAATCTGTTCTATACCTAGAGATAATATAGCCATAGCCGCATTAGGGGTAACTATCGATCCAGTAAGGGTAGAGATCAGGTGAAATATTTTAGACCACAACTGGAGTAAGGCAGGGCAGTTCCACAGAATGTGGTGCAGTGTGCCAATTCCTCCGCAATTCCTCCAACAAAGGGGGGAATTTTGCGAGGCATATTTGGAGATTCTATAAGGTGTTAAGTACCACCTCAACATTAATTTATGAGTTATTTCCCAAAGGTTAGCACTTTTAGTTGCCTTAAAGGTATTTTGTAGGGCTTTTTCCCATTGGGCTGCGGGGTACTCTGCACCAAGATCTCGCTCCCATGCCTTTACGTCAGTGAATTTTTCAAAACTTGTCTTAGAGTGCAAAAGGCAGTAGAATAGGGATATACTCCTTATATGAGTATGATGATTAGTAAGATAAAGGACTGCTCGCCACGGTAATTGTATGTTAGGGTTGGGGTTTTTTGTAAGAAAGTGGATTACTTGCAGATACCTGTAATGATCGTTATCCTCTAGTCCGTGTTCTGTTTGGAGTGCTGCAAATGTTTTAGGTGATGGGCCTGCCATTAAGTCTGTTATGTTTTTGATACCCCTGGCCCTCCATTTAGCTACAGTTAAGTCTGGAATCAACAATGGAATACACAAGATTGGAAATGGTATGGCTTTTACCACCTGCTCTGAAAAATCTAAAGATGAGAACTGTTTCCATATACTTAAGGTGGCCTCCATGGTGATAGGCAGGTGTGTATGGGCCTAGGGGAGAGGTTTGTAAGATAAAATATCTTTTTACATTATTTTTTATTATTTTTTTACATTTTTTTTTAATTCAATACTTTTTTTTGGGGGGGGGGGGGGGGTGGGGGGATGGACAGTGTCAGTGTGTCTTTTATTATATTTTTTATTATTTTTATACATTTAACCTTTTTAATATTTATTTATTACAATTCTTTATTTTTATTTTTATTATTAGCCCTGTTGGGGGTGGCTTTGGTGAGATATCAGGGGTCTTAACTGTATAGATTTCAATAAAGCAGCTGAAAGCCACAGGAGGGAGAGGAGGAGAAGCATCTGTGAGCTGCTTTATTGAAATCTATACAGGGAGATCAGTGATTGCAACTCCTCCTCAGTGCCGCACCAATCACCCCTGACTGTCCAGGTATTGGCTTAAACAACCACTTGGGCAAAAGCTCAGTATCGGTATTAATAGCGATACTAGTATAGGTATTGGGACAACCCTAAATATCATAGTTGCATAGTTGATAAGGTTAAATAAAGACATCGGTCCATCCAATTCAACCGGTGTGGGTATGGGTGTATGCATTTACAGTATGTGTCTACTATTTCCCATATCCCTGTATGTTGTTTGCCATCTTATGCCGCGTACACACGATCAGAATTTTGGTTGGAAAAAGCTCTGATGGTTTACCCGATGGACTTCCGACGGGATTTCACTCAAGCTGTCTTGCATACACACGGTCACACCAAATTCCAACCGTCAAGAAAGTGGTGACATACAAGACGTACAACGGGACTAGAAAAAGGAAGTTCAATAGCCAGTAGCCAATAGCTTCTGTCTCGTAGTTGAATCTGAGCATGCGTGGATATTTGCGCGTCGGAGTTACATGCACACGATTGGAATTTCCAGTAGAAACTTTTTCCATCGTAAAAATTGAGAACCTGCTCTCAATCTTTTGCTGGTGGAAATTCAGCCAAGAAAATTCCGATGGAGCATGCATGCGGTCGCATTTTCCGATGAAAAGCTCTCATCTGTGTTTTGCTGGGAAAAATTCCAACCATGTAGGCGGCATAAAGCCCCGTACACACGAGAGGACTTATGTCCGACAGACCTCCAAAGGAGTTCCGACGGAGTTCTGGCGGAGTTCTGGCGGACTTTTCGACCGAACGGACTTGGACACACACCATCACACCAAACTCCGACGGAGTCGAACGTGATGACGTACGACTGGATTCGAATAAGGAAGTTCATAGCCAGTAGCCAATAGCTGCCCTAGCGTCGGTTTTAGTCCGTCGGAGTAGCATACACACGAGCGGATTTTTCGAAGGGGACCGGGTCCGGCGGAGTTCCGTCGGGAAAATTTGAAGCATGCTTCATTTCTAAAGTCCATCAGACTTTTGCGAAGCTAAAGTCCGTTGCAGCCCACACACGATCGGATAGTCTGACGGACTCGGTCTGACGGACTTTGGATGTTGAAAAGTCCGCTCGTGTGTACGGGGCTTTAGAGTTTTTTTAAATTGAGTTTTTCTTTGAAATGATCATTTAAAAAAGAAATATCATTGTTCGAACACAGATCCTTAGCACTGACAACAATTAATTTTAAAAGTTCAGTTTATTTTAATGAATGCATCTAAAAATAGATTTAAAATAGATTTTTTGGTATAAAAGTATCCTTAATAGACAGTGGCTGATAAATAGTTTTAGAATTATATAGCACAGTCTGTATCCTTGCGTACAGGGAAGGAATAGAATGCAGGATCACCAGTTTTTGGAGCAAAAGGCAAAATGTCTTCAAGTTCAGTCACACAATCCAAAAATCATAGCTTGTTTTAATATGCCAGATAATTTAGTGGCCATTTTATCTGTAGAGTGAGAGAGGTACAGTATATTACTCAGAAGCTGTATTATCTTCCACATCTCTGAACCTGGTTCTACATAACTCTACAAATTAGATTTGGCCAAATTTAAACACTGCTAGTAGTAATCAGGCTGTGTAGGGCTTCTACATGGAGTAAGAGAAGGCCTGTCTGCAGTCAATGCTTTGCTAAGCTCTCATGTGTATTGAGCCAGGCAGATTAATATACTTATTCCACACTATATAAAGCAGATCTAAACTCATTACACACCATAATAGGATTTTTGTGCTCACCGTAGAAATTATTCTTCTTTCATCTTTGGGTTTTCACTGCACACTATACAGGAGTACTGGACAATGGAAAACAAAAACAAAAAAACTGTAATGTAAACCCTTGTACATCCAGCATGCCTCAGTTTTGTAGCAAAGCAGTACCAAAAGTATGATCAGAAACACAAAGGGGGGCTGTTTCTTAACCACTTGCTGGCTGCCCACAATAGATATAGAGCGGCAGGGTGGCCACTTCCTGGCCTGATGCGTGCACGTGCGCCACCGGCAGCCCGCTCCCGCTGTAATCACACAGGAGCCCAGTGGCAGGTCGCACCCGCTGATTGTTCAGTACACATGCAGAACCGTTCTGTCAGTAGGGAAGGCATTGATCCTGTTTTCCTTCTAAGCAAGGACACGGATCTATGCCTTTTTAACTACTTGCTTACTGGGCACTTATACTCACCTCCTGCCCAGACCAATTTTCAACTTTCAGTGCTGACGCATTTTGAATGGCAATTGAGCGGTCATACAACACTGTTCCCAAATTAAATTTTTATCATTTTTTTCACACAGCTAAAGCTTTCTTTTGGTTTTATTTAATCACAGCTAGGGTTTTTATTTTTTTTCCTAAAAAAACAAAAAATATGGATGTAGCACTTACCCCCGAAGGAGCTGCTGGTTTTAATTGGGCCTGCACTCTACCTAGAAACCCCACTGTCTTGGCTCAATCCCCTTGGCACAGCTGTGGTGCAATGTAAAACAGTACAATATACAACAATGCAAAGTACCTGTATTGTACCCTCAGGATCCGCTGTCTCCACCTGGTGGGGAAAAGCAATACACCACACAACTGGATACTTAACCAGAAATATTGTTTACTGTAAATATTTCAACAGGTGGTTACAGTAATTGTGCTGTCATCCCAATATAGGACAACAGCACAATATATTTCAATAAAACAGGATATAACATAACATATATATGTACAGTAAATCTATTTAAATGAACCTGGGAGCTCCCCTTGGCTTTAAAGGCTATACCTGAGGCCTCATTTAAAGTACTTAAGTCCAGGGGTTTTCTTTTCCTCGCTAGCTCAAATCACTACTCTGTATTTGTAATCCAAAGTAATATGAAAGATTAAGCTGAAATGATCCTGGTGTAATTCCCAGGAGTCCACACACGGACTCCTGGGTAACAAGGTTAACCTTCAGAATCCAAACAGTCGCTTCCTGTACAAGTCTTTAGGTTGTTCTGAGGTAAATCATAAACAGGTGCCTTACCCATATTTGGTCACTAGATGGCTCTAGTGCGAAACCACAGTAATGTCCATATACTTCACATTAAACATGCATGGCCACATCAGTAAACAATAATGTCAGCATGGAAAATTAAAAAAATAAAAACAAATCATGTTTCATTGGTTGTTATAAAATTTAGCAAACAGGTAATTTTTCTCTTCATTGATATGAGCTGATGAGGCGGCACTGGTGGGCACTGATATGCTGCACTGGAGGGCACTGATAGACACAGATAAGGTGGCTCTGATAGGCACAGATAAGGCGGCATTGATGGGGACAGATAAGGCGGTACTGATGGGCACAGATAAGGCAGCACTGATGGCCACTGATAAGATGGCACTGATGGGTGGCACTGATGGGCACTGATAGGTGTTACTGATAGGTACCACTGATAGATGGCACTGATGGGCACTGATAGGTGGCGCTGATAGCTGGCACTGATGGGCACTAGTAGGTGACACTGATGGACAGCACTGTTGATGAGACACTGATTGGCGACAATAATGGCACTGTGGGCAATGATAGGTGGCACTTCGGGCACTGGTAGGTGGTGCTGGTGGGCACTAGTAGGGCGCACTGTTGTGCACTGGTAGGTGGCACTGGCAGATGGCACAGATGGGCACAGATGAGCTGGCGGCAGCTGTCCTTGATAGGGACCGATGTCCCTCTGACAGCCGCTGGTGATCGGCCAATTACTGGCTCTGTTTACATCACATGATCAGCTGTCATTAGTTGACAGCTGATCATGTGGTAAGGGGTCAGGATCAACCCTTTACTCCAATCTGTGATCAGCCGAATCTCAAAGACTCGTTGATCACAGAGCGCGCCGCGCACGCCCTGAAGGGGATGTGCAGGCTGCTCAAATACGGGAGGACGTCTATTGACGCCCTCCCGGCAAAGTAGGTCCACGCTGTAGCCGTCACTCGGCTATAGCACGGATCTGAGGAAGTTAATCACTTAAGGCCAGAAGGATTTACCCCCTTAATGACCAGGCCATTTTTTTGTGATACGGCACTGTTTTGCTTTAACTGACAATTGCGCAGTTGTACTTGTGACGCTATACCCAACCAAAAATGTACATCCTTTTTTCCCCACAAATAGAGCTTTCTTTTGGTCACCTCAGCGGTTTTTATTTTTTGCACTATAAACAAAAAAAGACCAACAATTATAAGGAAAAAAAACTGTATTTTTTACTTTTTTCTATAATAAATAAACAAAAAAACAAAAAAAAAAAAGTCTTCATCAGTTTAGGCCAATATGTATTCTTCTACATAATTTAGGTAAACAGAATTGCAATAAGCGTATATTGATTGGTTTGTGCAAAAGTTATAGCGTCCACAAAATAGGCATATTTTTATGACATTTTTATTATCTTTTTTTTTTTTTTTTTACTAGTAATGGTGGTGATCAGCGTTTTTTTGTGGGACTGCAACATTGCGGTGGACTGATCGGACACTTTTGACACTTTTTTGCTATAAAATGCACTGATTACTGTACAAATAACACTGGCAGGGCCACTAGGGGAGATCAAGGGGTTAAGTATTCCCTAGGGAGGTGTTTATAACTGTGCAGGGAGGGGACTGACTGGGAGTAGAAAGTGGTCACTTTTCCTGATCATTAGGAACAGCAGATCTCTCTCTCTCTTCCACTGTCAGCAAGCTTGTTTACATTGACAGATCCCCAATCTGGCTCTCTGTGGAGTGATCACTGGTGGACATCGGATATTCGCTGGCCATGCGCATGAGCTCCCCTGCCACATTTGCAATAGTATTTAAAGGGACTGCCGTACCAATACAGCGATTTGTGGTTAAAAGCACCTCCCCCACACTACACAAGCACTGGCTAGGAACACATTTAACCCTTTGATTGCCCTTGATGGTAACCCCACCACAGCCATTGTCACTAGTACAGTGACCAGTGGTGGCTGTTGCTTAATATTTTTTGGGGGGCGGCAACCAGCCTGGCCCCCTCACTCGCACTATCCACCCCCCAGCGCTCGCTCAATCGTTCGCTCAATCGAAGGCGGCGATGCACTCACACTCGCTCAATCGAATGTTTTGGAAGGCGGTGATCAATGGCGTTTCCTTACGTTGCGGTAGAGGTGTTAGGAGGAGGTTTGCAGAGAGAAGAGCTGGGGTTGCTTCTTCTCCTACAGGCCGAACAGGATGCGGGCCCTGAGACTCAATTGGCTGGGAGTCCTAATTTATAGATTCTGGTATAGATACTGGAATTTTTTTTTTATACTAGTAATGGCGGTGATCAGTGCCTTATAGTGGGACTGTGATAGTGTGGCAGGAAATCTGACACTAGATGACTCCGGCTGGGGGGTACACTATCTGACACTGACATCAATAATGACACCAATACAGTGATCAGTGCTAATACTAGTCTAACCAGGCTAACTGTCACTGTTTTAATGACAATGGCTGGGAAGGGGTTAAGAACTACGGGCAATCAAGGATTTTAATGTTTATTGTGCATTATGTGCTGCTTTTACTAAGCGATCTTGCTGTTATTTGCCTTCTTTGAAGAAAATAAAAGACAGCAAGATCGCTTGTCACTGTTTGGAGCTGTGTGTTGTTTCCAACCCACAGCTCCCTTCTTTGAATGATGGAGCTGATTAGCGGGTGCCAGTGGCCAGTCATTGGCCGGGACCTGTTAATTGGCTTGTGCTATAACAAATCACACCACAGATGGGGGCAGGCACTGATCACATATCAGATACCTGATCCAGCAAAGCATATTTGTGTAGGCCGGTCGGCAAGCATGTAGAAATCAGGGGGGAATACATGGGGGGGCTCATGGACTAAATGACTTAATCAAGGAGTGAGGAGCTGACAGTCAATATAGAAAACATAGGTTTACCTGTGGGAAAGGGGGGATTCAACTAATACCCAAACTAAGTGAAGAAAGTCTATGTTTGATTACAGACTTTGAGGAAAGTAGCCTTCCTAGCATTTAGTATTGTAGCAAGCACAAGTTCAGAAATGCCCATCTCTTAAAATTTGAGCTTTACCGGGCATGCAGTTAAAGCCAATGACCATGAAGCAGGATGGCAAATCAGCCCTTGAGACAGAAGATCCTAACTATCTCATAGAGCCAGGGGTTTAACCAGCTCACCACAGATGCTTTAGCTGGTCCAGAGATAAGGTCAACAGAATGCCCTTTTACTCAATCCTGTGAAGCAGATTGGAAACAAACTTCACGGGAGGAAAGATAGATCAGGATGTAGTAATTCCACTGGGCCACCAGAGCATTCACTGCTTTCATTAGATAATCATTGAACCTGAAGCCAACCCTTACCAGTTTGTGGGTGAACCTAGAGGCCAGATAGTCCATATCCAGTATCCCCCACCTTTGGCAAAGTTACTGGAACACCTTTGGGTGTAGGGACATGGCAAAGCAGGAACATGAAGTTCTGTCCAAAACAGGACCCAATCTACCGCATGTCTATTGTGACTTCTGGTTCCTCCCAGGTGGATGATGTATTTCTCAGCCAGGGAGAAGAATCCAATGATGACCAAATTCCCTGCACTCACAGGGTGTCCAGGACTCCTTCTGATCCTAACAGGCCAGGATCTGACATGAGGATCTTCCAGAAGACTGGAAGGAAGGACTACTCAAATTCCTGAGCCACCAGGCCAGAGACAACCCAGCCCTTGGTGCCAAATCAATCACCCTGTCCAGGGACTTAACTGACTTTTTCCACAATAATAGCATTTTTAAAGGCCCCCAGCCTTTATACCTATGCACTTTATGTAACTTCAAGTGCTCAGCCTGGATGGATCCCTAGAAAAATTCCTGTTGTGGATAAAACGCTGCATCCGGAGGTGTGGCCGAGGAACATACTGTTATTGACATTCTGACAGCTTTCTAGTGGAGTGCTCTGGAGCTGTGCAGAGGTGCAATGTTATGCAGAGCTACCCATAGCTCCCAACTGTCCCTGATTTCGAGGGACTGTCCCTGATTTGGAACAAAGTCTCTCTGTCCCTCTTTCCTCCTCATGTGTCCCTCATTTTGGTCTGATCTATATAGTTGTATATAAAATGCACTATTTATCTTTCAAAAAGTGTTTTCCAGTGCTAAACCTTTCATCTGATTTCTAAATTGCTGCATTTGTAAATGTCAAATGCCAGTATAAAGGGATAGTAGGGGTAAAAAAAAAAAACACTTTTATGTTTAACTAATATTTTTTTTTGTATAATTCTTAAAGGAGAATTATACAAAAAAAAATATTAGTTAAACCTAAAAGTATATTTGCCAGGGTGTGTGTCCTATGCCTACATACTTTTGTTAAAGTGGTTGTAAACCCTTACAACACACTTTGACCTACAGGTAAGCCTAGATTAAGGCTTACCTGTAGGTCCAAGAAATATCTCCCAAACCTATACGGTTTAGGAGATATTTGCCCAAAGACAGGTACCGCTGTCTATGGCGCATGCGCCGTAGACAGCGGCGCGCAGGCGCACTCAGCGTGGCATCCTCGATAACAAAGATGCCGCGCAATGCCGCGCGTCTCGGCTCCCGTGCGCATGCGCGGGAATGACGTCATTGCGGCTTCGCCGAATGACAGCGGCGGAGCTGCAAGACCCACTGAGAAGATGGATGCGCCGGACTACAGGGGACAGCGGTGACTTCGCTGGCTCCTGTGTCAGGTAAGTGACACATAATGGGCTACTATGAGATGCATAGTAGTCCATTATGCTTTGCCTTTGCAGGGAATGAAAGAGGAAGTAAACTCATCAGGGTTTACTTCCTCTTTAATAGGTCATTTCCATCTCAGAAAGTTGGGAAGTATGGGTACCTGGTGGGTGTGGTGACACCTGATAAAACTGTGTTACATTTGTTGCAGCAGCACAGAGATTGAATACAATTAAGCCATATTGATGCAGACTGACAGGCCTTTTTTTTTGTTTTTGTTAAAAAAATTTAATGAAAGGCATTTTTATTGATCTAACATATTGGTATAACGCAATATGCAAAGCATATCTTTTTCTACATGCCATCTGGGTACATTTATATGTAATCTAGATGTTGTGCAAGTAAATCGTTGTAAGAATCAAACTAATAGTGAGTTAATACCCACCTTTTTAGACATAAATGAGACCTGAAATAATAGTAAGGTCACCTACTCTTGATGGGTGTATATTTAGGTGGTGGAGACAGATGTTATTGAAGTTTGGAGCGTTTTCAATAGGTTGAAGAACTTAGAAGGATAGTTTATGGACACTTTTTAATTCAAGATACTTTTTACAGATTTAATTTTTCACTGTAGAAGTTTATTTTACTGTGTGGTGGGTTTATTATAAATATATTCATTAGTATTGATTGTTACAATGTGCTGGTTTATTACATGGTGCGTCATAATGTTTATATGGTATTATTAGAAAGAGCAGATAGAGCACTTTTTTGGTAAGCTGCAGTTGTTTTCACAATTATAGTAGATAATTAGATGTGCAGATGTTCTTATATTGAAAAAAAGAAAAGAAAACAAATGCAGCCAGCACTTCTAAAAACTGTAAACTGCAACATATTGCATTTTCTTGGATTTAGCTATTTTTTTAACCACTTCAGCTCCAGAAGGTTTTACCCCCTTCCTGACCAGGCCATTTTTTGCGATACGGTACTGCGTTGCTTTAACTGAAAATTGTGCGGTCGTGCAACGCTGTACCCAAAAAAAATTGATGACCTTTTTTCCCCACAAATAAAGCTTTCTTTTGGTTGTATTTAATCACCTCTGCTGTTTTTATTTTTTGCGCTATAAACAAAAAAAGACTGACAATTTTGAAAAAAAATGTCTTCATCAATTTAGGCCAATTTGTATTATGCTACATATTTTTGGTAAAAAAAATCCCAAAAAGTGTATATTGATTGGTTTGTGCAAAAGTTATAGCATCTACAAACTACAGGATAGATTTATGGACTTTATTTTTATTTTTTTATTGTTTTTACTAGTAATGGCGGCGATCAGCGATTTTTAGCGGGACTGTGACATTTCAGGTGGACAAATCTGATACTTTCTGTGGACCAGTGACACCAATTAAGTGATCAGAGCTTAAAAAAATGCACTGGCACTGTATAAATGACACTGGTAGGGAAGGGGTTAACACCAGGGGCGATCAGTGGGTTAAGTCTGCTTCTATGGAATTCTTTCTAGCTGTGTGGGGGAGGACTGACTGAAGGATGAGAGACATCTGTGTTCCCGATTAGCAGGAACACAAGATCTTTCTTTACCTCTGTGACAGAACAGCGATCTGCCTTGTTTACATAGTCAGACCACCATTCTGCCTCTCCTATGAATGATCAGCATGTCCAATCACAGCAAGAGCACGGCTCCAGAGCCAACAACAGGAATCATGTACAGGTATGTGATTTCACACTTAAGGGCACCTCTGCCGCAGAAAATATACATGGGGCAGTCCTTAAAGGGTAACTTGACTTTTGCAGGGAAAAAAATTTGCAAATAAAGAAAAAATAATGTAGCGTGTACAGTTGCGATACAAGTCATATTGTAATTGGATGTTATTGAAAATGACATTTCCTTTTCAATCTGCAGCTGCTGTAATTTTCTATGAATGCAATGCAATATGGCTACCTGGAGTTGTTCTGTACACAGAATGTGCACTAACCACTCCCCAGAAACATAATTTCCTACTTGTGTGATTGGCTCACCAATTTTCCCAGAAGTCTACCTAAGATACAAGTCAGATTTCAGCATCCCCTGCAACAAAAATGTCATGTTTGGTGAGATACTTTCAATAGGAACATGTCTAAAGGGATGCAAGCTTAGCAGGTTTCCTCATTAGTGCCCTACAGCTGCCACAGCTGAAAGATACTTATGAAACCACTCCCATTAGACTCAGTTTGCCCAGAGGCACAGACAAACACACATGGATTTCTTGAGAATAACAAAAGGTAGGAATATGCAACAAAGATTGTTTTATTCCTTGCAATGTACATAGATTACCTGGGGGAGGGGGGGGGGGGGTTCTTAACAAAAGTGGAGTTATGTTTTAAGTGGCTAAAGTGGTTGTAAACCTTTACATATACCCAGTGAAATAATTGGCCTCAGGTGACACACGGATATGAAACAAATCCTCTCAGAGTACATACGTTGTTCCTGTTTACCTATAATCTCCTCTTCTCTACATCCTTTCAAAGTCCAGAATTTTAAAAAGCTTGTCTGAGCCATCAGAAAATAGGAGGCAGAGAGCTAAAATGTCTCAGGGAGGTGAACTCTGAAAGCTGACTAGAGGGAAGGGACACACCCCCTTCACAGAGCACACAGCAACAGAGGCTGTCACAGACTGTGTATTGGGGCTCCTTCCACTGCCACCTGTTTTCTCTTGATGTCGGAAAAAAACTTGTCAGAAGTTTTCCATGCAGATAGCAGAACAATAGGGCAGCAGACAGGAATGACAAATCATTCTCTGGATTGTACTAGTGATTGTACTCACTATAGAGCGGGGATCGGCAAGTCGTCAGTCGCGGTATACCGTAAGCAGCCAATGGATAGATCATGAATACAGAGGACTTTGCTGGTCTTTTCCCCAGCTTCCACTGCTCGCCTCTTCTCTGCAGAGTGGAGAGTGGGAGGCAGGATAATACTGGATGGAGGGTGGGAGTGGGAGGTGATTGGTTGCTAGGAAGCCAGGCGGTCCTACCAACCACTCACCAGTTAGTTAATATGAAAAAGTTATATCTGGCAGCTCCCGCCCTCCCAGCCAGTACTGTGCTGCTACCTACACTCTGCTATACACCTGCTGGTGTGTTTGTGTGGACAGAGGACACACTATGGAGGGGGGGTGATGTGAAAGGGGGGGGGACACTACTGTGGTGGGGTACGGGACACTGCTATAGGGGGGTACAGAGGGGCACAGGACACTACAGTGGGGGGGGTTAATATTGTACAGAGGACACTACTTTAAGGGGGGGGGCAGAGGATCAGAATACACTACTATGTGCGGGCAGAGTACATTACCGCCGGGGGGATGATGTGAAGATGTCCACAAGACAGATGGTGGTGTGGTGTGATGTGAAGGGGGCAGAGGACACTACTGTGACACACTATGTTTTTTTTTTACTAAAGCTGGAGAATCAGGCAACAATGTAATGTGAAGACAAACCTAGGCATTTTAATCAGTTTGTATAAGTCAATATCTTGCATTATGTAAGTTGTTGGTAGATCCAAATAAGATTGTGCAATCAGACTGTGTATGTATAGCCATCTTTACAGTTGGTTTTCTTTAAAACTTAGCTACAGCCTGGTTAGAAAAGCCTCTCCCCTGCAAGCAATTTTCTGAGGAGGGTACACATCATAGCAGACACTCAACACCCCTATATTGCACTTTCTCCATAGTGCCTGCACCAGCTTCTATTGCGGTTCTTCCATACTGCCTGCAGTTTTTTGTGTGATTTTCCTCTATGGTCTGCACCTCCTTCTCTGCCACCCTCCATTCCAGTTCCAAGTTCTGACATGCCTGTCAGCAGGTTCTTTGACATCTTTCCCCCCTTGTTGTCTACACTATATTCTCTGGCAGTTTCATTCACATTACATTTTGTAGCACATCTCATCTTCCAATAACATACTTTGGCAAACAACTCCACCCTACCATCCTAGATTATGTTTTCTAGCAAAATGAATTTAAGCTCCACACAAAGCTAACAATTCCAGATACATTTGTTCCAGTAAGGGTCAGGGGAATCATTAACAGAGAAGCCAACACACCCTTCTTCAGGTCTTGAGATAGAAAACAATGTACAGTATATGGACTAGATGCTAACTGGATATTTAACGGTCTTCCGTTGCAATTACCTGCCCAGGTCTCATCCACTGCTTATGTTTTCTGACAGCTATTCCTTGACTGCCCACACTACATTCTCTGGCATTGCTCTCCCTGTCCACACTGTAATTCCAGATTTGCTCCAGAAAAATCCCCTCTATCCCTGCAGTCCATTTGTTGCCTGTATAATTTTGGTCCTTGCGATCTGCTCTGAAGCATGCTGGAAATACATAAAGTAAATCTAAGGATGCCACAGAGGTAAGTGTAAATAGCACAATCTTACCTTCCTAAAGCTACACAAAGACACTTTCTAATGCTCTCCATAAAGGTTTCAAACTCTGGTTAACAAAAGAAAATTCTGTTTAAGTTTGTATTCTTAAATCAAAGTTCATTCTTTTGCCCTCAGCCTCCTCCAAATTCAATTTTTTTGCTTATGTGAGTCGACTTCCTGTTATAGGATGGCTATATTTGTTCTCCATGGTCCGTCCCACTGTATATAGGAATATATCTTCCCTGTCTTGCTCACACCTGCAAAGGATTGTCGACACTGGGCTATGGGATGTGTAGTGTGATTACAGCAGTGGATATGATTGCAGCTAACAAGCATTGTTTGTTCCAAACTAAAGGAAGTGAGTAGGGAAAGGAGAGGTGGTCACAGAGGATGTTACAAGGAGGCAGAGAAGGACAGTAATGCCGTGACCGGTTTTTCCATCAGAATAAACTCGGACGGTTTTTCCGACGGAGTTCCACTGAAATGGACTTGACTACACACGATCACACCAAAGTCTGGTCGTTTAGAATGCGGTGATGTACAACACGTACGACAGGACTAGAAAAAGGAAGTTAAATAGCCTGTAGCCAATAGCTGCCCTTGTGTCGTTTTTGGTCCGTCGGAACAGCATACAGATGAACGGTTTTCCTAATAAGAATTGATTCCGTCGGAAAGATTTAAAACATGTTCTATTTCTAGGTCCGTCAGAATTTTTTTTTTTTTAAGTCAGCTGAAGCCCACACACGATCGGAATATCCGATGAAATTATTCCATCTGACCTTTTCTGCCGGAAAGTCCGACCGTGTGTACACGGCATAAGAAATTTGTTCATAAAAAAATAGACTACAGGGCTATTAAGTAGCTGATGTGTATGGATTATTTTTGGAGAAAAAAGAAAATCGTTTAGTGTCATTGTAAGCTACTTTGGACACAAAGGAACATTTGCTCAATACAGCAACTTTTGGTAATGATTTCACCATACAGTTCCATGTATGATTGCTGGCTGACTGACCACAGAAGTAGGCATGAGTTCGATGGTCGTGACCCGTTTGCCGAACAGTGAACTATATGCTCAAATAAGTCAAAATGTGAAGAAAGGAAAAATGAAACAAAGTAATGTCCCAAAGAAGAGCTATAAAGAGGATCAGCAATGGAATGTCAAATTTAGAAAATGGCTTTATTGAAATTACCAATGTAAAATATGGCCACTACAAGTGTTGAATAAACATAACATTGGAGACATCCCCCAGTATACCCAATAATAAAAACACATACAGACAAAAATTACAACGTTGTCACAATATAGCGCCAACCACAGGGCCTCACTCATACACACACATGCAGGGACCAGCTATGAGGGGAATGAGGCTGCAAGCAAAGAGGACGGGGCGGTGCTTGCTCTTGATCATGAGTGATCAATATTCGCTAATTCAAGCTGCATATCCAAGTACCAGACTTGTGTGGCTATAGTGTAGAGGAAATGCCTCAGCAGGTAGATCATACATATAGAGCTAAGCTAGTAGTCCATAGCCTAAGTTGCAGGATGAACCTGTTAGCGAGTACTGACAGATTCAAATAACTGCCAGTGTACCAGGAATAGAATTATTGGGTGAGCATGAGCCAGATATAAGAGGATAAACTGGCTGTATGCCATACTATGTATGCATGCGTGAACTACACAGTTCCTTGTCTATGGCATGTCCAAATAATGCTCAATGATGGGGTGAGTCCACTGGGTATATACAGGATGATGAGGGGAGAGAGAAACAGGGATTATAAATACAAGTTGCCCGGAGGCTCTCATCACTCCGGAATCATGGCTGCAGAGGCCGTAGTAGTAGGAACCCGTTCCCCTCGAAGTTCAGCCTGTAGGTAGATGCTGGTATCAGCTGATGGAAAGACGCTGTCGCAGTGTAGTTCATCAGCTTGTGACAGTCTGGTGTATAACGTCCATTCTCTGAACATTCAATCAGAAGTGAGGTAAGGTGGCTGTGGAGGCCCACAGGTGGATGTCGAAGCAAGCTCGTCCAATCATTCCAGTCAGAAGTGGCGGTTTGATGTTAACTCACACACTTGCTGGAACGCATGATGGAATGTGGTGAAGTTCTCTTCATCCTTTTAAAAGGGACCTATGCCCAATCAGTGTTGATTACGTCATAATTTCATTTTGGGACCATCTTGTGGTAACAAATCGTATTGCAGTGATTACCTGGTTGCTGACCAACTGCCGCAGTTTTACTGTGGCAAAATGGCACGGGTGGGCGAAACAACGTTACCTCATGTCACTTCGCTTTTTGGCCACTAGGGGTGACCAGAGCCAATGTGAGTGCCAGGCGGGCACCATGACTGACGGGCACCCGCGATAGATCGTGACAGAGCGAGAACCGGGATCTGTGTGTGCGGTTCTCTCAGAGGAGAGGAGACAGATCGTGTGTTCATACTATGTATGAACACCGATCTCTCTCTCCTCCTAGACAGTCCCCTACAATTAGAACACAGTTAACCCCTTGATCGCCGCTAGTGTTAACCCCTTCCCTGCCAGTGACATATATACAGTAATCAGTGCACTTTTATAGCACTGATCACTGTATAATTGTCAGTGGTCCCAAAAATGTCCCGATAAAAATCGCAGATCACCACCATTACTAGTAGAAATAATAAAAATGCCATAAATCTATCCCCTATTAAACCAATCAACACTTATTGCGATTTTTTTTTACCAAAAATATGTAGAATGCATGTTGGCTTAAATTGAGGAAAAAATTAGTTTTTTTGAAAAAAAATGTGGGATATTTATTATAGCAAAACATAAAAGTTATTGTGTTTTTTTCAAAATTGGGGCTCTTCTTTTGTTTTTTAGTGCAAAAAATAAAAACCACAGAGGTGATCAAATACCACCAAAAGAAAGCTCTATTTGTGGGAAAAAAGGAGATCAAATTTGTTTGAGTACAGTGCCGTATCACAAAAAAACGGCCTGATCACTGAGCAGCCAAATCTTCAGAGGCGGAAGCGGTTAAAAAACAGGTAAGTTGTTAGAAATTGTTGAACTGACAGTATTGATTGCATCATATACAGTAATCGGGGCAGATCTGCATGGGACAAAGGCTTGGATCCCAACCATTTGCACGTAGTAAATCAGGGATAAGTTAATCTAAGATACTGAATTGAGCCAGATCACACAAAGAACATTTTTAGTGATGAGGGGAACAAAGCAAAAATGAAAAGGTGGCTCTAAGTGCAGAATTTAAAACTTTTAATGTCCCCAAAAAGGGTTAAAAACACTTACAGGATCTGCGGTGGATGAAGGCATGTCACATGTCGAGCGAGCATAAGAAGGGTCCCCATGTGACATGCCTTCATCCACTGCTGATCCTGTGTTTTTAACCCTTTTTGGGGACATTAAATGTTTTAAATTCTGCACTTAGAGGCGCCTTTCTGTTTTTGTTTGTTTTCTAGAGATTTCTCCTCTCTCCAAGTGCAGCCCTGAGTGCTGAAGAAACATACATGCATACACATTGGATGATCCTATTTTTTTTTTATATAGACTAGTTTAGATATTGACATTTTCTGCCTGGTCCATTCACTCAGAGCGCCCTTATATATACTTTTATCTGGATTTAGTGATGAGGTGGAATCTGGTTGGATTATGGTTCAAGGAAATTTTTGAGACTCAGCTCATTATTTAAGCCTTTAGGCTGTAACGTATTTAGCCTAAATATCCAAGATTTTCCTTCTTTAATAAACAGTTTGATCTCATATTCATGTCTCCTTTCAGGGTCATTGAAAACCCTGGAGCGTTCAACATAGCTAAACATACCGCAGTGGCCACAGGGATACATTCATTTGAGTCATTTGAGCAAGTCAGTAAAGCCAGTTTCTATTTTATAGGTGAACAAACTTGGACTGGACCAATGTGTCATCTAGATTTCTGGCTTGTTTTGCCACCATATGGGGCCTAGAGCCAACAATATCCTCCATGCCCTTAGAGCATGTCAGCAAATGCCTGTGATGATGTAAGATTTTGCCAATTTGGTCCCATTGTGTGCCATATTGTGTTATCAATCTTACTGGTCCCTCTGGTTCATTAGTAGCCCTATCTCAAGTCTGTAATAGGTCTGACCTGGTTCTTTGTGCAGCGATTTTCCTAGCTCTTCTAAGAGTGTTATGGGGATGGCCTCTTTCCCTGAATAGTCGGTAGAGTTGATCTGACTTACGTCGATAGTCTTCCTCGGTTGAGCAGTTTCTCAGTATCCTGAGGAACTGTCTTACCGGGATCCCACAGATAAGTGGTCTGGGATGATGACTATCTGCTGAGAGGATGGTGTTGGCCCCTGTCTTCTTCCTATAGGTTTTGGTTACCAGTTTACCACCCTCCAACGTAATGAGAGATCAAGGAAGGAGATCTCATAGGGGTCTTCCACATCCAATGTATGTTCTGAGTGTTGTGGCCAAGTTCATTCATAAATTCCAGTTATTCAGTACTGGACCCCTCCCAGACCATTATAATGTTGTTGATGTACCTCAGGTGAAGCCAACATACATCAACCAGGTGGAGGCAGGCATAGGCAGGTGCCCAGGGTGCCCCCATAGAAGTACCGCATAGCTGTTGGTAATGATGTAATGATGTCCCAAGAAAGAAGAAATAGTTTTTGTCCCAGGTCAAGGAGCTCAATGACAAACTAATTTTGAGCCCCATGGTGGGAAATCTTTTCTCCCAAAAATGCAGAGATTCCCCATTCGCATAGTATAGATGTGTACAATGCTTCTACGTCAATTCCAACAAGGAAGACATCCTTGGGGAAGGTGAAGTCCTTAATTTTATTAAGTACATTGCCGATATCATGCATGTACAAGGTTAATGTAGTCACCAGATCCTTAATAAGGGAGTTTATGTATTTACTGACCAGTTCTAGTGGGCGCCTAATTGCAGAGACAATTGGGCGTCCCGGAGGGTCCTCCTGGTTTTTATGGATCTTCAGAATGACGTAGAAAGTGGGGGTATTAAAGTAATCCACCTTCAAATAGTTCAACTCCTTTTTTGTAAGTAAGTCTGCCTCGAAGGCCCATTGGAGTTTGTCATTGATGAAGCGGACTAACTGCAGGAAAGGGTTAAGGTCAAGCTTCCTGTAAGTAGATTTGTCTGACAATAGACAACGCACCTCCCTTTCATATTTATCTGTGGATACGAGGACCTCATTGCCTTCTTTATCAATTGGTTTGACTACTAGTTTCTCTGCATTCTGAAATTCTTTCAGTGCTAATTGTTCATGTGAAAAGAGATTGTCCCTGGTGTTGGTTATCCAGTTGACCTTGTTGAGGTTCTCCTGGACTAGGTCCAGAAAGACACTCAGCCATTTATCCTTTTGGAATTGAGGCATGGATGTTGATCTGATTTTAAGGTTAGGGTTCCTTCTTCAGGGTATTATGTCTATTGATCTGTCGTCCTCCGATGATGATCCACCCTCTTCCAGTAATGATACTAGTTGATCAAGGGACACTGTGTCTGGCCGATTCTCTCAATGGAATCATCAGTGACTGATTACAGGGACTTTCAATATACTTTTCTCAAAAAGAGACAAAAAGAGACAGAGGTTCTTATATACCTCAAAGTGGTCCATACTGGATGTAGGTGAAAAGGACAGTCCCTTTTTTAGAAGGGCAAGGTGTCTGTCTTCAAGGTGGAAGTCTGAAAGGTAGTATATGTATATATATATATATATATATATATATATATATATATATATATATATATATATATATACAGTTCATTCTGTGGTGTACATTATATAATACATTTCAGGTGGTTTATTCATATTGTAAACTTTGGGGATAATAGCTCCGTGGGACCAAGTGCATAAACCGTTCAAAGGTGAAACCAAAAGACTTTTATTAATAATTAAATCAAAAATAAGGCTTTCTTCACCACGCCATGGATCCATTTTGCCTTTCGGCCACAGTGGAAGGACGCACAGCACATCTCAGGGTACCGGAAGACCTTAGGGAGTTCTGCTCTACGCTCCAAATACCCCTGACAGATTTACCAGACTGGTACAAAGCGTTCCGCACTCCGAGACTACAGAGATCAGATTCCATGGATACTATCCCAGAGAGAGACGGCTTCCAAATTCGAAGACGAAGATCCTCTTCTCCAAGACCGCCGCCCCAGAGAGAACGGAGGGAAAGGCCTCATCCCAGCCCGACTTCGTCCCCTGCACACAGGCGGGCAAGACCTGATAGTTCCTGAAGGAACCCACATCTCAAGAACCCACTTGGCCACTGGAATGCCATGATCCAACCACTTTTATCGCCTCCCCTTACCATTACCACTGCGTTTAACCCCCCGGGCTCTTGTAACAGCTAGACTGTGTACAGCAGACTCTTATGTGATTGTCCACTAACCCCTCTTTCTCCTTCAGACCTGATATACAGGACGGTCGATGTGGTCTCCCTCTCCCTCCAGTGGTAAAGTACCCATAATCCGCTCCTACTAGCTGGTAAGGAACAGACACTATCGTTGTTGTTTATGACGGGTACCCCTCCTTCTCCCCATCGAACTTGAGGGATTCCGACAGCAGTCTTTGAATGTTGAATGCTCCTTCCACTGCCACCTGTTTTCTCTTGATGTCGGAAAAAAACTTGTCAGAAGTTTTCCATGCAGATAGCAGAACAATAGGGCAGCAGACAGGAATGACAAATCATTCTCTGGATTGTACTAGTGATTGTACTCACTATAGAGCGGGGATCGGCAAGTCGTCAGTCGCGGTATACCGTAAGCAGCCAATGGATAGATCATGAATACAGAGGACTTTGCTGGTCTTTTCCCCAGCTTCCACTGCTCGCCTCTTCTCTGCAGAGTGGAGAGTGGGAGGCAGGATAATACTGGATGGAGGGTGGGAGTGGGAGGTGATTGGTTGCTAGGAAGCCAGGCGGTCCTACCAACCACTCACCAGTTAGTTAATATGAAAAAGTTATATCTGGCAGCTCCCGCCCTCCCAGCCAGTACTGTGCTGCTACCTACACTCTGCTATACACCTGCTGGTGTGTTTGTGTGGACAGAGGACACACTATGGAGGGGGGGTGATGTGAAAGGGGGGGGGACACTACTGTGGTGGGGTACGGGACACTGCTATAGGGGGGTACAGAGGGGCACAGGACACTACAGTGGGGGGGGTTAATATTGTACAGAGGACACTACTTTAAGGGGGGGGGCAGAGGATCAGAATACACTACTATGTGCGGGCAGAGTACATTACCGCCGGGGGGATGATGTGAAGGTGTCCACAAGACAGATGGTGGTGTGGTGTGATGTGAAGGGGGCAGAGGACACTACTGTGACACACTATGTTTTTTTTTTACTAAAGCTGGAGAATCAGGCAACAATGTAATGTGAAGACAAACCTAGGCATTTTAATCAGTTTGTATAAGTCAATATCTTGCATTATGTAAGTTGTTGGTAGATCCAAATAAGATTGTGCAATCAGACTGTGTATGTATAGCCATCTTTACAGTTGGTTTTCTTTAAAACTTAGCTACAGCCTGGTTAGAAAAGCCTCTCCCCTGCAAGCAATTTTCTGAGGAGGGTACACATCATAGCAGACACTCAACACCCCTATATTGCACTTTCTCCATAGTGCCTGCACCAGCTTCTATTGCGGTTCTTCCATACTGCCTGCAGTTTTTTGTGTGATTTTCCTCTATGGTCTGCACCTCCTTCTCTGCCACCCTCCATTCCAGTTCCAAGTTCTGACATGCCTGTCAGCAGGTTCTTTGACATCTTTCCCCCCTTGTTGTCTACACTATATTCTCTGGCAGTTTCATTCACATTACATTTTGTAGCACATCTCATCTTCCAATAACATACTTTGGCAAACAACTCCACCCTACCATCCTAGATTATGTTTTCTAGCAAAATGAATTTAAGCTCCACACAAAGCTAACAATTCCAGATACATTTGTTCCAGTAAGGGTCAGGGGAATCATTAACAGAGAAGCCAACACACCCTTCTTCAGGTCTTGAGATAGAAAACAATGTACAGTATATGGACTAGATGCTAACTGGATATTTAACGGTCTTCCGTTGCAATTACCTGCCCAGGTCTCATCCACTGCTTATGTTTTCTGACAGCTATTCCTTGACTGCCCACACTACATTCTCTGGCATTGCTCTCCCTGTCCACACTGTAATTCCAGATTTGCTCCAGAAAAATCCCCTCTATCCCTGCAGTCCATTTGTTGCCTGTATAATTTTGGTCCTTGCGATCTGCTCTGAAGCATGCTGGAAATACATAAAGTAAATCTAAGGATGCCACAGAGGTAAGTGTAAATAGCACAATCTTACCTTCCTAAAGCTACACAAAGACACTTTCTAATGCTCTCCATAAAGGTTTCAAACTCTGGTTAACAAAAGAAAATTCTGTTTAAGTTTGTATTCTTAAATCAAAGTTCATTCTTTTGCCCTCAGCCTCCTCCAAATTCAATTTTTTTGCTTATGTGAGTCGACTTCCTGTTATAGGATGGCTATATTTGTTCTCCATGGTCCGTCCCACTGTATATAGGAATATATCTTCCCTGTCTTGCTCACACCTGCAAAGGATTGTCGACACTGGGCTATGGGATGTGTAGTGTGATTACAGCAGTGGATATGATTGCAGCTAACAAGCATTGTTTGTTCCAAACTAAAGGAAGTGAGTAGGGAAAGGAGAGGTGGTCACAGAGGATGTTACAAGGAGGCAGAGAAGGACAGTAATGCCGTGACCGGTTTTTCCATCAGAATAAACTCGGACGGTTTTTCCGACGGAGTTCCACTGAAATGGACTTGACTACACACGATCACACCAAAGTCTGGTCGTTTAGAATGCGGTGATGTACAACACGTACGACAGGACTAGAAAAAGGAAGTTAAATAGCCTGTAGCCAATAGCTGCCCTTGTGTCGTTTTTGGTCCGTCGGAACAGCATACAGATGAACGGTTTTCCTAATAAGAATTGATTCCGTCGGAAAGATTTAAAACATGTTCTATTTCTAGGTCCGTCAGAATTTTTTTTTTTTTAAGTCAGCTGAAGCCCACACACGATCGGAATATCCGATGAAATTATTCCATCTGACCTTTTCTGCCGGAAAGTCCGACCGTGTGTACACGGCATAAGAAATTTGTTCATAAAAAAATAGACTACAGGGCTATTAAGTAGCTGATGTGTATGGATTATTTTTGGAGAAAAAAGAAAATCGTTTAGTGTCATTGTAAGCTACTTTGGACACAAAGGAACATTTGCTCAATACAGCAACTTTTGGTAATGATTTCACCATACAGTTCCATGTATGATTGCTGGCTGACTGACCACAGAAGTAGGCATGAGTTCGATGGTCGTGACCCGTTTGCCGAACAGTGAACTATATGCTCAAATAAGTCAAAATGTGAAGAAAGGAAAAATGAAACAAAGTAATGTCCCAAAGAAGAGCTATAAAGAGGATCAGCAATGGAATGTCAAATTTAGAAAATGGCTTTATTGAAATTACCAATGTAAAATATGGCCACTACAAGTGTTGAATAAACATAACATTGGAGACATCCCCCAGTATACCCAATAATAAAAACACATACAGACAAAAATTACAACGTTGTCACAATATAGCGCCAACCACAGGGCCTCACTCATACACACACATGCAGGGACCAGCTATGAGGGGAATGAGGCTGCAAGCAAAGAGGACGGGGCGGTGCTTGCTCTTGATCATGAGTGATCAATATTCGCTAATTCAAGCTGCATATCCAAGTACCAGACTTGTGTGGCTATAGTGTAGAGGAAATGCCTCAGCAGGTAGATCATACATATAGAGCTAAGCTAGTAGTCCATAGCCTAAGTTGCAGGATGAACCTGTTAGCGAGTACTGACAGATTCAAATAACTGCCAGTGTACCAGGAATAGAATTATTGGGTGAGCATGAGCCAGATATAAGAGGATAAACTGGCTGTATGCCATACTATGTATGCATGCGTGAACTACACAGTTCCTTGTCTATGGCATGTCCAAATAATGCTCAATGATGGGGTGAGTCCACTGGGTATATACAGGATGATGAGGGGAGAGAGAAACAGGGATTATAAATACAAGTTGCCCGGAGGCTCTCATCACTCCGGAATCATGGCTGCAGAGGCCGTAGTAGTAGGAACCCGTTCCCCTCGAAGTTCAGCCTGTAGGTAGATGCTGGTATCAGCTGATGGAAAGACGCTGTCGCAGTGTAGTTCATCAGCTTGTGACAGTCTGGTGTATAACGTCCATTCTCTGAACATTCAATCAGAAGTGAGGTAAGGTGGCTGTGGAGGCCCACAGGTGGATGTCGAAGCAAGCTCGTCCAATCATTCCAGTCAGAAGTGGCGGTTTGATGTTAACTCACACACTTGCTGGAACGCATGATGGAATGTGGTGAAGTTCTCTTCATCCTTTTAAAAGGGACCTATGCCCAATCAGTGTTGATTACGTCATAATTTCATTTTGGGACCATCTTGTGGTAACAAATCGTATTGCAGTGATTACCTGGTTGCTGACCAACTGCCGCAGTTTTACTGTGGCAAAATGGCACGGGTGGGCGAAACAACGTTACCTCATGTCACTTCGCTTTTTGGCCACTAGGGGTGACCAGAGCCAATGTGAGTGCCAGGCGGGCACCATGACTGACGGGCACCCGCAATAGATCGTGACAGAGCGAGAACCGGGATCTGTGTGTGCGGTTCTCTCAGAGGAGAGGAGACAGATCGTGTGTTCATACTATGTATGAACACCGATCTCTCTCTCCTCCTAGACAGTCCCCTACAATTAGAACACAGTTAACCCCTTGATCGCCGCTAGTGTTAACCCCTTCCCTGCCAGTGACATATATACAGTAATCAGTGCACTTTTATAGCACTGATCACTGTATAATTGTCAGTGGTCCCAAAAATGTCCCGATAAAAATCGCAGATCACCACCATTACTAGTAGAAATAATAAAAATGCCATAAATCTATCCCCTATTAAACCAATCAACACTTATTGTGATTTTTTTTTACCAAAAATATGTAGAATGCATGTTGGCTTAAATTGAGGAAAAAATTAGTTTTTTTGAAAAAAAATGTGGGATATTTATTATAGCAAAACATAAAAGTTATTGTGTTTTTTTCAAAATTGGGGCTCTTCTTTTGTTTTTTAGTGCAAAAAATAAAAACCACAGAGGTGATCAAATACCACCAAAAGAAAGCTCTATTTGTGGGAAAAAAGGAGATCAAATTTGTTTGAGTACAGTGCCGTATCACAAAAAAATGGCCTGATCACTGAGCAGCCAAATCTTCAGAGGCGGAAGCGGTTAAAAAACAGGTAAGTTGTTAGAAATTGTTGAACTGACAGTATTGATTGCATCATATACAGTAATCGGGGCAGATCTGCATGGGACAAAGGCTTGGATCCCAACCATTTGCACGTAGTAAATCAGGGATAAGTTAATCTAAGATACTGAATTGAGCCAGATCACACAAAGAACATTTTTAGTGATGAGGGGAACAAAGCAAAAATGAAAAGGTGGCTCTAAGTGCAGAATTTAAAACTTTTAATGTCCCCAAAAAGGGTTAAAAACACTTACAGGATCTGCGGTGGATGAAGGCATGTCACATGTCGAGCGAGCATAAGAAGGGTCCCCATGTGACATGCCTTCATCCACTGCTGATCCTGTGTTTTTAACCCTTTTTGGGGACATTAAATGTTTTAAATTCTGCACTTAGAGGCGCCTTTCTGTTTTTGTTTGTTTTCTAGAGATTTCTCCTCTCTCCAAGTGCAGCCCTGAGTGCTGAAGAAACATACATGCATACACATTGGATGATCCTATTTTTTTTTTATATAGACTAGTTTAGATATTGACATTTTCTGCCTGGTCCATTCACTCAGAGCGCCCTTATATATACTTTTATCTGGATTTAGTGATGAGGTGGAATCTGGTTGGATTATGGTTCAAGGAAATTTTTGAGACTCAGCTCATTATTTAAGCCTTTAGGCTGTAACGTATTTAGCCTAAATATCCAAGATTTTCCTTCTTTAATAAACAGTTTGATCTCATATTCATGTCTCCTTTCAGGGTCATTGAAAACCCTGGAGCGTTCAACATAGCTAAACATACCGCAGTGGCCACAGGGATACATTCATTTGAGTCATTTGAGCAAGTCAGTAAAGCCAGTTTCTATTTTATAGGTGAACAAACTTGGACTGGACCAATGTGTCATCTAGATTTCTGGCTTGTTTTGCCACCATATGGGGCCTAGAGCCAACAATATCCTCCATGCCCTTAGAGCATGTCAGCAAATGCCTGTGATGATGTAAGATTTTGCCAATTTGGTCCCATTGTGTGCCATATTGTGTTATCAATCTTACTGGTCCCTCTGGTTCATTAGTAGCCCTATCTCAAGTCTGTAATAGGTCTGACCTGGTTCTTTGTGCAGCGATTTTCCTAGCTCTTCTAAGAGTGTTATGGGGATGGCCTCTTTCCCTGAATAGTCGGTAGAGTTGATCTGACTTACGTCGATAGTCTTCCTCGGTTGAGCAGTTTCTCAGTATCCTGAGGAACTGTCTTACCGGGATCCCACAGATAAGTGGTCTGGGATGATGACTATCTGCTGAGAGGATGGTGTTGGCCCCTGTCTTCTTCCTATAGGTTTTGGTTACCAGTTTACCACCCTCCAACGTAATGAGAGATCAAGGAAGGAGATCTCATAGGGGTCTTCCACATCCAATGTATGTTCTGAGTGTTGTGGCCAAGTTCATTCATAAATTCCAGTTATTCAGTACTGGACCCCTCCCAGACCATTATAATGTTGTTGATGTACCTCAGGTGAAGCCAACATACATCAACCAGGTGGAGGCAGGCATAGGCAGGTGCCCAGGGTGCCCCCATAGAAGTACCGCATAGCTGTTGGTAATGATGTAATGATGTCCCAAGAAAGAAGAAATAGTTTTTGTCCCAGGTCAAGGAGCTCAATGACAAACTAATTTTGAGCCCCATGGTGGGAAATCTTTTCTCCCAAAAATGCAGAGATTCCCCATTCGCATAGTATAGATGTGTACAATGCTTCTACGTCAATTCCAACAAGGAAGACATCCTTGGGGAAGGTGAAGTCCTTAATTTTATTAAGTACATTGCCGATATCATGCATGTACAAGGTTAATGTAGTCACCAGATCCTTAATAAGGGAGTTTATGTATTTACTGACCAGTTCTAGTGGGCGCCTAATTGCAGAGACAATTGGGCGTCCCGGAGGGTCCTCCTGGTTTTTATGGATCTTCAGAATGACGTAGAAAGTGGGGGTATTAAAGTAATCCACCTTCAAATAGTTCAACTCCTTTTTTGTAAGTAAGTCTGCCTCGAAGGCCCATTGGAGTTTGTCATTGATGAAGCGGACTAACTGCAGGAAAGGGTTAAGGTCAAGCTTCCTGTAAGTAGATTTGTCTGACAATAGACAACGCACCTCCCTTTCATATTTATCTCTGGATACGAGGACCTCATTGCCTTCTTTATCAATTGGTTTGACTACTAGTTTCTCTGCATTCTGAAATTCTTTCAGTGCTAATTGTTCATGTGAAAAGAGATTGTCCCTGGTGTTGGTTATCCAGTTGACCTTGTTGAGGTTCTCCTGGACTAGGTCCAGAAAGACACTCAGCCATTTATCCTTTTGGAATTGAGGCATGGATGTTGATCTGATTTTAAGGTTAGGGTTCCTTCTTCAGGGTATTATGTCTATTGATCTGTCGTCCTCCGATGATGATCCACCCTCTTCCAGTAATGATACTAGTTGATCAAGGGACACTGTGTCTGGCCGATTCTCTCAATGGAATCATCAGTGACTGATTACAGGGACTTTCAATATACTTTTCTCAAAAAGAGACAAAAAGAGACAGAGGTTCTTATATACCTCAAAGTGGTCCATACTGGATGTAGGTGAAAAGGACAGTCCCTTTTTTAGAAGGGCAAGGTGTCTGTCTTCAAGGTGGAAGTCTGAAAGGTAGTATATGTATATATATATATATATATATATATATATATATATATATATATATATATATATATATATACAGTTCATTCTGTGGTGTACATTATATAATACATTTCAGGTGGTTTATTCATATTGTAAACTTTGGGGATAATAGCTCCGTGGGACCAAGTGCATAAACCGTTCAAAGGTGAAACCAAAAGACTTTTATTAATAATTAAATCAAAAATAAGGCTTTCTTCAGCACACAGATCAAAACATAAATTAAAGCCAGCTTTTTTCCAGCACAAAAATAAGAATGAAAGAAAATACATACAGTTCTGTAGCCGTGTCTTCGCCCCAAAGTTTTCAGAGTCCTTATAGAAATCTTTTGCAGCCTCCAAAACAGCAACACAGCTCATCAGACAGGTGTAAATCTCCTACTCCTCCTCACCACCACCTCTTCACTGCTTCCTGTCTTATGAGCTGCTTTCTTGGAGGCCTTTAACCTCCTGTGTGCAGAATCCCTGTGATCAGGGAGGGAGGCTCTTTCCCACCCAAATGTCACTTCAGAGCCGGGTCCCAACTATTTCTCTCTTAATTTAGAGAGGACCGCGAGTCAGTCCTCTCCTGATGACTACACCCGGAATGTCTCACCCATTTTGGGTGACCCCCTGAAGTCTACTGGGACTCCCTTAAAGGGACCACAACCTGAATACTGGTGCTACCTGTCCAGGACCCAATCTTGGCGTCCTGTACAATATATTTATATATAGTTTGGTGAATGTGATATAGATATATATATATTTATATATATATATATATATATATATATATATACACTCTGCATTCAGTGTAGCCTAAGAAAGGGAAATTTAGATTGTGTAGGGGTAGTTTAACTCTTTGATGTCTGTTAAAGTGTGATTTTCAATCCCCATAGGCCTGTGAGATTAGCCGATTGAGACAATGACACAAAACAACAAGTCTCTCCGACCAAATCTAATCTTTATTCTTTGGTAAATATGTGAATATTTAAAGGGGGCTTTCAGAAAGTATCGGCCTTTGAACGTGTCATACAAATTATCCAATCATATACAAGTACAGCCTATGACAAAAGTGAAACTAGTGATTTCTCAAAAATCATGTGCTTTCCAAGAAACGAAACAACTAAAGAAGATAACAGTAACATGAAAAACAAAACCAGATTAGCAAAACTTGAGCATATCTAATTGTGAAGTGGATGTTAGAGAGACACAAAATGGAAACCGATTTTCCTAAAGAATGAAAGCGGTTAAGCTAAATATTTCTTCAGCATATATATATATACACTTCTTGCATTATATAAAAATATATACACACACCAGTGCATTCAGTGTTGTACAGTTTCTAATACAGTTTCTAATACACTTCAGGCTTCAATACAGTGTGTACAGTTCTTTTTTTTTTTTTTTTAAAGAGTATTTATTGAGAAATAAAAAAGATGGGGGGCGTGGCTTGGCGCCGTTCCGGAATGGCCGCTTAACCTCAGAGCTCCAGCAGCCAGAGACCCAGCTTTCAGCCTTGCCGAGAGTTACCACGCCGAAATTATGGGGAAACAGAAGGGGATGAACTCCCAATCCCGCTCCCGATCCCCGAGGGGACCCGAACACGGATCCGGGGGCAATATCCCGGAGATGTTCCGAGCGCAATCACGCGAGGCCGGGGCTCCGGATGCGGCCTACTCGGGAGAACGTTCGCCCAGCAGCAGCCCCTCAGAGAGGAGACATAATCAGAGACAGACCAGCCCGCCCTCAACACGCTCGATTACAATGGCAGACCTAAGATCAGTGGCCACTGATATTAAGGAATCCCTCACATCTGCAATAGCTGACCTGAGGAGAGATGTTCAGGCCATGAATATCCGCACGACAGACCTGGAGGAGGCCGCAGCACGCCATGACACAGCCATTCAACACCTGCAGCAGGCCTCCCATGTGCACAGCACACACATCAGAGAACTCCACAGGCACATGGAGGATTTGGATAATCGCGGACGCCGCCATAATATCAGGGTAAGAGGTATACCTGAGTCAATTGACCAGCAACAAGTCACCCAGGCCACTTCACATATTTTTAATGACCTGCTGGGGAGACCTCCAGAGGCCCCCATTGAATATGAGAGACTGCATAGGGCTCTTAGACCGAGGGGCAGAGACTCAGACCCCCCGAGGGATGTCATATGCTGTGTGGTAAACTACAAATTGAAAGAGGACATCCTGAGAAGGGCCAGAGACCGACGCAACCTGACTTTCCAAGGGTCAGAAATAAAACTTTTCCAGGATCTTTCCCCAATTACCCTACAACATAGGAGAGACCTACGCCCTCTCCTGGAGGTCTTACGCCGCAAGGAAATCCAATATCGCTGGAGGCATCCATTTTGCCTTTCGGCCACAGTGGAAGGACGCACAGCACATCTCAGGGTACCGGAAGACCTTAGGGAGTTCTGCTCTACGCTCCAAATACCCCTGACAGATTTACCAGACTGGTACAAAGCGTTCCGCACTCCGAGACTACAGAGATCAGATTCCATGGATACTATCCCAGAGAGAGACGGCTTCCAAATTCGAAGACGAAGATCCTCTTCTCCAAGACCGCCGCCCCAGAGAGAACGGAGGGAAAGGCCTCATCCCAGCCCGACTTCGTCCCCTGCACACAGGCGGGCAAGACCTGATAGTTCCTGAAGGAACCCACATCTCAAGAACCCACTTGGCCACTGGAATGCCATGATCCAACCACTTTTATCGCCTCCCCTTACCATTACCACTGCGTTTAACCCCCCGGGCTCTTGTAACAGCTAGACTGTGTACAGCAGACTCTTATGTGATTGTCCACTAACCCCTCTTTCTCCTTCAGACCTGATATACAGGACGGTCGATGTGGTCTCCCTCTCCCTCCAGTGGTAAAGTACCCATAATCCGCTCCTACTAGCTGGTAAGGAACAGACACTATCGTTGTTGTTTATGACGGGTACCCCTCCTTCTCCCCATCGAACTTGAGGGATTCCGACAGCAGTCTTTGAATGTTGATACATGAAGGCACGAGATAGTGGCGATATCGCTTTAAAATTCAATATGAGCCATCTCTAAGGGCTTGTTACTTCCCCTTAGCCTTCTCCAGAACATGGATGGAAGATTACTACGGCACTGTCTGTTTTCAATAGATGTGAGGGGTGATTTACATGTTGAAAAGACTTTCCCCCTTTTGGTTTATGACTTGTTCGTCATGTTTGTTACTTTGTGTTTTTAGGGTACAGGGAAGTGGGAGGGGGGCTTCAATAATTTTAGGGCAGGGAAAATCTAGGCCCAGCAGCTATGCCCTCATAGTTGAGCCTACTTGACGCATCACATTGTCTTCGAGGCTCGAACGAAAGTTATTTTCTTGTTAACGGCCTCTTGGCCCATTAATTTGGTGCTAACCTCCCTCCCCCTAGGCAGGTTCCCCGCTACCATGAGGGGGTAAGGCACAACATTCAATTATCTACCCCTTTGCTGCTTTTAGGACCCTAGATGCTTTTTGGGAAACCGGGGTGGAGGCCCATCTGCTGCCTCGATTCCCTCCTCCCAACCCTCTAGCATTCTCATCCCCCTTGCCCTTCTCTTACTCTCCAGTTCATTTGGGTTATGTAGGAAACTGTCCTCAATTTTATCACCTTGAGAAAGCTTAGAAACGGGTACTTGCAATTTGCTAGCCTCTATTTTAAGCTATGTTATCTTAGTTAGACCAAAGTTCCTACTACAGTATTTGTGGCCTGACATGTGTTGAAGTATCCTATTGTTTGGTAGAAAACCTCTCCTCTCCATACTTACTCGTTTATTTTTCCCCCTACTACAGTATGCACGTAACTCTTGAAAATGTACAGCTTCATTTGGTCTCGACACTGACTGGACTTCGCATGCACACACTTCGGACGATCTTCCACTCCTCCACAAAACGACAAAGAATTTCTTTTCGTTGACATACACCGGACGCTAAGGTACATTTGGGTAAGATAGCGGGTCTACACACCCCCGGTACTGTATATTGTCCCCTTCCTTTCCTGTCCCCTTTCCCCCCTACCCGCCTTCCTTTATCCCTAAACCCTCTTTCTGATTTCCTCCTCTCCCCCTCCCCCCACACCCCCCCCCCCGAACCGGTAAACAGTTTTCTGTACATTTCCCGCATTGCCTCTCCGGCTCCCCCGGACGTGCATTTCGTTGTTCCCTGTCAGAAATCTCCAATTCCTGGCAATCGGGAAAGGGCCAAACAAATTCATAATTTAAGGGTGCCTCGAGCATCCAGGCCACAGAGGTTAAGGTTTGATTCTTCTGAGCATTAACCATCTCAACTGAAATACGAGATCATGCCGACTAATACTTCCTCCACTCAGGCTGTCACGCTGAAAGTAGTCTCTCATAACGTTAAGGGACTAAACATTCCAGAAAAGAGATCCCAAATTCTGAATATGCTATCGAAACTAAGAGCGGATGTGGCATTCCTGCAGGAAACGCATTTCCACCCAAACAAAATTCCAAAAATGTTCAACCACCGATTTCCCACCGCCTTCCATGCCACAAACCCCCTAGCCAAAACGAAGGGGGTATCCATTCTCTTAGCGAGAAATCTTCATTGGCAGCTGGAAGATACCCTGATAGACCCGGAAGGCAGATATGTCTTTGTAAAAGGAAGTATTAATGGCCATAAGTGCACACTAGTAAACATCTATAGTCCTAACACAGCCCAGGTAGGCTTCTTTCGCACAATAACAGAACTTTTAACAGAATTCCAGGCGGGTATTACTATACTGGGAGGAGATTTTAATGTTGCACTCCAGCCCCTGTTAGACTCTTCTTCAGGCACCTCATCATTACCCTACAGATCTCTGAGCAAAATCAACTCCCAGTTACAAGCTCTATGTCTTCACGACTCATGGCGTATAGCACACCCAAACGAAAAAGACTACACTTTCTTCTCGGCCCCTCATACGAAATACTCACGCCTAGACTACCTCTTTCTCTCCCAAAAGGATCTACCTCTCTTAAAATCAGCAACTATCGAACCTCTTGTACATTCGGACCATCACCCGATCACGATTACCCTGACGCTCCCACAGACGAAAACATCCACCAAAATATGGCGCTTGGACTCCACCCTATTGTCCTCTGAGACTGACATAAATTACATAAAATCGAGTCTTATCAATTACTTTAGGGAAAACACTGACCCGGATCTCTCCCCCTTTACAGTCTGGGAGGCACATAAATGTGTGATCAGGGGTGAGTTTATGACTCTCAAGGCTATCCGAAAAAAAGCTCATACAGGCACTATTAATGACCTGATAGTAAGATCAAACAACTTGAACGGGCACATAAACATTCACGAGCCCAGGAAACACTCCTGACACTTACAGACACGAGGAAACAACTCCTTGACCTTCTTAACTGCAAAACTAGGCGCAAATTTATCTTGTCCCAGAAACTCTTCTATGAGCAGGGAAATAAATGTGGGCGGCTTCTAGCTAGGGCTCTTCAGTCAAAGAAAACCAACACAACTGTACACTCCATAAAAGATCAAGCGGGGGCCTCGCACACGTCATCTATAGATATAGCGGCCCAATTCGAAAAATACTATAGGAAACTTTATCATATATCAGGACAACAAGACAGCGCCCCAGGAAACCATTCCAGAGCAACCCTGATTCGGAAATTCCTACAAGAGTTCGGCCCTTCCCCTATGTCAATCGAAACAGCTAATGATCTCAACAATTACATAACAGGGGAGGAACTGAAAAGGGCAATCAAACAGCTGAAACCGGGCAAAAGCCCCGGCCCAGATGGTTTGTCAGCCCCGTACTATACTGCTTTTTCAGAAATTCTCACATCCCCGCTTCTAGCAGCTCTCAACTCACTAGCCAATTCTCCCACCCCGCCCACCAACACACTGGCAGCACATATAACGGTCATACACAAGGAAGGTAAAGACGCCACCTCAGTTCAGAACTATAGGCCAATTTCTCTATTGAATGTAGATTTAAAGCTCTTCTCTAAAATCATAGCTAACCGTCTCCTCCCCCTCCTACCCTTCTGGATTGAGAAAGACCAGGTTGGTTTTGTCCCTGGCCGAGAGGCCAGGGACAACACTATCAAGGCAATTAACATTCACCACTGGCTGTCCTCCAAAAAGATGAAAGGCTTCTTCCTTTCCTTGGACGCGGAGAAGGCGTTTGACAGGCTGGCCTGGGACTATCTGGAAGCGACATTACGTCATCTGGGTATACCCCATCGTATGTTAAACTACATCTTATCTTTATATTCCTCGCCAACAGCAAGAATCAGAGTCAACGGCCACCTGTCAGACGCCTTCCCAGTCCGGAACGGAACGCGGCAGGGATGTCCCCTATCCCCTATATTGTTTATACTTACGCTAGAACCCCTCCTGAATAGCTTGCGGGCAAATGTTAACATCAAAGGCATAACCATCGCTGACCACTCATACAAGTTAGCAGCTTTTGCGGACGACATACTGTTGTTCCTCAGAGACCCCCTGATCTCAATTCCAAATCTACTGAAAGAATTCGACAAGTTCCATTATATTTCTAACTTAAAGATTAATTTTTCCAAATCTCACGCCCTTAATATATCTCTCCCACAAGAGGTTGTCACACTCTGTCAAAACAATTTTCCATTTATTTGGAAACACGACTCAATCAAATATCTAGGGATAATGCTCCCTGCGTGCCTGTCAGATCTTTACTCGAAGAATTTCGGTCCGCTCACTCAGGCAATTGCGTCAGACTTGCGCAATTGGGACAAATCACATTTCTCATGGTTTGGCCGCGCGGCTATATTAAAAATGAATATCCTTCCTCGCGTCTTATACTTGTTCCAAACAATACCCATCAGACTCCCTCCTTCCTTTTTTCAAATAATGAAGAGAGTAACCCAAAACTTCCTCTGGAACCATAAACGCCCCAGAATAAGTTATTTTCAACTCACTAAACCAAAATCAAAAGGGGGCATTGGTCTACCAGATCTCACAAAATACTCACAGGCCTGTCATCTATGCAGAGTAGTGGATTGGGCGGTTCACAGTAGCACTAAAGACTGGGTGAATCTAGAAGACTCCCTAACGGAACTCCAAATCAAAAACACCCCTTGGATAGCCCCACACCGTATCCCTAGTTCACTGAAGGAACATCCACTTATAAGCGCAACTTTACACAGCTTCCGAGAAGCAGCAACACGGCACAACATCTCCTCTAACCCTGGACCACTCACCCCTATCAGACTCAACCCGGACTTCCAACCGGGAATGTCCACACACTTTCTCAGGAATAGATGGCCGTTTACTGAAGTACAAGCCCACCAATTTTTCCAAAGAGGTCTACTACTAGATCGCGATGCTTTGCCCAGATCACCCGACTCAGACACCCTTCCTCATTGGGTCTACCTTCAAATTCGGCACTTCCTCCAGACGATAAACACGGACACCTCACTCGACCGCTCACTCACCCCATTCGAGAGTCTCTGCTCCCAAACCTCGCCGCAACAACATGTCATCTCAGTCACATATGCTCTTCTCTTCTCCTCAATATCACCGAAAGAGGGGACTGCATGCAGAGCCTGGGAGAGGGACCTACAGACAGAATTAACAGAGGAAAATTGGGAAAAGATATTCACACTTGCACATAAAGCGTCATTAAATGTCACGACACAAGAAAACAACTATAAAACAATCTCAAGATGGTACAGAACACCATCATTGGTCCATAAGTACAACAAAGAGACCTCAGACAGGTGCTGGAGATGCAACATTGACATAGGCACATTCCTCCATGTTTGGTGGTCTTGCCCCAGATTACAGAGTTTTTGGACACAAGTACACAACATCATTTCCCAGGTCACGAATGACCAGCTAGACTACTCGCCTGCGAGATTTCTGCTTCACCACTCTGATATTCCTACTCCAGTTTATAAAAAATCGCTGTCTATGCACATGCTTAACGCAGCCAAACTATGTGTACCAGTTCACTGGGGATCCCCAAACATCCCCTCTATATCAGAGTGGTTCAAACGTATTGAGAAGATAGCAGAAATGGAGGAATTAATACATATTGCGAAAGACACCCCACATAAGTTTGCCAAAACTTGGGGACACTGGAATGAATTTAAGGATTCAGAGAATTATAAACTGTTCCTAAGGCCCCATCAGGTAGGAACACCAGAGAATCAAACTGGTTGAGCTCGACCACTGCGGGCGGTGGAAGCCGGAGAGGCAAACATACCTGTTACTCCCCCACTTCCTTCTTACTCTTTCTCATTCTGTACCCCCCACCCCCCCTCCCTTTGCCCCCCCCTCTCTACCTTCCTATACTTACCCACACAAATATCCCCCCTTTAATACACAGCCACGCATTTGGCACCCTCAGCGACCATTGACACTTTAGACAGTATAGTAATTTACTCCCAACCCACCTCATACTTGATGACCGACTTACCTTAGGACAAAACCCGGTATCATTTCATGGACATGACAAAGGACCTCTTACTCAGACCTACTCCGACGCAACATGTCAACGCTACTTCAGACATCTAAACGGTTGGGAAGGAATTTGCTACATGATATGTTGTAGAAGAATGTGTAACTTTCCTACCTGGTGTACGAGTTTTGTCCCAGAATCTCGATCGCAATCCCGAGACGAAGTTGGAGATATTCTGAATGTGCTTCATTTCAATTTATGTTATGTACTGTACTGTAATGTTTATGCACGCATGTTACGTGCACTTTCGCTGTAATCATTGCACTTTTCTTTTCTAATAAAAAATTTTGAATGGAAAAAAAAAAAAAAAAAAAAAAAAAAAAAAAAGATAACAATACAGATGCAACAAATACATTTACGATATTGTGGGACCATCATCACAGATGAGGTGCATAGAAAGAAAACAGATTGTGGTTATATCATATTGAGCTTTTACCATAATCTGAAAATAATTAAACTAAACAGAAAGCAGTGAAACTAGTAGAACAGAGCAACAATCTGACAGTAACTGGATGGATCCTGAGTTAAGGGTTAGTTGCGAAAGCAATATATACCAGGATATTAGCATTTCCCAAGATTAAGTAAAATAACACATCATAGGATCTGGGGTAGCTACTGAATGGAGAAAGGGGGGGAGGGGAAGAAGGAGACACATACATAAAGAAATAAAAGGGTGAAGAGGGGGGGAGGGGGGGATATGGGGTTCTTGTATAGAGTCCCTGAGGTAGGAGGATCCAAGGGGTAGTCCCGGAGGACAGTAGGTTGCTGGGCGCAGATTAGATAGTAGATGGGGGGGAATCTGTCTCCGAGTTCAATTGTCGTGTGCCGTAGTAGAAAAAGGTGAAGTGGTCCAAGTTAATGATGTCTACCGGAAGAAGAGTGGCAGATATGAAGGGAAGCCACATCGCATAAAAGCGAGATTTAAATTTTTCGTCCCGGAAGTTAGCGTTACATCGGTCCTTGTATAAGAGTGAGAGGAGTTGTTTCTGTGTCTGAGCGACGGAGGGAGGGAGAGATGAAGTCCAGCTCTTTAGAATGGATTTCCTGGCTAGTAGTAAGCATAACAGAGACCAGTCCACGTGAGAAGGTTTGTATGTTGTGCAGCTTGTGGGCACGCGGCTTCTGATGGAAGACCATGGAAGCAGGAGGGGGTCCCAGTATCCAAAGATGAGGAGGAGGGGGTCCTTTGGCAATTTCAGCAGGGTTACTTTGAAGATGTAGGAGAGGATCCGGTCCCAAAAAGATGAAATAAAGGAGCAGGACCAGAAACGGTGAGCCAAAGAGGGCCTGTTTTGGAGACAGTGGGGGCATTTGGTACTGTCCCGAACGGTGTTGGATGGAAGGAAGGGAAGGTATGCCCTGTGGGCAATTTTCAGTTGCGATTCTCTCCATAGCTCGTTAGGGGTTAGGCGGTAAACTTTGTTAAGGCCTTGCAGAATTTTATCCACTAAATCCGGGTCCGGAAAGTCTTTCTCCCAGTTGGCGACTGATCAGGATGTTAGTGGAGAAGAAGTTCGCTGGAGCAAGGGTTTGTAGATGTCTGAAATTTTATAAGTATCGTCCATGAGCAGTCGATCCAAAAAGGTTAAAGGGAAACGTTTACGTTCCTCGCTGCAGATATCCTTTAAGTAACTGACGCATTGCCTGTAGTGGAAGGCGTGAGCTGGCGGAAGGGAGAACCTTTCCGCTAGGACTGAAAAGGGCAGAGGGCGACCAGAATCCAGGTCGCAGAGTGTAGCAAAACTTGTGATACCCTTCTCTTTCCAGATGCAGAATGGCTTGTGGAGTAGGCCAGGGGAGAAGGTGGGGTTTCCTTGTATCGGGAGGTGTCTGGAGACAAAAGGGGGGAGTTTGAGGCATTTCCTGGTTTCCCTCCAGGCTATGGCAGTGTCCCTGAGTAGGAGATTATGTTGAAGCAGTGGTGGTACCAACTTCCACCTGCAGTGGAGGAGCGCTGTCAGCGAAAGTGGGGAGACCATGGCGGCTTCCATGGAGTAGTTGGAGTATCTTGAGGATTGAGAGATCCAGTCCAGGCCAGTTCGCAATAAACATGACAGATTATACAATCTTATATTAGGCAGGCTGATACCCCCCTCGTGTCTGGGAAGATGCAACTTATTTAAGGCTATACGTGGGCATTTGCCCTGCCATATAAAGGAAGAAAAAGCCGATTCCAGGATTTTGACGTCCTTATGAAGAAGAAGCAAAGGGATGGTTTGTAGAGGGTACAGTAGCCTGGCAAAGCTAACCATTTTTAGCAAGTGGCATCTTCCCAGAAGCGAGAGAGGCAGATCCATCCAGTTTACCATTTCCTGTGAGATTTTCGTGATCAGGGGGGGATAGTTGAGGTGATAAAGGGAGGAGGGCAACTTTCCAATTTTAATACCTAGGTAGGTGATGTAGGATCTGGCGATCGAAAAGATAGAGTTTTGTGTCCAGGGGGGTTTGCGAGAAGACCCTATCAGGAGAATTTCGCTTTTACCATAGTTTATACGAAGCCCTGAACAGGATCTGAAGACGTCAAAGACCTCTTTGATGGTGTGCATGTCGGAAGAGGGGTCCGACGTGAAGATGAGCACGTAATCTGCAAAAAGGGAGGTGCGCAGGTCATGTTGGCCAATGCGGATACCATGAAGAGGGGCTTTTTGGGTCAAATATCTGGATAGAGGTTCTAGGGCGATATTAAAGAGGAGCGGGGGGGTGGGCAGCCCTGGTGAGTGCCTTTATGCAGATGGAAGTCATCCGAGAGAATTCCAGCTGCAACTAATTTAGCTGCTGGGGAAGAGTACATGGCTTTGATGAGGTGACAGAAGTGCCCAGAGAAGCCCATTTCGGACAGAGTCATAAAGAGCCATTCAAAACTGACATTGTTATAATGGCAAAATCCCCATCCGGGTTGTTTTTAGCATGTTCCAAAGCGAGCATAACCTTACAGATATTCAAGGTGGCAGTTCTGCCTTTCACTAAGCCAGATTGGGCAGGATGGATTAGGGAGGGTACAATGGCAGCTAGTCTTGTGGCAATGATTTTGTCAAAACCTTTCTTGGCTGCCTGCCATTCAGATCTATTGTCGAGGGAGTCGTTAGTGGAGAGGGATCTTTGGGCTAGATGTAGTCGCGCACTGGCCCGTTTGTAATGTGACAGGGCGTTTCTCTTAAAGGAGGTTGCATTAGAGATGATCCGGCCCCTGAGAAACACCTTGCCAGCATCCCAGAAGAGGTTCAGGGAGTCCGAATGGGGGGAGTTTGCCTCCGAGTATTCGCGCCAGGAGTCTGCCATAAAGTGTTGAAAGTCGGGGTTGTTGTGGAGATACGAGGGGAAGCGCCACAGTCTTGGGTGGGGGGGGGGGGGAAGATCCAGATTGTCAAGTCTAACTGAAATCGGGGCATGGTCAGAGATAGCTATGTCAAGTACTTCTGCTTCAGATAACATGGGGATGAGATTGTCAGAGCCAAAAAAATAGTCGATTCTCTAGAACATATTATGGGGGTGTGAATAAAAAGTGTATTCCTTGTCTGCCGGGTGGGTTAGGCACCATAGATCGCGAAGATGAAGAGATTCCATGGTGGAGGCAAAGTGGGAGGGAGTAGAGAGAGCGCTTTTCAACCTGTGGATTGGGGGAGGGGATCTGTCGTCCGTAAAGTCACCGCTAACTAAATGGGGGGTCTGGGTGATGCGGAGGAGCCAGGAGGTCAGGTCGCTATAAAAAGATTTGCTAGGGTTATTAGGAGCGTAGACATTAGTGATCACTAGTTCTGTGGTTCCCAGGCGGACATGTATTGAAAGGAGCCGGCCTTGAGAGTCTGAGTGCGTGGACAGCACCTCGCAGGGGAGGTTTTTGTGGATCAGCAGGAGAACACCCGCTTTACGGCTAATGGCATCGGAGCCTGGGACTTTGCCGACCCAGAGTTTCTTCATGCGATGAAAATCTGGAGCGGATAAATGGGTTTCCTGTAATAGGGCAATATCCGTTTTCAACCTTTTTAGTTGCCGGAGGACTTTCATTCTCTTATTAGGAGACCTAAGGCCTTTCACGTTCCAGGATACTATTCTCATGTCAGGGGGGCCGAGAAAAGGAATTGGGCCGATTTTAAAGATTTCTCGCCAGATGGTGGGCAGGGCAGGAGGAACCTTAGACCAAGTAGGAGGGACCTGGTGGGGCTGTGGGACATGTTTGGTATGGTGACCAGAGAGGGGACGTTGTCTCCGACAAAGGGTAGGGGGGGGGACAAGGGAGGTGGGGAGTAAACTGAAACACAAACAAAAACATGAACACTTGAGCGAACTTCGCTTTTTTCCACATGGAGTCACTGTGTAGGCCAGCCCCAGTGCACGACCCTATGGTATAGGACAAGAGCGTCCGGGCGGTGAGCATGAACAAGGGTGTGACTGTAAACTAAGAGCCAAAGAGGACACGTGCCAGGGTGTAGCATTAGTCATGCACAGTGAGTCCAGGGGGAGTAGAATACAATCAAAAACATGTGGACAAAGAGTTTCATACAAACGTGCAATGTAAACCTTTCAGTACAAAGACCCAAGAGAGTGGAGTGATCCACAGGTATAACATATAAAATATAAACTATAAAGTATAAAGCACAAAAGTACAAAATGGCCGTAAATGCGGCAGGACCACTTCTAGCCGAAGCCAGGAAGCCAGGATGCCGAGCGAGGCAGGGGTGGCCAAGAATGACGTTAGTGCGTCTGCCATATGGGAGCAGAGCCTAAGGTCGATCATAACTAGGTACAACAGGCATAACAGTGACCGTGCCTGATTGGAAACAGTAGATAATAAAATAACTCACAAAGCCAAGTCAGGCTGGTGTTCCTGGTGAAAGGGTCACCGGTGAAGTGAAGAGAGGAGGATCCAAGGGGACCGACATATCATCACCGAGGGGTACCACGATGATGGTGGTCCGGGGCAGAAGGCCTGAAGCGTTTGGGCGAGTCCTTTTGGGGGCTCCTTTGGTCCAGGGAGCGATTGAGCGATGAGGACTTGGAGGGGGTGTGGGGGTGCGTACCCGGGTGAAGAGAGCGTAGGAATGCTTCCGCTTCAGAGGGAGCTTGGAAGGTCAGTTGGTCGCCATTTGGAGCCTTGAGGCGAAGGACAGCCGGAAAGGCCAGGGAGAACTTGAGTTGCATTTTGAAAAGTTCAGAGCACACCTGCTGGAATGCTTTCCTTTTCTTGGAGACCTCAATAGAGTAATCAGCAAGATTCCGTCAAGTTGGAGAGAGCGAGTTTGCCTGAACTTCTGCAGGATCAGGGCCTTGTCAGAGTAATTGAGGTACTTTGCGATTATGGGTCTAGGGGATTTGCGTTCAGGTGCGGACCCATACGATGGGCTCTTTCAACCGTGCAGGGGCCCGGAAGGCCCAGGGCTTCTGGGATGCGCACTGCACAAAAGTCAGATAGCTCGGAGGTCTGTAGCAACTCGGGAATGCCTACGAATCGCAGATTACTCCGTCTGGCCCTATTTTCCAAATCATCGAGTTTCTGTAGGATGTATTGATTTGTCCTGTCCTGGGAGCGCTCCGTGGCTTGGGCCTGGTAAAGTCCCTCTTCCATATCTGACAAACGGTGTTCCAGGTCATTTAGTCTGGTGTGATGCTCGCCTATTTGGGCCTTGAGCTGTTGCATGCCTGCATTCTCAGCCTTTTCCACAGATGCAGTTATCATGGGGGATAGGAGAGCAGCCACAGCCTGGGCAATGCGCTCTGTAGTGGAATCCCCAGCTGGCTGTGTGGAGACAGTGCCCTGGGATGGAGGGGCTGGAGATGCTGGTAAGGGTTGTGGAGGGGGGGGGCAGGGTCACAGCTCACCTCCATGTCCGTTGCGCGCTGTGAGGAGAAGGGAGCTGAGTAGGCCGAAGCCGGGGCCTCGATTTGCAGCCGTTTTTTTTCCACAAAGCGGTCCATGACTATGGGGGGCGATTCCCGAATGTATTCCGGTGGGTGCCTGGCCGCTCAGCGGGATTTAAATGCCGATTTTAGGGTCGTGCTGTGGGAGCTGATGAGGAGAGCAGTCACTCCATGCGGCGCCGGAACCGGAAGTGTTTACAGTTCTAATACAATGCATACAGTGTACACAGTATATAATACAGTGTGCACAGTTTCTAACACACTTCGGGTGGTGTACACAGTATATAATACAGTGCAGCTGGTGTACCATTTCTAATACAATGCATGTGGTGTACACAATATATAACATAGTGTAGTGTGCTGTGAAAAGAAAAAATCCTCATCATGTCCGGAAGGCCACCAAGGAGAGGCAGGCGCTCACAGGCCACTAAAAGTGGACAAGTAGCCTAAACTATTACTATCACTGTTCTTCTTTCTCATTCCCTCTCCATTTCTAAATATGAACCTTCAGACAATCTGAATCTTTGTGTTTAGGAAATCACCACCACATCCTGGTTCCTAAGGGCATTAAAACTATGCACACACATTTGACATCCTTTCTAAATACTGTATGAGGGCACCACACCATATGCAAAGATTAATAATAATAATGCACAAAAAATTCCAAAATCGACATGGTTTTGTTTTTTAAAACAAAATCATACATGGTTTATTTTTTTATTTTATTTAGCCAGCTCTTATTGCTAGTTAATCAGCAGTGTCACTGCTATGGTCATTGACAATACATTGTTATGACAAAATATGTTTAGCCCTGGCAAATCATCTCACAAGCTTTCTTGGCAACTCTAATGACAAGCCACACACAAAGGGATTTTTTATCATCGAAGCCTTTATACACACGTACAAACACACACTCAAGTTTGGTGCCCCAAGGAGTAACTCTAACTATTTTACAGGCCACTTTCTTGTTAAACTTCCTTGTTAATATTGTGATAATATGTAAAAGCCAATATACAGTATCTCACAAAAGTGAGTACACCCCTCACATTTTTGTAAATATTTTATTATATCTTTTAATGTGACAACACTGAAGAAATGACAGCTTGTATAATGTCCATACACATGGTCAGATTTTCCTATGGAAAATGTTCGATGGGAGCCTTTAGTCAAAAAATCCGACCGTGTTTAGGCTCCATCTGTCAGTTTCCATTGGAATTTCCATCGCACAAAATTTGAAATCTGGTTCTTAAATCTTCCAAACACAAAATTCGTTTGCGTAAATTCCGATTGTGTGTACACAAATCCGACGCACAAAGTGCCCTGCATGCTCAGAAAAAATTACGAGACGGAAGCGACGTCACGCTGCAATTTTTTAAATAGTTTAATGCAGTGCATTCTCTTCTTCTTTAGAATGCTAGAAGAATGAAGTTGTTTCGCTGCTCATATTCACACAGAGTTCTCACAAACTGATTTATTTATTATTTCTCGTGATCTCATGAATAATATTAATTTTTTTTGTCAGATCTCTATAACAATGTTTATAATTTTTTTTTTTTTTTTTTATCAAGATCTACATTTTTTTTATTCTAGTGCTCTCCATAATATTATTTCTTGTTTTGTGTGTCAGGTTAACACAACACCATTATTATCTTGTTACAGTGACAATGGGGGTTAGTTACTAAAGGCAAATCCACTTTGCACTACAAGTGCAATTTCAGTGCAGTTTCAACTGCACTTTTACAGTGCACTTGGAGTGCAAAGTGGAATTTCGTTTAGTAAATAACACCCACAGTGCTTTATAATTTGCCACAATCATGCCATTTTCATGACTCCACAAAATTCATTCATGGTGATGAAAATGATGAATATTTTTGTCAGTAATGAATTACATATATTAACAACAAACTGTGACAAATTTTGAGTCAAAACTACTTTCTAAGTCAGCCGGACTTTACGATGAAAAAGTCAGCTGGAGCCCACACACGATCGAATTGTCCGGCATACTGTGGTCCAGCGGACCAAGTCCGCCGGACAATTCAATCGTGTGTACGCGGCATTAGAGTGCAGGGGTCAGGAGTAAGTATCGCAGAGTTCAGAAATCAGTAATAAGTTAGCAGTAAATAATGCAAAGTGATGGGATCAGAAGTCATGCAGAGTTTGGAGATCAGCAGTATGTAACAGAACACAGAATGCAGGGGTCAGTGGTAAATAATAGAGAGTCCAAAGGTCAGTAGTAAGTAATGCAGAGTTTAGAGGTTAGCAGTATGTAGTGCAGGATGCAGGGGTCAAGATTAAGTAATGCAAAGTTCAAAGGTCAGTAGTAAGTAATGCAGAGTTCAAGGTCATTAGTAAGTAACAGGCAAGATGATGGAGAAAATATCAAACATGATTATAAAGAAATCAAAACATTATACTTTCCTTTTAAAAGTAGTGAGGAAATATAAAGTGGAACATTTAAGAAAAAAAATGCTTCTTGCCTGCCAGCTAATTTAGATTGCACACTATGTACATGGGTTGAATAAATAAAAATAAAAAAAACACACACAAAAAAAAAACAACAACACACAAGCGTTGCCGTGGGATATAGTTGGTGAAGTGAAATGCATTAGATACTGAGACTTCTGGTGACGCCATTTCTTGGATTTTGGAATGTAAACTGCAGATTGCACTGTGTTTTATATGCTTGTCATGAAAAACTAACATGTGAGTTGATATTATTTTATTTTAATAAAACCTTTTTAAATTATATCACGTCATGTATGCCCTATTTTTTATCCTATGAGTACATTTAACTATTGGGAACATGTGGAAGAGGATAAAGACACGTCTATAAAAAGATATACTTCACCAGTACAGGCAGTCTTTACATGGATAGCTGGTGGGTGAGGGCACAAGAGGAAAGGGAGCACAGGCCTTTGCCATACATTTCTGCATGGATTGCACTTTTTAAAGTACTTCTTCTGCACAGATAGCACTTCAAAGGAATTATTGTGATATTGAAGAATCACAGCACTATATATACTCTTATTGTTATGCTTTGTCATTTGTTATAGCAGATATTATTGAATATATTGTATTCTATATATTTTATTGAGCACAGACAGTGCAGGAACGTTCCATACAAATTTTTAAAGAGTACACATCTTTTTCTTGCAGCAGACAAAACCTAATTTAGTTTTAATTAATTTGAGCACACCGTGGGGACACTTATAGAATGATTATAAAGAAACACTTCATATGTTCAAAACCTTATACTTTCCTTTTAAAAGTAGTGAGGGAATTTAAAGTAGAAAATTTTTTGAGAAAAAAAAATGCTTCTTGCCGGCCTGCTAGTTTAGATTGCACACTATGTACACGGGTTGAATAATAAAAAAAAACACACATACAATAAAAATAAAAAAACACACAAGCTTTGGCTTGGGATATAGTTGAACAAAAGTAAAAAAAGAAAAATCTAAACAATTCCTCCATCCATGCCAAAACAGCACAAATGGAGGAATCGTGTGAGATTGCAAGTACAGGAAAGAAAAAGCAGGAGAGAAAAGTGCCAAGCCAATCCTTTAAACAGCTTAGGAATTTATTCAGTATATAAGTATAAAACAACACTAAAAACTTGTGTGAAAAATGTTGGAGCACTTGAGTGCTAGAGCGGATGGGAGCTTCCACGTGCAGTGTCAGAGGAGCACAGGAGGACCGCCTGGAAGTCTCTATCTGTCTGGAAGTCTCTATCTATTACTCCGACCTAGAGATACACAGCCGATGTCTCCATGAGGCTTACTGAGGCCCCAGCGCTCCTGTGCTCCTGTGACACTGCACGTGGAAGCTCCCACCTGCTCTAGCATTCCGCAAGTGCTACAACATTTTCCACCCAAGTTTTTAGTGTTGGTTTATACTTATATACTGAATTAATTCCTAAGCTGTTTAAAGGATTGGCTTGGCACGTCTCTCTCCTCCTTTAGCTTTCCTTTTGTTCACAGTGATCGGGTGACTATACCTGAAGCAGCCTCACTCCCTTTACAGCCTCAGAGACTCAGAGACACATTTTTAGGGTTTCATCCCCCAGAACTTTCAATCCAATCACCATTCACATAGTTGCACCTTCACGTATAAGCATGCAGATGCATGCCTTTTCATTAAAATTTTAAACTTTAATCTTTTTCATCAGATGGTTTATCGCTGAACATTATACCAATATTGTGTATTTGTTTCCTCCTATTGTAAGTACACATTCTGTCAACAGCTGGTTTGGCTGCCAAACCAGCTGCTGACCAAACCTTTGCTTGTAATCACGCTGAATACCATTAAAGGTCCAGTTCACCTCTAGTCTGCTAATATTGTTTTCAAACTGAAGCCCTGATAAAAGGGGTAGTTTTGGAGCCCCAAAATGCACTAGCTACCTTTTGGATTGTTCTCCTGACCTTTATTGCCCATATTTTAATTTGAACCCCCTACGTAGTGCTGTATCTGGACCTTTTAGTAGTGTGGCACTTCAGTTTTACATTTATATTCATTGCACTGTAGGGAGTTTATGGAGGTCCTCTGGGGTGTAGAAGTCACCTGTCTAGGAACCAGATCAACTTCATTAACAGCAATACCTTAAGATAAGGGAGCAATTTTATTAAGATAACCTTATGGGACTAGAACTATTTTTCCACTTTCAACTGCATGTGATGCAGGGCCGGTGCTACCATTAGGCAAACTAGGCAGCTGTCTAGGGCGCACTGCTGCCTAGGGCGCCCAGCCACTGGTGTTTCTACTGACTTCTCTCTGCAGTGAAATGGATATTTTATAGATAGGCAACTCCTATCTTCATATTGATTAGTGGTTCCAAATTAATAATAACTACTAAGCAGTAGGGAACCGACACAAAAGATACGCTCAGCATATTTCCAAATGCTGGAAATGCCGTTCTTCTTTATTATGACGCATTTGAAGGTTTTTATACACATGATTACGTAGGTATCACATTAATATTACAATTGTACGTTTATGGTAACAAAGGCTGTTACATAGGCAGGCTAATTCTAATCAGGACTCGAAAGAATGCAAAACATGTACTGAAAACATTATTAGTGCCGTGTGCACAGTGAGGGCATTGTGCAATACATATAAAATAGAATACAATTATATACAGTACCTACAAATTTCCATTACAGCAGTAAACAACTTAGCCCTTGTACACATGGTCGGACATTCCGATCACCAAATCCGTTGGATAATTTCAGACAGATTTTGTCCGAAACTGGTGTTGCATACACACGGTCGGACAAAGTTGTCGGAATTTCCGTTCATCAAGAACGCGGAGACATAAGCTGCGTACGACGGGACTATAAAAGGAAGTTCAGCACCATGTGTGGCACCCTTTGGGCTCCTTCTGCTGATCTCGTGCTTATCACGTGTTAGTAGAAGTTTGGTTAGAGGCGATTCGCGATTTTCAGATTTGTGCTTCAGATTGTTACTGCTCTTCAGTTTGTGCTTGTGGGTGCGTATCTGCTTATCAGTGCGTGTACTCAGTTTGCATTTGTTTGTCATTGCGACCTATATCTTGATATAGTACGCTTTGATTTTCAGTGCTTATTTTCCGCTTGTTTCTGGTTTTCAGTTCTTTCTTTCAGGCCTTGCTGTTTATCTGTGCTTTCTGTTAGTCCGTTCTGACCAGCCGACCGCTTTAAAGCCATGTTTTATGTACGTACTCATCGTAGAGTTCGTGCTGTGCAGGGGCTTGGGGTTGGGCTTTTAGCTTTGACACAAGCCCAGTCCATGAACAGGGCGAGGAGGAGTTCATGGAGCAAGAATTGGTTGCTCCAGGGTGACCAATTCTCGCACATGCCTTTGCTTCGTGAGATCCTTGAGGATAATCCTGATGATTTCAGGAATTATCTCTGGATGATGGACCCCGTTTCTCACCGTCTGCTGGCTTTGCTGTCCCCTTATATCAGCAGGCAGGATACCTGCATGCGGCAAGCCATCACTCCGGAGCAGAGGCTAGTTGCCACGTTGCGGTACTTAACGACAGGGAGAAGCCTTCAGGACCTGAAGTTCTCCACAGGCATCTCCCCCCAGGCTCTGGGTATCATTATTCCAGAGACCTGTTCTGCCATCATACAGGTCCTGCAGAAGGACTATATTAAGGTAAGATTTTTCCTTTAACATCACATTCTATGTATATAAGGTTTGCTAATGTATTGTAATGCATTGATAGGTGCTGGTGAGGCTGAATTTGATGGACACTAGTGGGCTGCATTTGATGGGCGCTGGTGGTGCAATTGATGGGCGCTGGTGAGGCTGCATTTGATGGGTGCTGGTGAGGCTGCATTGATAGGTGCTGGTGAGGCTGCATTTAATGGGTGCTGGTGAGGCTGCATTTGACGGGCACTTCATCAAAAAAGTTGGGTTATACATGGCCAGGGCAAAGGGGGTGGAGTCACAGTGGAGCCAGGCAGGGGGCAGCAAAATGAGTTTTCACCTAGGGTGTCCAAAATCCTTGCACCCACCCTGATGTGATGAGACAGACACTTTTTGGCCAACAATTTTCCTCCCAACTCCTTCAATCGAGAATAGCGAGCAGAGTGATGTTGACAGATCCACCGATAATATTAAATTTTGTCCAGTTCTTCGGAAACCATCCAAAATTTACTGCATGTCCAGCTTCAGTCTTACCAAAAATGTGCCATTTCTGCAGAAGAGATGGGCAGGACTAATTTTCTCTGCTGAAATACCCTGACGGTGTGTAATTTTAGCTCTTGCTTTTTAGATCATTTGTATTTCCAACACACATCATTTACAGCATAGCAAAAATGCTAGCCAGATTGAAATGTGGAGAGGTAACCAAGAGTGCTGCCTGCAAGTTATAACTATGAGATATTTATGTGCATTATTTTTTATTTACTTAAGTAAAATATTATAGCCCTAAATCTATACATACAGTGAATACAAAAATGCAACTGATGAACAAATGTTTTACATGTGAAAGGCCAGAGAAAGACCAAGAGACAGAAATAGTCCAATAAAGCTGGACTTACACCTGTAGTATTACATTAGAAAATTGTTGTTTGCAAGAAATTTGATTGATTTACTAATAGTTCAACGTGGACAGTTCGACATAGTCAACAAGAGCCAGTGAAAAAAAGTTTGAAGGACAAGGAATTTATTTTATTTATTTTAATTTCTAATTGTTTAATTTGCTCTAAGCGGAGAAAAAACATGACTAATCTTAGTGCATGCACTTGTCAAAGTTTATCCTGAAGTAAAATGTTCATTAAAAAAAATCAAGACATTGACATGGTACTCAAATGATAAGGTATTCAAAATCAGTCTAGTCAATTATTTAAATAGTTTGATGATGCTGGAACCTTAAGTAGCTATTACTTTGTACCTGCCATTGGTTTATTTTAAACAATACGGTTATGTTCCCCATGGTGTATCTAAGTGGTATGGGGGCTGCTTCGATGCACCGAAAGACTTCCAAGGAACCCTCAGCTTGTAAATATCATGACAGGATCAGAAAATTGTCACACAAAAAGTTTTATTTTAAGAAATAAAAAAAGTTATCTAGCTACAACAGATTTATAAATAAATGAGGGAACCCATTAAAGTGAATAATTATTGCTGACCATAGATATCTGAAGTAATGGTTGGATCAAAAAATTGTAGCACCACACCATAGCATGTAATTCCAGAAAAAAACCATTTTATTTGAAATCTGTAGTACAGTTGATAACCAAGACGTTTCAGGGGCAAATCCTGAACCATTCATCAGGGCTACAGTTAGAAAATCATATTGCACACAAAAATAAGAAGTAAAATAACAGACGAATAAAACATCCTATTATAAATTATATGTAAATCCATAAATAAAAAGTAGATGATAAAAAAATAAAATAAAAAAATAGGTGTAAATAATTGAATATTTTTTTTTATTAATCTGTTCTTATACTCTTTACTTTTATGTGCAACCTACATTTCTTATACATTTTTATATCATACTTTAGCCTTGATGAAAAAGCGTGTCCCCCAAAGCATGTTGGCTATCAGTGTATTACAGATTTAAAATAATCTTTTTTTATGGAATTCAACTTTTTGGTGTGGTGCTCCAATTCTTTTGACCCAACCATTACCTCAGGAATCTAAGGTCAGCATTATTTATTCACTTTAATGGTTGCCAGGATTTATTTTTAAATCTGTTGTATCTAGAGAACTAACGTACCCAGAGAAATGTCAAAATCCATGCTATAGCAAAACCGGTATGGTGTTAAATGAATAGCTAATTATTGGTGCAATGGACACTAGTCAGGCATGTAAAATAGAGACCAGTTCATAAAGGACACAGAATAATCTGTCTATAGCAGACAATATAAATACTGTTTATATTATCAACCGCACAATCCCCCTCAGGCCTCCAAATCAATATGACAAGCTGATGATCACTGAAGGTTTTATCTAAGGAAAGACTCTAGAGATTAAGGAGTGACCCCTGACCTGGTGGATTTTATTTCTCAAGTGTCTTACAAGAGTCAGCAGGGAATAGGAAGGTTTAAACGTAACGGAGAATGAAAATCATCTCAATAACATGGACCTTCTGTGGCAAATAAAGAGAATTTCAGCACCTGCCGAATAATAAATGCCAATTATACATAAGGGAGAAGGAAGGTCAGGGGTCACTCCACAGTTTATTGCTTTCTGCCCCTAATGATTGCTGTTGTGTAGGAAGTTAACCCCTTAGATGCCACAGGGGCAGCTTCCTGCTAAATTAAGCAAAACCTTTTCCATCACGCTTAATTAGCTGTGTGAATTGCAGTCTAAAGGAGATGCATTAACTGGGAAAATATGATGAATTGTTATGCGAGGTGGACAGCACATCACCATACCCTCGTTATGGAGTTTGAAGTCAAGGAGCTGCAGCTCAAGGGGCTGTTCAAATAAAATCGATCTAGATTATGGCTTTAAATGATGACAGAAGTATGATTGCCATAGACAGGTTTTAGGTAAGGTGTGTTCATTGATGTTTAGGGAAATATCTGGCAAGGAGTCTTACAGTAGTTGACGTATAATATGAGAATGAAAGCTCATTTGTGTAAACTGAATTTTTCCATTTTCTTAAAAAAGAACGAAAACAAAAAAATGTTTATAGTGCACCTTCACTTTATATTCCTTCTCACTCTTGACCCTAACATGAGGGTTTTTTCTTTTTTTTAACTGGGACTATTTTTTGACAGGTACGGGCTCCCACTTCTTTAATTCTTGCTTAAGTGAGTATTACTTCACTCGTTCTGCCCACCACCCCAGTCCGCAGCCTCCTAGGATACATCACACGTTTTAGGAGGCTGCAGCACTAACCTCACTGCGCTGCATGATCTTGAACTTTTGCAATAGGAAGCAACAGTGAGATGAACTGGTTGCTGGAAGACAGCACTGCACTCAAGAGACTGGCAAGTCAGCAACTACAGTATTAATAGCTACTGACTTCATTTATTTTTATTTTTTTAGAGACATATTTGAGAGACATATGGAGTATGCCATTGCTGGTCTCCTTTTGAAACTGTTAGTTTGCCAGGCTGTTATGTCGACCCATTGGTAACCAGATTGGAATGCCAAGTATGCAAGGAAATGATGAAAGTCAAAAGCTCTTATTTGCATATCAGTTCAAGGTTAGGGATTCAAAACAGTAAAGTGAATCAGTTACAAAAATGTAACTTTAAAATACAGATATCCTGTAAAAAAATAAAAATAAATGAAAAGTTAATACTTACAGATTTCCCCCGCTGCCAATTTAATACATTTAATACAAAGACATGCTGGGAGGTTTATCAGATCCTGTCTAAATTCACCCTAGTATATGTATGAATGTGTGTTAGGGACCATAGGTTGTAAGCTCCTTGGGGGCAGGGACTGATGTGAATGTACAATGTATATACAAAGAGCTGCATAAATTGAAGGTGCTATATAAGTACCTAAAATAAATAAAAAAATAAATACATTTAAGATCGCCATAGATTAATTGACATTTGGCAGGTTCAGCAGCGACCAGTCATATTTTGATCCCATGGTGCCCCCGTGGGTCTCTGAGTGGAGTAGTTCCACCCGTCACCCTGCTCAGCCAGGCTTTACTTCCAGTCACACATTGCAAGACTATGAACAGTCCATCAGCTTGTTTTTGTTATTTTTATTGAGGGGATTTAACTTGGATGGGGAAAAGGGACATGGGATGCCCAGATAATTGATCTTGTTAGTTTGAATAAAAGATTATTGAATCTTTACTGGCAATCGCTAAAGCTCCATACTTCTCCAGCACAGTTCTTGAGTCCTCTCCACTTTCTGTACTGCACAATCCTAGATTCCTGACACTGTTAACACATGATTAGGCCTCACTCTGAATAAGTCACCACTGTTCAATATCCGCCATTTGCTGGCAGGGCTCTGTAGTCCACTTTGATGTACCAATAGCGATGAAAAGAGTACTTTTTGTGCTAAATGAATCTTGGTGGACTAATGATCCCACAAAGTCCTGTGCAAGTCCTGCCAACCCTCCCAACTACAGCAACTTGACTCAGCGACATCAGTGTCACTCCCTCTGTCTCTGCATCCACTCTTGGCATGTCTCTCCCAGATCTTCTCACCGTGCCTATCAGTCACCGACCCCGGAATAGATCCCTCCTAGTGACTTGCCTGGCAATGCTCCTCGCTGTCCTCTTCCTGCTCCTGTTTACGAGAACCCAGAGATAGCGTTGTATGAAGGGGTTTTGTCCCAGCTCTCGAGCTCCAGGCCCAAGGTCACCTACCAGAAAGGGGGCTTCCTCCAAGGCTACGAAAGTGATGGAACACTCCATCACTAGTTCTTCCACCCGAGCAACTCCTCCCACAGCAGGCTGACCATGAGTATATATAGGAGGCCTGCCACCTGCAAATCCAAGCTGGTATTTAGTTAGGGCTCCCAGATACACCCCATGCCACTCCAATGCTCTGCCCTGCCTCTTTTTCAGAACCTTCCAGAAACAGAATAGGCACCAGAGAGATGAAGTGCAAGTCAGTCACCTACTGCTACACTCAAAATCACTGCCAGCCTCCAGATCAAAACAAACAGGCCTAGCTAACAGCTAGGCCTGCCTAAATTTACCTCCACTGGCTGTAAAAAACTCAACACATGTATGACCATTCCTGATTCACGAAGTTGATTTAACAATCGACTTCTGTTGAACGGGAATGTTGAAAAACATTGTTGTTCGGCGACTGCAGCCAATCAGCTGCAGAAGCTGATCAGTGTATTTTGACAATAAATCCTGCTTTTAGAATACAATGGCACAGCAGGGAGGATTCCCCTGTTCCAATTATGGCCAGCTTTAGGAGTAATTGCGGATTTATATTTTTTTCTGAACCCAAACATGTGGAGGAGTGTCAATATTTTATGTCTTCCACTGAGCTTCTTGGTTTTTCCTACTGACTCCCACTATACTACTGTGTCCATGTGACATGGGAGTACACAGGAGGAACCTACAAGAACTGGCTATAGTAGCAGATACAGAAGTTTGAAATCCATGGAAGTGTCGGTTTTTCAAAAGACACTTTAGGTAAAATTCAGTGGATCATTGTTGGGCGGCAGAGGAAGAGAGGAAAAATGTAATATTAACTAGTTCTTTAGAGGTAAGTCTGTATTTTTAGATTACATTTTTATGACAGTTACATTCAGAAATGTAACTAGAACCTTCAGGACCCCAGCGCAAGAAAACACGAAGGCCCCCCTGACTGCCGGGGCCTTTTCCATTTGTCCTAGGGCCATTTTCTTTGATCCCAGGGCCCTTCCCACTGATCCTGGTGGGGCCCTTTACTTTTCTGCGACTTTGGTGTAATTTGAGTACCATAGACTGCAATGTTAAATCGCTAAAGTTGCAAGCAAGACACACGGCTTTGGGGTTGCAGGAGTGTGAACAGAACCCATATTCTGCAGCATGCCCCTTCCTGTTGTCTTGCCCCCCCCCGACAGTGGCGGAACGTCAGGGCCCGGTTGCAGGTATGGCCTTTCTAAATAGAATTTACTCTATGCAAAATTCTAATTTTGGAAGATGGTTATATTCTTTCTGTTCCATTTTACTATATTCTATTTTCTATTCTATTGTTATTTTCTTTTCTATTCTTTGTTCTACTCTATTTTAATCTATTCTATTTGAATTCAAATTTATTGCTATTATCGAATTTTGAGAAATAATTACCGGTTTATTCTTTCTATTCTATTGTTTTTTTTTTATTCTATTATTTTTTATTCTATTCTTTTCTGTTCTATTCAAACTTATTCTATTTGAAATTCACATTTCGGAAGAAGGTTATATTCTATTTAATTCTAGTCTTTTTTTCTAATCTATTCTTTTCTATCCTATTATTTTTTTCTATTCTATTTTTTTCCATTGTATTCTATTTGAAATTTGCATTTCAGAAGATGGTTATATTCTTTCTAATTTATTCTATTCTATTTCTTTATTGTATATTCTATTTTATTCTGTTCTTTTATTTTCTATTCTATTTTGTTCTGTTTTACTATATTCTTTTCTTTTCTATTCTATCCCTTTATTATCTATTCTATTTTTTTCTATTCTTTTATTTTCTATTCTGCACTGTTGTACTCTATTTTATTATATTATTTTATTTTCTATTCTATTCTATTATTTTCTATTCCTTTATTTTCTTTTCTATTTTAGTCTATTATTTGTTATTCCATTATTTTCTATTCTATTTTATTCTCTTTGGGAAAAATTTAAATTAGATTCTAAAACTATTTAAATTTTCTCCAAAATGTTGTTTCATTATTTCGGATTTGTTTACTATTGTAATTCTGAAATTTGGATACAACTGAATAGAGAAGAATTTCAATTCGGGACTAAACGAACCGCACATATCTTACACTGATCGAAATCTGTCTGGCCAAATTTCATTCGGTATGTGGCCATCCCTGCTCAACAGAAGACTATTATTTGATTTACTTCTTTTGAAGGGACACATTCTTTCTCAATCAGTGGCTGCAGCCAAGCAGTTCATGTTGAATAGCAGTATATTCCAGTCTGCCAGAATATCGTTGTTTGCAACTTATAACATTTTTTAATTAACTTTACTTGTTCTTTTTACATGAAGCAACAGCACTTTAAACTACTTAAGGACCAACCGCTGCAGTTGTACTGTGGCAATGTGGCAGCTTCTCACTAATCGCCATCATTGTACGTCGGCTCGTACACAAAGATTTTTTGGGCACGCTCACGTGCCCACTGGCCAGCGAAGAAGCCAATCAGCGTGTGGGGCAGACTCAATGTCCACTGGCCACCAAGTGATCATTCCCCGTAGTGACAGAATGGGGATCTGCCTTTAGAAACAAGGCAGATCTCCGTTCCGACAATGTAAAAAAAAAAAATCTTCCCCAGTTTAAGCCAATATTTATTCTGCTACATATTTTTGGTAAGACAATCCCAATTAACATATATATATTGATTGGTTTACGCAAACGCTATCACGCCTACAAATTAGGGGATAGATTTATGGCATTTTTATTATTATTTGTTTTTTTTACTAGTAATAGCAGTGATCTGTGATTTTTAGCGGGTATGTGACATTGCGGCAGACAGATCGGATACGCGTCACACTTTTTTGGGACCAGTGACATTTATACAGCTTTCAGTGCTATAAAAATGAAGGTGTTAACACTAGTGGTTAAAGGGTTAAATGTGTTCCTAACTGTATGGGGGCTGGGCTGACTGGAGGAGGAGAGAGATCGCTGTTCCTTATCACTAAGAACAGACAATCTCTCTCTCCTTCCCTGACATAACAGGGATCTGTTTGTTTACACTGGCATAGTTGCATAGTTAGTCAGGTTGAAAAAAGACACAAGTCCATCTAGTTCAACCAAAAAAAAAAAATAATACAATCCCATATACACAATCCTTCACCCACAGTTGATCTAGAGGAAGGCGAAAAACCAAAGCAAAGCATGCTCCATGCTCTACTGAGCTGGCAAGAACCACCTCCAGAAGGAGTCTATTCCACATATGTACAGCTTCCCATTCTGCCTCTCTAGAGCGATCGTGGGTGGCCAGCAGACATTGAATCCGCTGGACCCGGTGGTTGGCTCCCCCACTAGCTAATGGACACGCGTGTACCCACAGATTGGCGTATAATGACGGCGATTCATGCAGCCAAGCCAACCTGAAGCAGTACAACTGTGGTGGCTGGTCGGCAAGTGGTTAATGTGCAAAAATGCAAATAAAGTGCAAAAAGGAGAGAAAAAAAAAAAATTTCTCCATCCATACAAGCGAGGTGGATAGAGGAATCCTCCCTACTGAGACACTGTACTTTGACACATTCAAGGATTGACCAAGTCAAAAAAATTGTGGACTTTGTGGGCACATAATGAGAGAGAATTAGTAAAAAAGTGTTTAAATTAAAAAAAAAACATATAACCAACATACAAACACCCTGTATGGACACAGTTAACAGTTACCCAATAATGCAGTTATAGAGGACTGGACCTACGGTACAAAGATTAATTTAATACTGTATCAAGGTAAAAGAAAAATTTCCAATCCAGTAATACCTCCAAAAATGTGCTCATCAACGCGTTTCACTAAAATATTAGCTTCGTCAGGACAGATACTGGGTAAGTGCTGGTATATTTAAAAACAAGAGAGTACATGTGTAAGTATTCAATGTAGTATATAGCTATATAAGTATGAATTATGATTGTTACAACATTTCTCCAGGAGGGGTACATATACACAGAGACTAATTACATAAACAAAACAACATGTATACTTGCCTGGTAAACTTGTGGCTCAAGGTGTTGGAGAACTTGACAAAACGGAAAAACAACCGAAAAAACAAAATTGCATATGTGTGTCTAGAGTAGTGGGATACACATATATCATGTGGTCTATAGTAGATACCACTACATAAAACAAAAAACAACAAACATATGCGTTATAGATTAACCACTTGCCTACTGGGCACTTAAACCCCCCTCGTGACCAGACCAATTTTTAGCTTCCAGTGCTCTCAGACTTTGAATGACAATTACTTATGTAATTAGTCATGTAACACTGTACCCAAATGAATTTTTTGTCCTTTTTTTCATACTAATAGAACTTTCTTTTGGTGGTATTTGGAAAAAAAAAACGAATTTTTCTTTGTTTCTGTGATAAAATTTTGCAAATTATTCATTTTTCTTCATACATTTTGGCCACAAGTTATACTGCTATATATCTTTGGTAACAATAACCCAAATTAGTGGACATTATTTGGTCTTTGTGAAAGTTAGAGAGTCTACAATCTGTGGTGCAAATCATAAAAAATCGATCACACCTGATGTACTGGTGGACTATATCATTTCTTGTGACCCTAGCAAGCCAGGAAAGTACGAATACCCCCAAATCACCCCTTTTTTGAAAGTAGACATTCCAAAGTATTTAGTAAGATGCATGGTGAGGTTTTTAATGTTGTCATTTTTTCCCACAATTCTTTGCAAAATGAAGATTTTTTTCCAGGTTATTTCTCTCACATGGCATGTGTATACCATGAATGACACCCCAAAATACATTCTGCTACTCCTCCTGAGTATTACAATACCACATGTGTGGGACTTCTTCACAGACTAGCCACTTAGAGAGGCCCAACATGCAGGGAGCACCATCAGGTGTTCTAGGAGCATAAATTACACATCTAACTTGTTGACTACATATTCGATTTTCTAAGGCCCTGGGGCACCAGGGCAATGACACGGGACACTGATGTGACACTGATGGCAGATGACACTGATACGTGTCACTGATGGCACGTGACACTGATGTGGCACTGATGACCCTTGGAACTAATATGTGGCACCGATGACAGATGGCACTAATACATGGCACTGAATACGTGGCACTGATGATAGATGGCACTAATAGGTGGCACTGATGACAGATGGAACTGATACGTGGCACTGATGACAGATGGCACGTGACACTGACAGGTGGCACTGATGACACATGACACTGATAACAGATGGCAGGTGGCACTGGGGACAGATGGCACTGATAGGTGGCACTGGGTACAGATGGCACTGACAGGTGGCACTGGGGACAGGTGGCACTGGAGACAGGTGGCACTGGGGACAGATAGCAGTGACAGATGGCACTGACAGGTACTGTGGGCACTGTATTTTCTATTTTTTTGTGTGCACTCGTAAGCTCCAGCACGAAAGCTCTCCCTCCTCATGCACGGTCTCTGTGTGAGGAGGGAGAGCCAGCAATGAGAGATGATCTCATATGTCTCATTGGACACTCCGATTGCATGCTAAATGGCTTCTGTGATTGGCCATTTAGCACGATCTGTGATTGGCTGTGTCCAAGGGACACAGCCAACACAGAATTTCCCTGATGCACGCTCACGGTGGCGCACAGAGGGGAAGTAAACAGGAGGACGCCCAGGGACGCCTTCCCAGGAATGGCTCTAGCCATCTTTCGGCTATAGCACGGACACCTAGTGGTTAAGGTGCTGCTATAAAAGTCCTCCAATTCAAAGACTGATTTATAATATTAGACTCTCACCTTATATATAGTAGTCATGTATAGGTGTTTGAGTATAAAAAGTGGTCACAAATTGTTCAATACAATATCTAAAAATAAACTAAGCCAATAATTAGATGTTGACCCTTTAGATAGGGTATATATATTAGAGAAAAATTACAAAAGAAGATATTCAGAGAGTATATACAAATGGTACTTACCAATAGTACCAAGAGATGGCCTATGGATACCGAACCAAGTTATTGAATGGGTAAGTATACAGTCTCCTTAACGGGGTTGTAAAGATTTGTGTTTTTTCACTTTAATGCATCCTATGCATTAAGATTAAAAAACACCTGTCGGTGACCGGCCCCCCAGACCCCCTATTTTGCTTACCTGAACCCTCAAACTTGTTCCCCGGGGACACGCTCTCTCTCTGCCCGGGGTTCTCGGCTCTTGATTGGATAGATTGATAGCAGCGCAGCCATTGGCTTCCGCTGCTGTTAATAAAATCAAATGACGCGGGCGCTGGGGGCAAGGCCGAGTCCTGCATTCGGCCTCTATGGACACCAAATGCTGGACTCGGGAGTGCGCCCCTAAGGTAAGCCCCCCAGGAGAGCGCTTCTCCCAGGGGATTATCAGATATGGGGAGGAGCTGAGAGAGCCGCCGACGGACCCCCAGAAGACCAGATTCAGTGCCACTCTGTGCAAAATGAGCTGCACAGTGGAGGTAAGTATGACATGTTTGTTATTTGTTTTAAAAAAAAACGAACCTTTATGCTGCGTACACAAGATCAGACTATCTGGTGGACTTGGCCTGGACAATCCGCCCGTGTGTGGGCTCCGGCAGACTTTTTTTCCCCAAAAGTCCGGCGGACTTAGAAAGAAGTTTTGACTGCCAGTCTGGTGGACAATCCAGCCATCTGTTTACTAGTCCTCCGGACTTTTGAAATGAACAGACTTGCCCACACATGGAGGAAAGTCCGTTCATTTTGAAAGCGGCTCCAGGTAGACGGAACTAGCGAAGGAAGTCAATGTCGCCACCTCGCTAGCCCCGTCACCTGGTATGGACTTAAAGGGGAAGCCCTACACCAAAAAAACGGCGTGGGGGTCCCCCCCCCAAAGCCCATATCAGACCCTTATCTGAGCATGCAGCCCGGCCGGTCAGGAAAGGGGGTGGGGACGAGCGAACCCGTACCAGGCCACATGCCCTCAACATGGGGGGTGCTTTGGGTAAGGAGGGCCCTGTGGCCCTCATCCCAAAGCACCTTGTCCTCATGTTGATGAGGACAAGGGCCTCTTCTCAACAACCCTGGCCATTGGTTGTCGGGGTCTGTGGGCGGGGGGCTTATTGGAATTTGGGAGCCCCCTTTAATAAGGGAGCCCTCAAATACCGGCCACCCAAACCTTGTGTTGTGTTTTATTTAAAATTTTTTCACCAGATGAATGGGTAGGGGTACATTGTACCCCATACTCATTCACATAGGGTGGGGGGCTGGTATCTGGGGGCCCCCTTATTAAAGGGGGCTCCCAGATTCCGATAAGCCCCCCGCCCGCAGACCCCGACAACCAACGCCCAGGGTTGTGCACGGCCCCCTTCCCCAAAACACCCCCCCATGTTGAGGGCACGTGGCACGTGGCCTGGTACGACTCAGGAGGGGGGGGGCGCTCACTCGTCCCCACCCCCTTTCCTGACCGGCCAGGCTGCATGCTCAGATAAGGGTCTGATATGGACTTTGGGGGGGACCCCCATGCCGTTTTTTCAGTGTAGGGCTTCCCCTTTAAGTCCATACCAGATGACGGGGCCAGCGACGTGTCAATCTCGCCCATGGAGGTGGCGACATTGACCTCCTTCGCTAGTCCCATCTACCTGGAGCCGTGTTCAAAATAAACGAACTTTCCTCCGTGCTTTGGCAAGTCCATTCATTTCAAAAGTCTGGAGGACTCCCGCCATAGTCCGCCGGGTTGTCTGCTGGACTTAGCCCACCCAAAAATTCCGGTCGTGTGTGGCCAGGTCCATCGTTCAGAAAGTCCGGCGGACCTCAGTTGCAAAGTCCGGTGGGTGTTCCGCCGGACAAGGTCCACCATACTAACTCTGCCAGATAGTCCGATCGTGTGTACGCGCCATTAGTATCACTTTATGTATGGAGGCAAATAGAATATCTAAAAGAGGGGGCATAGCAAACTATTAGGTATTTGGCATATAAAAAAAAAAAACACACGGACCCATCTGAATGTGTAAGAACTGCACTTATCAAATAGAGGGAAACCTTTTATTGGGGCTCAAATTGGTATTGCCCCTGTAATAGAAACAATTGAATGGAATAAATATCCACTTTAGGACATAAAATCGCATAGTGTTTGCTAAAATGGTTGAGCAAAGATACGGATTACCTTTTGGTGATACACCTCTGTTGACGGCTTTCCTTGCTGTGTGTGGCCCAGACCCATGGGCATACCAACTTATATAGAGGGAGAGGAAGTAGAGGGGTGTGGTAGCCTGCAAAATTGTGCCAAAAAAGCTGAGTCGTGTGAGGTAGAACAGCTCCACATGATCATGGGTCACAAAATAGCTGTTCTACATCAAATGACTCAGCTTTTTTGGCACAATTTTCATTTTCACATGACTACTATATACCAGGTGAGAGCTAAGTCTAATATATCAGTCTTTGAATTGGGGGACTTTTATAGCAGCACCTTAATCTATAACGCATGTGTTTGTTGTTTGTTGTTTTGTGGTATTTACTATAGACCACATGATATATTTGTATCCCACTACTCTAGACGCACATATGCAATTTCGGTTTTTCAGGTGTTTGTCAGTTTGGTCAAGTTCTCCCACACCTTGAGCTACAAGTTTACCAGGCAAGCATACACTTTGTTTTGTTTATGTTTATATGTAATTCCTCTCTGTGTATATGTACTCCTCCTGGAGAAATATTGTAACAAGCATAATTCACTTGTATGGATGGAGAAATAATTTTTGTTGCTCTTTCTTTTTTGCACTTTATTTGCATTTTTGCACATTAACCACTTGCCGACCAGCCGCCACAGTTGTACTGCGTCAGGTTGGCTTGGCTGAGCGAATCGCCGTCATTGTACATCGGGCGCGTAGACGCCAACCTGTGGGTGCACGCGCATGCCCATTCGCTAGCGGGGGAGCCAACCAGCGGGTCTGACGGACTCGATGTCTACCCACGATCGCTCTAAAGATAGGCAGAATGGGGAGCTGTGAAAATGTGGACTAGATTCCTTCCGGGGGTGGTTCTTGCTAGCTCAGTAGATTGCTTTAAAAAAGGCCTGGATTCTTTCCTGAGGCCGCGTACACACGCGCGGACTGTTCGCCCAACTTTGTCCGCTGAACAGTGTTTGGGCGGACAGTCCGCTCGTGTGTGGGCTTTCAGCGGACAGTTTCAGCGGACAGTTTGACGAACAAGGTTTTTCGGAAATTCCGTAAAACTGTCCGCTGAAACCTTGTTTGAGCGAACAGTCCGCCCGTGTGTAGGCTTGTTCGTCAAACTAATTTCCGCGCATGCTCAGAAAGGATTTACACGCCGAAAGTTATAATGCAGTGTATAGGACGTCGTATTTTTCGTCCCGTCGTACGTGCCGTTCACGTCATCGCGCACGGTTTCAGCAAACTGTTCGTCCGTCGTGTGTGGCCATGTCCGTCCATGCTAAGTTTGAGCGGACTGTTTGCCGAAACTGTTTGACGGACAAAGTTGGGCGAACAGTCCCCGCGTGTGTACGCGGCCTAAGTGTACATAATGCAACTGGGTACTAACCTTTGTAGGTAAAGTTGTTCTAGAAAAATCTGATTGCTTCTTGGGGGATCAGGAAGGAATATTTTACCCTGCTGTAGCAAATTGGAGCATGCTTTGCTGGGGTCTTTTCGCCTTCCTCTGGATCAACTGTGGGTGAAGGGTTGTGTATATGTTTTTTAACTATGTTGTAATAAAATGTATACTTTTTCACTGATTCTCTCTCTATAAAGTCAGCTATTTTTTTAACTTGGTCAATCCTAAAATACCGTATATACTCGAGTATAAGCCGAGATTTTCAGCCCTTTTTTTTAGGCTGAAAGTGCCCCCCTCGGCTTATACTGGAGTCACCGCCGTCTGCCTACCTGATCAGGCATGTCATGTAGACAGACGGTGGCCAGCCTGTCATAAAAACATACAGCGGCCATTCCAGTATTTAAAAGCCGCGCCTCCTCCTCGTCTGATAGGCAGAACACTCAATTTCCCAGCAGTCAGTTTTCAGCCTATCACGGACATCCCCTCATCCTCATACCTCAGACGAGGATGAGGGGATGTCCGTGATAGGCTGAAAACTGACTGCTGGGAAATTGAGTGTTCTGCCTATCACAGACGAAGAGGAGGCGCGGCTTTTGAATACTGGAATGGCCGCCGTATGTTTATATGACACGCTGATCGGTGGCTGCAGATGGGCACACGGAGGCATGCACAGGACACAAAGGATGAAGATTAGCACAGGTAGGCTGCAATGGACACAGGGAGGTATACACAGGACACAGTGAGGTAGGCAGATCTGCACAGGACACAGGGAGGCATACACAGGACACAGTGAGGTAGGCAGATCTGCACAGGACACAGGGAGGTATACACAGGACACAGTGAGGTAGGCAGATCTGCACAGGACACAGGGAGGCATGCAATAGACACAGTGAGACATGCAGCTGCAGAGGGCATTGTTGACCCTCTTTGCCACTTACAGTAGCTGCTGCATTTCCCACCCCCGGCTTATACTTGAGTCAATAAGTTTTCCCAGTTTTTTGTGGTAAATTAGGGGCCTCGGCTTATATTCGGATCAACCTATACTCGAGTATATACGGTATATATTTTGGATGTTGGCATGGTGAGGGTCTTCCCTACTCTATTTCTTCAGGCGATGATCGAGAAAAGTTTTCCAGCGTTCCTGTTCGACAGAAGAAAGGTGCCACACATGAATCAAAATTTGTCCAGTCTCTGCTGAACTGGACAGATTTTGACCCATCTACAGTGGTGTGAAAAAGTGTTTGCCCCCTTCCTCATTTCCTGTTCCTTTGCATGTTTGTCACACTTAAGTGTTTCGGAACATCAAACCAATTTAAACAATAGTCAAGGACAACACAAGTAAACACAAAATGCAATTTGTAAATGAAGGTGTTTATTATTAAAGGTGAAAAAAAATCCAAACCATCATGGCCCTGTGTGAAAAAGTGATTGCCCCCCTTGTTAAAACATACTATAACTGTGGTTGTCCACACCTGAGTTCAATTTCTCTAGCCACACCCAGGCCTTATTATTGCCACACCTGTTCACAATCAAGGCATCACTTAAATAGGAGCTGCTTGACACAGTAAGGTCCACCAGAAGATCCTTAAAAGCTACACATCATGCCGAGACCCAAAGAAATTCAGGAACAATTGAGAAAGAAAGTAATTGAGATCTATCAGTCTGGAAAGGGTTATAAAGCCATTTCCAAAGCTTTGGGAATCCAGCGAACCACAGTGAGAGCCATTATCCACAAATGACGAAGACATGGAACAGTGGTGAACCTTCCCAGGAGTGGCCGGCCGCCCAAAATTACCCCAAGAGCGCAGCGACGACTCATCCAAGAGGTCACAAAAGACCCCACAACAACGTCCAAGGAACTGCAGGCCTCACTTGCCTCAGTTAAGGTCAGCGTTCATGCCTCCACCATCAGGAAAAGACTGGGCAAAAATGGCCTGCATGGCAGAGTTCCAAGGAGAAAACCACTGCTGAGCAAAAAGAACATCAAAGCTCGTCTCAATTTCTCCACAACACATCTTGATGATCCCCAAGATTTTTGGGACAACATTCTGTGGACCGATGAGACAAAAGTGGAACTCTTTGGAAGGTGTGTGTCCAAGTATATCTGGCGTAGAAGGAACACTGCATTTCATAAAAAGAACATTATACCAACAGTAAAATATGGTGGTGGTAGTGTGATGGTCTGGGGCTGTTTTGCTGCTTCAGGACCTGGAAGACTTGCCGTGATAAAAGGAACTATGAATTCTGCTGTCTACCAAGAGATCCTGAAGGAGAATGTCCGACCATCTGTTCGTGTACTCAAGCTGAAACGAACTTGGGTTCTGCAGCAGGACAATGATCCTAAACACACCAGCAAGTCCACCACCAAATGGCTGAAGAAAAACAAAATGAAGACTTTGGAGTGGCCTAGCCAAAGTCCTGACCTGAATCCTATTGAGATGTTGTGGTATGACCTTAAAAAGGCCGTTCATGCTCGAAAACCCTCTAATGTAACTGAATTAGGACAATTCTGCAAAGATGAGTGGGCCAAAATTCCTCCAGGACGCTGTAAAAGCCTCATTGCACGTTATCGCAAACGCTTGGTTGCAGTTGTTGCTGCTAAGGGTGGCCCAACCAGTTATTAGGTTTAGGGGGCAATCACTTTTTCACACAGGGCCATGATGGTTTGGATTTTTTTTCACCTTTAATAATAAACACCTTCATTTACAAATTGCATTTTGTGTTTACTTGTGTTGTCCTTGACTATTGTTTAAATTGGTTTGATGTTCCGAAACACTTAAGTGTGACAAACATGCAAAGGAACAGGAAATGAGGAAGGGGGCAGACACTTTTTCACACCACTGTACATCCAGCTTCAAGCTTATATATTTTTTTCCTCTGTATCATTATCCAAGACAGAGTGAGCTCTAAGGTAGAAAGCTCACCATACACAAGTATCTTTTTCTTGAAACTTCTCAGCCGTGGCAAATGGCAATGTTCCCATCACAGTAGTCCACCTCTTGAACCTTTTGTTTAGACAGAAACAGGTAGACAGGATTGCACTGATCTATTCTACTTAACTGAAAGGCACTTGAGTTTCAAGAGACATCAAAAGATTTCTCCTCTTCTATTATGCTAACTTATCTCATGGCTTGAAGGCAAATTACAGCTGAACAGACACCATCAATAAAGAGTATACAAAACACACACAACAAGCAAATACTCTTACCAATTTAAATAAACTTTCAGGGAGAAGTACAAAAAAAACAAATACTGATTTGAGCTTTTTGCAGTAAGAATGGTAATCACATCTTAAATTGAAGATTAAAATTAGGCTGGTGCAGCAGGGAACGGCTGAATTTTGATCCATGTGTGGGCAGGCTGGTTTCACACAAGTTGATTCTGACAGAGGGGAAGGCTCTCCGTTGTCAGAATACAATACCACAGCAGGAGGGATTCCCCCATCCACATGAAATGTATGTATGGAGAAATTAGGGCATTTTTATTTCTATCAACCCGCTGGTTATACATTGTTTCTGAAACATTCTTAACAATTCGACAGCCGGTCAAAGATGGGTCAGCTGGTTGACCTAAATGAACTGACCCGATGCCATCTGAAGCGATAGCCCTGAAGGAGCTGCTTAGGTCGGTTCAGTTCGTTACTCTGCCTCTCAACCCGAAATAACTGTCTCAACCCCTCTGGCACACCTAGCAAACAGTATACAGGAACAAATGTAGTGAACAGGAAGTTTGTTTACTGGGAGACTTTCCACAATCAAACAAACAGTGATCTGGTAACTCAGCAGTCAAAAATGGCAAACTGTGGTTTTTAATCGTGTTAATCAAACCCAAATTGCAGACTTCAAAATAACACAGTCATACAACTTAAATAGGTCTAGAGTGGCCTATGCACTCAGGCATCAAGGGGAAATGATCCGATTTAACAACCGTCAGTCTGTTTCCCTCAAATCCTGAAATCACAGACCCAGGCAGTTAAATGTGAGGCAATAGGACACAAATGCAATTTAGCACTTTAATAATTAACGTGAGAGTTCCCCTTTAAAGGTAGTCACTGGAATCACTAAATTAGCGATACTGAAGGAGTAACAGAAAGAATCCTCACAATGGAGATATACAGGATTTTTGGCTAGCCTGGCGTTGATGCACTTGGTGTCCTGTTGAGCAGGATATACAAAGGTGTCATGATCAGTGTTATTGCCTGGGTCAACTGCTGGTGGCACTATTGCTTTCAGCACCAAAGGGTGTAATTCTGGTGGCCACCAGCGGGTGTCTCCCAGTAGATGGACTTTTCATTGATCAAGCTGCACCTGATGTGAGCTGCTGGGAGTATATAAGCCCGCCCTTCACCGAGGCTCAGGGCTTAGTATTCCCTCTGCAAGCTTTGTCCCTGCCTGATCTGATCTGTTGCCAGAAACCTGTTCCTGATCCGCTTCCTGCCCTGTCCTGGGCTCTGTCTCCTGTACCCTGTGACCTGTCCCTTGATTCCTGCTTCCAGCTCCCCCTTGCGTCTGCTCCCTCTATCTGGCCTCCTGTTCCCCTAGTCTCTCGCCCTGCTTTGTTGATGTATATGCGTTCCCTTTCCTTGTGCATATAGCTATATATACATATTTAGTTAGTTAAATGAGGTGTTTGAGGTTGCTGTGTATTATTTGCATTTCTTGCTTGTTCATGGTTTGCTGTGTTTGGTTTTGCACGTGTGTCTTTATCTTTAATAAACATATATATTTTAACTTAACTTTGTGCCTGATTCCTTTAGTGCAGCCCACTGATCTGTTTACTCTGTGCTGGATGCCCGTGTTAGGCATCTGTTCCATGACAAAAGAGGTACTTAAAAGTATCGTGGTAGGCAAAACTGAGATGTAGGATGCTAGCAGTATCCTGATAGGCAAAGTGGAGTGTAGTAACTGTTCAGCAGGGTGCAAGTGTTCCTACAAATGTGGGCACTAGTGAAGGAAATGTTGCCTGACTACCATGTCTTGAAAGATGGGCAAACGCCCGTTCACCCATCCTGCGACCAAAGGATCAAGCGACAAGTTCCCCAAAAGCCCTGACTGGCAGCCTTGTACCCGGAATGCCCCATGCCCCCAGGAACACCTGGAGATCTGGCCTGGATCCCTCTCAGGTGGGATGTCCGTCACTGTCTGACTCCTGGAACCATGGCAGGATCAGTACATCGACCTCTGGAGCTGTGGCAGGATCAACACACTGACCTCTGGAACTGTGGCTGGATAAATCCCCTCCGTGGGTAACAGCAGCACCTCAGATCACATCTGTGTTTCTCTCACTCCCTCATCAACTGACTTTTACCTCAGGTCTTTTACTTTCCTGTTAGCAAAGCCTGCTGGGATTTGTATTTCTCTCTGTATATTAGTCTATGGGGCCGTTTTATGTGGGAACTGCATGTCCCAGAATCCATTGCAGCTCTCCCTGCACTTCAGTACAGTCTCTCCCATTGGCTGTTGTTGTGCCTTTAATTGGTTTTCTTCTTCTGGCCAATAGGGGCATAAGAGAGGCTGCTGAATGCACAGCTCTGCGTGTGTCAGCTCACATTACAATACTCAGTCAGTGAAAACAGGAAGAAGAAGGGGGGATGAAAAGTCCATGCAGACATGACAGCCAGCTCTCTCGTCTCTTTCAAGCTAGAAAGCCTATGTACATGCAGTCATCTGTGTTAATGTACATTCAGCCCATCTGTGTTAATATAAGTCTTTGGCTGCAATACCCGCTACACATTTTGGTCCTTTCACGGAGGGAAAAGCGAGTTAGTGTACACAGTTTCCTGTTTCACCACACTACAGTTGCAGTGCCAAGTCTTCAGTGGGCCTGTGTGTCAGAAACCATGAACCAGACCATGACAGAAGTACAGTTCTCAGAAGGAGCATGGACCTCTGGCAAGAATTTTGTCACCAAAGGGGAACTGAGACTGGTGTGAACCGTAGCCAAAATACGATCAGGGGGAATCACAGGAACGGGAACTGACTCCATCTTGGAAGTGGAGGAAAATTGTTGTGACAAAGCGTCAGCCCTTACATTCTTAGTACCGGTTAAGAATGAGACAATGTAATTGAAACTTAACAAGAAAAGAGCCAATCGCATCCTTCTGGGAGAGAGGCATTTAGCATCAGACAAGAATGTGAGATTCTTATTGTCAGTAAGAAAGAGAACTGGCACAGTGGTACTTTCAAGGAGATACCTCCATTCCTTAAGGGCTAAAATGATCGCTAACACCCCTCTGTCCCCAATCTCGTAAATTGCACTCTGCAGATGACATCTTCTTGGAAAAGTAGCCACACGAATGCATAGCACTCTCAGAGGTAGGAGACAGAAAGGCACCAACTCCAGTCTCCGAAGCATCAACTTCAAGGATAAAGGGTAACGTAGGATCAGGATGTGCCAACACAGGAGGAGAAACAAAGGCAGCCTTGAGATTCGATATAAGTTTATTCAACATAATGCAAAAAAATAGGGTACGCACATTTAAAACTAGCAACTGTGCATTGTATACAAATGAGCAGCGAATTCGGATGGTCACTAGTGAGTATACGCATTAGACACAGGACACTGTAGGTGAAATTTTTACCATCCGAGCTCGCTGCTCGTTTGTATAGAATGAACTGTTGCTAGTTTTAAATGTAAGTACCCTAGTTTTTGCTTTATGCTGAAGTGTTACATTGAGTGTTAAACATACTACACCAGATAGCGCCTCCTATGTTTCTCTATTTTACCTGCTTGACACACTGGGAGCAAACCACTCTGATGAGTACCTGTCCCTGGAAACAAGCTGTGACCCTTTACGTGATCTACAACTAAGTTAGTACATCTGCGGGTGACATTTCTCACCGAAGATTCACCTATAGTCACTGTGTCACCCTACTGATACTACCCCACATCCTGCACCTTGCACTATAATACTAAGTGGAATCCATACCACTTGATGCACCTTTGCACATTTGGACATTCTGAAGCTTCATTGCTATATTTATGCCATTTTTTTTCATTGTATTTATACTAGCCCTTAAGTACTCTTTATCTCTTGTACTTAACCAGTTTTCACTCCAATTCTTTCTTTATACTAAGTGGAATCTATACCACTTGTTGCACTTTTGCACATTTGGACATTCTGAAGCTTCACCTTATTTATGGTGTGATTATTATTGGTTTATGAGTTGTAAAGGACTTTCAGCCACTTTATTTTGATCGCTTGCACCTTAATTTGTTTGTTTGCACTATGTTGCACATTTGGACATTCTGAAGCTTCATTGCTATATTTATGCAATTTTTTTTCATTGTATTTATGCTAGCTGTTAAGTACTCTTTATCTTTTGTACTTAGCCCATTTTCACTCCTATTTTGCTTTTGGACATTATTGATTGCGGTTTTTATTATTTTAACTATATATTTTTTTTGTCCCACATCCATGTCTACATTGTAAGTGGGTATTTAGATTATCGCAGTTCACATTGGAGCGCAACACCATCGCTTGATTGTTTCTGCAAATATTTATTTTTGGTAGTGTTTGGCCCCTTGCAGTGTTTGCAGCACCATTGACCATTATTTATTCATATTCCATTGGAGCGCAGGAATAACTATTCTATTTATTTAAAGTCAAGACTAAAACATTGCAGAGGACGTATACCTACAGATCGGGCCACTGTAGGACTACTAAATGTTTCTCTGGGTCCATCGAAAAACAAGCAGTGGAAGTTACATAACCCACAAATTTAACCTGTTCATGATGGAACTTGTACTTCTCCAACTTACAATAGAGATTGTTTTCTCTCAGCTTCCAAAGCACATGACAGACATCTGTGTGGTGGCTCTCTAGGGACTTGGAAAATATGAGGATATCATCGAGATAAACCACCACACATAACTGCAACAAATCTCGGAGGACATTGTTGATACATTTCTGGAAAACTGTTGGAGCGTTGCAAAGGCCAAATTGCATTACAAGGTACTCATAATGGCCTGTTCTGGTATTAAATGCAGTTTTCCATTTGTCGCCCTCCTTAATCCTCATGAGATTGTATGCCCCTCTCAAATTAAGCTTTGTGAAAACCGTTGCTCCCTTGAGGCGGTCAAATAATTCCATAATCAATAGAATTGGATAAGCATTCTTAATCGTGAACTGATTGAGACCCCCATAGAAGAAACCAGCACCGACAGGAGACGAGGATTTGTGGATGAAACCTTGAGAAAGTGCATCTGCAACATACTCCTCCATGGCCCTATCCTCTGAGACCGACAGTGGGGTAAACCCAGCCATGAGGGGGTTTGGCACCAGGTTGAAGGTCAATTGCACAATCATACGACCGGTGTGGAGGCAAACTACTGGCTTGACACTTGTCCAAGACATCGCTAAAATTGCAGTACTCTTCTGGCAGGAAGGAGAGTGAAGAGGTGCACAGGACCTTAGCCACCTTCTGAAAGCATGTCTTACTACATTGTGGTGACCAGGAGGGAACTTCAACATGAAGCCAATCGAAAGAGGGGTTGTGCCTCTGTAACCAAGGATAACCAATAACCAGCAGAAATTTAGGTGAGACAAGGAATTGAATTGTCTCATGGTGAAGAGCCTCTATGGCCATGGACAACGGAGCAGTCTCATGAGTCACATGGGCAGGCTGTAGAGGTCTCCCTTCAAGAGCCTCAATGGCAAGTCGAGTGGCATGCAGCTGCAGCGGAATCAAGTGCTTTGATACAAAAGCAGCATCAATGAACAGGCCTGCAGCCCCAGAGTCGATTAGAGCCTGTAACTCGATGGATGACTCAGCCCAAGAAAGGCAAGGGTTGGATTGCAAAGCTTGGAGACAAATGTACAGGAGGCTTCCATAAGCGCTCCTTAAAAGAGAGTCTTTCTCTGAGTCTGAAGTCAATGAGGATGGCAAATGTGATCAACTTCTCCAGCTCAGTGGGTATATTTCGTCCTGCTATCTAATTTTTGATGGTATCCGAGAGACCATGAGAAAAATCACCCATGAGGGCCTCATTGTTCCAAGCAACCTCTACTGCCAGAGTACAGAATTCAATGGCGTATTCAGCAACAGTTCTTGTCTCCCATAGAGGGTTTGCCAGGCCAAGGCTCTCTCAGAAAGCAAAGATATCACGAAACCTACTTTGCTCTGTCCGTGGGAAACGCCTGGGGCAGCATCTCAAAGTATACCTTAACATGGTTGAGAAACCCTCTGCATTGGACTGGATCGCCTCCAAATCACTGGGGAAGCAGAACGGAACCAGAAATACCTCTTATAGAGGTAATACTCGAGGCAGGTGCCTGCACAGAGACAGCAGCAACAGGGACGGCCTGCAAGACAGGTTGTACTGGAGCAGCCACAGTGGGAGATTCCAGGTGAGCCATGTGACCCAGGAGCGTCTAACGCCATGGCAAACTGAATCATGCAGTGATCCCGCTCATCCAATCTGGAAAAAATATTACCAACAAGTGGATTGACTGCATCTTCTGAATTCATGGCCTTCAACTACTGTCAGAAACCATGAATCAGACAGAGACAGAAGTACAGTTAAATCAAACTTGTTTAATAAGAGTAAATAGAACAAAAGTGGTCAAAACAGGAGAAGGTAGATATCATCTGGGCTGAGTGGCTTAAGTAAGCAGGACTAACAAGCAAGATATCATCAACAGGTGAGTCACTGTGGAGAGATAGGAGCTGATAATTAACCGATAGCTGAGTGGCCAGCTCAGAGAAGTAAGGGCTGAGCTCAGCCCTGACACTGTGCTCCCTTCTAGCAGGATTTGATACACTAGGAGTCCTGGCAGCTGTTTGCAAAAGACATAGGGCTGCAACTTCCAGCGGTCAGCCAATTTGTGCTTTCCAGGGACACCCAAGTTTCTCATCAGTACTCTGTAACCAGATTGCAAGTCCTGCACTCATACCCTGAGGTCAAAGTTTATTTTGTTCCTCTATCCTCTGGCATCTGAGGCAGCTTGGGGCTTGTCATAGGCGGTCTTCAGACTTTTCTGTAAATGGTCCACATATCCTCTTTGGTAGGTTGTTGAGGAATGGTCAAAGGTCGTGCCAAAGGCCAAGTCTGCTGGCAGCCGGGCCTCCCAGCCAAACATCAGACAATAGGGAGAGTATCCTGTGGTATGGTTTGCAGTGCTGTTATAAGCATGCACGATAGAGGCTGTATGCTTGCTCCAGTGTTGCTTTTGTTCTGAATTTAAAGTCCTAAGCATATCCAGAAGGGTTTGGTTGAACTTCACTGGCTGAGGATCCACTTGAGGATAGTATGGGGTGGTTCTGGACTTCTTAATGCCTAACAGGTCTAAAGGTCTCTTGATGATGCTGCTTTCAAAGTCTCTCCCTTGATCAGAGTGGATTTGATGGGGCAGGCCATGGTATACCAAGAACTTCTCCACTAAGATCTTGGTCACTGTGGATGCCTGTTGATACTGTGTGGGAAATTCCTGGACATAACGAGTGAAGTGGTCATTCACTACCAGGATATTTCCCTGTCCACTCAAATCAGGCTCCAAGCACAGAAAGTCAATGCACACCAGCTTCATGGGTCCCAGACTCTGAAGATGTTCCATTGGGGCTGCTCAGTGAGGCAGAGTCTTCAATTGAATGCACCTCATGCACAGTGGCATTAACCCTAAACTTCAGCCCACATGCAGGGCAGTAAAATCGGTCCCTCACCAGGTTGAAAGTTCTCTCAGGTCCTAAGTGGCCATGACTGTCGAGCAGGGCTATTAATACTGTCTCCCTGTGTTTTTCTGGCAGGAACAACTGCCATTTTTCTTCAGGATCATCAGAGAGGCCCCTTCAGTGTACCACCCCCTGGTGCAGCTGCAACCAATCCTATTCTATGTGCAACAGGTGTGCTTCCTTCAAGGAGTCAGTGAGTAGCAGGTCAGGATATTGGTTCTCCAAAGCCTTCAATGCCAAGCTACAGAGAGGGTCTTCCAAATGTTCCTGTTGCAGGTCCTTCTTGGAGAGCTTGGGCAGACCTTCATCCCTGACTTGAGTGATGTTGTAATAACATCTGGGGACACCAGCGGCACTCCAATGTCTTTGGCCCTGGATCCACCTCCAGCTTGGTATTCTGATCCTTGATATAAGGCTCATACCCCTTCAGGTGTCAGCTTGGCCCATTCTTCTGGATAGTCTCTGGAGCAATGAGGCCTTCTTGACAGAGCATCCACATCTCTGTTCCTGACCCCCAGTCGATACTTCAGGCTGAAAGTAAACCCTGATAGGGCAGCCAACCATCTGTGAACTATAGCATCTAACTTGGCAGTAGTGAAGATGTAGGTGAGAGGATTATTGTTGGTCTTGATCACAAACCCTGCTCCATATAGGTAATCCCTCAGCTTATCCACAACTGTCCATTTCAAGGCCAGGAACTCAAGTTGTGCATGGGATAGTTTTTCTTGGCAGGTGCCAAGCTCTGGCTCACATAGGCAACAGGCTGTAGGTGGCCATTATGCTCTTGATACAGCACCCCGCATAACCCATCTGGACTGGCATCAACGTGTAGTTCATATGGCTTTCTTGGATCTGCATTTCAGCTGCCTAAAGACCTCTTCACATTTTCTGGGTCCTCCAGTTGGTCTAACAGGCTTAGTCAGATCTGGGTCATAGTCTTCATCTTTGCTTTTCAATAGCTCATTGAGTGTGCGAGCTAGTTTAGCAAATCCCTCTACAAATCTTCTGCAATAAGAATAGAATTCCAGGAATGACCTGAGCTCAGTCACTTTAGTGGGCCTCGGCCAGGAGGTGATGGCTTCCAGCTTCTGGGGATCAGTCGCCACTCTGTCAGCAGACATGATGTGACCAAGGTAGTTGACCGGGGTTGATAAAACTGGCACTTTTCCAGAGACAGCTTCAACCCCTCATCATGGAGTCTCTTGAGGACCTTCTTCATACGCTCTTTGTGCTCCTCTAAGGTCTTCCTGAAGACAATGCAGTCATCTATATACACCAACACTTCTATCAGGTTCATGTCACCCACCGTCTTCTCCATGAGCCTATGGAAAGTGGCTGGGGCACCGAACAAGCCCTAAGGCATATGGTCAAATTCAAAGAACCCCACCAGGGTAATGAAGGTGGTCTTCTCCCGATCCTCAGGATGCATGGGGATTTGATAGTACCCGCTCTTCAGGTTCAGCATGCTGAAGCATTTTGTCCCTGACAGGCTCTGCAAGGTGTCTTCTATCCGTGGGGTGGTGTATTGGTCAGGAATGGTCCTTCTGTTCTGCGTTCTGTAGTCGATACACAGCCTCAGTGACCACCACTATCAGAGAAGTGTATGAACTTCGGGATTCTCAGATGATGCCTAATCTCTTCTCTGCCAATTGTTCATGCATGTCTTCCAAGTCTCCTAAAGGAATCCACGGACTCTTTCTCTGAATGACTTATCCTCCTGGAGATGGATCTGTTGGTTGGCACTCTTTGCACATCCCACATCGAATTCACTCTTCGAGAATGCAGCCTGCCATCTCAGGAGCTCATTCTTGGCTCTTTCTTTTCATTTGGGTGAGAGAGGAGTGTTCTTAGGATAGAACTCCTTGACAGGGATCCCATCCTTTTCTCCCCCCACCAAATCAGAGACTGGGGTAGCTGTATTCACTTATCCCAGCAACATCCGAGCCGGCATCTTCACTGGCGAGGCTGTTATGTTGCGGACACTGACCAATATCTTTCCATGACTTCTTTGCAATGCTTTGGTTGAAACCACTTTGGGAATCATCTCCACTCCCATGTCTTCTCTCTGTCCACTTCAAGGACAATGAAAGGGCCTGGTTGTTTCCAATTTAGTTTGACAGATGCCCGTAAACAGGCCACTTCACCAGGCTGTAAAACCTTCTCACTCCGCTCAAAGCGCCAGATCTTTCCCACTCCTTCAGCTGGGGCATTCTGTTCTTGTACCAGGCACTGATAGGCTTGCACACTTGTAGTTGAAGTGTCCAGCTCTTGGACAAGAGGTGTCCAGCTCTTCTGACAAGATCAGTATTAGTCCCAATGATGAGAGAATTCTTACTGGCTCCTGGGGGGCGAGGACAAACCGCTGCCAAAGTGTCAAAGGTCTCAGATTTCCCAGCTACGGAGGGGTCAAAGGTCAGCTTGACTGGTAGATAGCCATCATAGGGGAAGTTCTGAGTCCCAATGCCCTATATCTCTAGCTCTTCCAACTTCTGCAATGGCAGGTGTTGGAGGTGCCTGTCATAGAAGTCTCTGTAGAGGAGGGTCACTTGAGCTCTGATATCCGGTATGGAGAAAACGGGTGAGAAGGTCCCACTAGCTTGTTAGGAAATTTGTGTGAAGTGGTAACATTGGCCTGTTCAGTGAATTGTATCCGCGTTCCTTTCTTGGGGAAGTTCTGATCTGGCTTGAGTCTCTGTTAAGCTCTGGGAGTCTGGTGTGCATTGACTATCCGATGACGGGTAGCATGTGTCAAAGGGAGCGAGACACTGGGTCGCTCAGCAGCAACAACGGGAGCTCTCTGCAAGGGTTTGGACTTCCACTGCGGTCTCTTTGTGTCGTTGGTTTTTCTGGAGCTAGCTAATGTAGATGGGCACCCGGGTCACTACTTCACTGGGGCCCTCTGGAGTTTCCTGCCAGCTTTTGTCGTTGTGCTTCAGGTTTCACTGGGCTTGGGCATACTTGTTGAAATGTCCCACTCCTCCGCAGTTGAATCAGATTCCATGGTTTGCTGGCTTCTCCACCTGCGCAATTGTACAGTTTGAGGACTGCTTGGGCACTGAAACTGCATCGCTGGGTAGAACAGTGGGCTTGGCGGTCAACAGGGCCATCATCTCTATCAGCTGCGACACCTGAATCTTAAGAAGCTTCTCGGGGTTGCCATCAGCTGCACTGACCACCCTGACCCCAACAACAGATTCTGACCTCTGACTCTTTTGTTTTCCAGCATGGCCTCCTCTTCCCGCACATCTGGATCAGATCTGGATACTTCAAGATGCCACCATCTTGCCGGGATCTCAACAGGAGGGTGATGGGGTCCAAGGGCTGGGCACCCCTCAAGACTTGCTGGGCATGGACCTCATCCACCTTTACGGGGTTCAAGACCCTACTTCAGCAAGATCTGGTGCATAATTCATAAATATCTCATTTCTGCAATAGCAGAAATTTCTAATCCCCACATCAAGCAGATATACCTCTGATATCTGTAACAGCTCACCTGAGCGCCTTTCATACAAACCAGTCACTGGAAGCACCCTCATAGGGAACTGTGAGATCACTTGCCATACACACTTATACACATTGTACCAACCTATTCCACTCATAATTATTGTTACCAGGCAAAGCTTGTACTATGCGAACCACCTTGTCTGACTGTGGTGGAGACTCCCAAGTGTACAATAAATGTGTTTTCACTGATTCTCTCATTTCCAGTAATATATCAGTTATCTCTATACTGTTACACTCCACATCTAAACACAGAATTTTAGGGACTCTTCCCTTAATAGCGAAGTGGAAGGACTCATTCACGGATGCTTGAGAGACATTTAAAGAGACCTCGTCCTCAGAGGCAACTGACATCACATCCTGGTGCTCTTCCAGAGCACTGCCAGACAAGCCTCTCAATTTGGGCAACACCACGACATTCCAAGTCCTCATCAGTTTCATTGTCACTCAACGATATTCATCTGTTGGGCTGTGGACAAAATCTCTGCCATGTATGCACTCTTATCTGATCATTCTAACTAAAGGGGGTTAATTTCTGCAGCAATGTGTCCAAAATTACTGGTGGCTCTGCAAATTTTCTATTTAGCACAGCAGCTGTGATTTTACCTCACTGTAACCATACCTCCCAACTTTTAAACTTCAGAATGAGGGACATTTTCTAGAGGAAGTGGTCTGCAGTGCACAGAGCGTGTCAAAATGCATGTGTTAATATAATGCATGACAAAGTACTTGCTGTATGTGCAGTGCATCACAGTGCCATTTATTGTGAATGGCACCCCAACACATCTCACAGTAGAGTCCAACACATTTCAGTGCAATACAAAGCATATACTGTGCATTGTGATACAATGCATTTTTTTTTATGCATTTGCAGCTCATGTTGAAGCACTTTCTGAATGATTTGTTACTTTTCTATATCACTTACCTATATTTTTATAGCAAACATTCTTTTCATCTTCAGTATACAGTATATGTTTCATTTGAAATACATGATTGTTTGACTGCATTATCTTTTTTTAACTAGTATCTTATAATGTGGTGTTGAAGAGCTCTCACAAATGCACATTGTATAATATAAAGCTTTCATAACAAGCCAAATTAGCTAACAGGTAAATAAATTTCCCAGACTGTAAAAAGGAAGAGATGGTTCCTTAGCAGTTTGTTCTGGCTGTGTTGTTTTTGTACACCCTTGTTATAATTACACATGCCTGGCGGCTATTTAATGCGTCTCTCTCTTTCTTGTGCACTCCCCTGCAGGAATTGAGTGAGACCCAAAACATTACTTTTCTGTATTCCTTCCAAACTGAATGATGGATCTTTTATTTGCGAGCCAATGGCTCCCGGTGCCCCAGCAAAGCCAGCGAGACTCGGAAGTGAGGGGAGAGAAGAGCTGCAAACATGCACGGCACTGGATCGAATGAGGGTTTAGGTAAGTAAAAGGGGGAGTGAGGTAAATACAATACAGTAGCTCAGCTCAGGTAAACTAAGAGAGAGTGAAAGCGTTTCTAACGTTATAGCTACAGGCTATACACTTTATAGTTATGAATATGCATAAGATCTGGTTGTATTTTAATCGTATTCTAGGTGTGATCTAAGTGTGATTGTATAGTTGGTCCAGAATTCATATGTTCTAAGTAGCAAGATAGCAGGTAAATGGGTGTTAACATCATGTGACCGATAAAAAGTGAAACTTCACACGGAGGTCACCATGACAGTTCTAGCTCAAACTGGAAAAGAAACAGAAAAGGCGCCACCAGATTAGAGTCAGTTGCATTTAAAAAATGTACAAATGCATACATTCACTCACATGTAATGAAGAAAATTTCCAGCACAAAGTCCTCTGTGTGGCATCAGACCAGCGTTTTCTTAGCTAGTAGATGTGTCCTCCATGGGAATAAGTAGTCCCGTCCACCAAAATTTTCTTATCTAGTTATGGGAACTCAAACTGGTTTGATAAGACAGTCTATTTTGAGCTGTCTTTTGGGTTCTTATCAGCAGTTCATGTCATCACAGGCGTTCTTCAGCTTCACCTCTCAAACCCCCCCCCCCAAAAAAAACAAGTCATCTAAGAAAGAAAATTATTGAACCCTTATAATCCTACTTAAAAGGGTGGGCTTTCAGCAGTCATATTTTCAGTGTTTGTTAGAACTATAATGGAGAGGATAGTGAAATGCGTATAAGGAGAGCGGGGAGGGAGATTTGTGCTCTTCTGTGCTACGGGTTGCAGTGGTAGGCTACATTGTCCCGTGTTCCCCCTTGTGCTCACAAAATAGAGTTGCTCATACAGTAGTAGAGTTCTGTAGGAAAATGTTTGTTTTAATAGCATTTGTTCAATTTTCTAATCATAGTGGGGTCAGAATGAGGTCCGTTTTCGACAGCAGTGAGGAAAACATTCTAGGGAGCAGGATGGAACACATTTCTAACTGTGTAATGTGCTTTTTTTTGTCGATATGTTCCAAAAATCAAATGTTAAACACAAACAGAGTTTTGAAACACTTACAACGTTCATTTAAAAATCTGGTATGAGCAGCTTTCTTCATTTAACCCCTGTTGGGACTGCTATTGTGCTAGCAACTAACGTCATTGCTTTTAAGCTGTTCTCAAAACCCCCCCACCACACATGCATGTTTTTTTTTTTACTGGGGCCTTTTCTTATTTTTTGTGAGCATGCCAATGAAAAAACTATTTGCACAAAAGCACCTCACATCACTCACATTCATCTCACCCCCTTAAATTGGTTGTAAAGCTTAAACATTTTTTTTACCTTAATGCATTCCCTGTAATAAGGTAAAAAAAAAGTCAGTATGTGTATTGCTCCCTCACCACCCTTATACTTAACTTAGCCCGATCTAAATGCAGCGCTATGTCCGTCTGTAATGGCTCTCTCTTCTTCTCCCTTCTCTCATAGACTTTGCTGAGAGCTCCCGTTACTGTAAGTCAAATCCTGTGATGAGGGAGCAAGGAGCGGGACTGACCCTCATAGTCTGTGTCTTAAAGTCTGTGTCTTATTCTTGCCTAACCATAACTATTCTGATAAATGCCCCTCCCCCCTCCTATGTAAAAAAAAAAGATCTGTATACTTACCTTTTTTCAGCTCACTCTGCTCTATGATCGCACAGCTCTGGCTTCCCTATGTTAGTGAGTGGCCGGCTGCAGGGGAGAGAGGGATTGCCAACAGTGACTTAGCTTTGGGAGTCTATGAGTGATGTCACAGCTCCTGGAATACCAAGCTGTTGTTCAGTGCTCCATTACGCAGGAGAGCCGAACCTGGGGAATCATGTGACCAGAGTTCAAGGTAAATATACAGATCGTTTTTGAATAGGGTAGGTAGCAGGAGGGGGAGGGAACATTTTTAGGAATAGTTATGGTTAGGCAAAAATTCTACTTTAAGCATGGAGGCTGATTAATCGCACTACCACAAGATGCAGTGCTGTATGGACACAGCTGCATGTTGAAATTTGAGAGCTGCACAGCTGTGTCTGTGCTAGGAGGTAGAAAGAGGTGAAGACAAGGTGCGGTGCTAGGAGGTGGGTAGGGGTGAAGATGGGCATGGTCTGAGGGGTGGGCTGAGTTCCTGCATCTATTCTCTGAGAAAAAATAAACCTTGATATGTTCACTTCACAGGACGCCACCGGCCAGAGTGCTTCCAGGCTTCCTAATTAGGTGGAAGAGCCTGGGAAAGGTGGTGGCAGTAGCGGAGTACCCAATTCTGCCACCTGTAGAAGTGATCGAGTGGCTGTATAGCCACTGGAATCACTTCTACATGAAAGGGAATTGACTGCTGAAATTTTTCATTCTGGGATGATGTCTGTACCTGCAGACATCATCCTGGTACAACCATTTAAACCTCAGGAAGTGATAAAGAAATTGGTTAAAAAGGGAGTGTGTAGCTAGGAAGCTCCATGGAGGAAATGTCCCAATGCAAAAAAATATATACAGTATAGTATTTACATTTTTATGGGAAAAAATATCACCGAAAGATCAAGCAGGATCTGGTCCTCCGAGATTTGTGAGTGCAATAATTACTGTTTTTAATTGTAGCACTGAATAAAACCACGCTACACCATGAGGCTGTTTGGTGTCCCTCTCTTCTCTTGTCTTGACTGGACAAGACTGGAGTACCACACAAAAATTATGAAATATAAAAAGTGGTTTCAATCCAAACATGTAGTGAACATAATACCAATGCTGAATATGAAAATATAAAATCATTAGAATAAAACTAAAAATACATAAATAAAAAAATACAATAAATGATCACAATCATATTTTATACAAATCTAAAACATATCTTAATCACCACAGTATCATTAGAAATTATGCAGAAACATCCTGATGTTGACTTAATGATTACAAAAATAAATGTGCGCCATGATTTGAAGTGTTAACAGTCCAAAGCATTCATTCTAAAAAAGCAATAAAATACAAAAACGAAATGATATTATACAGTACATTAGAACATTACTACCAGATACTGAAGTATGTAATACTACCATAAAAAATGCTATAGGGTTTATAATGGTATAGGAATATAAGGAACATTAAGCTGTTTCTGAACAATTTTAAATGATATTGTGATAGCTGAGATGTTTTAGATTTGTTTAAAAAACATGATTGTGCCCTTTTAATACTAATTGCTTTAAAAAAAAAAAAAATATTTAATTTTTATTGTAACAATATTATATTTTCGTATCACATTATAGCCCTGATGATGGGGGTAAAGTGGGGCCTTCAAAATGCGTTTGGTATTATGGTCACTACATGATTGGAATAAAACCACTTTTTAGATTTCAACATTTAGGTGTGGATCTCCAATTTTTTGATCCAATTATTACAGAATTAATATGAAGCAAGGATTCCATGGGTTACTGAGCATCCAGCATGGACCACAGGCTGAAGCTAGCACCATATGTGCTGGAGCAGCTGGCCTATCCTTTTGCAAATGTGTTCTCCAGGAGGGCCTTCAGCACAGCAGGAGGATTGTTACAGAGATGAATCTGCCTGTCCCCTTACAGCGTGGGCCAGCTGACATTTATAAAAATGAGAGAGTCATGGGTAAACTACCAAACTCTGCTGGGAATGCATCTGAGTAAAACTTTGACTTCAATGCTGCCTAGAATAAAAATGTATCTTTGCCACCATTACCACCTTCTGACACCTCTGCTCCCTTTTTCCCGATTTCTAAAGGAAACACCTGCATTATGTGTCAAATACTGTGGCCCATTCAGGTGCTTATACACTCTCATGTTGCTACACAATTTTTCTGCAACTGGATCTTAGCAGCAAAAGTCTAATTTTTATTGTAGAGAAACAACTACATTGTGTGTCACAATTTTCAGCCAGATCAAATACATAGCAGTTTTCTGCTTCTGGATTTTTTTTTCTGGCTACTGTGTTCCAAATTTTAATCAATTTTTACTGCAACATAAAATCATCTCTCCCTAATTGCAACCTAATTGGCTTTGCTTACAAACTATTCCGTTGCTGCTCAATTTTATGGCCTACTGTCTCAGATGTTTCACTCTACATTTTATCGAAAGTCAAAACCTGCACTTTTGCAACATAAAGCCTACACACTGCCCTGCTGTTGTCATATATTTTGGCTACCATGTCTCAAATGATATACTATAATATTTATTGGTGAATAAAACCTGCCTTGTCTTTCTCTATTTGCAGCCTACTTACTGTAAGTGCTTATATACTGTCCTGCTGCTGGCCAGTTTCTACTGAAATACGCTAAAGGGCTAGAGTTTGAATATTTTTGGAGGAATTGAGGGACACGAGGATGAGGGGAGTGCAGGGGTTGTAGTGTGAAGTGTTTTTTTGTGCACATTGTTTGTTTGTTTTTGTAACTTTTTAAGATGATCAAAGTCTAAACCAAGCCCAGGCTGCAGTCTGATGCTGTCAATAATAACAGTATGCAAAAGTTCCAGCTTCAGCTCAATTGGCCACACCAAGAAAAGGAGCTAACGAACTATACCATCAAATTGTTGTGCCAATGGCAAATTTTTACTGGGTAGCAATGATGGGTTTTAGCTAGACATGTGTGATTTGTTTCTTTACTAAGTGAAATTGACATTTTTGTCATTCAGAGATTTGGATGTATCCAAATTTCAGAATCGCAATTGTAACGAATTTCAACGAATCCATATGAAATGGAAACATTATAGCAATTAATCCAGTAAGGTATAAAAATATAATAAGATGAGGCGCATGCGCGGCAGCTCCCAAGATGGCTACCAGGGGCCTCATCTAGAGCTCCACTCCACCACGGCCCCTTGAAAGCCACTGGAGAACACAGAATGGTCCTCCACACATCTACTTGGGAGTTACAAGCGGGGAGTCCTCAGATGACAACGGCTCAAGCCAGGAGGAATCTATTGAGCCAGATGTCAGAGGCGGCTGCTCTGGTCAGTTATGCCAAGATGGCGGCGGCACCACGAGGCACTTACAGTGCAGAGGACACAGAGGTCTCTATTGCAGATCAGGACTTGATACCAGCACCATCCCCAGGTACTGTCCACCCACCAACTAGTACACCTATACCAGTCCTTAAAAGGACCTTTGTGGACCTAGTAGCTAGTGATTTGCAGGCTGTCCCTCAGTCCCTACACTTATAAAGGACTGCTGCAGAATAGGGCAGTAATCTGCAGCACAGCCCTGCACCAGCACCCTATATATTGTACACCTATACCAGTCCTTACAAGGACCTTTGTGGACCTAGTAGCTAGTGATTTGCAGACTGTCCCTCAGTCCCTACACTGAAAAAAGACAGCTGCAGATTCGGGCAGCAGTCAAGTATAATATTCTTTCTATATTTGGAAGAAAGTATATTATATGTGTACAACCCTATATACTGTACACCTGTACCAGTCCTTAAAAGGACCTTTGTGGACCTAATAGTAATAGCTAGCTAGTGATTAAAATGACTGTCCCTGCTGCACACAGCGTCCTGTCCCTACATTGACAAAAGACAGGCTGCTGCAATCACCAGCACAGCAGTGCACTGAACCCTATATACTGTACTACACCTATACCAGTCCTTAAAGTGGTTGTAAACTTCCAACACACTTTGACCTGCAGGTAAGCCTAGATTAAGGCTTACTTGTAGGTCCAAGAAATATCTCCTAAACCTACACGGTTTAGGAGATATTTGTCGAAAGACAGGCACCGCTGTCTACAGCGCATGCACCGTAGACAGCGGCGTGCAGGCGCACTGAGTGCAGCACCGTCAACGACGAAGATGCCACGCGTGGCGGCTCCCGTGCACATGCGCGGGAGTGATGTCATCGCGGCTTTGCCGAACGACAGCGGCGGAGCAGCGAGACCCACCGAGAAGATGGATGCGCCGGACTACAGGGGACAGCGGTGACATCGCTGGCTCCTGTGTCAGGTAAGTGACACATAATGGGCTACTATTGGATGCATAGTAGCCCATTATGCTTTACCTTTGCAGGGAATGAAAGAGGAAGTAAACTCATCAGGGTTTACTTCCTCTTTAAAAGGACTTTTGTGGACCTAATAGCTAGCGATTTTTGTCACTACAGTCTCTCCCTGCTCCACACAGCGTCCTGTCCCTAAACTGACATAAGACAGAATGTAAAATGGCCGCCAGATCAGGTCTATTTATAAGGTAGGGGGAATATCCAATTGTCCATGTGCTGAAATGTCTCAATTGGCTGTCCTGTACCCCATGATGGATGTGTCATCATGGGTCAAAGTTCTTTCACACTGTAAGCACATATGTCCGCCGGGTGAACAGTGGCAATAGTCCACCAATCGGGCGATTCGCGAACACGCAAAATTCCCCGCGAACCGACCGTTGGGCAAACAGTTCGGCCTTCCCTATAGATGACAGATTAATGTATGAATAGATCATAGCCAATCACGTGGTAAACAGCCACCAGTCATTGGCTGTTTACCCTTGTCAGTGATCACACACATGCGCAGTCTAAAGCGGGGAATACCCATTTGTGATCAGCCATGACGTAATCGTGGCTGATCACATGGTGAACAGCCATGCTCAATGGGTGTTCACTTCACCCCTGTTGGTGACGCGCTGTGTCTCAGGGACATGCCACCCGCGATTGCACGTATGCCCTGTATGAATGGGAACAAAAGCCGCACTGCTCTGCAGTCATATGACAGTGGTTGGGCGGCAACAGGTTAAAGTTCTGCTTTAAGGTATCCCCCATAGCCTGCAATTTAACCACTTCCTGCTAAACCTATAGCAGAATGACTGGGCATCATATGACATCCAGCAAGATCTGCCGCGATGCGCAGCACAGATAAGCCACGATGCACAAAGGAGAGCCGATCTGCTACTCTCCTGACAGGAGGGGGGTATGCACTGATTGATTATCAATGCAGACCCCCCCCCCCCCCCCCCCAAAGTTGCCCACCCAGGACCACCAGGGATGCCCACCCATTGCCAGCAAGGATGCTTATCAGTGCTATCAGTCCATATAAGTGCCATCTCATCAGTGTCAATCAGTACTGCCTCTTCAGTGCCCATCAGTGCAGCCTTCTCAATGCCCATCAGTGATGGAGAAAACTTACTTATTTACAAAGTTTTGTAACAGAAAAAAGTTTTTTTTCAAAACTGTCATTTTTGTTTATTTGTAGCGAAATGAATAAAAACCGCAGAGGTGATCAAATACCTCCAAAAGAAAGCTCTACTTGTGGGAAAAAAAATTATAAGAATTTTGTTTGGTTACAGCGTTGCATGACCGCATAATTGTCATTCAAAATGCGAGAGCGCTGAAAGATGAAAATTGGTTTGGGCAGGAAGGTGTATAAGTGACCTGTATTGAAGTGGTTAAAAGATTTGCATTTTTTTCATGTTTCCCCGGAAAACCACATAACAAGGACCCTCTTCATGCACTACTTTTTTTTTTTGTTGGCAATGGCATGTGTTCCCTATGGCAGTGTCAATATCTCTTTGACAATAGCTTGCCTTTTAGCGCTAAACAATGACTAGAATTTACTAGCAGAATTCTCTGTTTCATAGACTTCACCTTTATGTTTGAGTTTGTCGAATTTCAAAAAGAGACCAAAAAAGTCCAGCATTCCTGGGGGGCACAGTACATGCAAATAGAGTATCTTTGGAAGGAGACGTTGAACAGCGCTGCAGCACAACCATATATCCTCTTGCTTCAGCCTCCTGGCACTCAGGAAAACCAGCATCCTCACCATTCTTTGACGGTTACTTCAAAAGTCAACCAAATCTGCGCTTTCAACCAGCTCTTCTCTGCAGCGCATGCCGTGTACTTTTGACTAGTCATTAAATAAATATTGGTAAATGTTGGTGTTACTTGAACCAGACATTTAGACATGCGCAAAAAAAAAAAAGGTCAGGCTGAGTTCAGACAAATGTCAGGAGGCATAAAGTCTTGGAAAATGGAACTGTTTTTGTGCAGCGGATACTGAAAGATCAAAGGTCTGGCAGCACAGGAAAACAAAAAACAATAATTAACCACTTCAGCCCCAGAAGCATTGACCCCCTTCCTGACTAGAGCACTTTTTGCGATTCAGCACTGCGTCACTTTAACTGACAATTGTGCGGTCGAACGACGTGGCTCCCAAACAAAATTTACGTCTTTTTTTTCCACAAATAGAGCTTTCTTTTGGTGGTATTTGATCGCCCCTGCAGTTTTTATTTTTTGCGATCAATAATTTTGAAAAAAACATTTATTATTTTTATCTATTTTTTACATTTTGCTATAATAAATATCCCCCAAAAATATATATAAAAAAATTTTTCCTCAGTTTAGGCCGATACGTATTTTTCTACATATTTTGTTAAAAATAATTGCAATAAGCGTTTGGTTGGTTTGCGCAAAAGTTATAGCGTTTACAAAATGGGGATAGTTTTATGGCATTTTTATTAATATTTTCTTTTTACTAGTAATGACGACGATCAGCGATTTTTATCATGACTGCGGCATTATGGAGGATACATCGGACATTTTGACACATTTTTGGAACCATCGTCATTTATACAGCAATCAGTGCTATACAAATGCACTGATTCCTGTGTAAATGACACTGGCAGTGAAGGGGTTAACCATTAGGTGGCAGTGTTTGGGTTAAATATGTCCTGGGGAATGATTCTAACTATGGGGGGGCATGGCTACGTGTGACATGTCACTGATCCTTGCTCCCGATCACAGGGAGGTGTGATCAGTGACACTGTCACTAGGCAGAGCAGGGAGATGCTTGTTTACATTAGCATCTCCCCATTCTTCCTCCCCGTGAGGCAGTCGCAGGTATCTCCACGACGATTGATCGATTGGCGATCTCAAACAGGGTGCCTTTTGTTGAGTGCATTATCCTACTCCTTCTTGCAATCTGTATATTTATATCTCCCTGTACCAGTGTTAATTTTGGCAGCAAATTTCGATTTAGTTTTAGTCCTAGTCTTTTGACTAAAAGGCCATTTTAGTTTTCGTCGTATTTTGCTATTTAGCTGGACCACTTGGTATGCCACCCTAGACCACCAAGGAAATGCCAATCAGTGCCCAGGCAGCTGCCAATCAGTGCCCATCCCCAATGCCTGCTAATGCCAGTGATGCCTATCAGTGAAATCCAGTGCCAGCCATCAGTGCCCATCAATGCCCATCAGTGCTGCCTCTCAGTGGCCATCAGTGCCACCTATCAGTGCCCAGCAGAGCTGTATATCAGTGCCACTCATAAGTACCCATCAGTGCAGTCTTTCAGTGCTCATCAATGTCGCCTATCAATGCCCATCAGTGCCACCTATCAGTGCCCATCATCAGTGCCCATCGGTGCCATCTCATTTGTGCCACCTCATCGGTGCCGTCTTATCAATGCCCATCAGTGCTGCTTATCTGTGCCCATCAGTGAAGGATAAAACTTACTTATTTACAAAATTTTATAACAAAAACAAAGAAAAACTTATTTTTTTTCAAAATTTTCGATCTTTTTTTATTTGTTTAGCAAAAAGTAAAAACCACAGAGGTGAACAAATACCACCCGTATTCCGTCTTCGGGGGTCTTCTCGCCGGACTCCTCTGCTATCTTCTTGTAGCTCTTTTGCTAGCAGAGGAGCCCGGCTTTCTTCCTCACCGCCGGCCTCTTCTTCCGACTTCGGGGGTCTTGTCCCCCTCTTCGGTTCTTCTGCTGGGCCACCGCGCCTTCTTCTAGCTCTTTTACAGGCGGTGGCCCGGTCTTCTGTCGCCGCCGCCGCCTTCCGTTCTTCTGTTCTTCTCTTCTTCTTCTTCAGATCTTTCCTCGCCGAGTCCTCCGCTCACAATGACGGGGACCGGGCACGCGGCGACTTATATAAGGACAAGGGGTGGGGTCTTCGGTTGATGTCACATGGGTTGATGTCACATGGCGACAGTCCCAGCATCCTCCGGGACTGTGACATCGTAAGGGGGCGTGGTCACCATGTGACATCAACCCATGTGACATCAACCGAAGACCCCGCCCCTTGTCCCTATATAAGTCGCCGCGTGCCCGGTCCCCGTCATTGTGAGCTGAGGACTCGGCGAGGCAACATCTGAAGAAGAAGAAGAAGAGAAAAACAGAAGAATGGAAGGCGGCGGCGTCAGAAGACCGGGCCACCGCCTGTAAAAGAGCTAGAAGAAGGCGTGGTGGCCCAGCAGAAGAACCGAAGAGGAGGACAAGACCCCCGAAGTCGGAAGAAGAGGCCGGAGGCGAGGAAGAAAACCGAGCTCCTCCGCTAGCAAAAGAGCTACAAGAAGATAGCGGAGGAGTCCGGCGAGAAGACCCCGAAGACGGAAGACCCTCGGAGCTGTGCAATAAACTATTTTATCTTGTGTGTTGTGTTTTTTTTGTACTTTATTTTACAGGTGAATGGGTAGGGGTACATTGTACCCCATACTCATTCACATAGGGTGGGGGGGCCGGTAGGGGCTCCCGGATTCCGATAAGCCCGCCGCCCGCAGACCCCGACAACCAACGGCCAGGGTTGTCGGGAAGAGGCCCTTGTCCTCATCAACATGGGGACAAGGTGCTTTGGGGTGGGGGGGCCGCGAGGCCCCCCCTTCCCCAAGGCATCCCCCATGTTGAGGGCACGTGGCCTGGTACGGCTCAGAAGGGGGGGGCGTTTGCTCGTCCCCCCCCCCTTTCCTGGCCGGCCGGGTAGCGTGCTCGGACAAGGGTCTGATGTGGACCTGGGGGGACCCCCACGCCGATTTTTTTCGGCGTTGGGGTTCCCCTTTAAGTCCATACCAGGCGGCGGGGCCAGCGACGTATCCTTCGCGGGTCCCGCCTACCTGGAGACGCGCTCAAAATGAGCGGACTTTCCTCCGCGTGTGTGGGCGAGTCCGTTCATTTCAAAAGTAGGGTGGATAGTACGGCGGACTTACTACGCCGTATTAGTCCGCTGAAAAAGTGCCGTGTGTGGGCAAGTAGCCCGTTCGGAAAGTCCGACGGACAGTCTGGCGGGAAGTCCGCCAGACTAAGTACGTCGGACAGACGGCTACGTGTGTACACGGCTTTACTTAACCTTATGTGGTAGTGCAATTCATGTTTAAACTTTAATGTGCTATTATTACAGGCTCTGGATGGAATTGTGTTGCCTATTTAGAAATGGCCAGCAGAGCAGCTTTAATTTTGATGTCAATTTTCTATTTCGTTTTTGTCTTAGTCTTTTGACTAAAATGCCATTTTCGTTTTAGTCGTATTTTAGTCAACAAAATGAATACTAGCCTGCACAAAGTTCTATGCTGGGGATATGTTGAAGCATATTTAACCCAAAAACAAAAATGTTATTATAGTGCAGCAGTCCTTAGATGTGGTAGCTGCCTTAAAATTGCCTCCTTGAATTTTGACCAGTTGATGTTGGCGTCGTCAATTTTTGAGCAGTATCTCATCACTTATGCCTCGTACACACGTAGCAGACTATCCGGCGGACTTAGTCTGGTGGACTTTCCGCCGGACTTTCCAAAGAAGCTACTTGCCCACACACGGTACTTTTGCAGAGGACTAATACGGCGTACTAAGTCCGCCGGACTATCCGCCGTACTTTTGAAATGAACGGACTCGCCCACACACACGGAGGAAAGTCCGCTCATTTTGAGCGCGTCTCCAGGTAGCCGGGGCCAGTGAAGGAGTCGTCGCTGGCCCCGCCACCTGGTATGGACTTAAAGGGGAACCCCTACTCTGAAAAATCGGCGTGGGGTCCCCCCAGGTCCATATCAGACCCTTATCCGAGCACGCTACCCGGCCGGCCAGGAAAGGGGGTGAGGATGAGCGAGCGCCCCCCCCCCTCCTGAGCCGTACCAGGCCACGTGCCCTCAACATGGGGGGCGTGCTCAGATAAGGGTCTGATATGGACCTAGGGGGGGACCCCCACACCGATTTTTCGGAGTACGGGTTCCCCTTTAAGTCCATACCAGGTGACGGGGCCAGTGATGCCTCCTTCACTGGCCACGGCTACCTGGAGATGCGCTCAAAATGAGCAGACTTTCTCCGGGCGGGAAAAGTCAGTTCATTTCAAAAGTATGACGGACTGGCACACACACGGCTGTATTGTCCGCCGAAATGCGAGTCCAGCGGACAGATTGGAGTGCAAAAATACTTTCTTAGTCTGCCGGACTTTTGGGTAAAAAAAGTCCACCGGGCGCATTGTCCGGCGGACTTGAGTCCGCTGGACTTTTTCACCGGATTGTTTGATCGTGTGTACGAGGCATTAGTTAGTATATCCATCTATCTGTTAATCAATTGATCACCTGAAGTAAATATATGTATTTTTTTTCTCTCATTTTCTGTTCCATTATATCATGTTTATGTCTACTTCCAAGTAGATTTTTTTTTTTTAACTGACCAGACATCTGTCTTAAAACTGGTCCTTTTTTCAAACTGAATTTTAACCACTTCAGCTCCGGACCAATAAACACCTTAAGGACCAGAGGTCTTTTTGCAATTTCGCACTGCGCTGCTTTAACTGGTAATTGCGCGGTCATGCAATATTGCACCCAAACGAAATTTGCGTCCTTTTCTTCCCACAAATAGAGCTTTCTTTTGATGGTATTTGATTGCCTCTGCGATTTTTTTTTTTTTGCGATATAAATGGAAAAAGAGCGAAAATTTTGAAAAAAAAAGATATTTTCTTCTTTTTGTTATAAGAAAAATCGAATAAACTAAATTTTAGTCATACATTGAGGGCAAAATTTATTCAGCCACATGTCTTTAGTAAAAAAAATGTCAATAAGCGTATATTTTTTGGTTTGCGCAAAAGTTATAGCGTCTACAAACTAGAGTACATTTTCTGGAATTTACACAGCTTTTAATTTATGACTGCCGATCTCATTTCTTGAGGTGCTAAAATGGCAGGGCAGTACAAATCCCCCCCAAATGACCCCATTTTGGAAAGTAGACATCCCAAGGAAATTGCTGATGGGTATGTTGAGCCCATTGAATATTTATTTTTTTTGTCCTAAGGGATTGAATAATGACAAAAAAAAAAAAAATTTTTTTACAAAAAGTTGTCACTAAATGATATATTGCTCACACATGCCATGGTTATATGTGGAATTGCACCCCAAAATATATTCCGCTACTTCTCCCGAGTATGGGGATACCACATGTGTGGGACTTTTTGGGAGTCTAGTCGCGCACGGCACCCCGAAAACCAATCACCACCTTCAGGATTTCTAAGGGTGCAAATTTTTGATTTAACTCCTCACTACCTATCACAGTTTCGAAGGCCATAAAATGCCAAAATAGCACAAAACCCCGCAAAATGACCCCATTTTGGAAAGTAGACACCCCAAGCTATTTACTGAGAGGCATGTTGAGTCCATGGAATATTTTATATTTTGCCACAAGTTGCGGGAATATTACAAACTTTTTTTTTTGCACCAAGTTGTCACTAAATGATATATTGCTCACACATGCTATGGGCATATGTGAAATGACACCCCAAAATACATTCTGCTGCTTCTCCTGAGTACGGGGATACCACATGTGTGGGACTTTTTGGGAGTCTAGTCACGCACGGCACCCCGAAAACCAATCACCACCTTCAGGATTTCTAAGGGTGCAAATTTTTGATTTAACTCCTCACTACCTATCACAGTTTCGAAGGCCATAAAATGCCAAAATAGCACAAAACCCCCCCAAATGACCCCATTTTGGAAAGTAGACACCCCAAGCTATTTACTGAGAGGCATGTTGAGTCCATGGAATATTTTATATTTTGCCAAAAGTTGCGGGAATATTACAAACTTTTTTTTTTTTTTTGCACAAAGTTGTCACTAAATGATATATTGCTCACACATGCTATGGGCAGAAGTCAAATTACACCCCAAAATAAATTCTGCTGCTTCTCCCGAGTACGGGGATACCACATGTGGGGGACTTTTTGGGAGCCTAGCCACGTAAGGGACCCCGAAAACCAAGCACTGCCTTCCGGATTTGAATATAAAATGCTACCAAAAAAACTGTTAGCGATGGCAGGGATCAGGCCTGACTCTGCGATCGCTGCAGTTATGTGTTTAGTGTTTTGTAAGTGACAGTGATCGATCGATACTGCACTTGGGTGGGCTGGGCAGAGGGGCAAAACGCAGGTGCTAGCAGGTATTTGGGCTGATCCCGCTAACAATGCGTTTTTTTGGAACCCTAAACTGCTGGGGACGCTAGTATAGATCTGATCAGATCAGATATTGATCTGTTCAGATTCTATACCACTACGGGAGGTGTATGCTTTGCGTGTGGGTGTTAGCGGTACTGGCACTAACCTAGCGCTGCCTGGGGCGACGCAGACCCTGACCCTAAAACCTAATTGATATCACCCGCCGGGTGATCAGGGGGTTAAACCTTTATTGGGTAATAAATGGTGGGTGCCCTGATGCTATAAAAAACAAACTAACCAGAGTCACCCGTAACACTTATACGGTGATCAGTGGTGAAAGGGTTAACTAGGGGCAATCAGGGGGTTCAAATTTTTATTAGGTAGTATATGGGGGTCCCTGGCGCTATATAAAAACCTGACGGGGAACCTAAATAACGAACTGGCTAACCAGCGTCACCAGTGACACTTATACTGTGATCGCTGGTGAAAGGGGGTGAAAGGGTTAACTAGCAGCAATCAGGGGGTTAAAACCATTATTGGGTAGTATATCGGGGTACCTAGCGCTATAAAATCCTGGCGGTGAACCTAAAAAAATAACTAGCTACCTAGCGACACTAGCGACACTGATGCAGCGTTCAGAAAAATTATCGCTTAGTGACACTGGCAAAAGGGGGTGAAAGGGTTAACTAGCGGAAATCAGGGGGTTAAAACCATTATTGGGTAGTATATCGGGGTACCTAGCGCTATAAAAACCTGGCGGTGAACCTAAAAAAATAACTAGCTACCTAGCGACTGTAGCGACACTAATGCAGCGATCAGAAAAACGATCGCTTAGTGACACTGGCAAAAGGGGGTGAAAGGGTTAACTAGCGGCAATCAGGGGGTTAAAACCATTATTGGGTAGTATATCGGGGTACCTAGTGATATAAAAACCTGGCGGTGAACCTAAAAAAAATAACTAGCTACCTAGCGACTGTAGCGACACTAATGCAGCGATCAGAAAAACGATCGCTTAGTGACACTGGCAAAAGGGGGTGAAAGGGTTAACTAGCGGCAATCAGGGGGTTAAAACCATTATTGGGTAGTATATCGGGGTACCTAGCGATATAAAAACCTGGCGGTGAACCTAAAAAAATAACTAGCTACCTAGCGACTGTAGCGACACTAATGCAGCGATCAGAAAAACGATCGCTTAGTGACACTGGCAAAAGGGGGTGAAAGGGTTAACTAGCGGCAATCAGGGGGTTAAAACCATTATTGGGTAGTATATCGGGGTACCTAGCGCTATAAAAACCTGGTGGTGAACCTAAAAAAATAACTAGCTACCTAGCGACTGTAGCGACACTAATGCAGCGATCAGAAAAACGATCGCTTAGTGACACTGGCAAAAGGGGGTGAAAGGGTTAACTAGCGGCAATCAGGGGGTTAAAACCATTATTGGGTAGTATATCGGGGTACCTAGCGATATAAAAACCTGGCGGTGAACCTAAAAAAATAACCAGCTACCTAGCGACACATGCAGCGATCAGAAAAATGATCGCTTAGTGACACTGGCAAAAGGGGGTGAAAGGGTTAACTCTAGGGGCAATCAGGGGGTTAAATCTTTATTGGGGGGTGATAGGGGGCTACCCTGGACCTAACACTAACTGTCCTGACAGTTTTTACTGTCACAACTGACACTGAATGCATTGATCAGTAAAGAAATGATCAATGCAATCAGTGACACTGTGACTGGGGGGGGGGATCGGGGGGGATCGGGGGGCGATCGGGGGGGGGATCGGGGGGGGTTTGTGTGCCTGTGTGTACCTACATGTCAGTGTAGTGTTGGTGCACACTTACTATTAGTCTTCTCCTCGTAGTCCGGTCAAAAAGACCGCCCCGAGGAGAATGACATCACTTCCTCCTTCCTGTGTAAACAATACACAGTGGGAGGAAGCTTCTCATTGGCCAGGAGCGATCCAGAGGGGGTGGCCGAAAACCAACGGCCATCCCCTCATCACGGAGCGCTCCTGGAGCGAACCGGACCGCCGTAACCAGCGGGAGGTAGTCCGATCGGACCCCCCACCCGCTGGAAGGCAGGGACGTACATCTACGTGATTGTGCCTGCCTGTGCCATTGTGTTGACCTACATTGGCAATACGGCGGTCCTGAAGTGGTTAAGTTTGCTAATTTGCTAGTACAAATTTTATAGGGCTTCATAACCTGAGATATTTTTATGGCTAATGGTGTATATATATATATATATAGTTGAAAGGTAAATATACAATGTGTATAATATATATATATATATATATATATATATATATATATATATATATATATATATATTACACATTGTATGTTTACCTTTCATCAATTTCAATATAATAGGTCGCTGGTTCGAATCCCAACCACAACACTACCTGCCTGGAGTTTGCATGTTCTCTCGCTCCGTCAAATGATGGAGCGATCACTTGGGCTGCATCTGCAGTGCTCACAGTGCTGCTCACCTACAATTAACCCCTCAATTCCCTGCCAATACTCTGCAATACCCTGCAATACTCTGCAATACCCTGCAATACCCAGCCATACTCTGCAATACACAGCCATACTCTGCAATACCCAGCCATACTCTGCAATACCCAGCCATACTCAGTGATACCCTGCAATACCCAGCCATACTCTGTGATACCCTGCAATACCCAGCCATAGTCGGTGATATCCTGCAATACCCAGCCATACTCAGTGATACTCTGCAATACCCAGCCATACCCGGTGATACTCTGCAATACCCAGCCATACTCGGCCATGCTCAATCATACTCTGATACCCTGCAATACCCAGCCATGCTCGGCCATGCTCAGTCATACTCAGGGATACCCTGCAATACCCAGCCATACTCGGCCATGCTCAGCCATACTCAGTGATACCCAGCCATGCTCGGCCATGTTCGGCCATGCTCGGCAATGCTCGGCTGTACTCAGCCTCTGTATGTGGCCAGGCTGTGGAAGTCTCACACATGTGGTATCGCCGTACTCAGGAGGAGTAGGAGAATCTATTTTGGGGTGTAATTTTTGGTATGTACATGCTATGTGTTAGAAATGTTGTATAAATGGACAACTTTGTGTTAAAAAAAAATGCATTTTAACCACTTCCTGCCCGCCGGCCGTCATATGATGTCCTTGAATTTGTGCGGGGATATCTGAATGATGCCTGTAGCTACAGGCATCATTCAGATATCAGTTTTTTCAGCCAGCGATTCCCTATACCATAAGAACAATCATAGCGGCTGTTCCACTGCTTAATCGTTCTTATGGGAGGTGAGAGGGGACACCCCCCTCCTGCAGCCCTCCGGTGCTTCTACCGACTCGCCAATACGATCAAAGCCAGAATCATTTTTTTATTTTTTTATTTCAGGCTTCCCAGCCTAGAGGTGAGATGCGGGGTCTTATTGACCACATATCTCACTGTAAAGAGGACCTTTCATGCCATATTCTTATTACAAGGGATGTTTACATTCCTTGTAATAGGAATAAAAGTGATCAAAAAATGCATTTTGGGGAAAAAAATGTCAAACTAAAATAAATAAAGTAAAATGAACAATAAAAAAATAATAATTTTAAAGCGCCCCTGTCCCCATGTGCTTGCATGCAGTAGCGAACGCATACGTAAGTCCCGTCCACATATGAAAACTGTGTTTAAACCACACATGTGAGGTATCGCTGCGAATGTTAGAGTGAGAGCAATAATTCTGGCCCTAGACCTCCTCTGTAACTCAAAACATGTAACCAGTAAAAAATTTAAAATGTCGCCTATGGGGATTTTTAAGTAGTGATGTTTGGCGTCATTCCACGAGCGTGTGCAATTTTGAAGAGTGACATGTTAGGTATCTATTTACTCAGCGTAACTTCATCTTTCACATTATGCAAAAACATTGGACTAACTTTACTGTTTTGTTTTTTTTAAAGCACAAAACTGTATTTTTTCCCCAAAAAAGCGTTCGAAATATTGCTGCGCAAATACCGTGCGAGATAAAAAGTTGCAATGACCACCATTGTATTCTCTAGGGTCTTTGCTAAAAAAACATATGTAATGTTTTGGGGTTCTATGTAAATTTCTAGCAAATAAATTATTATTTTTACATGTAGGAGAGAAATGTCAGAATTGGCCTGGGTGCTCCAGAACGCCTGCTGGTGCTTCCTGCATGTTGGGCCTCTGTATGTGGCCACGCTGTATAAAAGTCTCACACATGTGGTATCGCCATACTCGGGAGTAATAGCAGAATGTGTTTTGGGGTGTAATTTGTGGCATGCATATGCTGTGTGTGAGAAATAACCTGATAATATGACAATTTCGTGAAAAAAAAGGAAAAAAAATCTTGATTTGACAAAGAATTGTGGGAAAAAATGACAACTTCAAAAAACTCATCATACCTCTTACTAAATACCTTGGAATGTCTTCTTTCCAAAAAGAGGTCATTTGGGGGGTATTTGTACTTTTCTGGCATGTTAGGGTCTCAAGAAATGAGATAGGCCGTCAGTCCTTCCGGTGTGTTCAATTTTCAGATATTGGCACCATAGCTTTTGGACTCTATAACTTTCACAAAGACCAAATAATATCCACCAATTTGTACTTATTTTTACCAAAGATATGTAGTAGTATAAATGTTGGTCAAAAATTATGAAGAAAAATTACTAAACTGCTAAATTTTATAACAGAAACGAAGAAAAAAATTATTTTTTTACAGAATTTTCGGTCTTTCTTCTTTTATAGCACAAAAAATAAAAAACCCAGTGGTGATTAAATACCACCAAAAGAAAGCTCTATTTGTGTGAAAAAAAGGACAAAAATTTCATATGGATACAGTGTTGCATGACTGAGTAATTGTCATTCAAAATGTGAGAGCACCGAAAGCTGAAAATTGGTCTGGTTATTAAGGGTGTTTAAATGCCTAGTGGTCAAGTGGTTAAAGAAGAAGAGAATTGTGCGCTGCATTTCGAGATTTGATAATTTGCCACATCACAAATGTTAATTCACCATCACAAACACTAGTTTACAAGACCAACCTCTTCTGCTTCCGAGCATGCGTGTTTTTACTTTGGACTTTTGTCCGACGAACTGGTGTACACACTCTTGGAAAATCTGACAACGCACATTTGTCCACGAAAAATTTGAGAACTTGCTAGCCAACATTTGTTGGTGGAAAGTCCGACAACAATTGTCCGATGGAGCATACACACAGTCAGATTTACCAACAACTGCCTGTCATCGAACATTTCCCGTCGGAAAGTCCAATCGTGTGTACGGGGCTTTAGATTCAAGCTCTCTCCTAGCCTACTCCCGATCAGCGTCTTGCTGCTCTGTCACAAACTACATCTGCCTCCTGCAGACATGCATGCTCTGGTTGCCCCATGCAGCCTCTGACTCCTGCAGAGGAATGGGAGTCCACTCTTAATGACCCCCCCCACACATATAGCAAATTCATGTAAATTTGTGCCTGCTAAAATGCATGGTACTGTAGTGCTGTAGTCCCGTGTGTTTTGGTGCTGCACAATTTTAAAAATCATGCTGGCACCCTTTTGTGTGTTTCACACACATAGAGCTGCTCATTAAAAAAATGCACTTTGTGGGAACGAGCAAAAAAACAAGTGCGCTCACATTCACCTCCTGGTGTGAACAAGTACTCGTGTGACATAAAGTATTGCAATGACCGCCATTTTATTCTCTAGGGCAGGGGTCTCCAAACTTATCAAAGGGCCAGTTTATTGTCCTGCAGACTTTAGGAGGGCCAGATTGTGGCCAGCGGGGGCAGAAAATGTCCAGGGCCTGGCATCAGTGAGAATAAATATGGTCAATATGTCAATAGGTGGAGGAGTAGTGCTCCTATTAGTAGGAGGAATAGTATCCCATCTTTGGTATCAGTGGAAGAAATGGTGGCCCATTGTTGGTGTCAGTGGGAGAAATAGTGGCTCATATCACTGGGAGGAATAGTGCCCGATAAAGGCTAGCAAAGGGCCAATCTGGCTCTCGGGCCACAGCTTGGGGGCCCCTGCTCTAAGGTGTCTGAAAAAATGTAATGTTTCGGGGTTCTAAGTAATTTTCTAGCAAAAAAAAAATTGATTTTAACTTGTAAACACCAAATCTCAAAACGAGGCTCAGTCCTTAAGTGGTTAAATAGAGCATGGACAGAATATAGCCAGAGATAAACATCTGAAAAAGTCAACCCTAAGCTGATAGATTTTACATTTGTAGTTATTAGTTTTTAGCGCAGGAATTGACTGTTTTATTCGCTTATTTACTTACTTACTGATAGATTTTACAGCCGATATCACTGGTGCCTGAAATGATCATTCATAAAAGACCTCTTTCCCAATGCTTGAAAGAACATATTAAACATTTTTTTAATTACAATATCTAATAACCGAATATGACCTGCCAAGAAATTTGCACTTCCCAAGTGCTCGAATATTGTACTTCCTGGGCACATACCCTGTTCCAGATCGATATCTCCCTTCTAAAATATGGCAATTCTACAATTTCCCCAAAACATCCTACCAAAGGTATCACACTCCTCTACAATGTAATGGCGTGTACACACAATCAGAATTTTGGTCGGAAAAAGCTATGATGGTTTTTCCGACGGGATTCCGCTTAAGCCTGTCTTGCATACATATGGTCACACCAAATTCCGACTGTCAAGAACGCAGTGACATACAACATGTACGATGGGACTAGAAAAAGGAAGTTCAATAGCCACTGCACCACCCCTTGGGCTCTCCTTCTGCTAATCTCGTGTTTATCTCGTATTAGTAGAAGTTTGGTTAGAGGAAATTCGTGCATTTCAGACTTGTGTTTTTACTGCTGTTCAGTTTGTGCTTGTGGGTTTTGTATCTGTTTTTCAGTGCATGTAGTCAGTTCGTATTTGTTTTTCAGTGTGTTCTTGTCCGTTCATTACTGATTTTCAGCTTGCTCTTCACAGGCCTTGCTGTTCTTCAGTGTGTTCTGTTAGTTCGTCCTGACCAGCCAACCGTTTTTAAGCCATGTTGCGGTTACATACTCAACGTAGAGTTCGTACTATGCCAGGGCTTGGTGTTGGGGATCTTGCTTTGGCCCTAGTCCAGTCCATGAACAGGGTGGGGAGGAGTTCATGGAGCAAGAATTGGTTACTCCAGCGTGACCAATTCTCTCATATACTTTTGTTGCATGAGATCCAGGATAATAACCCTGATGATTTCAGGAATTATCTCCGGATGATGGACCCCATTTTTCACCCTCTGTTGGCTTTGCTCTCCCCTTATATTACGAAGCAGGACACCTGCATGTGGCAAGCCATCACTCCGGAGCAGCGGCTCTTCACCACGTTGCGGTACTTGGCGACAGGGAGAAGTCTGCTGGACAACAAGTTCTTGACAGGCATCTCCCCCCAGGTTCTGGGGATCATTATTCCAGAGACCTGTTCTGCCATCATTCATGTTCTGCAGAAGGAATATATTAGGGTAAGCTTTAACATCACATTCTATGTATTTAATGTTTGCTAATGTATTGTATTTCTTTCCTCATTCCCTAATTACCATGATTGTAATATGCTGTGAATGCCCCCTTTGTCCTCATGCATACTGTAATCCTTTAATGCTATTTTTTTTGCCTACATGCATATTTTCCTTCACTAACCTCTCCAGCATGCTATCCTGCGCCCATACACACCTATAGCCTAGTCACTTACCAATGTATTTTGTCAGCACCATAGTAGTGCTTTACCCTAAACACCCCCTAAAATGTGTACAAATGTTATTGTTGTCCTTAAATTCAGGCAGAGTGCCGGAGGCTTTTTCTGGCTCCAAAACTCATTTAGGAATCGAATAAGTGGAACTTATACTTTTGGCTTTAAATACTCCTTAAAATAAATGTTATACTGATGTTGGCCAAGAATGTTTGTGTCTAATCTGCTTGCAATGTTTTTGTGAAAAATTACAAATTTTTTTTTTCTTGCTTGACTCCACAGTTTCCTTCAGCGCCACAGGAATGGCAGACTGTGGCCTCCCACTTTGCTCATCATTGGGACTTTCCCAACTGTGGAAGGGCAATCAATGGGAAACACGTCCACATTGTCCCACCACCACACTCAGGGTCATACTATTTTAACTATAAGGGGTTTCATAGTATCTCGTTAATGGATTTGGTTTCAGTGACATATGAGTTCCTCTATATGGACGTGGGGAAGAATGGCCGGATGTTGGATGGTGGGGTCTTTGCCCAGACCGAATTCTATGGGCTTCTCCAGTGTGGTGACTTGGGATTGCCACCTGTGGAAGCGAATGTCGGAGGACTCCCATTTGTTTTTACCGTTGATGAAGCATTTGGTCTGGGTGATCACATGATGAGGCCATTCCCCCAGAGGACCCTCGACTCGACTGTCAGCTCTCTATCCTGCTTATCCTTTTATAAATCTTGGGAAATCTGGATAGAAAAATGTGTAACCCCATAGTAACCTGATACTGATATTCATATTACTAACTTCCAATTGTACATATTTTTGATATTGTGCATCATCATATGCTGTGACTATATGCATGTAACCAAACTGTGTGTTTTATCCCTTTTCCTGTTTGTCTATCTATGAAAACAATAAAAACTTGTGAAAAAAAAAAATCTTTCTTAATAACAATCTTTCCCTAAGCCCTTGTACACACGGTCGGCCATTCCGACGGAAAATGTTCGATCGGACCATGTTGTCGGATAATCCGACTGTGTGTGGGCTCCATCAGACTGTTTCCATCGGAATATCCGACGGACAAAGTTTTAGCCCTTGTACACACGGTTGGACAGTCTGACAACAAAATCCGTCGGATTCTGTCCGACGGATTTTGTCCGAAACTTGTGTTGCATACACACAGTCGGACAAAGTTGTCGGAAAATCCGATCTTACGTAACGTGACAACGTTATTTCGTTACAACAGGACTACGTTCAGGCTAGTAGCCAATAGCTTTGGTCTAGGAATTTGATCTGAGCATGCGTGGCACTTTGTCCGATCAGAATTCTCTCCACACAATCGGACAAAGTCCGATCAGATCATGTTGTCGGAAAGTTTTATAGCCCAGCTCTAAAACTTTGTCGGTCGGGATGGGAGTGTCTATATTTATACACGTTTAGCTTGATTTAGGTTTAATTTCTTACATACAAATCATTTAGCTATATCACACAATTTGATAGATTATGGCCTTATGTTCTATTTATGAGGCTGTTCATGTTAACCAGTCGAGTTTAAGCTTAGCCGATCGATTGGCCATTTCTATGTTATTTGCAATGCTTTAAATTAACTGAAATTTTGATATTGATATTATGTAACCTAGGCAAGCAACTCGCCAAACTTGCAAACGAACGTATTCATTTATGGTATGTTTTGACTTTTTATTCTTGTTTTTAGGTTTTTGAAATAATGTGGAATGTGTCTTTCATCAATAAAAAAATCTTTTTTTCAACCATGGAATTTAACGTGAAGGTCTGATATGTCCATGCATAAAGAGTTAATATACTATTTAGAGAGTTGTAGCACCAGCTGCTTTATCAACTTAATTGAAGTCGGGTCTTTGCATGAGAATGAGGGTGTCAGCTTTCCCCCTGATTGGATCTTCATGTTTTGTATATGTTTTTTTTTATACCATATCATTATATGTTTGCTTTAGCTGTGATTAAGCACCAGTGAGAGTGGTGTGAAACACGTTAGTAGTTTGCCGTTTTAATCTATTTTGTATGGACTGTATCTTCAAAAAAGGAAACAACTATTCTTGGAGTGTGGCTATCTGGATCTTTATTTGCACAAATGCCCCCTTCTCCTGATTGGCTCACTGGCTGAGATTGACAGCAGTGGGAGAGTCCCCAGAGTGCAGAGGATCTTGAGCACACCACTGGATCGAGATAGGGCTCAGGTAAGTATTAGGGCGGCTGGAGGGGTGGGGCTGCTGCACACATAAGGTTTTTACTTTCATGTATAGAATACATGAAGGTAAAAAACCCTGAGCTTTTAAAACCACTTTAAGCTTTGAAGAAAAAAACGTGGAAGCTGCCCCCCCCCCCCCCCTGTCTTCTTTTACAAAAGGAATTAACCTGTTTCAAGAGTTTTAAGTGGACATTTTCATAACTTTAGGTCTGAAAAGTGGGGAGCCCCTCTCTTCAGCCACCCCCCTTTATGCAGTGGGTAGATTCATGCATAGCATGAATCTATCCACGGACGCCGCCCCCTAATTCATGTATCTGGCCCCTTTCGAGTCACCAGGCGTATGAATTACAGCGGCCAGGTTTTTTTTTTTTTTAAGAACCTGATTAGAGTCCTGAATAGGGTGGACTCGGGACACAGAGCATTGTGTCTGGAGCCCACCCAGATGTGTTGCAATAGTGAATTAAAGTTCGCTGTTGCAACACTGATCCTCCTCCCGGTTGGGTGTGTTAGTGCCGTGCAGGAGGGAGGGGGGGGGGGGGTAGATTTCAGTTGTGCTAATGCCACTCCACCGGCAGCTGGGGGGGGTTGTTTGCCCCCCCCCCAAAAAAAACACCAGCCACCACTGGGTCTGAACAAATAAATTCCTGATGAAACTATATACATGGACAGAATACATTTTCAAGAGAAAACTCTACATTTATCATCAAAACACATTACTTGAGCTTCAATCAAGTTACTTTGTCTAGGCCTAGATTGTATCATCCGTATGCTATGGTCAGAAGAAAGGAGAAGAAGAAGGCAGAAGAAAGCACTTCCACTTCGATGATCAGACTAAAACACTAAGGCTGGGTTCACACTATTGTGAATCGGATGTGGTTTTCCCCGCATTCAATTCGCATAGCAGGAGATTGTGACCCTCTCTCTATGAAACTGGTTCACACACCTCCGCATCAGCTCCGATGTGAATTGCACAGGAGACCTGTGCATCTTTTTGCTCCATTTCAGGTCCGAATTCAGCAACAAATTTGTGCTGAAACCGAACCCGAAACAGTGAATGGAGATGCACTGGACTTGTGCTGTGAGCCACTGCGTTTTCCAGTGTGAACCCAGCCTAACTCTGTAGCAAGGTTGGAAACCTCAGCAAAGGCTGATCTGTGTCAGACATTTGTGAACACAGCCAAGAACTGCACACACCAGAATTTCCATGACTGTGTCATCTCTGAGCCAGTAGCTGAATCTAGGAATTATATGCTGATCCTGGGTTATATCTGAACAAAGTAGAAACTACCATTTTAGAGAGGAAAAACAGATGAAGGCATTGCAAAGTATTGTGATATCTGTGAGAGGTAATGAATACTTGCAGTACACTTACAGATCAGATACAGACATCTAGTGCTAGGTCCAGTTTAAATACAGGCATATTTCACCAATATTTTATCTTAATATGTTAGGATTTTCTATGACTATCAAAATCTAACGTATCCATGTTTTACAAATGTTCTTTTTTTTGTCAGCCGCTGAATTTTGCATTGGCCATGTGGTATTCATTATAGTGGTATAGGTTACTCATTTAGGGCTTTGCTCATCTATATACTTATTAGAATATATTTTCCAATTTTTTTATGCTTCCCATTACACTCATTCCAGAATAAAAGGGATGGTCTTTAAGACCGTGGGAAAGTGAAGAATATATGTGTGGTATGATAATCCAATATGTCTGGGAGACCAGGAGTGTTATCAGAGTTCGGTTTTCATACACCTTACTACTGTTGGCTTCCCACTTTTTTGGTTACTTTAATGAACTGTGGAAAGCTAGACCTATTGACTGTTAAAACAATACTAAATAAAAGCAGTCAAGCCATGTGAAAATTATCCATGGTTTTCTTTCTTGCTGTAAGATTTTACAGACGCTGCACACTGGGTGGCCCTATTACATAAAAAAAAACTATTTAAAGCAGAAGGTTATTTTTCAACTTCCTCCACACCTTCCCGTGGCATTTGAAATTTTATATAAAGTCTGTATATATATATATATATATATATATATATATATATATATATATTAGGGCTGTGGAAATTAAAGATTAATTCCTCGATTAATGGATGAATTTTTTTGGTCGATCAAAATGTTTTTGATTGGTACTCACCTCTCCGCCGGCTTCCGGGTCTTCAGGGAGTTCCGTCGGAGATCTGGTGACATCACGGACATCAACGTCACTGGACTCCTCCCCCTACCCCAAGTGCCTCCGCCAGCTAAAGAAGGAAAGGGAAAGGAGTCAGGTGACATAGCAGTTCTGATTGGTGAGGAGCCACACATGACGTCACCCGCTGCTGCCCTACTGAACTAACACGATTGTCGGCTTTACATGCTGTGTATTTATCATCTTTATGTGAGTAGTTTGTGTTTGAACACAAAAATTTAATTTTATACTTAAACGGTGAGCACTTAGATCTTTTCTTTCTACCAATGACCTGGCGTGCTTGCTGAGATCTAAGGAGATGTGAGAGAAGTTTATAGTCTGTGTTAACCCATTTGATACTTGCTTGCATAACCACATATTTGCACAGGGGTCCATGCCATCAGGTGAGAGTGATTAATTAGACCGGAGGTGGAGGAATTGTCACGCTACTGTGGAAAAAAATAAATACTTACAACAGTGCTACAGTTTGAATTTAAAACGCATTTGTGTGAACTGTGAAGTTAAGTCATGGATTGTGGAAACTAACTAGTGTTGGGTGATTGTATATAGTGTATACCACATTTACCACTGACTAATACAGAGGTACAATGCAAGGAGATCAGCTAAAAGTAGTTGGATCTGTATGTGCGTTATAATTAATCAAAATTAGTCGATTAAAAAAAAATGATTAATCAAACATGAAAATTGTAATCAGTAACAGACCTAATATATATATAAATATATATATATATATATATATATATATATATATATATATAGATATATATATATATATATATATATATATATATATATATATATATATATATATATATATATATATATATACTATGCATGTACAGGGATGAGCCCTGGCCAGGATCTATTTATGCCACCATTTGTGTTGTGGTTTCTTTAAGAAAGAGTTCAGGAGACATTTTTGTATGCAGTGGTTCTCCTCCATGCAGGGTGCAGGGTCTTCAGCTATGATTAAGTGCCCATCTGGGGTGTGAAATGCGTTAGCTTCTTGTCCTGTACCCCTGTGACCCTATGTGACTACTTGGATTTTATCTGACTTCAAATAAAGGTGTTGCATTCGTGTGCGGCCATCCAGATTTTCTTGTGTCTTCGATGCTACTTGCGGTGCCTGCACCTGTGTTTTGACTAGCAGGAGGTGTAATCATGGGATAGTTGCCTTGAGCGGTGAGTTCTTATCTTGGTGTAGGGTCTTCACTTAGGACCTGATGAGGCTTGGAGAGACTTTGGTTGGGAAAGAGCCCGCAAACCCTGGGACTTTGATCCCGCAAAGTGTTAATCCACCTAAAAGGGAGGCTTGAAAAGCAGCAAGCAGGAGTCAGTCCACAGCTGCGAGAAAGTGTGGGCTATCTGTTTTTCTGAGATTCTGAAGGCCTGTCTTCTACCCTGACATATGAAGCGTACCAGGAGGCTGCATGATCTGGCACATGGGCAATGGGGAGCCAGCTGTCAAACAGCAGGAAATTTTAGCTGGCTCCTTCCAAGATGGTGGCACCTGGGATCTGAAGCCCGATGAAGAATCTGCTCTGGTGCAGACAGCATTAAACTCTATGGGCTGGTAAGTGCCTGTTTCCTAAAAGTCAGCAGCTATAGTATTTGGAGCTGCTGACTGTTTTTTTTTTCTAATTTGATTAAACTTTCACTTTAACTCCTCTTTTCTATTTATGCCATGGTTCTAGTTCTTTTTTTTTTTCTTTTCAAGTTCCCTTATAGACTTAAAATTATTCCTTTGTCATATTTTTACAATGGATCAAGGTTGGTTCTCTTGGTTGGATGTGCCTATGCCCCATCACTATGCTTATGAGTTCATAATACCTTAGCCATGTTTTGAAACAAGTGTAAACTAAAACTAGCCCTAATGTATACAAAAAAAAGAAAGCTGGTCTTTAATTTCTAGCAAAAATCCAGTGAAGTGTTTTTGTATGAACATTCTTTATAAGTTTTCTCAGGACTACATTTTTTTAATACAGATTCATAAACATATCCCGGTAAACATATTAAGAGATATTTCAAATGAGTATTTAATATTTATCTATTTCCAGTCATCTGGGGCTTCAAATGTTTTTTCCCACATGATTTCACAGTTGATATTGACTGTATTGCTGAAAATGCTGAACCTTAAGTTAAAGAAATACCTTTCCCCCACCCCTCTCTGCTCTCTACCACTGCAGTCAGAGATTGAATCATACAGAACAAGTCTGAAAGCAAACAGCTTCTGCAATGTTCATACTTTAGAAAACCCTGGTGGTAACCAGGGAGCTAAAAAGGAACTGATGAGTCGGTCTAATAGATAAATATTCTCTACCTTCCTTGTAAAAAAAACAGGCAAATTAAAGAGCCGCAAAGAGTTTTTAAGCAATCCAAGAATGACAACAACCAGAATGGTCTGTCTTATAGCACACAGACCATGGAGAACACCAGAGACTAATAAGAAACACAGACTGTCACAAGTCAGGAAGCTCTCCAGTGATCATCTCAAAAAGTCCTGAAATTAATAGAATAATCATCAATGAACAAAACCAATTAAAATGCATCAAAACTGCTACACAGTACAACCAATAAAATTAACCAAACATGTAACACAGATCTTGAGATGATCCCGCATAAAACAGGACAGCCTATAATTGAAATATATGGACTTATGCTTATTCATGGCCAAATTAGATGCCTAAAAATCATTTTAAGCACTGAAAAAAAAAAAGGAAAATTAATATTACCATCTTTTTGTCAAGAATGTGCATCAAATTGGAGAGACCAAGGGTCATACTAAAAAATACACATTTGGTATGCTAACCTTAGTACTGATTATTCCATTGTCAGAGGATGGTCAGTTGTGTGTTGTAAGATATTGCTTTTCACAGTGAAATGTGCATTTTTTCCATTTCAGATTACCGTTTGGAAGTTTGGAACAAATACTTGTGTTTGTTATAAAAGTTCTTCCTAAACTAAACTTGACATTCCATTATGTCTTGGCCCTCTGATGTCTCTATTATCTGATAAACAGTTAAGGTCCACTAGTTCTCTAAGGGAGAAGGTGCTGTACATTATTTCTTAGTGGTTAGTGTACTTGTTGCCCTTATGACATGGAAAGATTAGAAATTAATTACATGTCCCTTTAAGAATTCCCTCTGTCCTGGCTTATTGTTTCCTCATATTTTCCCACTCCAGGGACGTTTTCTGTCTGGATTGCTCAATTTAGATGTCAGAGGTAGAGTGCACAACATATTTCACATTCGCTGGTGATTGCTGCACACTATATGAAATATTTTTATTCATGGCATAATCAGAATAGAACTAGGATCATGCATGTCAGGAATGACCCTTTCCTAAAAGTCTGATTTATTATTTTTTTCTAATTAGTAGGATAATATGTTTTAATACTATAATTGACCCTTTGGTGGTACATTAGCTACACCACTCTGGGTATGTGGGGCAAAAAATGTACGTAAAGATGTAAAGCCCACTTACACCCCAACGCCCTCAAATGGAGACAGAGCTTTCCCCAAGTCACTTGCAGCAACACGCTTCTCTGGTAATCTTCTTAACCAGTGTCCATGTATATAAGCCGTTTATCAGTTATAATTTTTATAACTACTTTCACCAGATCTAGCACAGCGTTATATCCCACTGCAATATTTACTGTATTTGGAAGTTCATGACTTTATTTCATCTGATTCCATTGTAAGCAAGGCGTTACTGTACATGTTTTTACATCCTCCAGCAGCGTAGCCCTACTCTTCTCCAATATGGTACTATATATATATACTCATTGTGTTTGTAGCAATCATGTGATCAATCATTGCAAGAATAAACTAGAAATTAGAAACTTAGAACATAACAGGAATAGAGGGGAGAGGTTCAGAGGAGAGGGTGGAGGGGAAGGAAACGGGAAGGAAGAGTGGTGGTGAGGGGAGGATGAAAAGGGAGTGGGGGACGAAGCCTGGATGTGTTGTATTTGCTTAAGGTAGGGCACCTCTGGTCAGAGTAGGCAAGAGGTAATGGTGTCTTCACGGACACTGAGAAAGGATATTGGATTGAAATAATCCTGTCACTCCATGAGCAGTTGGCAATATTCTTTTGAGGAGGTGTATTAGTCCCAGTAAAACCATGTCTTTCTATTAAGTTCTACAGAATGTTAAAGGATGAGGTGAAATCTTCTATATGTTGAGTTTCTGAACCCTTACAACACCACAGAGATATTATTGGGGGGGGGAGGTCTGTCTCTAATATAATGAAATGCAGGCTCCAGCTGCGTTTAAGAGATAGATACGAGGGGAACACTTGACTGCTCAACTAGACAGATGGTTATGTTGTAGAAGGAATGCTGCGGAGTTGTCTCCCAGATCTATTCCTGTAAAGTTTATATTGATCAATTGGACGGTAAAACAGTTTTTCATGAATGAACACTTCTTTCATTGAAAAGGGTTCTGGGTAAAGTTTGTGAAGGTATTTAGGTGTTCTATACTGCCTAGTAAGTGAGTTTAAAGCCTCATTCCTAGGTTGTGCAGGCTATAAAGGTGTTGTGGTGAAGAAGATAATTTTATCTCTTTGGGGGCCATAGAGAAGGTGTGGCCTAATTTTAATTCTCATCTAGAAATATATAGGGAAAAAGTCTAGTGCCACTGAGATTAACAAGTAGTGGAATAGGGAGAGTGTGAGATGGAGGGGGGCCATATCCAGGCACCCCTATGAGAGTTCAAAAGGCGTGTTTGGTGTCATAAGAATAGATTAAGAGCATAGTGAAACTAAAAAGTGATGTAGTTGTAAGGCATTCTAGAAACAAAGGGCTTGATATAAAATGTGTGGAAATGTTTCCACCTGAATTTGTGTTTCAAAGAGTTAGAAGACTTTGTTGTAGATTCCAGGATGAAAATAAGTACTTCCCATTATGGGAAGTATTTTTGACCCCAAGAGGTCAGAATGGAGTTTGGAGCAAGAAGTGTGTAGTACCACCACTATTGTTCCGAAAACTGCCTATAGGCAGTATATGAGGTCAGAGTGCAGCAGTATCACAGTTGTCTACTGTTCAATATATATCTTTCTTATGTAGGGGTGATTTTTACCACTAGTCTAGTGTCCTCACCTCTTTTGAAGCAAAATAGAGTCTGGGAAGCTTGTTCTCCTTGTATTTAGTTGGAGTAAGTAGGGATCTATTTAACATATGATGTTTTTTGCTCCAGTTTTTCTTTATTTCCTTTCATGGATGTTTGAAAGTAAATAGGCTGGTGGTCCCAACAAACTTGTCTGGTTTGTAATGCTGTACAGGGAAGAATAGTAGTCCCTAAAGCATTTGGCACTCTGAGGAATTGAAAATCCAATGGGGAGCCATTGGGATGGTTGTTTATGGGGAACGTAGGAATAAAGACATGTGTACCTTACAGCTTTTGCAAGTAGTCTATTGAGTTTTTTGCTAGGGCCATACCAGTATCTCAGTTTGGAAAGTAATTTGTTGAGCTTTGATCTGGTCCAAATAGAGGATCTTGAGAGTCTGCATCCAAGGACAGGGCTAAGGAAATTTTGTGGGCATTTCTCTTTGGTCCTTATTTGGACTAAGAATTTCAATTGTTCATTCTCTGCCTTTTTCAAATTAGTAACTAACTGTAGTAGTTCCCCACTCAGCATGCAGTTATACATTTCCCCAGTGTGACAATGAGATAGTAACTGAGGCAAAAACTGAGAAAGTAATTGGTTCCTTCCCAACTTCCCTCAAGTTTGGGAGGTCTTGCTGATGGATAAAGAAGCAGTTGATCATAGAATAAGTAGAGAGTACCAAGGAATAAAACATGTATTACTTTTGGTCACTATGGGTCATGCTCCAGATGTGTCTTGGAGAGGGTCTAGGGGCAAATTAAAGTCATCCCCTAGAATCAACACTCCCAGTGCATATTCTGACAAATGATCTACTGTATATTCAAAGAAAGTGACTTGGTTTGTATTGGGGCTGTATATGTTAGCCAATGTTACTGACCTGTGATTGATTAAACCCTTAATAAAGAGGTATGTGCCTACTACATCTGCTTGGATAGGAGTTAGTTTAAAAATAAGGTGGGCTTTTAGGATTGAAACCCCTTTCATTTTAGATTCAGAGGACATGCTGAAATGAGGTAATATGGAAATTTACAATTGGAGAGGGTAGGTGCTTGATCTTTTCTGAGGTGGGTTTCTTGTATGTAGGAAAGTTCCTCCCAAAAGGAAGGACCTCTTTCCAGGTATGTTAAGTCCCCTGAGGGAATATAAGGGGATGTTACTGTTGGCACAGTATATTGAGGTCTGGCATGGAGGCAATAGGTATAGTGAGGAATAGGTCTCCACTACTCTTCTGGCTCTGGCCAGCCACACATTAAAGATCCTCTGATCCGGGGTGAGGGTCCTCATCGGGAAAGGCCGCATCAGATGATTTGCCAGAGCAAACGCCTCATCCGCGATGAAAACAAAGGGGAGTCCTTTGACATTCTCCTCTGGAGGTGGCAAGCCCAGACTGCCACTCTGGAGACGCCAGTAGAACTCCGTCCGTGCGAACACTCCACCATCCGACATACAGCCATTTTTCCCCACATCCACATACAGGAAGTCATACATCACTGACACCACCGCCAACATCACGATACTATTATACCCCTTGAAATTATAATAGTAGGACCCCGAGTTGGGGGGTGGGACGATGTGGACGTGTTTCCCATTAATTGCACCTCCACAATTGGGAATGTCCCAACGGCTGGCAAAGTGGGAGTCCACAGTCTGCCATTCCTGTGGCGTTGAAGGAAACTGTGGAGCCAAACAAGAAAAAAAAAATTAGTCATTTTGCACATCAACATTGCAAGTAGATTAGACACAAACATTTTTGGCCAAGATCAGTATAACATTTTTGGAAATGAGTATTTAAAGCCTAAAGTATAAGGTCCCTTTATCAGATGTTTAGGTAACCCTCTCCACTTCATTGAGAGCTGAATGCATAAATAATGTGTGATACTTTGGCCAGCCCCTCCTTACATACACCATTGGCAGCCCACTGGACAGGTAAGAAGTGTCATAATACAAATAAAAAGGAACAAATGGAAGCACATTTTGACATTCTGCTATTACCTATCAAGATAATAATAGGAGAAAAAAAAACTTTAAACAGTAGCATTTGAAAGTATTGAGGCAGGCCCTTGCACTACATGCTTTGGAGAATTCATCCATAAATTGGACCAGAAAAAAAAAAGGTATAGTGTGTATTGGGTTTGGCAAAGTCAGCAGATAGAGGATTGCTATCAGCTGACCTAGTAGTTGGGAGGAGGGGGGTTTCTAAGGAGTTTGGCCCACCAAAAAAATTTATAAATCTGGCACTCTGCATGAATTTAAGCACACACATAGCATTTGTACTCATTTTAGGGGGTGTTTTGGGGAAAGCAATACTATGGAGCTGACAAAATACATTGCTAAGTGACTAGACTATAGGTTTATGGGTCCAGAAGAGCATGCTGGGGAAGTGAAGGCAAATATGCATGAAGGACAAAAAAGGAACTTGAAAAGCTTTCAGCATGTATGAGGACAAAGGGGCACAGCATATCAATTACAGCATATTGCAATCATGGTATTTAGGGAATGAGGAAAGAAATACAATACATTAGCAAACATTAAATACATAGAATGTGATGTTAACCTCTAGAGATCCGCACTATAGCCACATGGCGGCTACAGTGCGGACTTGCTTTGCCGGGACTACGTCTATTGGCGTCGGCGCACTCTGTGATCAGCGAGTCTATGAGACTCGCCTGATCACAGATCGGAGTAAGGGGTCGATCCCGAACCCCTACCACATGATCAGCTGTCAGCCAATGACAGCTGATCATGTGACGACAACAGAGGTGGTAATCGGCTATTCGATCACCGGCAGCCGTGAGAAGGACTTCAGTCCCGATCGCGGCGAGCTGGCGCCAGCTCAACGGTGCCCACCTGCCCCCTGCCAGTGCCACCTAAGGAAAGGCAAAAGTGCCACCCATCAGTGCCACCCATTAGTGCCCATAGTGCCACCCATTAGTGCCCACAGTGCCACCCATCAGTGCCCACAGTGCCACCTATCAGTGCCCACAATCTGCCTCAACAACAGTGCTGCACCTCAGTGCCACATATCCGTGCCCATCAGTGTAATCTACCAGTGCCCATCAGTGCCCATCAGTGTCATCTACCAGTGCCCATCAGTGCCCATCAGTGCAGCCCATCAGTGCCAAGCAGTGCCACCTATCAGAACCACCTATCAGTGCCACCTATCAGTGCCCATAAGTCCCATCTATCAGTGGTACCTATCAGTGCCCATTAATGCCACCCATCTGTGCCACCCATCAGTGCCATCTTATCTGTGCCCATCTTTGCCCATCAGTGCCGCCTTATCTGTGCCCATCAGTGCTGCCTTATCTGTGCCTATCGGTGCCACCTTATATGTGCCTATCAGTGCCCCCTTAGGAGAAAAATGACCTGTTCGCAAAATTTTAAAACAAACTATTAAACATGATTATTTTATTTTTTTTGCATCTTTTTTTGTTTGTTTAGCAAAAAATAAAACTCCCAGCTGTAATTAAATACCACCAAAAGAAAGCTCTATTTGTGGGAAAAAATGATAAAAATTTCATTTGGGTACAGTGTTGTATGGCCACGCAATTGTCCTTCAAAGTGCATCAGCGCTGAAAGCTGAAAATTGGCCTGGGCAGGAGGGGGATTTAAGTGCCCAGTAAGCAAGTAGTTAAAGGAAAGAAAACTTACCTTAATATAGTCCTTCCGCAGGACCTGTATGATGGCAGAACAGGTCTCTGGAATAATGATCCCCAGAGCCTGGGGGGAGATGTCTGTCGAGAACTTGAGGTCCTGAAGACTTCTCCCTGTTGCCAAGTAGCGCAACGTGGCGATGAGCCTCTGCTTCGGAGTGATGGCTTGCTGCATGCAGGTATCCTGCCTGCTGATATAAGGGGACAGCAAAGCCAGCAGATGGTGAAAAACAGGGTCCGTAATCCGGAGATAATTCCTGAAATCATCAGGATTATTTTCCCGGATCTCACGAAGCAAAGGCATGTGCGAGAACTGGTCACGCCGGAGCAACCAATTCTTGGTCCACGATCTCCTCCTCACCCTGTTCATGGACCGGGCTTGTGTCAAAGCTAAAAGCCTAACACCAAGCCCCTGCACAGCACAAACTCTACGATGAGTATGTACACGAAACATGGCTTAAAACGGTCGGCTGGTCAGAACTGACAACAGAAGGCACCGACAAACAGCAAGGCCTGAAAGAACAAACTGAAAACCAGCAACGAGCAGACAATAAGCACTGAAAATCAAAGAGTACTATATACCAAGATACAGTCCACAATGACCAACAAATGCTAACTGACTACACGCACTGATAAGCAGATACGCACCGACAATCACAAACTGTAGAACAGTAACGATCTGAAGCACAAATCTGAAAAGCGCGAATCGTCTCTTACCAAACTTCTACTAACACGCGATAAACACGAGATCAGCAGAAGGAGCCCAAAAGGTGCCGGGCGTGGTGCTGAACTTCCCTTTTCTAGTCCCGTCGTACGCGGTTTACGTCACCGCGTTCTTGGCAACCGAAAATTTCGATAACTTTGACCCGACCATGTGTATGCAACACCACTTCCGGACCACTTCCGGATTAAATCCGTCGGAATTTATCCAACGGATTTTGTTGTCGGAATGTCCGACCGTGTGTACAAGGGCTTACTGTTAGTGAAAACTGAATATAAAAGTGATTATCAGATTCAGAGATCAAGGGAGCTAACATTTCTGTATATGATTATCTCCAGTTTGCCTGTAAAGATTGAACTTTTCCCCCAATATCTCCTATCTCCAAAGCCTCTGTTAAAGTGATGGGATCATTTGACCAAAAGAAAGGCTTGAGAGGTGCATGTGGCCGAGCTAAACTAAGCTTATAAACAAAAAGTCAAGGATTTGTTACTTGAGCTACTAATATCTCTATGTTTACAGATTGTTTTGACATGCAGTTTTCACTGATGGCAAAGTCTGCTAATGTATTCTTTCCTTTTAAGCCCAGCCTTAATTCTCTAAGTTTATGACAGGTTTACTTTAATGTACATGTAAACCAAACAGTACACTTCTTTTATTTTCTTCTTTTTGGTCTTTCTGTCTTTTGGTCTACAATTTAAATGATTTTGTTACAGCTGTTCAATAAGTGCAACAAATGTCTGTTGATCCTAAATTTAATCTTGTGAGTTGATAACTTTCTGTGTTGCACTCAGCAACAATCCAGCTCTGGAGTCCATCAGACCTTTTCCCTAAAATAGGGTCAATTCCATGTACACACATCCGGACTTCTCGACGGCAAAACAAATCTGTCAGACAATTCGATTGTGTGTGGGCTTCATCGGACCCTTTCTGTCGAAAAATCTGACGGACTTTAGAAATAGAACATGTTTCAAATCTTTCCGCCGGAACTCCGCCAGAACCAGTTCCTATCGAGAAAACCGCTCGTCTGTATGCAGGTCCGACGGACCAACAACGATGCAAGGGCAGCTATTGGCTACTGGCTATTGAACTACCTTTTTCTAGTCCCGTCGTATGTCATTGCGTTAAATGATCTGACTTTGGTGTGATCGTGTGTAGGCAAATCCGTTTCAGCAAAACTCTATTGGAACTCCGTTGAAAAGTCAGTTGAAAAGTCCGTCAGAGTTCATTCCGATGGAAAGTCCGGTCGTGTGTACGTGGCATAAGTGTTCTGTAGTTCAGTCCTGTGGTGACAGCACTGATCCTCTGTTGATAGAGGTACTGTGTTATTGGCAGGATTACCAGGTGAAAATATAAGACAAATTGCTTGAAAAAGAAAAATAATGTAACCACAAAATCTAGTAACTAGTAAACTTTTTTTTGCGTTAGGGATTTAAATGCACTTTAAATTCATTCACAATGGGGAGCTATAAAGGTTTTGGGTCAATTTGAGCTATTTTTTTACATATTAATATTTGTTTTTATTATAGGTATAAATTCTTATTTCTGCATTCTTAGTTCATCATTTAAAGCACACTTTTCATAATAACATTGATACTGCCATGGTAGCCTACTTCGGATAATGCAATTTCTCTAGCTGGGATCTGGCGTCAAAACTGCTGAGACACACACTTAAAGCCTCGTACACATGACCAGATTTTTGGACAAACGGTTGTCTGTTTTTTGTGGCATGCATGTCTCATGTTGAAAGTGAAGAGGTTACTCACCATATGAAAATTCTCGATCGACAGAATTCAACTTCAGAAGTGACGTAATGTGTTGAATAGTTTTTTATGTGTTCTTTCGTTTCTAAACATGTCTTGTTCTTACGATTTTTTTCAGAAGAAAACTGTACTTATTCCACTTTAAGACCACCCTCTTTTTTAGATGTGGTGGCTTTACAAGTTAAAAACAGTTTTTTTTTGCTAGAAATTACTTAGAACCCCCAAACATTATACATTTTTTCTTCTAACACCCTAGAGAATAAAATGGCCGTCGTTGCAATACTTTTTGTCACACCGTATTTGCGCAGCGGTCTTACAAGCGCACTTTTTTTTTAAGAAATACACTTTTTTTAAGTAAAAAATAAAACAACAGTAAAGTCAGCCCATTTTTTTTTTTTTTTTATATTGTGAAATATAATGTTACACAGTAAATTGATACCCAACATGTCACGCTTCAAAATTGTGCCCGCATGTGGAATGGCGACAAACTTTTACCCTTAAAAATCTCCATAGGTGACATTTAAAAAATTCTACAGGTTGCATGTTTTGTGTTACAGAGAAGGTCTAGGGCTAGAATTATTGCTCTTACTCTACCGATCGCGACAATACTTCACATGTTTGGTTTGAACAATGTTTTCATATGCGGGCGCTACTCACGTATGTGTTCACTTCTGCAAGAGAGCTCAGCGGGACGGGGTGTGTTTGAAGACTTTTTTTTCTTATTTATTTTACCTTTTATTTTTACACAGTTTTTTTTTTTAAATGTGTCACTTTTATTCCAAGGAAGGTAAACATCCCCTGTAATAGAAAAAAAGCATGACAGGATCTCTCAAATATGAGCTCTGGGGTCAAAAACACCTCAGATCTCATATTTACACTAAAATGCAATAAAAAAAATGTTGTCCTTTGCAAAAAAAAATGTCCCTTTAAGAGCTATGGGTGGAAGTAAAGATATGATGTCGCTTCTGCCCTGCAGTGTCATGGAAATGGGCGGGGGGCATCTTCTCCTCACTCGTCTCCATGCACAGCACTGAGAAGGACACTGATGGCCTCCGGCGCTGCCGACGGCTCCCGTAAGCAGAGGAGGGCACCAGATCGTGGCGGGAGGGGGCCCTCTCCTGCCACTGATAAAAGTGATCTTGCGGCGAATCCACAGCAGAGACCACTTTTATCTTGTACTGGACTGCGGGCCGAACACAGGGATATCAGGGTTATGGCAGCTAGCAGCTGCCATAACAACGATACCCGTCCCCAAAGTAGGGACGTACATCTGCGCGCAGTGGCCGGGAAGTGGTTAAAAATAAATTGAACGTTGTGCTCACATCCGACAAAAATTTTATAGTCTGCACATCCAGCTTTTGTCATCCAAAAATCTAAATTGGTCTTGAAAACACCATACTAATGATCTGAAATTCTGCAGATCGTTCTTCGGACTAAATTTTACTTCCGATTTTCGTATCATGTGTATGGGCCTTTAGGCAAGCATGTCCCAACGCATGTCAGAAAAGTGTCAGAATTCATTATTTCTATACTTGTTCCAGGTGGTTGGCTTAGAAGAGGCAATGTCAAAGCATCAACTTGATAGCAAGAGAACGACTTTCTCTCTAACAGAGAATTTAGCAATGGCAACCTTCATCAGTATCTCATGACATTCATGTTAGCTAATGAGACGAGAATAGCTCTTATTTTTACAGTTTTGTTATGTAAAGGTTTCCTTGATCACTCTATCTTTGTAAACAGGTTTCACTTGCTATGTAGTATTAAGAAGACAGCTGAGGAGTTAATGTTTACCATAATTAACCTTGTCTGTACTGTGCCGGCAGAGCTCATGATCAGCTGTATATTAAATTTGAACACTGTTTGTCCTAACATATGGTTAAAGTTCTCAAGGCTTGGCTTCTGCATTATATATTCACTTTGAATTTATTCATAGTAGCTTTTAGTCAGCAGCCCATTTCAAAGGAACAGCTAGAAAGGAAAGGAATATTTTTATTAAAATAATTTTAGGTATACATACTATCTCCATACAACCCTCCCTTTGGAATGCCTTCTGAATGGCCCATCTCATGCTAAACGTATTTTTACATATTACATTACTTTTCCTTACTTCACATGGAAACTGATAGACTTTGTTTCACTGAAACTAGATGACGTTCAGATATACCTGAACTCACAGGTGGAGGTGTGGCAGGAAATTCTACCACTGCAGGTCCCCATGGTCATCTCCTCTAGGTATAAGGTTATCCAGGCCAATGTTTTTATATATCTTATTATACTCCTAGTCCCCTTTTCTGTTTAAATAAGCTGCCGTTTAAATAAGCTGTGTGTTCACGGTGTTCTTCAGCAGCTGGCACATTTTATCATACCATATGGGAATGCCCACCTATCAGGGCATTTTGGTCTGAAATCACTGCTTTCATTAGCTCGATTACTCAAATTCCTAATGTGTGTAACCTCCTAAAATGCGTATTTGGACATATTGATGATAAATTCTCCCTAAATGTATCCAGCTTTTTCTATGCTTAGTTCTTTTCTAAGCCAAGAAATCTATTGCTATACACTGGAAATCTTCAGCTCCCCCTACTGTAGACTTTTGGATGAACATAATTATTCAGGTGCTCCCATTATACAAACTGACCTATGAAGCTAGGGGTTGCCCCGGAAAATGTAATAACATTTGGGACCCTTGGGTTACCTCAAGCTGTACTATACCACCAGATACTTTGAGTGATACTTAAGGTGCTGATTGGACCTAGGGTTTACTTGCTGAACATTAATCTGCTGCTTATATGGATTGTTTGTTGACGATTTATATTTTACAGATTTTGGTGAACTAGTGTTGTATAACTGTTCTTCCATTATATATATATCAGTGTATTATGTGGCCATCTGATTTGCATTGTATGGAGATACTTGAACTGTGTCTGCTCAATGCTCTTTTTGTTTTCAATGTATACATGTATGTTTTATATACTGTACAATAAAAGGTACCTTTTAAAAATAAAAAAAAATATTTGTAGGTATGCTGTGTGAATGGAAATACAAGCAGATGGTGGAGATTTCTCAAATGTGACTGCAAAAGTGGAGCTACACTGCTGCAAGAGAGAAACCATGCCCCATCTACACAGTTTCAATCCTCGGGTTCCCATTGCCAGGACCACGACTCCATGTGAATGAAAAGACAGTAGAGTTTTTTTGCTAAATGAAAAAGATTTATTAAAATCCTAAATACAACATGGGGAATGCCGCGATTACCTGCATGCATATCAGTAAGCACCCTTAATTGAGTACTGTTTGTGATACTTTTTTATTTGCACTACCATCCAAATTTTCAGGAAAAGCTTTCGGGCTGTGCACCCTTGGGTAAGCACCGTTGATGCAAAACTCATTCAGGTATTAGCTGTATTCTTGCTGTTGTAGTTGACATTTGAATAAATATTTCTAACTCAACAAAAAACTTCCAGTATCTGTTTTTGTATCTGTTATCCAGTATCTGTTAATTTTTGTTGCACCTTTAACTTTGAAATAAAAGCTAATTTTGTGCATCATAATATCAAACACCTTCCTATTCACCCCTATTGGTTTCCTTTTATTTCAAGAAATTTATATCTATATAAAAGTATGCTACAAAAAAGTATAAAAAGACACAGTCACACAATATGAATTTTATGAATGTATACACACCCACAAACATGGATATATATATATATATATATATATATATATATATATATATATATATATATATATATATATATACACATTGCAAACAAACAAATTTCTTGTGTCTCCATCCATTGAAAAGCAGTGTGGAATGTTTTGAATTCTTGGACCTTTAGTAAGTTTTTCACACATCCTTATCCTGCTTTCTATATAAAAGAGCTTTATCTGGAGTGTTAGGACAATATTTTCATGTTTAGATTTTTATCTTCTAATAACACTCTTGGGTTTCAGAGTCCAAACCACCCTTTGCTTAACAATTAATACCAGATTTGCAGTCAGACTGGCAGTCATTCCTAATTAATCCAGGGGTTTAGGACTAGGCCAGTGAGACGTCATTCATTAACGGCAGAGATAGAAAATCTGTGCTAAATGACTGGGTTTTTTTGTGTGCTTATTTCTTTTTTTTTCACTTCAAAACACTGAATTGACTCTTGCTCCATTTGCCCTTATAGAAATATTGTGACTGCTGCTAAATTTTAACATTTCTTATGTAAAAAAAAAAAACCCCAAAAAACCGCAAGTATACACATTTCCTCTTATAGCGTTCCTATATATTTATGTTGAAAAAAGTTTTTTTTTAAATTAATGTTAAACTTCTTCTTTGTTAAGGCAAGTTGTTTGTTAAGATACCATGATTTTCAGATTGTAGTCGAGAAATATAGCGGCAGTTACTTGTCAATATTATTTGTATTGCGACACAATATCACACAATATAACACAATATCTGTTGTACTAGTTAAATTTACTTACTGCCCTCTAATGACTATTAATAAGGGTAGTTCCCTCTTTCTTTTGTTCCTCTGCAACGGAGTACATTGTAACCACCTGATATATCTTACTTACTATGCCTGGTTTCACAGTAAGTCAACTTTTATCCTTACCTAAATGCAAATTGTCTGTATCATTATGTATTTCACTATTTATTCCCAATTATAACCTATGAAAAAAACAAATGTTTCCAAAATTAATATAGAATTAAAGGCCCATGTGTCTGACAAAAAACATGTAAAATATGTTATGGTAGACTGCAAAAGCTAAAAGATAAAGGGTGCAGAACCAAGACTTTTCCAAAATGGAAAAAAAATATGCTCTCGGACTCAAGGGGGTTATAGAAAGGAAAAGGCTTTGGGTCTCATGTAAACTAAGAAAAGAATATTCAGTGAACAGAGGGGAAATACCATGTTTTGGGTTTATCTTAAACCTGCACGAGAAATTCAAACACAGCATCCCCAGCCCCATTGCATACAGAAGCAAGGCAGAAATCTGTCATTTGCGACAAGTGAAGCGGTGGGTTGTCGTGCCTACATCATTAGTTGTTGGATTGTCATGACTGATGTGTATATACATTGCTGGGTGCTGCAATTGATGCTGAATTTACATTGGGGAACATTTTATTTCTAAATAAACCTATTTTCTTGGTGTGGGAGGGACAGATATATGAGGGTCATGGTTCTTGTCCTTTTCCTAAGGGGGCTTCCACATTCCAGTAAAACCCCCTTTCCCTGTTTCTCCATTGCCTTTTTTGGCTCCCAAGTCCCCTCTGCATTCATGAAGCCTGGCAATGGCAGCAGATGGTGGTGGATCAGTGTAGAACCACTGATCCCACCACCATCTGCTGCCAGTGGTAAAACTGAGTGAAGTGATCTACTCTGCTTCATAAACAGGCACACAGAGGAGAAAGATCTCCACTGTGAATGCCAGAGAATGAAGCACTGAATAGATTTTACTTCTTCATAAACGGACACCTTAATGTTTCCCCAAATGGGAACCTGTCAAAGATGGTATATGTACTGTCACAAGGGGCTTGCTACCTTATGGTTACAACACTTACAAAAAAAAAAAAAAAACCTAAAATAAATCCTCCCTATACACTCATCCCATACACATGTGCATGACATGCCACACTTTAGAGAATGAAGAAAGATACAGTATTATAGCAGCACCATATTGAATGTAAACGCATTTTTAGGGTGTTCCCAACAAGTATGTTTGCAGTATGGTACCACACGCAGCTTAAAGAGACCCAGTCACATTGATTGAGGGCAAAGTGACAGTGTCAATGGAAAGCACCCCCTCCCCCTGACCAACTTATACTTTTCCCTAGACATCCCCTACCGCTCTTACCTCTAGATTAGCAACCAAAATCTACCTGTTGCATTCAAATATAGGGAGCACATGACAGTGCTTAGGTCTAGCAGCCAATTGTTAGGCCCATGTGCTGTTACATGATGAAAGGGTGATGTCAACACCTGAGGCATTGATGCTCGATATTTTAATGGGGGCTAGGACAGAGAAAGAAGCAACTGGGATATTATTCTTTTAGATTTAATAAAACCTTTCGAAGTTTATATGTTGTTTTGTGTGTAATAATGATTATAGTGTATTTATATAGACAATATTGTTTTGATAAACAGTTGAGCAACTATCATGGGACTTGCAAAATCAGTAGTACAATCATTCCATTGTATTGGTCCTGTACTTTTAGAAAAGGTATGGTTTGCAGGGTCTTTTACATACTTAAAATGCTATAAGTGTTAAACAGTGACAAAAGTGAAAAATCACAGGCCCATTGCTCTTCTTAATTCAGACTATATATCTTTACTAAGATACTAGCTAACCGACTATCCCATTTAATTCCCAGACTAATACACAAAGACCAGGTAGGATTTTTGACTGCTAGACACACAGGTGATAACACTAGATGGACCATTGACCTCATAGACCTGTTAAGCAAAACGTCCCGCCCAGCCCTAATACTGAGCCTTGATGCACAAAAAGCCTTTGATAGGCTTAGTTGGCCCTTTATGTTCGCCGCACTCTCATACATTGGATTCAAAGGTCCTTTCATAGCTGCATTACACGACCTATACTCTCGACCCTCATCCCAAGTCCAACTATCCTCTCACCTATCACCATCCTTCTCCTTAAGTAACGGTACAAGGCAGGAATATCCATTATTCCCTCTCCTTTTTAGTCTCTGTCTGGAACCTCTGGCTGCGGCCATTTTCACTCATCCAGATATCCGTGGAGTTTCTCTATGACAAAATGAGTACAAACTGTCCTTATTCGCAGACGATATCCTGCTGACCTTAACTAGACCTATGACCCCCCTCCCAAACCTACGCTGCTCAAAGAATTTAGCTTTCTCTCAGAACATAAAATCAATACAAGCAAAACAGAAGCTCTACCAATACATATTGCACCCTCAGATCTTACTGTCTTACAACAGAAATACTCCTATCACTGGTGCACAAATTCCCTTCAATATTTAGAATCAATCTAACCTCCTCATATTCCACCCTCTACCCTCAATCAACTTCCCCCCACTCTTCCGCGACATTGACCAACTCTTGCAGCAGTGGGATACCTATCCCAGCTCCCTCTTGGGTCGCATCAATGTCCTGAAGATGTTTATTCTGCCAAGACTCCTATATCTATTCGACACCTTACCGATCCCCACTTCAATGCCACAGCTCAAAGCCACCCAGAGGTCTTTTCTTAACTTTGTCTGGCACTATAAGGCACACCGTATAGCTAGCTCAGTCGTCTTATCCCCTAGATCCAGAGGTGGGCTGGGAGCCCCAGACCTCATTAAATACTATTTTGCGACCCATCTAAAACCAATCATTGTTTCTTCATCTAGAATGGCATCCAGCATCTGGGTGGAAATTGAGATGTGCATTACTAGCCCAGTTCACCGCTGTTCTATGATTTGGACAGAGCTTAAATCCTCCATAACTTAGCTTATCAGCCTTTGCCTACACTCTATGATATTTACTCTATCAATATGGAAGAAATGCTCTCAAAAAATGTTCCCTCTCATCCTCATGTCCCCCTCTGCTAAATGTACTATTCAACCCTGATATACCAGATAGTCTATCCTACACCTGAATGCTTGCATGGACATGAGCCGGAAACTGGCCCATACACTCCTACATCCACTGGCCCATACAATCATACCCTATGATACACGTCAACGGAAACATCAGATCCCTAAACAACTATTTTACTCCTATCTTCAAATCAAACACTACTTCCATTCCAAATCTCCCAATCTCACCGTAGACAAACACACTCCTTTTGAACTCCTGTGTTCTCAGGGTCCATACCAAACTCACCTAATCTCAGACATCTACAGATATTTACATGGAGCCTCTTCACTCACTGACACATATCACGCCTACATGGAAAATAGTCCCAAATTTTCAAGAGACCTATATATATCCCACAATGGCTCAAGATATGGGAAAATGCCTCTAAATTTTCACGATGCATGGAGCAAAGGGAGACGACCTACAAAATACTGATGTTCTGGTATAGAAATCCAGATATTCCACACAGATATGACAACCAGGTCCCTAGGGTGTGTTGGAGGTGCCGGGAGACATTGGCTCTTACTCCCATATATTCTGGGAATGTCCCATTATCAAACCCTTTTGGTCCTCTATTTATGCTCACTTACAAAACCTGCTTGAAACTGATTTTCCTTTAGACCAGATTCATTTTCTTCTAGGCCTACCATTCCCTGGCATCTCCAAACATTCTTAAAAACTGGCTAGTTTTATTCTCCTGGCTGCAAAACTAGCTATACCCTCAAAATGGCTTTGTCCCTCTCCACTCACCCTTCCTCAGGTATTACAAATATTGAAACAGATTTGCAGAATGGAACACCTTACAGAAATTGTCCATGACACTCTCCCTCAATCTTCAAAGGTTTTGGACTTGTGGGATCACTCAAAGCTCGAACCCTGGTGCTGCTTTATAGTCTCACATCAGTGTAACTCCTTCTTCATAGTATACATTGAAAGCTTCAGTTCCTTAACTCCGCTAACATGCCCTTTCAAGGACTCCACGGTGTTCCCCCCTCTCCTCCCCCCTTCATCCTTAGGTGGGATGCCCAGGGAGTGCCTTTGACTGGTATAGGCGCTTCTGGGATCCCAGTGACTTTTGGACCTGGAGAGCAATAACTCTCATTGTGTGAAATATCAATTAGTCTATGCCACCCCCTCCCCGGGTCTCCCTCTCCCCTCCCCCTCCAACCCTATACCCCACCCCATCCTATGCATTTATCATAGCAAATTTTTGTTATACTGGTAGCATTGTAGCCTTACCCTTTTGGTTCAGACCTATGTCATAGACTTTTACAAATAGATTCTATGTATTACGTTATGATTAATGTTTGATGTTTTCTTTCCTTATTGTGATATCCTTTAATAAAAATACAATTTATAAAAAAAAAAAAAGTCGCAAAAGTGGTCTGGCCACCTGCGGTGCAAAATGGAGGGCAAGACTAAATAGTAACAGGGTTTTAAATAAACTGCTCAATTAAATTTGTAATAAATATCAATTAGCTTTAATTTTTAGCTACTTATAATACTTTTTCTCTATGCCAACTAATGAACTATCCTTCCCTAGTTGTAATCTAGGTTTACCTTAGAGGGACAACATCCTCATTTATTTTAGGGAGTCCATACAGGCAAGGTGTAACTTCTTCCAGAATAGAGACAGTGGTACAAGGCCTGATAAATAGCTTGTACTGTTTCTAGCTGTTGTAAACAGCCTACCACCTTTTTCTTGTAATGGCAAGTACGGTCCCTCTTTAGGGACTAATAAGGGTTTGCATCATCGAGAAGAGTGGTAACCTTAAGAGATTTTATTCATGGTCATGAATGTATTCATGATAAAGTTACATCTTTCCTGTCTGCTAACAGAATAGTAAATATCTCTACTAAGTGATGTAAGTGCCCTCCTTTCTAGTAGAGTCAAGTTGAAAAATCCTTTAGCTACTTATCTTTATTACTTTGTGGTGTTTGGCTTTTACCGTTTATCCTACAAGTTAACTCATCTGTTCTTTTTTTCTGGTCCAGAATAGCAAGTTGGTGAACTTGTTGATCTTTCCCTGCCCTTAGTTTTCTTAGCTAGTTGAGATTGCTCTATAAATTCAACTCTTTCTAGCATTTCAGCAGGTAGTTTTCATGCCAAACTTTGTTTATTTCATTATGTGTTTCAAAGCATCAATGGTGAAGTGCATCTGTCTTACAGGCTAATTTATCATTTTTTTTAGCTATTTGTAAAATAATCTTGGCCCTATGACCGTTTGCTGTAGAACCCAAGCTCATACTGCTAGGGGTAAGCCCACAATGTCAGACTATAGGAACCAAGTGTAGGTGGTTCCTGTAGTCTGCAAGTTTTCTTTACATTTTCTCATACTCCTGCACCAATTTCATGGTAAACACCCCAAAATTGATTGCCAATATGGCTGGCTGCCCAGACCGGGCTTTTGGTAAAACATATACAGGGCCAGGCAAAAAAAAACAACTATTGAAAAGAGGGGAAAAACTAGAGGGAAAACTTGAAAGCATCTTTAACCACTACAATACAGGGCACTTTCGCCCCCTTCCTTCCCAGCCCAATTTTCAGCTTTCATCGCTCTCGCACTTTAGATGACAATTGCGAGGTCATGCTACACTGTACCCAAATGAAATTTTTATCATTTTGATCGCACAAATAGAGCTTTATTTTGGTGGTATTTATTAACAACTCAGTTTTAATTTTTTTGCGATATAAGCGCAAAGAAAGGGGAAATTTGGAAAAAAAAAATATTTTCTTTTTTAAATTTTAAAAGAAATCCAATAAAATCAAATTTTGTCATAAATTTAACCCAAAATGTATTCTGCTACATGTTTTTGGTAAAAAAAATTCCCTTAAGTGTATAATAATTGGTTTGTGTGATCACGGACATATGTACACAAATGATCATGTACATATGTGTGCAGGTTATCACGTACATATGTGTGCAGATAATCATTGGAACATGTGATTTTAGTGGGACATATGTGCGGGACATGTCTTTTTATTATTTGGGGCCATGTGTGTTTTGGGGACATGTGTGGTGACGTGTATTGTGGTGACATGTGTGTTTACACTGTAGGTTTATACTAGACTAGTGATCAGTGAGTAAAAAGCTGTAAAAACAGCTCCTACTCACTGATCACCAGCCAGCTGCAGCGATCTGCTCTCCTCTCCTCAGCGATGACTTCCGTGTGAGGAGAGGAGAGCCGATTGCCTAGCAACCGGCTGTTTGTTTACATCACATGACGGCCATGATTGGACACGGCCGTCATGTGATCAGGAGGGCCAATCACAGAGCCCTCCTGCTGATCCGAGATGCGCCTTGTCCGGGTGACACGAGCGCATCGGGATCGCGCAGCTGCGCGGGCACGCGCGCGCGATCCCCCTCCTTCTGATGGAGGTTCAGGAACGTCCAGTCAGAAGGAGGCGGCTCCCACCCGGCCGTGTGGGATGTACATTGGCCGGGTGGGAAGTGGTTAAAGGAGTTGTAAAGACAGAAGGTTTATCTTAATGCATTCTTTTGTGTGTAGCAGCACCCCCCCTAATTACCTACCAGAGCCCCATCTCTCTCCATCGATGTCCACGTTCCCCTCAGCGATCCAGGACATGCCTCCTGGTTGGCTGAGACATTAGCTCCTGCGGCTGTCAATCAAAATCAGTCAGCCAATCATAGGAGAGAGGAGGGCAGGGCCAGGTTGGGCTCTGTGTCTGAATGGATGCATGGAGCTCTGACTTGGCTTGGGTGCCACCTGTAGTATGCTGCTGGCTGAGGGGCACTCAAAGGAGGGAGGGTCTAGGAATAGCAAAGAGGGACTCAAGAGGAGGATCGGGGCTGCTCTGGGCAAAACCAACTGCACAGAGGAGGTAAGCATAACATGTTTGTTATAAAAAAAAAAAAAATAGACTTTATAATCACTTTAACAAACATTCAATCCCTTTAGGGTAGGCTATTAAGTATCCTCTTAACAAATGAATGCACAGACATAGAAGGGTCCATTCTAGAGGTCAAGGTATGCACAGCAACAAGAGGGAAAACAACCAGCGGGCTCTAGGAGAAACTTACAAAGCAACAATTTATAGCTCATGTGACCAAGAGCTACTTTAATGTAAGAGTAATTTCATAGTTGGTAAGGTTGAATAAAGACAATAGGCCATCCAGTTCAACCTGCATAGGTGTATGTGTGTCAATGTTGATAATCATTTTCCATATCCCTGTATGTTGTGTTCACTAAGATGCAAGTCCAAGAGTCTTTTAAAACTTTCAATATTCCCCCCTGCTGTCACCAACAATTGTGGAAAAGAGTTCCATATCCTAATTGTCCTGACAGTGAAAAACCCCCTTATGCAGCTTAAGGTTAAACCGCTTCTCTTCCAATCTCATTGTGTGGCCCCATGTCTTCTTACTCCATGAGACTGAACAGTTTTCTACCGATGCTGGGATCGCCATTGAGATATTTGTATATATCGCTATCATATCTCCTCTCAAGCGTCTCTTCTCCAGGGAGAATACGCCCAGTGTTTGTAGCCATTCCTCGTAATTGAGGTCATCCAGTCCCATTATAAATTGTGTTGCCCTTCTCTGGACTCTCTCCAGTTCCAGCACATCCTTTCTGAGGATTGGTGACAATAACTGAACAGAATACTCCATATGCGGTCCAGAGATTTATAAAGTGGCAGATTTATCGATTTATCTCTGCAGTAAATCCTCTTTTTTATGCATACCAATATTCTGGTGGCTTTACTGGCTGGAGCTTGAAATTGCATGCTATTTCTCATTCTGTCTTCTAATAGGACCTCCAGATATTTCTCCATTCTGGATTTCCCCAGAGGTTCTCCCCCTAGTGAATAATTTGAATTTATATTTTTAGCCCCCAATTGCATTACTTTACACTTTTCAACATTAAACCTAATTTACCATGTAGTTACCCACTTCATTATTTTATTCAGGTCTAAAGTTTCTATATCCTGACGTGAAGTTATAGCCCTACTTATTTCTGTGTTGTTAGCAAAAACTGAGATTGAGCTATTTATGCTGACCTTTATATCTTTGGTCAGAACTGGTCCCAGGGCAGACCCTTAGGGTACCAACTTACCACTCTAGACCAGTCTGAGTGCAAGTTATTTATCACCACCCTTTGGACACGCCCCCATAACCAGTTTTCTTTCCATGACCAAATCTATGATTCATGCCTACAGATTCATTTAATCTACAGAGAGGTCACAATGGAGCAGAATCTGGCTGTGATGTATGGCAGAAGTGCATTGGATCATGGGATCATCACAAAACTGACCATATAGAATTACAATTCCTCTGGCGGTGGAGAGAACTCACAGATTTACAGTACATAAACTCATTCACCTGCCTGTAAAGGTATAAAATGAAATGCAGACATATAATGACAGATTTTAATCCCAAATGCCTGTCAACTCTGTTAAAGCTGGTTTAAATCTGAACAATACTCATCAAAGGTATAAAAAGAAAATTTCAATCTAGAAAATAGTTTCAGTTTGTTTTAAATTAGAAAGATGAACTTTGGCATCTTTCCCAGGCAGGTACAGATGAAAAATAGACTTTAAATCATCTGAATATTACATTTAGTGGTACAGATTTTTATTTTGTTCAAAACTGGTGTGCACTAAAATTATTAAACATTGAAATTTCTTAAAAATATTACATTTTTGTCATGTCATCCAATTCTTGGACTAGGCCTACAGTAAATGTGAATCTGCTGACTAACAGTAGTTTGGAAAAATAAATGTAAACAATCTACACCAACTGGTCAGAAATGGTTGGAATGCTAATTTCCTAATTTGTTTAAATACATTTGACATAAAAAAGCTCTCCATATCGTAAACAAAGAACATACAGTAATTATGAGCTCAGTCAATTCTTATGTGCCTCCCTACAATGCTATATCATTGAACAATATGGAATTTCTGGCTGATCCTAACAACGGTGGTTAACATTACTTGAAGGTTTTTCCTTTTTATTCAAGCTTCCAAAAAAGTTTTTTTCTTTTTCCTTTCCACAGAGTTGCAAATTCCTCAGCTTGGAGAGGGGCAGGAAGAGTAAAAAAAGAGACGTCTTTTACGACGTGAAAAGAGAGCGCATGTTTTAGATTCTATAAAAAACTAATCCGTCTTTTGCTAAGACACTTCATTGCCTTAAAGCAGAAGACAAACTATATCATAAAAAAGAGAAGCAGCATAGAAAAGGGAAAAAGTAGGTCACATTTAATTTGGGCAACCTGCCCTAGGAGTGCAGATTTTAATTTAACCCCAGGAATGCAGTCTCTGCTAAAGCAAAGGTCCACTGTAGCGCTGGATTACGTAAACTTTCGTCGTCCAGCTGTACAGTAGGTAAATTGCAATACGTGCATTGTTCTACTAAACCATTTCAATACAGTAATAATTCCTGAATAGTATAATAAAATCTGACCACCGCAGGTCAAAGTTTCAGATTTACAGTATTTTAAGGTGGTTGTAGCTGTGCTAGCGCACTTGTAACAGAGTAGTACTTTAATTTAAGCAACTTAAGTGTAATACTTTTTTTATTTGCACTAACAGAGGAATTTTCACTACAAGATTTTTTGGGTCTATCACCCCTTTCTTCTTGGATCAACCGGTCTGATACTAATTAAAGCGGAGCTCCACGCAAAAGAGGAAGCTCCGCTTGTTTGCCCCCCTACCCTCCGCTGCCACATTTGGCACTTTTTTTGGGGGGGGGGCGGGTATCTGATTTTGACAGGTACCTGCTCTCACTTCCAGCTGAGTTCATTGCGTCAAATTCAGCAGGAAATTAAACCCCTTGCCTCCTCGCCTCCTCCCTGGTTTCCCCACAGTGGAGATGGTGGTGGCAGCACCCGATTGAAAAATCAGCTCAGGTGCAGACATTGCTGGATTCCTGCACAGGTAAGAGCCTTTATAGAAAAAACTAAAAGTCAGCAGCTAAAAATACTGTAGCTGCTGACTTTTAGTTTTTTTCTGTAGGAGACTGAAGCACCTTTTTAAACATTTATGTATAAGTATGCTTGGTCCGAGAAGAAGGATGTGGTAGGCCGTCAAAAGCTTGTCCTAAAATTTTAGTACAAATATTATTATTATTATTATTATTATTATTATTAGGTAATATAACTAAGTAATGAAGATACTTAATAAGTATCATTGACAGTACTCAGATCAGTTTCACTAATCAGTATAAGAGATTTTAAAGTAAACCTTTGAAGATTTTAGGTCAATTATGTTTTAGTCAACTAAATATAATTTTTAACTTTTTTGTATCTTTTTTACTATTAATCCACAATCTTTATCTTAAAAATAAAAATATGACTTACAGTATTTTCAATTTGTTTCAGGCCCAAAGCTAAAAAAATAAAGTTAAAGAAAATATATTTTCTTTGTTTGGCAGAATAATTTTTATATGGTTCTATCCAGCCAGGCGGTATTGCTTTAGGCTCCTTAAAGTGCTTTCCAGTATTTCCTTTTCTCCTTTGTTGTAAAAGTATATTTGCAGAGCTAAATAGTCTAAACTGAAGTTTACACACATATCAATGAGTAAAAACAATGTCTCATCCTTTATCAGACAGGTGTTAGGAAGAGAGAGTGTTTCTGAAAGAAAATATTTATGTGCTCTGAACTATTATTCATTTGTCATGCATTAAATGTTTATTTGTAATACATATATATATTTGTTAGGGGTCCTTAAGGGCTCGTTTACACCATACATGCATGAAAACTGATGTGAAAACCATTCAGATTTCACTTGGAGACAGGGCCACCATCAGGGGAGTACAGGCATTACACGTGTAAGGGGCCCACATGTCCCCAGGGGCCCGGCCGTCGCACCCCCTCCCCCGCTTATCAGCTGTCAGCTGAAAACATGAGGAGATTCCACATTTTCACCACCGCCACTCCCTACCGCCCCCCTTTAACAGCTGAAGAGAGGTGAAGGAAACATTAGAAACATTAGGAGATCACACATTTTCCCCAGCAACCCCCCCCCCCCCCCCCACACTTAACAGCTGAAGAGAGGAGAATGAAACATGAGGCGATCACACATTTTTGAATGTTGAATGTTGGGGGTCAGGCCCAAAATTTCTGATGGCTGCCCTTCTTGCAAAGACATCAGTTTACCTCAGTTTTCATGCACACGGACATCAGTTTTTATGTGCGTCAGTTATATGCCCTCTTCACACCAATGTTGGTCATGTCAGCCTTAACAAAAATATGTAGCCATACCTGTCCTGAGAGAGTATGGTTTGTCTTCTGAGTTCCCCTGGAGCATGTCAGTGCATACTCAGGGAGAGGAGGATACAAATTAACTTCTGCTCTGGTGAACTCCATGCCCAAGAGGGTTAAGGCAGTGCTGGAAAATACAAATACAAAAATGTGAGGGGTATATATATATATATATATATATATATATATATATATATAATATATATATAGTGTGTGTATATGGGGGTATATATATATATATATATATATATATACTGCTCTATGGTCTTGGCCGTCATCATGGAGGAGTGGAAAAGGACTCCAGTGGCAACCTGTGAAGACAGGTTGCCACCGGAGTCCTCTTCTGCTCCTCTGCGATGGCGGCCAAGACCATACCGTGGTTTAACAGGACAGGTTCCGCTCAGAACAGGCCTCACCAAGGTCGATCAAAGAAGTTGAGTGCACATGCTCATATCCAGAGGTTGTCTTTGGGAAATAGATGTATGAGTGCTGCTAGCATTGCTGCAGAGTTTGAAGGGGTGGGGCAGTCAGCCTGTCAGTGCTCAGACCATACGCCGCACACTGTATCAAATTGGTCTGCATGGCTGATATCCCAGAACAAAGCCTCTTCTATAGATAATACACAAGAAAGCCTGCAAATGATTTGCTGAAGACAAGCAGACTAAGGACATTACTGGAACCATGTTCTGTGGTCTGATGAGATCAAGATAAACTTATTTGATTCAGATAGTGTCCAGCATGTGTGGTGGCAACCAGATAAGGAGTACAAAGACAAGTATGTCTTGCTTACAGTCAAGTGTGGTGGTGAGAGTGTCATGGTCTGGGGCTGCATGAGTGCTGCCGGTACTGGGGAGCTACAGTTCACTGAGGGAACCATGAATGGCAACATGTACTGTGACATACTGAAGCAGAGCCTGATCCCCTTCCTTTCGAAGACTGAGCCGCAGGGCAAAATTCCACCATGATAACGCCTCCAAGATGCTGCCTTGCTAAAGAATCTGAGGGAAAAGGTGATGGACGGCCAAGCATGTCTCCAGACTTAAACTCCTCATGAGCATCTGTGGGGCATCCTCAAACAGAAGGTGGAGCAGTGCAAAGTGTCTAACATCCACCACCATGATGTCTTCATGGAGGAGTGGAAGAGGACTCCAGTGCCAACCTGTGAAGCTTAGGCGAACTCCATGCCCAAGAGGGTTAAGGCAGTGCTGGAAAATAAAAATACAAAAATGTGAGGGATGTACTCACTTTTGTGAACGCTGTGTTAAATGTCATCTTGGATCTTCTCATATACATGGTGAAGTGCTTCAGGGTTTATGGCTGTTGTGAAGAAAAACAATTTGATTTTCTCAGAAGTTCTGTTCTGCATCTGGAGTCCAGAACTTTGTAGAGGCTTTGTAGATCTTTGGATGAAAATAAGCCTCCTTTCCTAGGTCCACTTCTTACCTGGTAGCCAGACCTCATCATTGTTCTCAATGGTCGACATGCCTTTATTAGTGCTAGCACATTCTTCGGGCCCTATCTCTCACTCTGTCTCTTGGGTGGAAACCTCCTTCTGGTTGAAAAGGTTGAGTGCTAGTAGAACACCAAAACTAGTATAAGAGCTGTCTGTTTGTTTTGGGGAACCCATTAAGGGGCACCCTGTTAGTCAGGAATTGACTGAGTTTATTAATGACTTGGAGGAGCAGATGCTGTTTGTTTTATGCTATAGACTTGGTGTACAAAGACCTTTTGTGTTTGCTCTGAGTGTTTCTGGTTTTCCCTGCCTTTGGTATCAATACCAACAGGAGACTTGGGATTTCAGGTAGAGGCACACATTATTAGGATTGATTTTTCCTCCAGTAGATGTAAACTCCAAAATTATTAAATAAATAAAATCGTAATTCCCCAAACAGAGAAGTTGATTAAGAAGGGATAACATGAAAACATTAAATTTGAATGTACAAAACAACTTCAATATAATTCTACAGAATTTGTACAGAAATAGAATTCACACAATCATTTAAAAACAAATAAAATGAATCCCTGCATAGCTTATTCATGATGTAATAACCTGCAGTAGGGTTTATTTACTAAAACCTGACAATGCAAAATCTGGTGCAGCTGGGCATTCATAAGCTGTGCCAATCAGCTTCTAACTTCAACTTGTTCAAAAAAGTAAAAAAAAAAAAAATGTAAAAAACTGAAAGCTGATTGGTTTCTATGCAGCGCTGCACCAGATTTTGCATGCTCCAGTTTTAGTTAATTAACATCAATTTCTATTGCAGGACGCAACACAGTATGTGAGTGAAAAAACAACTGTATGGTGGTATTCCTTACTGGGTTAGGATGTACATACTGTGTATTCTAACTGAATTTGAACATCTCCCAAATCCACGCCACCATTAGCATATATGTTTGTAGATGCCAGGTTCCAATAATGCTATTGTGCTTTTAATGACTTATGTTGTATCTATCCACAAAGGAATCGATGTTCCTGGTACAGTAGATTAACAAAACCCAGTGCATATTGCCATCTGTGTTGAAATTACCTATCATAGATTCCAGGTTGGTATTTTTATTCCAGACTGTTAGGATTACTACAGTATGTGGACTGGTTATGCATTAGGTTACTTTGACACTGTTTTCAGGCATTTTAGTGTTAAAAATAGCGCCTGTAAAGCACCTGAAAATTGTCTCTCATGCCACCCCAGTGTGAAAGCACTCGTGTAGCGGTGCACTTTTGGGGGGTGGGAAAAAAAGTCCTACAAGCAGCATCTTTGGGGCGGTTTGGGAGCTCTGTATACAGCGCTCCTAAAACGCCCCTGCCCATTGGAATGAATGTGCAGCAGTTCCGAAGCACCTGAAAAGCGCTTAGGAAGCAATGCAATGCAAGCTATGGTGTCTAACCACATCTACCTGTGACACATATAATCTATTGTTCTCTAGAACTATATCTCTGCCATCCTCTATTCACAAGACCACGGATCATGTCTCATCAAGACTATTTAGCAGACATAGTCCCATAAACACACTTTTACAATAAAGCACAGAGTGCTACAGGGCTTCAGATGAGAAGCTTTCAATATGATTATAAATAGTAAAAGTGATAGTATATACATCTATCTTAGCTGTAGGTCCTTTCTCTGCTCCATGTTGTATTGTTAATTTTCTCATATATTATCACAGACTCACCACTGTACACTATCGTGTGTATCTTGTTATATTGGATTTCAGACATGCTGTGCAGAAATCCTTCCAACCAAACATGCATATTCTTGGTGCATTATCTTCCGCACAGAGACTTCCTCAACAGGAGCATAGTTGCTTATTTAAACACTAGCATTTAGTTTAGTTTAGCATTTAGTTAGTCTTTGTAGCAGTGGAGGGTTCTGCCCTCAGTGCCCTCACTATCCCCTGTGTTCTAAATACTAAAAACACTGCATTCCACTAGGGGGTGGGCTGCGGGCCACTACTACACCTTACTTTAGTTTGCTGTATTATGCAACATATTACATATTTCCCTCCTCGATGGCAGCATTTATGATGAAACGCATTGGATTGAACCAACGTACGTGACGTTGCCATGCTTGCCTGCTTTGTACACTACCTAGATGTCCTCCTGGATGTTTTTTTAAAGTTTTACATGAGTACGTTTAACTCTTTGTTTTAATAAAAAGTGCTTTATGGTTTTACACTATTTGGGCTTTTTTTCATTCTACTTTCACTGTGAAATTCTGCACTATCATATCCACCTAAAGTGTTCCTGGATTGTCTGTGATTCTCAGAGGTTCAATATATCATGATAGGCGCATCTGACTCTGTAATAGAGTCCACTGGCTCTAGTAAGAGTCCATCTTTCAATGGTGGCAGACCAAGAGGCGCATTTTGATCACTGGTATAACTACCTATCACATGGTGGTTCACAGATTTCAGGTTCTGGATTTATTATGGAATTACTACTACCTCTGAAATAAGTTGGTCCACACTATCCCAGAGACACATTACTGTTAAAGGTACCTCATCCCCTAATAATTCTATAAATATTGTATCCAAGAATAGGAAGAGGGGGGGGGGGCAGGGGATTTTTTTACGGTACACTATATAAAGAAACAGAGATTTCTTAAAAAAGAATTCATAGCTTTAATATTGGAAATATGTTAAAATTATTTTGGAAAAACCAAAATAGCAAAAATATAATAACAAATACACTTTTTATACAAAAGATTACATGACACAAAGTATAGGGGATCCTGAAAATGTTAGTTGCTGAGAATGATCATGTGTCCTCCCGACATGTTTCGCGTTTTTGCTTCTTCAGGGGAGTATGCAACTAACATGAACATAAACACAAAAAAAGGTTTAAGAATACAGAAAATACATTTATGCCATACAATTGGATACACATGAATTTCAGAGAATTAAGTATGAAATTGGTCTCAATTCGCTCAGTCAAAGGAGGTACTATGCTTACCCAGGTATAATCATTCCCGGCATCGCAACCCACAAGCCAATAGATGGTGAAATAGGTGGCAAGAATTGGGTGACAGGATCAAATGCTAAAAACAACCCAGCCCCACGCAGGGCATAGATGGAGGTAGACAAGCGCTACAAAGATCAAAAACAAAATCCAGAAATAAGTACCAAGTTTACAAATCCAGCACAGGTATTGAAAAATGTTAATTTGTAACAAAAAGGGTAACTGATATCAATCCCTAAATTATAAGAGGGAATTGGGGCTAAAAAACAAGCCTCCATAGTAGAACATGAGATACTCATTATCAAAGGAATAAAACAATTGATTTTAATTACGCTTGATTGGTAGCTTGTAAAGAGTGGCTGCTGGGGGTATACTACCTATATACTGTTAAAGAAAGCGAAAGGAATAAAAATTATTTTTACCTGCAGTTAGAGTCAAAGATGGAAGAGTTAATTCCATATGATAATATTGGTGCAGTACAAATGCAACAGATTACAAAAAAAAAAAAAAAAAAAAAAAAAAAAAAAAAAATCAATTGATTTAGTATGGTATTTTGTAAATTACAGAGTGCAGCGGTATGCTGCCACTGCCAGGCTTGCTGAACCTACAAGCAAATAAAAAGAAGGATGAGTAGATATGGGTATAGAAAGATGAGAAACAGTGTTGTAACAGTATGAAGTTCAACTAAAAAAAGTATATTTACCAAAGGAAAAGTCAGCGTGGCGGTAGTATCTGTGCTGAACCTGCACTACAGATGAAGTGACAGCGCTGCCTTTTGTATCCCCCATCCATCGAGCCGGCGTCTGACGTCACCGGCTCGATGCGGACAGCCATAGGTGGAAGCAGTGAGCATGTGCAAAGCCTTCCAAGTCGGCATTTAAACTACCAACCCCATAATGCCTCAGTGCTGACACGAGGTTCATTTGGATACATGCTGATGGAGATAGGGCTATGCTAGCTCTCCGCCCTTAAAGGGGCGGGAAGACACAAGCCTGCATAGAGGGCAGATAAAACGACGATTGTCATGGCTTTTAACCCTTGAGGGGATTACATGCTCCCTTCCACCTCAAATCGGGAGCCGCCTGGGGATATGACCCAGCGGCGCCCTTGGGTGTCCATATGCCCTTGCATACTTGGAGCAAGGGAAGATAAAAAACAGAGGATCCGGTCCCAAATCACAAAATAGTAAGGCTTAGGAATGCGGTGTAGGGAAGGAGGGAAAAAGCAAAGCTCCTCAATGTGGGTGGGACTCATAGAGAGCAACAGAGATCCCCAAGTGTGCAAACCATGAAACCCACCTTGGGCCAAGCGTAGCGAGACATTAAACGGTATATGTTACCTGTACAACGTTAATAGTAATTAGAAATGACATTTTTTTGATGTACAGAGATATTTTTAAATATAACATAAACATATCAATAAAGAAAAATAAAAATAAAAATAAAATAAAAAAATAATAAAAAACAAAAAGAAAACCAAATAAATAAATAACTACTACCTCTATTTGGATCACCAATTGACCTTTTTTTTTTAGTTTATTTTCTTTTTAGTTTATGCAAGTTTTTATTGACATTAATATCACTAGCATTGCAAATATTGTTTTGAATTTTGATTGTACAGTATATTTGACTGTTTTTTCTAGTGGCTTTATTATGTGCCCAGTTGTAAGCAACCCCTAAAATAATCAAGGGAGCATTCTGGTACCATATGTGGTATTCTAGTGGGGTCAAAGTACCACTGAGTCAGTACCTCATAACTGGGATCACTAGGGACATGCCAAACTTACCTGGGTTTGATTGAATGTGGGTTTGTAGAACGTGACTAAAGATCAGGTGTCAAATCCAAACCCAACTGAAGTCAATGTCAGCTAAATGTTAAAAAGGGTTGTGACCATCCCCCAGCCTAATAGGCAAGGGATAGCATGGGGGGGGGGGGGGGCAGGGGTAGCTGGGGACATGTAACAAAGCAAAGAAACAGTTAAAATATCCTGTTTGGTAGGTAGCAGCTTGTTTAATAATGCATTAAGGTCAACATTAACCTGCAGGGACTACTATTACTTGCCTAAAGTGACACATTTGTATGATGTATACAACCTACTAAAGAAGAGATGACATTTACAATACAATTCTGTGTAAATTGCTGACAACAGCTTCAGCCATTTTTTTACGTTTGGAAAAACAAACACCTGGGGATTTCCTTTCATCTTCACCAGACCCTTACTCTAGATGAGGGTCTGGAATGGATGTTTAAGGGGGACCTAATGCAAAATACAAGAAAAAAAGGATCGTGTCCTCCCAAAAACCCATATCTAAGCATGGACTGGAAAGGAAGGAGGAGGATAGGCAGTGTGGGCACCTCCCCTTTACCTCCTGCACCCTATCAGACAACATGCCCTTATGTTCGGTGTATAAAGGGACCCTTCCCCACAAACCTGACTGGTGGTTGTGGGAGTCTGCAAATTTGGCACTTATCATAGTTTCATAGTAGGTGAGGTCGAAAAAAGACACAAGTCCATCAAGTCCAACCTATGTATGTTATTATATGTCAGTATAACATTGTATATCCCTGTATGTTGTGGTCATTCAGGTGCTTATCTAATAGCTTCTTGAAACTCAATCAATGCCCCTCGCTGAGACCACCACCTCTGGAAGGGAATTCCACATTATTGCTGCTCTTACAGTAAATAACCCTCTAAGTAGTTTAAGGAGATTCATAAGCCCTTTTAACAATAAGGGGATACCCAGACATAACCCTCACGTAATTAAGTAAAGGGTACACAGTAGAGTAAAGAGTACACAGTAAATAAATACAGAGTTTTTGACCAGTCCACAAAAAGGTGTATAAATGTTTCGCAGGTATGTGGACTGTAGAGGAAATAAAGTGTTTAATTTGCAGGTATGTAAACATTTTGGAGTTTAGAAAGATTTCACACCATTTGTTGGAAGAATGTGACAGTGAAAGGTAATGTCAGCAGTACATCAATGGCTGAAGGCATTTTTTTTATTTTTATTTTTTTTCACAGTGTGCGACCATGCGAGCGCGACCCCCGATGACCCTCTGGGTTTCCCAATTGGGATGTGGGGTATTTGCGCTCAACCATGGGGGCCTGTCGGCCATCTACAGTCCCCCTGGTTATGTCCCCGTCCGATGCATCCAATTAGGGCCCTTTCAGCTCCGCAGATCGGGGGGGAACATAGGTTGATGTTTCCCCCCTGATCCGGTACATGTTTTGTGACTGTGGCCGGGCATTGTCTGGTCCGCGATCCAACGCATGCGCCGTATGCGCGGACACCGCACTTCCGGTTGCGGCGTCCTGGCTGGCCGGATGTATCGGTGGAGACGCTGGTCGGGTAGATGAACGTCACATCCGCTCGTTGCGGAGTGACGTCACTACCGGGATGGATGCTCATAAAAGGACACACGTGGCTGGTGTCCACAGACAGCGGCCATAATCTTTACAAAATAACCAACACTGTAGGGCTGAACGGGCTGAGGAGTTTGCCTTCTTGGTTCCCCCTTCCCTCTTCCCTCTTTACCCAGCGGGAACTTGGCTTGTTATTTGTCTCTGGAGGGGATCACTATATTTAAAGGTAACTAATCTGCATAATTATATTCTCACTTTGTTCTTTTCACTTCTACTGGAGACACTTCTTAACTTCTTCCCAATTATCACCACAAGTTTCCCCTAGAGCACTGGTCATTTTTTTTTTTTTTACTCTTTAGTTTTAGATTATAAAATAAGTGTTACTAGCTCTTCCTTTATCGCCTCTTTTGAGGTTTAAACAATTAATAACTCACTCTACTAACAAGCTCTAATCTGTTTCACCCTCTGCACATATTTTACACTAGGATTGTCTCATACTAAATTCTAAAATATCCTTCCCATTATGCTTTTTTCATACAGCTCAGGGGATACCCAGAGTATTTATCACCATTTACCATCTGGCTACCTACAGACTATGAATACCTACTAAAACCGTATGTTTGAAGCCTTAGAGCTCAACATAATTTTGAAGTGATCCCACCAATTGTAAACCTATTTCTTCATTTACCATCTAATCTTCACCCTTCCTCCTTTGTTTTCCTTGTTTTTTGGAAAAATGGGTGCCTGAAATTTTGACAATTTTTGTGCCTGCCTCGCTGGCTTGGGTTCCCCATTTTTGGGATATATTTGAAGAAATGTAAGTAATTATGGATGAATATTAGAAGATTTAAAATAAGAATGTTGTATCCACCCCCACACTGTGATGCCCCCCACGTCCAAATCCCTTCCCTCTTTCCCCCCCCCCCCTTTTTTTTTTTCCTCTATGAAACACCTCAGCATTTGGATAGGTGGTATAGTGAAATATGCTATGTTTATTTGGATATATGGTTTTATTTATCTTATATGTATATATATATATATATATATTTATATATATGTTTTTCTTTTATTTTACTTTATTCCATTTTTTCTCCTTATAATATAGAACACTTTTATCAGCTCCTGAAGCGTTATCTATTAGACACGAAACATGTAGAGCACCAGAACATATGTAATTTCTGACTGTATGGTTGATATCCTCTACTTTATATTTATATAAATATGTATCTTGTTTTTCCTTTTTGGAAATTTTTAGTGGATTATATTATCCTTGATAGGATATCTATTAGGTCATAAATGTGTATGTATAAGGAGGAACAAAATTTCTTTGTGTTTGTAAAAAAAATTTTTCCTTTTTTTATTTGATTCTATTGGCTGTTTATATTTTGTTTTGATAATAAATAGAGATAATTTCTCTTGATTATATCGGTTGTGTTTACAACTTCTTTTATGCCTAAAAAGTCCAATTGAACCCACAATTTTTCTTCTGAGGTCTTTTATGTGAAGGTTCTTTCATCTATATTTATTTTTTTCTCCCCAATTCCCCCCATTTCCTATTAATGTCTATATTTACAAAGTGATAAACAGGACGTGGCATTTTGTTTAATTAGTGTATCCACAGACACCACCCTGTGATAGATACACGTTTTTATTCATTTAAATACTAATGGCTGAAGGCAGCTGAGGTGTCAAAGCCAAGGGAGGAGGATGGGAAACTAAGGATTTTTAAGGAAAGAGTAGTGGTAAAGAAAGATAAGAGAAATCCTGTAGTATTTTGTTGCATGCCATATTCTAAAGATGTGAAGCATGCCTAGGTTTTACATAGTTGAACTAGCCTTGGGAGGCAACCAATTTAGATTATTCACACAGAGAGGATCCACTGCCTCAAGTGCTACCCAGAAGGAGGTTTCCACTGTTGCAAGATTTAATAAGTGTGGCGTTTGTAGGCTGCCTTGCAGTCTAGACTGATAGTTGCTCCTTAAGTTTTCAAAAGAACAAGGTATAATTTACTGCATCAAGGGAAAGGGAAAAATTATCTAGATAAATAAGTTTGAGATGATGGATGTATAAACACTCACACATGGTGCCACGATTGTTTTTTTTTTTTCCATAATAATTTTATTGAAATTTTTAGAAAGGTATACAATCCTTGTATAAACATTTTACATGCGAGTTGAAAAAAAACTCATACAAATAGTTTTTGAACTTAACAAAATTAACACATAAGGACATGAGCATTTGTATATTGGACCTGGTCCCCTTGCCTGACGATTTCTAGTCAGGTTGCTGTAAGCTGGCTTTTATAAGATAGTTAGGTGAAAAAGATTCCCAGGCCAGCTAGGAGATATTGTCACCAGACTCAGTGCATGTAGAAAAAGTCAAGTGTGGGGGACATGAACTTATATTTGATCAGGATAGCGGGGGTCCCGTCAGAGGGCTGATCCGTCGTCGCGTCCAGTCTAGTCAGCGTGTGTAGTGTTAAGATGGTCAGGACAATACGAGCTGTTGGGCAGTTCAACGAATAGTTTATAGAGAGGAGAGGTGGTATGGTCTTGAGTCAGTGCTGGGTTATGGGGGGGTGAGAGTGACAGAGGAGGACAGAGAGGGAGGGAAAAGTATGAAGGAGAAAGATAAAGGGGAAAGGGGGGGTCGGGTAGGGGAATCAGAGAGACAGAGGGGGGAGGCCCCCCCCTGGGCCCCGCCGCACGTTCGGGGTAGGCAATAAGAACTACATTAAATAGCAGGTCCTCTTCACACCTGGACGTGTGAGAGAGTTCCTCAGTGGAAAGAATCACCAATCCGGTCATAATTGTGATGCATTGTGTTGCCGACCTATATAGGTTTCCAATTTAAGTTGCTGGGCTCATAACCCGTGTGTATCGCTCGGAGGAGCAGAAGTCATTCCATTTCGCCCATGTTTGAGCAAACTTGTGAGGTGAATCTCTAGAGATATGGATCAACTCTTCCATTTCCGCTATTTTTTTAATGCGGTTCAGCCACTCTTGTATTGATGGCACTTCTGGAGTGCCCCAGTGTGCTGGTATACAAAGTTTAGCTGCGTTGAGCAGATGTAAGCAAAGGGATTTCTTGTACAGGTGAACCGGAGTGGAGTAATAGTGCAGAATGAGTCTGGCTGGTGTGAAGTCTATCTGACTATCAGTGATATGGGATGTAATTTCGTGGACTTGGGTCCAAAAGGTCAGCAATCTGGGGCAAGACCACCAGATGTGCAGGAATGTGCCTAGCTCGGAATGACATCTACAGCATTTATCTGATGTATCTTCATTGTATTTGCTTGTTATCACGGGTGTGCGTTACCAGCGAGACAATGTTTTGTAGTTGTTCTCCTGCGTTGCTACATTGAGAGAACCCTTATGAGCTATTGTGAATATCCTCTCCCAACTTTCTCCCGAAAGCTCCATCTGTAAGTCTCTCTCCCAAGCCCTACACGCTTTCCCTTCTGAAGATAATAGGGATGTTTTCAGCAAGTAGAAGGTGTATGAAATTAAGTGTCGTTGTGGAGAGGTCTGGGAGCAGAGGCTCTCAAATGGGGAGAGGTCTCGGGATAGCGACGAGCCTGGTTTTGTGGTTTGTATGAAGTGCCTTATCTGAAAATATACCCAGTAAGGGAACGGTGTATCCCCAGGGATTATAGGCACCTCACTCCGGTCCAACATTTTGCCATTATGAAAAAAGTGGCGAACTTGCAATTCTTTAAGTGGCCACAATGTCTTTAAGAAGGTATGTGCCATGCCAGGTTGGAAAGCAGGGTTAAGTCGGACAGGAGTGAGGGGTCCGGGGTTCTATGAGAGGCTCGCTATTTTGTTTGCTTCCCTGAAGCTGCGGAGAGTGGCGCCTATAAGCGGATGATCTCGTAGTGTTTTAGGAATATGGTCTGGAAGTATCCACGGGGAGGCTTTAATCGGGAGGTCGGAGAAGGAGTCCTCTAGTTTCACCCAATCTTTCATGTCTTCATGAATTGCCCAGTCTACTATCCTCCCCAAGTGACACGCATAGGTCTGGCAGACCAATGCCTCCCTTTGTTTTCGGTTTGGATAGTTGGGCATAGCATATCCTAGGGCTCTTGTGTTTCCAAAGGAACTGTAAGAAGAGTCTCTTTAGATTATGAAAGAAAGATAGGGGGATTCTAATGGGGATAGTTTGAAGAAGGTAAAGTACGTGGGGGAGGATGTTCATTTTTAGTATGGCCGCACGGCCAAACCAAGAAAACTGTGGTTTGTCCCATCTGCGTAGGTCCGCCGAGATGGATTGGGTGAGTGGTGTATAATTTTTTGGGAACAGGTCGGGAAGGTGTGACGGCAGCTGGATCCCTAAGTATGTTATCGAGTCCTGTTTCCATATAAACGGAAAATTGTTTTGGCATAAAACTGTGATGTCATGTGGAAGGGATATATTGAGGGCATGGGACTTGGAGAAGTTTATTTTTAAGTTTGAAATACGTTGAAAGAGGTCAAATTCTCTAAGTAAGTTAGGGATAGATGTTAATGGGTCAGTCAGGAACAGTACGATGTCATCTGCAAAGGCTGCTAACTTGTACGTGCGGTCCGCTATTGATATTCCCTTGATATTACTTTTGGAGCGTAAACTTTGGAGGAATGGTTCGAGTGTTAGAATGAAGAGGACAGGGGAGAGGAGACAACCCTGTCATGTTCCGTTGCGTATGGAGAAGGCGTTTGACAGGTGGCCGTTCACCCTCACTTTTGCGGTTGGGGAAGAGTATAAAGACAAGATGAAATTGAGCATTCTGATGGGGAGTCCCAAGTGACGCAAAGTCACCACGAGGTAATCCCAGGCCAGCCTGTCAAACGCCTTCTCCGCATCTAGTGACAGGAAAAATCCTTTCTGTTTGTTAGAGGTCAGCCAATGATGAATGTTGATTGCTTTGATGGCATTGTCCCTGGCCTCATGACCAGGGACAAAGCCAACTTGATCAAGTCCTATCAGGGAGGGCAGAAGGGGCAGTAGCCGATTTGCCAGAATTTTAGCGAATAATTTTAGATCAACGTTTAGCAACGAGATCGGTCTATAGTTGGCTACCATTGTTGCATCTTTTTCATCTTTGTGAATGACCGCGATATGTGCTTCTAGCGAGCCATGAGGAAACGAGGGATTGGTGGAGAGGGTGTTGAAGGCTTTAAGGAAAGGGGTTACGAGGGTGTCAGAGAACGTTTTATAGTAGGGAGCGGACAGGCCGTCTGGTCCAGGGCTTTTGCCTGGTTTCAGTTGCTTAATGGCAGTTTTCAATTCCTCTTCAGTAATGGGCTTATTCAAGTCTAGGGCTGTCTCAGTCGAGATTGGGTTAGGACTAAATTTCTGTAGGAAATTTTTGATAAGAGTGTCATTAGGACTGCGGTTGGAGGATGGGTCAGAGTGATTAGGTAGGTTATATAAAGTCCTGTAGTATTTCTCGAATTGGGATGCTATGGCGGCCGACAAGGTGTGTGGGATGCCGGAGGGATCCTTAAGGGTGTGTACGTTGGTGCTAGCTTTGGTAGATTGAATGGCTCTAGCCAGTAACTTCCCACTTTTATTTCCTTGCTCGTAAAAGAGCTTCTGAGTTAAAATGAATTTGCGGCGGGTTCTCGTGTTAAGGATTTCAAGGAGTTGTTGTCTGGTGTTCGTAAGTTCTTGAAGGGTGTTTTGGGCATTCGACTGTTTATGCGCTAACTCTAATCTCCGAATTTTGTCCGTTAAGTCTGTTATGATCGTCTGGTGTGCTTTTTTTTGCATGGCTTTAAGTGCCAGAAATTCCCCTCTAATCACACATTTGTGCGCGTCCCATACAGTTAGTGGGGGTGTGTCGGGAATTAAATTTTCTCGAAAGTAGTTTTGTAGGCAGGAACGTATGTGCGAAACGTCGCATTCGGATGACAAGAGTGAGGGGTCAAGTCTCCAGATTTTTGTGGTGAAGTTCTCCCCTGGGAAGGAGAGGGTGATAGTAATCGGGTTGTGGTCCGACAATATTAAGGGCTCAATGGTTGCAGTCTGCACAAGAGGGAGGTCTTTTTGGGAGAAGAAGAGGTAGTCTAACCTTGAGTATTTGAAATGTGGTGTAGAGAAAAAGGTATAATCTTTCGCGTTTGGGTGCAGGGTTCGCCAAGAGTCGTGTAAGCATAGTACCTGTAGCTGAGACCTGATTTGCTTCAAAGCTTTATATGGCATCGTTGAGGCGCCAGAGGAAGAATCGAGCAGCGGTTGGAGGGCCACATTAAAATCTCCCCCAAGAATGGTGATCCCTGATTGAAATCCCGCTAGGTTGTCGGCTATGGCTCTAAAGAAGCTTACTTGGGTAGTGTTTGGGCTGTATATGTTAGCAAGTGTAACCTGGTGATTGTTTATAGACCCCTTTAGAAAGAGATAGCGACCCTCTGGATCTATTAGGGAATCCTGCAGCTGCCACTGGGTATTTTTAGATAGAAGTATTGAAACTCCCTTTGATTTAGCGAGGGGGTTCGTGGCATGGAAGGCAGTTGTGTATCTTTGGTTCGTTAGTTTAGGAATCTTATCCAAGCGGAAGTGGGTCTCTTGGAGAAATACCCCGTCCGCCCTCAACTTTGACATCATGGATAAGATTTGGCTTCTCTTTTCTGGGAGATTGATTCCTTTTACATTTTGGGAGATAATCTTTAGAGACAGGGCCTGTGGTATGGAGGCAGAGGCAGGTATATGTCTCTGGTGTACCCTATTGTGGTTATACATGGGCAGTTTGTTCGCCATGTCTACGGCCAGAGATGCCATTGTTTCTAAAGGCCCGTACACACGGTCGGACTTTTTGACAACAAACATGCAAATTAGCTGTTTTGGAGCAACATCCAACTGTCTGTACGCTCCATCGGACAAAATTTTTCTGTTTTCATCGGACTTTTGTTGGCTGTACGAACGGACAAACTTTCTGGCAACAAAAGTCCGATGGAGCAAAGTCCGACCGTGTGTACGCAAAAGCATCGGACTTTTGCACAAGGTACAAACACGCATGCTCAGAACCAATGCAAAAGATCAGACTACAATACAGAAGTTCACCAAAGGAGTCATTGAACGTCCTCTTTTGAAGCGGCGTCAGTACGTTGTGACATCATTACGTTCGTGTTTGTTATCAAAAAGTCAGACCGTGTGTATGCAATACAAACTTGTGGACCACGGCCTTTGTACAAAAGTCCACGGAAAAGTTTGTACAAAGTCCGACCGTGTGTATGAGGCTTTATAGGAATCATGAGGTGCTTGTCTAGTCCCACACTAAATGGGGAAGGAGCTTAGTTTAAAACCATCATACTTTACATGGGCTGTAGGAGTAGAGTAAAGCAGAGATAGCCATTTGCATAATTCAGGCCCAAAGCACTATTTCTGTAGCATGCAGCTCTAAAACGGCCAAGAAAATGAATCAAACGTTTTTTTTTTTTAATATCAAGGGAGAGCAGCATAAAAGGTGTCTTACTTTTCTTAGCAGCATCTATCAGAAGAGTTATCTTGCTGACATCTGCTGCCTGACTACAGATCATGAAGCCCACTTGATCTTTGTGGATCAACTGACCTATAATGTATTAAATCTGTTTACCAGGATTTTATCTTAATGTTGTTGTGCGACTTATTGAAAGCATTAATAATGGAGCTAACAGATCAGGAAATATAGATGTCTTTTAAAAAACAAAAAAAGGTTTGGTTTAAGACACTTTTTTTAGATGTTGCTTTGCATACGTACAGTATGTTAAATATAGATGTTTTGGGAAGTTGAATTATGAGTGACTAGGTAGCATTTCTTTTGATAGTTTATTTAGTTAAGTCTGTTTCCAAACATATAAATGTCTTTTCACAGAGCAACAGTTCATAGAATTTGAATTTTTTTTTTTACCCACTACATCCTCCTTTACTCTATTTACAAATTTGTACCAATGGAGTTTTATAAGTCCAATAGATACAATGCTGGATCCTGTTGCATATAATCAGGATCAAATTAATTGCTATAAGTTAATGCGCTATGCCGATCACCATTATACATTTTCTTAATTTCTGTATCTATGTTATTAAAGTACACCATAAACATTTTTGTATGCAAAACAGATCAGTTCAGAAATAATTTCCTGTATAGTTTAAGCTCCAGTTATTTTTTTAATTAAACAGAATAAACTAATTTTTATTTTGGGGGCCAGTGGAGTGGATTATAGGAACACAAGACGACTGTGAATAGCTTTAAAAAATAACAACACGGGTGAATATTTTAAGTCTCTATAATTTCACTTTTTAATTAACTGGATTATTTGAAGATTAGTGTTATATTACATTTCACACCACTGGCCAATAATATCTTAGCTGAACCCAAAGTATTTTCATTTATATGTAAGGATTTACATTCAGCAGCAGTTAACTCCTGGTTTGCAAGAAAGTTATTAAAAAAATTACTAAAGTCAATCATTTTCATAAATGTGTTATTTATATGTAAAATGCATGACATCCAGATATGTATCATTCATTAGATACTGTAGCTACCATCAAATAAGTTAGTCATATATCAGTGTCACCAGTGACTTAAAATTACACTAGGGATAATCAGCGAGAGAGATGTGGAGTTACTACCTTTTAGTTTTTTTATTTTAGGTTGGTTAAAAGAACTTCCAGCATGCTCGGACATGTGAGTGATTAGCTATAACTCGTTTTTCAGACGAAGTTTTTTTTCTTATTTCTCTTTCAATAATTTTTATTGAATTTCATTCTTTGGTAAATACATCATGTATAGACAGAAAATAGAAATAAAGCAAAAACATAACATAAAAAAAAAACATAGAATTCAAATGAAGCAGGATGCATCAATCAGAAAAAAAGTCAAGATATACAAGGTATCTTATACAGATATAATTGGGGCTATTATATGTCAAGAAGGGCTTGGAGTGTAAAGATCCACTTCATTGAAAATTTGTAATAAAGATGTATATAAGAAAAAGGGACACAAAAATTAAAAAAAATATATATATATGTAAATATATATATATATAAATATACATACAGAAACATAGATAAAAAAAAAAGGAAGGAATTTGATTAGATTTAAATGTGAGGTGTAGAAGATTTAAGATATAAACATATCGGCAACTTCTAAGGAGACCCCCAAGGTCACCACTCCACCCCAATGGGCTCACACTGTGGAGTGGGATAGCTCGGGGGACTCCCGCCGAAGAACTCCCCATCTACGTCCCTTTAAACCCCCGGACAGCACCCAGAAATTGTGCTCCCCGGAGGGAAGTGAACAGTTGGACTTCAAAATTCCCAATTAAATTCCAAATGAACTCTTTAGAACTAGTAAACTCCAGTCCGAACCACAAAGGTTAACTAAGGAAAAATGTAGTAGAATAAGGTAACATCTGATCAATTACTAAATATGAGAAATCCTGCTTAAAGAAAAACAACAAAAAAAAAAAAAAAAAAAAAAAGAAGAAAAGAAGAAGAAAAAAGGAAAAGTAGAAAGTGTAGTCAGGAGAGAAGAGGGAGGGTAAGGAAGGGAGAGTTGTACAGGATTCAGGGTCCTGGCTCCATCCATGTAGAATTTAAGACAGAAGGTGTCCTGGAAACAATTGTACTTTGATGTGTTGGGCCCATGGATCCCATGTCATTTCAAATTGTTGAGTGGTATTCCGTAATTTAGCTACTATTTGTTCCTGAATCATAATCCATGAAATTTTTTGCCTGGTAGCCACAAGAGAAACCCTAGAAGTTTTCCAAGCTTTTGCTAAAGTGATCTTGGCTCCCAAGCACATAAAAAAGATTAGTTGTTGAGTATGTTTAGGGGTATTGTGTAGCCTGCGGTTCAGAAGGATATATGAAGGATCTTGTGGGATTGGGGCTTTCGTGACCTTCCTCACTAGATGTATAAAGTTATTCCAAAAGTTTCGTATGCGAGGACAAGACCACCATATATGTAACATTGTACCTAAAAGACCACATCCTTTGAAACAGAGCGGTGAAACCTCTGAGTACATCTTTGAAAGTCTCACAGGAACATAATACCATTTCGTTAGAATTTTGACATTAGCTTCGATTAAGGAAATATTTAAAATACCTTTGGAAGAACGTCTAAAAACTTGAAACCACAATTCCGTATCTAGTTGGATGTCCAAGTCTTCTTCCCAAGAACGAGCATATGTCGGTTTGTCACTCCTATCTGCCAGGGACGAGTAGATAAGGGAAATACCTCCTTTGCGATGACCATGTTTTAAGCACCATTGCTCGTAAATCGTAACATTGTAACTATTTGGTTTGTCAAGTTCAAGAGAATGTATAAAACGTTTAATCTGTGAAAGTCTCAATTGTTCTGAATCGGGCATCTCTAGTTTGGAGTAGCAGTGTCCCATTGAGATGGGTCCATTTGGTGTAATGAAATGTCCAATTCTGAAAAGGCCCTTGTTCAACCACCAATGAAAATCTTGGATGTTCAGGCCAGGAGGGAAATCAGGATTATGGAATAAATGTACGAGAGGTCTCAGTGGGGAAATCAGGTGTTCGTTTTTGTATAGTCTGTCACAAAGTGCTAGGGATTGAGAAAGCGTTGGGGACAATATGGCAGGTCTTTGCTTTGTTGGTCTCCATATTAGATGATCTAATGTGTAGTCAGGTACTGCCTGGTTCTCAATAGAAACCCAGTCTGGACAATTGGTTTTAGTATATATTGCTGAAAATTGTGCTAGTTGTGCTGCTTGATAATATAAAAAGAGGTTAGGAAGTCCTAAACCACCTTGGGTTGTCCGGCGGAACAGGATGTCACGCGCCAGTCTATGTCCCTGTTTTCCCCAGACAAATCCAATCACTTTTGATTGGAATTTGTTGAGATTCGACTTTTTAATAGGTATGGGAAGGGCTCTGAATAAGTACAAAATTCTAGGAAATAAGTTCATCTTGACTGCATTGAGCCTGCCCAGCCAAGACAATCCTTCTTTAGACCATTTAGTTAAATCTGCTTCTAAAGATTTGAAGGCGGGTGGGTAATTAGCATTGTATAAATTGCTGACACATTTGGTGAGAGAAATACCCAAATAGGGAATCCTATCTGTAGCCCAGGAAAAGGGAAAGAAGGGCGCAAGTCGGGAGATGGTTAATGAGGGAACCGAAATATTGAGAGCAACTGACTTGGAAATGTTAACTTGGAGACCTGAAATAGTTCCGAAATCCCGAAGGAGATGAAGTAAGTTGGGGGTGGAAATTAAGGGTGAGGTCAGAAATATAAGCATATCATCAGCAAAGAGAGCACATTTATGCTCTTCTAAACCACAACGAACACCTTTAATATTTATATCTGCTCTAATGGCGATGGCTAGAGTTTCTATAGCTATAATAAAGATTAACGGTGACAAGGGACAACCCTGTCTAGTACCTCTATGGATATCTAATGGTTGAGAGAGGTGGCCTAATAGACGTACTTGAGCAGAGGGGGTTGAATATAGGGATTTTAGAATGTTCATAAAATTTGCTCCGAAACCCCATTTGGTGAGAATTTCAAAAAGATATGGCCATGAAACAGAATCAAATGCCTTCTGCAAGTCCAAAGACAGCAGAAGGCCTTCTTGTGCCGGGCCCCCGTCCCAGTGCGAATTCAATAATGATATTAAGTCAATTGCCCTTCTCACCTGATCCGTTCCCTGTCTCCCCGGGATGAAGCCCACCTGATCCTTATGAATATAGTTAGATATAAAACTGGACATTCTGTTGGCTAATATTTTAGTCATAATTTTAAGATCATTATTGATCAGCGAAATGGGTCTGTAATTTCCCACTTCACTAGTATCTTTACCAGGTTTCGGAATAACAGAGATAAATGCAGTATTAGAATCATTCGGGAGGGGGGCTCCATCCCGGAGAGAATTAAAGAAACGAGCCATGTAGGGAGCTAATTTTGGTCCAAAAGTCTTATAATATCTGACTGAGAAACCGTCGGGGCCCGGTGCTGATTCTGATTTAAGGGCTTTTATGACGTCAAGTATTTCGGCAGGGGAGAAGGAATCATCCATTAGTTCTTTATGAGTTTGATGTATGTAAGGTAGATCGAGGTGATCGAGGAACTGATTTCTAGCTTTGGAATGTGTATGAGTTGTCTTAGAGTAGAGGTTTTCATAAAAATCATGAAATGATTTCAAAATTTCTACCGGATTTTGTGTAAGGGTACCCGACGATTGTCTGATTTTAGGGAAGACCAAGGTACGAGTTCGAGGACACAATTTACTCGCGAGTTTGGCACCTATTTTATCTTTTTGATAATAGAAGCGAGCACCTGTCCATCGCAGATGTTTTTCTGCTGAGGTAGTGAGTGAGAGATTAAGTGCAATGCGTGCTCTATCAAGTTCAGCCAGGCTCTCTGGGGTAGGATGTTTTTTATGACTTTTGCTAAGTGTTTGGAATTCCTCTTTGAGTCGTATAAGCTCTGCGGAGTATTCCTTTTTGAGTCGGGCTGAGAGTTGAATTATTTTACCCCTCATGACCGCCTTGTGTGCCGCCCACAGGGAGCCTGGCGAAATTGAGTCTGTATTATTATCTGTAAAGTAGTCCGAAAGGGCTGAGTTTAATACCGCACAGTGAGCTGGATTGTTTAGAAGAGACTCATTAAGCCTCCATTGGAACGGTCGTTTATCTCCTCCTCCCCCTCTAATAATTAATGAAACGATGGAATGGTCAGAGAGAGAGGAATCATAAATTTTGGAGGATTCAACCAAAGAGATGAAATGTGGAGGAATAAAGATATGGTCTATTCTGGTTAATGTATTATGAGGGATAGAAAAGTGAGTGTAGTCTTTGGATCGGGGATTCATTTCTCTCCATATGTCTATTAGGCCTGCTGATTGGATGGAATGTGCAACCCTAAGACTGCATTTAGGAGGTCTTTTGGGCATTGGCTTAGTAGGATTGGATCTGTCTGAGGAAAGGTCAAATGGGATGTTCGAATCTCCCGCCAGAACAACAATTCCCTTCAGATGGGATTTCAGCGTCAAGAGAGTCTTTTCAAAAAATTTGTCCTGGCGGGAGTTCGGAGCATAGTAGGAAACAAATGTGTATGTTACTGTATTAATTGATCCAGAGACCAGGATGTATCGGCCTTCTGGGTCTCTAATTGTTTAAGAATGATGAAAATGAACTTTGTTGGCAAAGCATATCGCAACCCCTTTTGTTTTATTGGAAGCATTAGCTAAATAAAATTGAGAAAAGTTTTTGTGAAGGAAAATGGGGTTATAAGAAATGGGAAAGTGTGTCTCCTGCATCAAGATAACATCAGCTTTGAGGGCATGAAATTGTTGCATGATTTTACGCCTTTTCACTGGGGAATTAAGGCCTTGAACATTATTGGACATTATACATAGATCAGATTGTACCGGTGAGGTAGAGTTCATGGGAAGAGCATGTAGGAGTTAATACTATGAACAAAAGGAATACCTGTCTTTGTGGTGATCCCTGGCAGATAGGAGATGACACCTGTTCTTTTGAGGAAATGCTTGTGAGAAAAAAACGAGGAGAATCCAACCAGGCCCTGATCCTGTACAAGGGAGATGGGAAGGAAGATGTGATTAGACTGGGAAGGGTAAAAAAGGGAGAGTGGAAAGGGGGAAGAAGAAAGTAGGGAGATAGAAATAAAATAAAAGTACATCAGAATATGCATTATATAAAATAACAATTCAAGCCAAAAAAAAATTAGTAATGTATACAATAAATAAAATAGGAAGGGAGAAAAAATCCCAAAGCGGCCCAAAAGGGTCGCTGTAAACAAACCCCGGTAGGAGAAATAGTTCTCCTATCGAAGTAAACAGGGGGGTGCATTGTACCCACCCTGGACAACCTCGCCACATAGGTTGATTATCTCAAAGGCACTAAAACAAAAAAATCTGGCCCAGACTATAATAAACATAGGGGAAATATAAATAAAGTGCAACTGCCCCCCTCTTCCTCTACAATATGAGTGACCGTGACTTAATGTCAAAAAGAGCCATTATAAGAATAAAAATAAAGAAAAAAAAACCATCAAATAAAAAGCCAAAAGGTCAGTTGGAGAGAAAAATAAAATTATAGAGGAAGAGGGGTCTAATACAGGCATTACAGTAAATTTATATGTCAAAAAGGAGAAATATTTTGAAATTTTCCACTTTAGAAAAGAGAGAAAAAAAAAAAAAAAAAAATATCCTTTTTAATGTCTTCTGTGGGAAAAAGCCTGGAGAAGTTTCCAGGAAAAACAGGACCAAATGTCAACCCGGTCCTGGTAAAGGTTCGGCCCTAAGGACAAACCGCAAGGAAGACAAAAAACTTTTTCTTCCTTTTTTCTGTCCTTTTTTTTTCCTTCTTTCCACAAAAATTGGACAGTTCAGGTGTATCTTCAGGTTGGTGGAGATTCCCTCGATCTCTTGGGCATCTGTTTCTGCCATATTTGCGTCAAGGGGCTTGTCGGTGAGGGGCGTTTGGATGACGAGGATCCTTTCGGTGTAGAAGTCTGTGGAAGTTCCTGGGTGATCATTCCCAATTGAAGCAGAAGCCGTTCACCATCTTGGAACGTCGAGAAGTGGTATGGTTTATTATTATAAGAGAAATTCAGGCGGAGAGGAAAGGCCCATCTGTAAGGGATTTCATTGCTCGTCAGAACTTGAAGTAGAGGTTTAAGAGCTCGTCGTTTTTGGACTGTGTATGGTGATAGATCGGTAAAAATTTGTATGGAATGATCCTGAAATGTCAGAGAATCTGAGGTTCTGGAAACTCTCATTATCTCTTCTTTCACTGAATAGTAGTGAGGTTTCACTATAATGTCTCTAGGAAGACCATCTGTGCGAAGAGGTTGCAGAGCCCTGTGAGCCCTGTCTAATTCTAGACGATCTTGTGAAATAGTGGGAATTAAGCTTTTGATGAGGTCTTGGATAGCGAGATGAATGTCCTTGATAGATTCAGGAATGCCTCTAACACGGAAATTATATCTCCTCGACCTATTTTCGAGGTCGTCAATTTTGGCTGTGGCTGTTTCTAAATGATCCTGGAGTTCTTGAATCCTGGCTGTGTTTTGGTTAATGCGTAAGCATGACTGATCTGATTTTTGCTCTATTACATCAATCCTGGTTCCTAGTTGTTGCAAATCAGCATGGATGGAAGCTGTGATCTGTGTGGCAGTCTGAGATAAACCTCTGGACAACATTTGAGAAAATGCGTTCATCATAGAGGCAAAGTCTGTGGGAGGTGAGGGCGCATCTTTAGGAACTATGTCCCATGGGGTAAAGCTTATAGGTAAAATATGCTGTATGGATGAGTTACTTTCCCCCCTAATATGACTCAGAAGAGGGTCTGTGGATGCTGGGGATAGGGTCCCGAGTTGAATTTCACTCACTGTGCCGTTTGAAGTTGAAGTTGAGGTTGAAGAGAGGTGCTTAACTGTGTAGTCTTGGTCCGCTATGGATTCCTCATTGCAGGCTGTATTTTGTGAGGTAACGGCGGCCATCTTGGATCGGCCTGACCTCTCTAACGCTGTGGAAAGCGCGGGTTTGGGGTTCCGTCGGGACTTAGAACCGGGCATTCGTGTGAAGCCTGCGTTTTCCCCAATCCGAAGTGACTGTTTGCCGGTAGAAACGAGGGCTCAGAACGTCGTGGCGGCGAGCGTTAGTCCAGGGTGGCGCGGAGCTCCCGGTCTATGCGGCCATCTTGGACGCTTCCGCGCATGCGCCCCCCTTTTTTTCTTATTTCATTGGATTAGAAACAGAAGTTGCAAGTGTCAATATAAATAGAGAGTGTTGTCATTTTATTTCGGTATGGATTTTGATGCGCTCCTGAGGCTGGCTATAGACTTCCTGTCAATAGCATGCAATCCACCAAAATGTCAACACCATTACTTAAAATGATGCAGACCAGGGTGAAAAGTTTGTTCCTCCATAGAATTAGTACAGCGAGTGAGTGTTGTCACCATTAGAACAAGGCAGATTTACTAGATAAAATATAATGAATATATAATTACTGGGATTATGCTATAGGCCCCCTAACCTGAGGGAGGAGGGGGAGACAGATCTCCTATCACAAGTTGGATTAGCAGCAAGGATGCGAAGTGTTTTCATAATGAGGGATTTTAATTATCCAGGGAACCACACATTTTTCTAAGGTTCGCCAGTTCTTAAATGTCTTGCAGGACAATTTCATGGTTCAGATCGTAGATGCACCAACTAGAAATAAAGTGTTACTGGATTACCAACAATACAGACCTGATCACGGGTGTGGAAATATGAGACAATTTAGGAAACAGCAATCACAGGTCAGTTGGCTTCAGTATAAATCACACAAAGACACTGAATTTCAAAAGAGCCAACTTCCCTAAACTATGAAACTTGTTAGAAGGAATGACTTGGGATAAAATCTTAGGAACAAAGAACACAGAGAAGAGATGTTTTTTTTAAAGAGCATATTAAATAAGGGCATTAGCCAATGCATCCCATTGGGTAATAAATTTAAAAGCGTGAACAAAAGTCCTGGATGGCTTAACTCCAACCTAAAAATGCATATAAAATCAAAGGAGAAGGCCTTCAAAAAATATGAGGTTGAGGGATCAACATCAGCATTCAGACTTTATAAAGAATGCAGCAAGAAATGTAAGGGTGCAATCAGGGCGGCTAAGATAAAACACGAAAGCAAAGGAGAGCAAAAAAAATCCCAAGAAATTCTTTAAGTATGTAAACAGTAAAAAAGGGAGGGCAGACCATATTGGCCCCATAAAGAATGAGGAAGGACATCTGGTTACAAAGGATGGGGATATGGTGAAGGTATTGAATTTATTGTTCTCCTTAGTCTTCACAAGGGAATCGGGGGGGCTTCAGTAACCTAAACTGCAGTGTTTATCTATATGACACATCACAGGAAGCATCTGCATGGTTAACAGAGGACAGAATTAACCCCCCTAGCGGTAATCCCGAGTCTGGCTCGGGTTAGGATTTTACTAACAGGAGCGGTAACCCTGAGCCAGGCTCGGGATCGCAACGCTGGATACAGGGAGGACACAGGGAGAGTTACTTACCTTGTCCCCTGGATCCAGCGATGTCCTCCGCACTGTGTGATCGAGCTGTCCTCCGCTCGATTCACAGTGCCGAATGCCGCCGAGCTCCGTTCCCTGTGACGTTACGACGCACGGGAGCGAAGAACGGCGGCAAATTTAAAAAAGTAAAAAGACACAAAACACACACAGCACTGCAATCTTACAGATTACAGTACTGTATTAAAAATTACACACCCCCTTTGTCCCTAGTGGTCTGTGCAATGCCCTGCATGCACTTTTATATTATAAATACTGTTTTTTGTGCCTGAAATTTGGAGATTGTCCATAGCAAGCAAAAAGTGTCCCTTTTTCAGTGTTTTAGGATTTGATGACATTATTGAATAATTTTTATTATTCTTTATTATATTATAAACTTTATCAAACCCGGGATGTCTGCTAGACTCTGGTTTGAACAGATTTAAGAGAGTTATTCCTAAGAATTACAGGACTACAATATAAGATGCCAAATTTCCATGCAAAATAATTGTACTGCTTTCCGCACCTAAAACCAGACTGAATCATGCCGCCAGGGAGGTTAAAATTAGACTTGGGAAACTTAACATTAATAAATCACTGGGACTAGATGGCTTGCATTCGAGGGTACTTAGAGAACTCAGTCAAGTAATTGCCAGACCATTGTTCCTCATTTTTACTGACAGTCTACTGACTGGAATGGTGCCAGGTGATTGAAGAAAAGCCAATATAGCACCAATATTTAAAAAGGGCCCAAAATAGATCCCTGGGAATTACAGACCAGTTAGCCTAACATCAAAGGTATGCAAGCTTTTGGAGTGGACAATAAGGCACTATATAAAAGATTTTAGCAATGAGAACGGTATTATTAGCCACAATCAGCATGGATTCATGAAGAATTGTTCTTGCCAAACCAATCTATTAACCTTCAATGAGGAGGTGAGTTGTCATCTAGTTAAAGGAAGGCCTGTAGACTTGATCTGGATTTTGCAAAAGCATTTGACACAGTTTCCCATAAACGTTTACTGTACAAAATAAGGTCTGCTGGTATGGACCATAGGGTGAGTACATGGATTGAAAACTGGCTACAAGGGTGAGTTCAGAGAGTGGGGATAAATGGGGAGTACTCGGAATGGTCAGAGATGGGTAGTGGGGCCCCCCAGGGTTCTGTGCTGGGAACAATCCTATTTATTTTGTTCATAAATGACCTGGAGGATGAGGTAAACAGTTCAATATCTGTATTTGTGGACAATACTAAGCAAAGCAGAGCAATAACTTCTCCGCGGATGTGGAAACCCTGCAAAAAGATATGAACAAATTAATGGGGTGGGCAACTACATGGCAAATGTTTAATGTAGAAAAATGTAAAATAATGCATTTGGGTGGCAAAAATATGAATGCAATCTATACACTGGGATAGAACCTCTGGGGGAATCTAGGAAGGAAAAGGACCTTGGGGTCCTAGTAGATGGTAGGCTCAGCAATGGCATGCAATGCCAAGCTGCTGCTTACAAAGCAAACAGAATATTGACATGCATTAAAAAGGGGATCAACTCCAGAGATAAAATGATAATTCTCCCACTCTACAAGACTCTGGACCGGCCGCACCTAGAGTATGCTGTGCAGTTCTGGGCACCAGTCCTCAGGAAAGATGTACTGGAAATGGAGCGAGTACAAAGAAGGGCAACAAAGCTAATAAAGGGACTGGAGGGCCTATGAGCAAGGGTTACGAGCACTGAACTTGTTCTCTCTGGAGAGGAGACGCTTGAGAGGGGATATCATTTCAATATACAAATACCGTACTGGTGACCCCACAATAGGGATAAAACTTTTTTGCAGAAGGGAGTTTAACAAGACTCGTGGCCACTCATTAAAATTACAAGAAAAAGAGGTTTAACCTTAAACTACGTAGAGGGTTCTTTACTGTAAGAGCAGCAAGGATGTGGAATTCCCTTCCACAGGCAGTGGTCTCGGGGGGGGGGGGGGGGCATTGATAGTTTCAAGAAACTATTAGATAAGAGCCTGAATGACCATAACACACAGGGATATACTATGTAATACTGACATATAATTACACACATAGGTTGGACTAGATGGACTTGTGTCTTTTTTTGACCTCACCTACTATGTAACTATGTTCCTCAGAAATAGGGATAAGCTAAACGTATCTGGGATCAGCAAACAGGAGGTTTGCAAAACTATGCCAAAGTTCTGAATGTTAGTTGAAACCCCATCAAAGTTAATGGGAGCCAAATCTAAAGTTCTGGCTATTTTCAAGGATAATGGATTGTAAAATATAGGGTACCTGGGCTGGACACCTGGGGGACATGTACTCTACTATTGCAAAACAAAATAAAAAATGTTTGTTTAGGGAGGATCAGTGATTCCAATAATATTTAAACTGAAATATTAATATGTGAATGAATGATGTGAATATGAATTAACAATTCCTTTACATAACATACTTAAGGCATGCTTTAAATAGGCTCTGAATAATGTATACAAGTTAATGCAACAAAACAGACATTTACCAGGAAAAAAAAAAAAACAATTACAACGGTCAGTAAAATTACTTTTCCAGACCTCTTTGTTCTGTTTGTGAACAGAGCAGTTAGGGATTCCTTTTATGTATACTACACCCTTATCCATAGATACAGAAAAAAAAAAACATGTCTCCCCCCCCCCCATCCATAGCAGATTTTGACAGAGCATCTTTTCCCCATGTTGATGAGAGCAAGGACCTTTTCCTACAACCCTGGCCTGGTGGCTGTGGCGGGCCCAGGTGGGGATAGAAAAAAATCATTGCGATTAGTGATTTGCAGCCAGTTTTTGTTTTACCTAGCTGTATTTTCTCAGTGCAACATATAACATCCAAGTGAGAGATATAACAGTGAGAGATATATGTCAGATTTTTATTTTTTATTAATTTAAAAACAGAATCACTGAGTTGAAAAAAGAATCACCCACCACCTAAACTTGTAAACTTAATCAGGAGTAGCTAATTACCTTCTCAATGGCACACAAACCATTCGACTTTCAACTGTGATCAGCTGTGGTCATTTTGATCAGCTCTGCATGAAAACTGATTTGCTGGAGCACTTCAGTGCCTGGTAGTGCACCTGAAGCAAACGATCAACTATGGGTGGCAGGGCACTGCCTCTGGGATAAAGTTGTGGACAGGCACAAGTCAGGAGATGGATACAAAAAGGCTTTAGGCTTCTAGGCTTTATCAGCACAGTGAAGTCTATTATTAAGAAGTGGAAGGTAGTTGGTACAACACAGACCCTCCCTGGAAAGAGGCAGCCATCACACAACAAAAAAACCCTATAGATCCGCCAACAACCAAAGGGGAAATACAAAGTATATGCAGGAGAAATCAGAATGGGGGGACAAGGTCCTTTCCCATTGTATCCCCTTAAACGTTTACTGTACAAACTAAGGTCTGTTGGCATGGACTATAGGATGAGTACATGGATTGAAAAGTGGCTACAGGGGTGAGTTCAGATGGTAGTGATAAATGGGGAGTACTCGGAATGGTCCGGGGTGAAAAGTGGGGTCCCCAGGGTTCTGTTCTGGGATCAATCCTATTTAACTTATTCATAAATGACCCGGATGATGGGATAAACAGTTCAATCTCTGGATTTGCGGGCGATACATAGCTACGTGGGGCAATAAGTTCTCCGCGGGATTTGGAAGCCTTGCAAGAAGATTTGAACAATTTAATGGGGTGGGCAACTACATGGCAAATGAGGTTTAATGTAGAAACTTTTAAATAATGTATTTGGGTACCAAAAATATGAATGCAATCTACTCACCTCTGGGGAATCTAGGATGGATAAGGACCTGGGGGTCATAATAGATGACAGGCTCAGCAATGACATGCAATGCCAAGCTGCTGCAAGCCAAGCAAACAGAATATTGGCATGCATTAAAAAGGGGATTAACTCCAGAGGTAAAACAATAATGCTTCCACTCTGCAAGACTCTGGTCCGGCCACAACTGTAGTATGCCGTACAGTTCTGGGCACCAGTCCTCAAGAAGGATGTGCTGGAAATGGAGAGTCCAGTGAAGGGCAACAAAACGAATAAAGGGACTGGAGGGCCTATGAGCAAAGGTTTACGAGCACTGAACTTGTTCTCTCTGGAGAGGAGATGCTTGAGAGGGAATATGATTTAAATGTACAAATACCGTACTGATGACCCCACAATAGGGATAAAACTTTTACGCAAAAGGGAATTTAATAAGACACGCGGTCATTTACTAAAATTTGAAGAAAAGCGGATTAACCTTAAACTGCGTAGAGGGTTCTTTACTGCAAGAGCATTTTGGATGTGGAATTCTCTTCCACAGGCAGTGGTTTCAGCGGGGAGCCTCAATAATTTCAAAAAACTATTAGATAAGCACCTGAACGACCACAACATCCAAGGATATACAATGTAATACTGACATAAAATAACACACATAGGTTGGACTTGATGGATGGATGTCTTTTTTCAACCTTGCCTACTATGTAACTAATTGTAATTGGGCAGCTATCTGGCAAATGAGGTTTAATGTTAATAAATGTAAAGTTATGCACTTGGGGGCTAAAAATATGCATGCTTCATACATACTAGGGGAGTACAATTGGGGGGATCAATGGTAGAGAATGATCTGGGTGTTTTGGTAGATCATAAGCTTAATAATAGCATGCAATGCCAAGCTGCAGTTTCCAAAGTGAGCAAAGTAATTTCTTGTATTTAGAGAGGTATAGAATCCAGAGAGAGAGAGATCTCATTTTGCCCCAGTACAACTTATTAATAAGTCCTCATCTAGAATATGCAGTTCAGTTTTGGGCACCAATTCAGAAAAAGCATATCAGGGAACTGGAGAAGATGCAGAGAAGAGCAACCAAACTCATAAGAGCCGTGGAGGAGCTAAGCTACGAGGAAAGATTGGAGAAACTGAATGTATTTTCTCTTGAGAAGAAGAGATTAAGTGGGGATAGGATCAACATGTAAAAATATATAAGGGTCCATATAGTGAACTTGTAGTTGAGTTATTAACTTTAAGGTCATCGCAGGGGACAAGGGGGCACTCTTTACGTCTGTAGGAAAAGAGATTTAATCCCCAAATATGGAAAGGTTTATTAACAGTAAGAGCTGTGAAAATGTGGAATAGACTCCCTCAAGAGCTGGTTCTGTAGATTGCTTTAAAAAAGGACAAGATTCTTTTTTTCATAAATCTACATAACATAACTGGATACTAACATTTATAGGTAAAGTTGATCCAGGGATTATCCCATTGCTTCTCAGAGGATCAGGAAGGTATTTTTTCCCCTGCCTGAGAAAATTGGATCATGCTTTACTGGGATTTGTTGCCTTCCTCTGGATCAACTGTGGGTACGGGATTGTGTATATGGGAATGTATGATATATATATATATATTGTGACAGAGCGAGGCTCTGTCCCTATGAAATTGGAGGAAAACGAGACACAGACACAGAGTTTGCATATCTGCAGGCTGCAAGACTACAGAGTGTAGCTTTTAAATGGAGAAAACTGCTATGTCAGTTTTCTCCAGGTTTTGCTAGTTTTGGATGGGATTCTGTAGTCTGGAGATCCCTGAGAGTCATGGGTGGGACGGGATCTCCAGCCCTGTGTCCGGGTCTTGGTGATAACAAGCAGGGTGTGTGCCCAGCTGCATATAAGCCATATAAATGAAGGGCTGTTGGTGTAGGGTGTGGTGGAGTGTGAGCAGCTTGATGCTGGCTGAAGAGTGGTTTGCCCTGTGGGAGACTGTAGTCCGTGTAAGGGACTGGGAAAGGCTGACAACCTTGAGAGTCAGGAAGACTAAGGAAGTCGGTGAGTCCAGGGGGCTGGAAAGAGTTGACAAATCTGTTGGGAGCAAGCAGAGGAACTGTTGACAATTGAGAGCCAGGTGGCTTGGTATGTTCATTTGTGTGCTGAATGAATTTAAACCCCTGCGTGGGATTACTGGATGAACGAATATTTTGTTTTCTTATAATAAACGTGGGCTACCAGGCCCTTAACCATAAAACGCCTGCCTGATGTAGACTAAAACGTGCATCTACCAATTGTGCTTAATCACCCGAACATTACAAGTGGTGTTCGAATGCGGGCATGTAGACGGTGGAATCCGGGTCCTTGCTCCATGGTGAGTCGCATCAGGAACTACTGCTAGCTGTGTGTGGCAGCCAGGCGAACAGCATTGCGTATGCGTTTATTTGATGGACTGTGTTGCATGCAGGTTGTGTACCTGTGAAGGAAGAATCAAACATCAGATTTTTTTTTTTTCCTTTCTCTGCTGAGAACTGTTACAAGCTGCTGTGTGCATGTGATTGCAAGGATGAGGCAGTCAAACAGCAAGAAGTTCATGTTTAATCAAGTTAAAGAGGATGTGAGCTCAGCATGGCCTGGGAAGATGTCTCCACCTTGTAGGGCCAGTCAAAAGGGGCCAGTGATTTGTGAGACAGTGAATGCATGGTTCAAGCGGAATCGCAAAGAGTGGGGTGCACTGCAAGGGGCTGAGATCTTGGCCTCTGACTATGTGCAACCCATGCTGCCTACAGAGGAGGTGGGAGACTTCCTTGTAAGATTTGAAAAAGTTGCTGTAAAGAGAAAATGGCCTAGGGACCGGTGGCCAAAACTGCTGCAAACCTTATTGCGGATAGAGTTCCGGTCGGTTTACCATTTGATGGATGGGGACCAGGATGACTATCGCAAGTTTAAAGAGGAAATCCTTCTTAGAGGAGAGGTATATCGTATCATGGGCCGCCAGCAATGCTCCAGGATGGGAGAAGTGTCGCCGGAAGTCCTAGGAATTGGAAATCCAGAGAAACGTAAGGTTTTCTGTCATGGCCACTTAGGCAAAGGGGTCAGTCCAGAAAGGAGAGTATATCAGCCTGAATCCTGCATGAGGTATAGCCAACCAGCTTTGGAGTGCAAGTCTGCAGTTACCCCTAGCAACCAGGATCTTGTGTTACCTACAGGGGGCGTCAGTGGGTCCAAAAAGGCTGCAGTGTTGCTCCATGGCCACATGGGGGAGTCAGCCTGTGGAGACACCACACCAGTGAGACAACGCACTCAAGTGAAGGCTATGACACCAGCTGCAGGAACTGGTAAGACTGTTTCAGTTTATGAAGCTGAACCCAGTGAAGTGGGAGTATGTCCAGTGGGGAGATCCGCAGTACAAATGGACATAGACTTTCTGCATTGTGCTACCCAGAGCAGTGGGGAGGCGCAGCGTAAAGCCCAACTAGACGCAGGGCTAAAGACTGAAAAGGACATGGGGACTCTGCATATGCCTGCTATGATCCAGCAGATGGCTGGGAAAATTGAGCTAGGGGTGACCAAAACAGTGTTGGTACCATGTTCCCTAGTGACAGCTGCTGCAGGGTTGCCCAGGGAAACTTCCAAGGAGCTTGCAGTGTTGGAGCAGAGAGTTTCCCAGGTCAGCTATGGAGCTGCCCAAATAGGCAAAAGTGCCCCTTTACAGAGAGCGGGTGCTGTGAAGAGTCGCTCCGAGGTTATGGTGGCTCATAAACAAACCACAAAAACAGCAGTTGTGTCTACATGTAATGAGAATGCTAATGATCGTACTAACAAAAGTGATACTATTGCTAAACGTGATGAGTGTAATGACATTGAAACATGTATTTCTTGTAATGTCATATCTGAGAGTGAGGTTGGTAATGTGTTCACTACCAGTGATGAGAGTAGGAGATCTCCCATGACAGGCAGAGGCACAGGATTGTCCATGGAAGTCTCATGGGGTCTCTATGTGTTGGAGTCAGAGGCTGTCCAGGATGGCTCTGGTGCTATGCTGGTGGAACAAGGGGGGACTAATTCACACAGTGAGAGAGTGTGGGCGCAGCCCCACAACCCTACGTGTAGCCCAGTGGGCAAGGGGTTAATTCAGCCTGCAAAAGCTGAGTGTACAAAGCTGGATGTGTCTGTAATGCCACCAGAAAAAGGTGTTCAGAATGGTGTGCTGCACCAAGCTTTAGGTGACAAAGCATCACCCCAATGCAACGTTGATAAAAGTGTGGTGTTACAAAATGATGTATATAGAAATGACGAATGTGCAGTTAAAGCTAATGAATCCCAGGGTTCTGTGCGGCTTTCTACAGCAGGTGATGCAACGCTGTGGAACACCCATGGTGGAACCACAATGGACTGGGACAGCTGGGCCAAACAATTGCTAGCCATGCTGGCTAAGGCTAGCTTAAGTAACAAGGGTGTGGACACAACTGCTATGCCAGACAGGGGGATCGCAGAGCCGTCGGTGGTTGAGGGCGCCTTGGTCCTTGCAAAGGTTGCTGCCCTTCCCTCTGAAGAAACAGTTCAGGGCACTGGCATCGCAGATGTGTTGTCCACAGCCCCACAGCTAAATGATATTGAGTATCAAAGTGATAGTGTGACTTGTAATGACCTGCAGAGGCTCACCAACACTGGTGCAGAAGGGATAAGTGTGAGACATGTGTCTAACAGCTCTCCAGGGGAGCAACAAGCTGTGATGATGGGTACCTCCAAGGAGGATGAGGTCTCTTCAAATGTCTCACCCTCTCAACCTGCAGTCGCTGAGCCCCTCCATGTCTTGGACAGGGTAAAAGACCCTAGAAAGTTCTGTTGTTTAGACATGGGATGTTTAGAGATGACAGAAACCTTACTGGAAATGCTAGAGTTGGTAAAAATGAACTTGCTGTATACTTGGGTATCTCCACCGCAGTTGGACCAGGTGGTCCTGCGTAGCACCAATGGGTGGAGCCAAGTGGTACAGACAGTGCTGGGAAACCTTGACCAACAGTGGAATTGGTGGGACCAATGGTTCCCCATTTGGCACAGGATCTCCAGATTCTCTGTGAGCGTACTTCTAGTTATTGATTGGTATGGAAGGCACGCGAGAGAACTGCTTGAGATATCAGAGGTCTCTCCGTCTGATGCGGTGACTAGAAACATCTCTGCTGGTGTGGTCCGAGGTGTGGCGGAGCAGTTGTCAGTAGAGGGCGCAGATACTGCCTTACCCGCTAGGCCTCATGAGAAAGAACGGCCCAGAATGGACTCGGCAGTAGCAGAGATGCTTTCTGTCACTGGCCCAGAGGTACAAGTTAAGGTGCCTGGAGACACTGTGGAAGAAAGTGTTAATATTGGTTGCCATAACAATGTAATGTGTATACCTGAAAAAAATGGTTTATGCTTAGGTCAGGGTAGTTTGTTAGAACAGGTACCCATGGAGTGTTGGACAACGGGTGAGATGGAGCTGTGCTATGGTCCCGTCGGATGTAGTCCCTCCTCAGGTCTTCTTCTAACAAACACTGAATTGGAAAGCTGTGATCTGTTAAGAGTTCGTTCTGTAAACAATGATTTGGTTGCAGTGGGTACCAAGAGAAACTGTTTTAAACCTGAAATACCGATGGTGAAGGGTAAAATGGGTATTTGTAAGGTGAAAGGAGGGCTCAAGGAAGGCAGAGTTCCCCCAAGAAAAGTGAATAAGCCCAGGGACCCCAAAAGAAGAGGAAGGCTGAGTATAGGAAAATATAGGAACCTGTTAAGATCCAGGGGGGAATGTTCCTGGAAGCGCACCCGGAAAAAAGGTTGGGCCTACGTGGCTGACAGCCAGCACAGAGGTGTCCCAACCATCATGATGGGTGCTGGTGTTCCTCCCTCCGGATCGAAACAAAGGGGGGGGGGATATGTGACAGAGCGAGGCTCTGTCCCTATGAAATTGGAGGAAAACGAGACACAGACACAGAGTTTGCATATCTGCAGGCTGCAAGACTACAGAGTGTAGCTTTTAAATGGAGAAAACTGCTATGTCAGTTTTCTCCAGGTTTTGCTAGTTTTGGATGGGATTCTGTAGTCTGGAGATCCCTGAGAGTCATGGGTGGGACGGGATCTCCAGCCCTGTGTCCAGGTCTTGGTGATAACAAGCAGGGTGTGTGCCCAGCTGCATATAAGCCATATAAATGAAGGGCTGTTGGTGTAGGGTGTGGTGGAGTGTGAGCAGCTTGATGCTGGCTGAAGAGTGGTTTGCCCTGTGGGAGACTGTAGTCCGTGTAAGGGACTGGGAAAGGCTGACAACCTTGAGAGTCAGGAAGACTAAGGAAGTCGGTGAGTCCAGGGGGCTGGAAAGAGTTGACAAATCTGTTGGGAGCAAGCAGAGGAACTGTTGACAATTGAGAGCCAGGTGGCTTGGTATGTTCATTTGTGTGCTGAATGAATTTAAACCCCTGCGTGAACGAATATTTTGTTTTCTTATAATAAACGTGGGCTACCAGGCCCTTAACCATAAAACGCCTGCCTGATGTAGACTAAAACGTGCATCTACCAATTGTGCTTAATCACCCGAACATTACAATATATATATATATATATATATATATATATATATTTTTTTTTTTTTTTTTTTTTTCGTTTACCCTTTTATAGGTTGAAGTAGATTGACTTGTGTCTTGCTTTCAACATGGCTAACTATGTAACTATCAAATTTAACTGAACTTAAGCAGTTTTGCAAAAAAAAAAAAAGTGGGCAAATATTGCAATGTCTAGAAGTTAGTCGAGACATATCCAAAGAGACTGTAAATAAAGCAAAAGGTGGTTCAACAAAATTGTGAAACAAGGGGTTGATCCCCTTTTCTAACTCAGTTACTCTGTATTTTTTCCCTGACATGTTGGTGTTATGAGTAAATACAGCTGGATAAAACAAAAAATTGTGTCTTCATTCCAGGCTTCAAAACAACAAAATGTGATTATTTTAAAAAGGGGGTGATTCTGTTCTATATCCACTGTATGGGAGAAGGCCTTATTGAAATCTGGAAGTGCCATTTAAAAATAAGGGGGGCCCAAGATTCCACTCCTAGGTGAATGATTATGGGGTGCACAGTACACCTGGTTACGCATACAACAAAAAAAAATTGAACAGTAAATAAAGATATCAGACACCTTTAAAAAGTCCCTAGCATAAATCATTTCATGCATCTATGAATGTCCATGTGAATCACAATGAATGATGCCCTCCAATCCTTTGGGGAAAAAAAAACACACCTACATGTCTACTCCCAGAGGCTTGTACTCATTTCTTGTTCCTGTCAAATCTTTATTTTGTGTCTCGCTGGCAGCCAGTGGTGTATCCTCCATGTGTGCAGGGCACACGGGTGTCAAAAGAAGGAGAGGTCCACTATGCACTGGCACACACCTCACACATGGAGTAGAATGATGCTGGTGTTTCTGCCAGGAAACTAGATTCAGGTGCATTGTGCTTTACCAACCATGTTTTTCAATATCTCCCACAGGAATCCTGAGATCATTGAGAAAAGGGATCTGCACAGCACAGAGGTGGGAGCTGACGTCACTCTAGGGGTGGGTGCTGCATCACTCTGGGCTGGGAGCAACGTCAGGCAGGGCCACCAACATCCTATTGTGTGAAAAAGAAGCGTTGCACAGTCCAGCATATGTAGTCTGGAGAAGAAGCATTTCAGGGGCCATGTGCTGTAAAAGAATCAAGAACTACTCACAAATTTTACTACCAGGGGAGCTCAAGAGCGAGGGCCAGTTAAATTATTTGGTATAGCAGGCCACAATTAAATTCATTAAATGGTTCAGAATTTAAAAAATTTAATTTTGAATAGCATAATGAACATTTTACTCCTGTAGCCGTTGAGTGCCTGCTGGAGGGAGAGAAGGAGAAGCCAGCTTTCAGCGATTGCAGAAGGGAAAGTAATAGGAATGGTTCCTGTATATGCTGCCCCTCCTATCTAAATGGAAAACAGAATGTGATGGGAGCCCCCTGGACCATGGGGTGGGATCGCTAGTGCGGGTTGCCAACCCCAGACATTCGCTCCCCTGGTTTGAGGTGAAGGGCCACATCAGAGGACTTTGAGGGCCACAGGGTGAGTATCTCTGCTGTATACTCTTTCTTTCTCAAAACACCATCTGAAGTCCTTTTAGCAGCAAGGGAAAGGTGAGCGCCTCTTTTAAAACGGTCATACTTTTTTTGCACAGCGTTCCAAAAGACCACAAATGTTTTTGTGCATGTGCAGCTGTCAATGTGAGGTCCAGCAAGAAGCAGTACAATGTGTGTTTCATTTTTTTAAAAAAAATAATTATATTTGAGGAGTCACATAGTGACACTTCATTCATGTTCTTGGACAGCAGCACAGTATCATGTGGTGCCACCCAGTGCGCTGTGTAAAAATGCAGCATCTCTGTTTTTTTTTTCAACCATTCACTGCAATACGCATGACACCAGTGTTGTGGTGTTAAAGCCTAACTCTATGTTGTTAGGTCCCTTTTAAATAGTGTGTTGGGGCCAAGCTCATCCAAACAAACTATATACAGTCTAACACATCGGTGTCAAACCCAATTTCATTGAAGGCCGCATCAGCATTATGGTATTCCTCAAAGGGCCTTTTTGTATTTGTAATGCCCCATACACACAGTCGGAAATTCCGACATAAAATGTCCGATCAAATTATGTTGTCGGAAAATCCGATCGTGTGTGGGCTCTATCTGACTTTTTCTGTCGGAATTTCCAACGGAAAAAGTTTGAGAGCTGGATCTAAAATTTTCCGACAACAAAATCCGATCGGACTTTTTCCGATTGTGTGTAGTGAATTCCGACACACAAAGTGCCACGCATGCTCAGAAAAAATTTAGAGACGAAAGCTATTGGCTACTGGCCTCTATGTAGTCCAGTCGTACGTGTATAACGTCACCTCGTTCCAAACGATTGGATTTTCCGACAACTTTGTGCGACTGTGTGTATGCAAGACAATCCGGCGGATTTTGTGGTCTGAATGTCCGACCGTGTGTATGGGGCATAAGACTAGATGTCCAGAGCACCCCACTTCCCCTTACATCAGATGTTAAGTACCCCCATCATCAGAAATCAAGAATCCCCCGCCATCCCTTACATCACAGTATACGTTCCTTACTTTCTACTGCTGCCGGGAGGGAAAGCTGGTGACAGAGCTGGTAAGCAGACTGGAGGTGAACCAGAGGAGGGCTGGAGTCAGCTGCCGGAGTCTGTTGAATGCTGAGACCAGGGTAGGTGGAGACAAGTGGGTGCTAATGCTGCACAGAGAAGCGCAGGATCTGGTGGAGGAGTTTGGTTCTCCCCTCTGCTGCTGACTGCTGAGACAGGATGGAGGTTGAGATGAGGAGGGAGCTGCAGGAGTGGTGTGAAGGCCAAATGAAATGGCCTGGCGGCCCAGATTCGGCTTATGGGTCTTGTGTTTGACATATGTGGACTAACAGATGCACTTGGAGGGCATGCTGAATTAACTATATACAGCCTCAGCTACATACAGAGTACAGTGCTGTGTTCTGGCAGAGGGACTGGGACTCTGTCTCACTCCTGGAACAAAATAGAGTTAGGCTGAATGCTGTTCAGGCATTCACAGGGAGCTTTGTATTCTATGAATGCATACAAAGCTTCCACTGATTGGCTGAGCTGGAAAGGTAGGCAGATTAAATCACAAGCTCCACCTCAGACAGAGAAAGCTTTGGTATTCATTCATAGACTACAACTCTCCCTGTAAATGGCCGAGCATTGCTCTATTTTGTTCTGGAAGCAGGACAGGAAATCCCCATAGTGCTGCTGGAAAAAAGAGATGTATACTGTATGTAACTGAGGGTACATACAGTTTATGCAGCACACCTAACAAGCACATCTGTTAGTGCAGTAAATCATTTGTTGGGGCCAGATTGGTTCAAACTAATTTAAAGGGACATTAATCATGGAGTTAGAAATTAAAGGCACACATAGAAAACAGTTGTTTTCTATAGGACCTTTCAGTGACCTGTGTTTATCTAGTGGGGAAAAATGCATTGGTGGCAACAGGGGTTTTTGCACACACTACCCACTGTTACAACAGCTGGGAGAGTGTGTATACTTCACAAGCTGGCTGTCAGCTTTCATATGGAAATAATTGCTTTCTCTGACCCCGGAGCAATCTGCACTCCATTAGTACTTCATAGAGGGCACGTGAGACATCAGGGTGGGAGAAAGTCAGCAGAAAAAATGGCAGGTGTTCTAATCCCTCTCCACTCTATCCAAAACAAAAAAAACGTTTTTTCCTTTCATTACACTTTAACCCCTTGGAGCCAGTGCCTACTTGCCCTTTAAGGGATTTAGCCCGCCAAGGGTAGGGCTTATGTACTGTAACTGCTGTGTTTGGCTTTCATGGCAGTCACATGATCATAAAGCTCACAATAGAGCTTTCCGCTAACTGCTGGTAACTGTGCTGGGAGTAGGAAGGGCATGCTCTCTCGGCACAGCACTATTTGCCCTAATGCACGCATAGTTGCGTGCACTCTGCACCAAGAGGTTAATGAAACCAAAGGGTTGTAGGCAAAATTCACAATATGTTTTTTTACTCAACAGTGGTAATGGCAATCTAATCTATTCCCATCAATGTCATTAAATAGACAAAACATCTCTCATACTGTAGATCTGCTACTCACAAGAAGCAAAACCAAATCAGGAACTAAAGTTATATGGAATCAGAGCAATAATCATTTACAAGGTCCAGTGTAGAACCAGGAGATAAATACTGCACTGTACTCACAGCATGTAATGTGTCCATGTAAGTTCACAAGTAAAGTAGACCCAACGTGCAGATGAGTATAAAGTAATAATTATCGGTGAGTTATCTTAACAGGTTTTGGGTGAAGATTGGCTTTAAAAATTTGTTGGGCATTTGGCTTTCACTTCTGCTATTCTTTATCTTTACCCCTAGGTCACAACCTGAAAACAACATCCTGTGAAATCCATATTACCTTTGTCGTAGGTTTATGGTGAAGACCCATGTTACTTAGACCATTCATCAGGGTAGCCTACTGTACTCTGAACCTCTTGTTTGAATATTGGCTATGCTTTAACCTTACCTCTACTCTGAATATAGGCTGTGTTTGACCCTGCTGTAGTCCACCTGCCGTGATTTGCTCATTCATTATGACTCTGCTTCCTTGCCTTCCTTAGCCACAACTTACCTTAAAAAATTTTTTGGGCCTTTGACTTTCACTTCAGCTATTCTCTAACTACATGTCATAACCTATTGGTTGAACTAGATAGATGTGTGTCTTTTTTCAACCTGATTAATGTTGTAACTTTGTAACCTGGAAAAAACATACAGTGAAATACATACACCCTTGAAGGAGACTTCTGGTGAAGGCCAATGCTTCTTAAAGTGGTGTTGCCACCAAAAAATAAAAAGTTGTTTAAAATTCTTTAAAAAAAAATAAAAATAAATAATTGGACATTTTTTTTTTACTCACCTCTAAATATCTGTTGCTAGGGGGTCCCTCATAGTCTGCCTTCTTCCTTGCCCGGGCTGGTGACATCACTTCCCCTCGCGCCGCACAGTCACCTGGGACCTGTCACGTGTCCCAGGTGACTGTACGGCGTATCACGGCGCCCTGCGCCACTCGCGCATGCGCAGTGGGTGCCCAGCTATGAAGCCACAGACGGGTGTCCTTGGAGCGAGAACGAGGGGGGGCTTCATTCCCCCGCATCGCTGGACCCTGGGACAGGTAACTGTCCGATTATTAAAAGTCAGCAGCGGCAGTATTTGTACCTGCTGACTTTAAATTTTTTTTTAGGGGGTACCCCACTTTAAGTCATTCATTGGAGTAGCCTGCCAGTGATAGAGGCATCACACTACTTATGACATTTACAAAAACATAGCATATCAAAATGCTTTTTTCATAGATGGTTCTAGGTTACAGTATTAATAAGATCTTTATAACCAAATCCTTTTCAGATAATGCATTTATCTGGCTGTTGCTCAGTATTATTATTATTATTTTTTTAAAGGCATTTGGTCAAAGAAATGATGAATAATGTGTGCACACACCTGAGAGCTGTCTCCAGCAGATAGGACACTTTGGCACATGTCCGGCGATCAAATATTAAATTAAGGCACAGTGATGTCTGAGACAGATTTGATGGACAGGACACAGTCAGCTGCCGCAGAGATTTGTTCAGCTGCTGTCACTGACAAGTCAGCTTGATGTCCTGCCTGGAGAACTGGTGACAGATGCAGCAAAATACTTCCATATTCTTACGATTTGTACTATAAATACTCCATTAGGAATTTAAGTGACATATAATGATGATACGTTATTCCAAAAAAAAAAAAAAAAAAAAGCAAAATATGCCGCTTTTTATTCATTTTGCATTTATTAGCATTCCATACAGATGCATGCAGGTCAGCAACTACACAACAGTATTTCAACACAATACAGCTGTTAAATTAAAATTTACAAGCTTTGCTATAGTTTTAGATTCAATGATTTTCATAGGGGTTTTCACAAGGAGTAAGTACAGAAGGATAAGAAAACACTGACATTATCTGTTATGCATTAGAACATAAAGTAGAGGATAACTTAAGTGGTTACATTGGCATAACATAAGTCTTCAGCCCCAGAAGTATTTACCCCCTTAATGACAAGGCCATTTTTTGCGATACGGCACTGCGCCACTTTAACTGACAATTGCACGGTCATGCAGCACTGTACCCAAATAAAATTGATGTCCTTTTTACCCACAAATGGAGAATTCTTTTGGTGGTATTTGATTATTTTTTGTGCTATAACCAAAAATAAAAAGCGACAATTTTGAAAACATTTTTTTTTTATTTTCCAAACATTTCCAAAAAAAAAAAAAAGAGTAAACAAATCTAATCTCTTCATCAATTTAGGCCAATTTGTATTCTGCTACATATTTGGTAAAAAAAATATCAGAATAAGCGTATATTGATTGATTTGCACAGAAGTTACCGCGTCTACAAAATAGGGGATAGATTTATGGCATTTTTATTATATATTTATTTTTTAGCAAGACTGCGACATTGCAGATGACAGATCGGACACCTAACGGATATTTTTGACACATTTTTTGGGAACCAGTAACATTACAACAGTAATCAGTATAGCTGCGACGGGTGGTTGGCAAGTGGTTAAACTTGAACGGTAAATGTATTATTAGCACTAATCGATCAGTAAGGGTATTGTTCCCATATCCAGAGACCTCATCTGGGAGCTACCTGCATGGGTAAAAGTCATGGGTGACACAAAACCTTTTCTTATACTGTGACAGGGAACAATATTTTCTAATATACTCTGTTGTGAACCAAGATAAGGACAGTGGGACACACACACCTGAACCCATCATCTTGGCACCTCTGTGCCAGCTACCATCATGGACACATTTCTGACAGTCATCTGTCTCGTTAAAGGTGAACTCCATGCCATGCCTCAATCACTGACTCTCTATACCCAACTATCACTATGCTATGGGCCTACATACCCTACTGAGACATTCCCAAATCTTTTTTTGAGTGCACCTTGATGAGCACCTATTACAGAGATCACACTGGTCTCCCTCTGCATACTATGTATGAGCACACTCTTAATGAAACCATAGATTAATCGATTTTATTTCCTTTCTGCACGATCAAGGACATTAAATCATTTGATTTCCCCATTAACATAGATGGTGAAATGCGTCCCGCATTGCTATTGTATTGGATCAAATCTTGGCCAATCCCTGCTGAACCAACCCGAGATTCAATCCATCTCTTGTTTCCCCATGTCCAAGGTACACTTCTTTCTGTTCATAACTAAAATTCTCATCGCAATGTAGCAATGTCTTGGTCTCCTTCTGAAGGTCAGACCACTTCTCTTGCCATTCAGATGCCTTTAAAGTAGAACTAAAAGAAAAACGTATTTTTTCTAATTTTGAATAGGGTAAGGGGGGTTTATTACTCCTGTCAGTTGTTTTTTACCATCTGTGTCCCATTTGGGAGAAATGACAGAAATTCTCTCCAAGTGAGGGAATCCCTGGTTGTCACCATTACTAGAGTCACTATTTGAAGATTTCCCCACCATTGCTACTCCGGGGACAGCCTAAAATTTGGAATTTTCTTTCACTTTCACTCTCAGTAATAACATTACCAGGACAAATAAGGAGGGTTAACCTCCCTAACAGGAACATAGACAGCAATAAAAAACAGGAGAGGTGTTCTAATCCCTCTCCACTCTATGCAAAGCTAAAAAAAGTCGTGCCTTTAGTTAAAGTCATGTGACACATTTAAGATTCCCACTCTTTATTGAAGTGTTCATTTATGCCAGATAGGATATTCTGTAAACTTTCACTTCCCTGGAGCTTGGTAAATTATGGAAAATGTTTCCCCAAACCACCCTCCTGAATCTGTAGGAGGTCGACTTCCACTACATGGTTTATCTCTGCTGTGATTGTTCAGCAATCACCCATCTCATTACCTTTTGTCAGATTACCAGGAATCACGTCAAATTGATCATCAGGTCTACCATTACCAATGGCAACCAAACCATCATAAATCAGCAATGCACAGCACTTCTCATCATTATCAGAAATATAAACATTTCGTTTGCCAGCTCCCGACAGGGCAGTAACCTCAGAAGGACTATACAGAATGTATCTCCCACCACAACTACACTGAACCCCAACTATAATGGCACAGGACAATCTACCAAAAACTGTCCCAACATCTGACCTTCATTACATAATCCAATGTTTGGGTCAGTGACCACAACTGCTTCATTTACACTTGTGCCATCTGGCACTACCACCAACACCAGCTTGTTGGGTCCCACATTATTTTTAATTATTTTGTGGGTCATGACAAACAATTTCTGCAGTGTGTTTGCCTTTAGTGGCCCTTCCATCTTGCGAGGGATATCTGCTGCAGCAGCACATGACCCCTTGTCCATTTACTGTTTACCAGCCCCCTAATCTGGCACAGCAGAATTAGTTTCCACCCCACTGTTACAGACACAAACCTCTTTTAATATTAGTAATAAACTTTTTGGCAAACTATTACAATCAATATTTTCTGTACTCCAATCAAAAGGTACTCAGCAGCACTGAGCCATCTGACAAAGGAGATGCAGACATATCTGGTGGTTGAACATTTCACACACTTTAAGCCCTTGTACACACGGTCGGAGAGTCCGACAACCAAATCCATCGGATTTTGTCCGTCGGATTTTGTCCGATGGATTTTGTCCGAAACTGTTGTATACACACGGTCGGACGAAGTTGTCGGAAAAACCAATCGTTCAGAACGTGATGATGTTATTTCGTTACGACGGGACTACGTTCAGGCTAGTAGCCAATAGCTTTGATGTAGGAATTTGATCTGAGCATGCGTGGCACTTTGTCCGATTGGAATTCTCTACACATGATCGGAGTATGTCCGATCGGAGCATTTTGTCGGAAAATATTTCCGGCAAGTTGGAAAATTTGGTCCAACGGATATTCCGACGGAAACAGTCCGATGCAGACCACACACAGTCGGAATATCCGACAAAACGCTCCGATCGGACACATTCCGTTGGACTCTCCGATCGTGTGTACAAGGGCTTAGACATCACAGGTTGCATGAACACAGACTCATTGCTCTTTCAGCTTCACCCCTTCTCCTGTTTTCTAGGGTGGCAGCACAGTTGTTCTGAGAAGACTCTGGCATGACACATTGAGATCCTAAGAGGTTTCCAGGTTTCTGCTGAGGTAAACACTGTTGCTAGGGGATATAACACATCTTGTTAAGTGTTCACCCCTACCACATCCAACTCAACATTTTGTCCACGTATTCTAACAGTAAAGGTCACATTTACATTTTTATCATCACCAGTAATCACCAACTATACCAGGCACTGTATAGAGATAAGCCTCTCTTAAGATTTACACCCATGGTCACCCAACTGGGGTAACTCCCACTTGACAGCAGACAGACTTAAGCTGGTCAGAAGCAGGCCATAGATGGTTCCAATCACATCCAGTTCAGCAGGGAACAGCCAAGATTCGATCCATGTATGGGCAGGCTGATTGTATTAAGGCGATCCATCAATATACTTGGACACAACCAGCATGTTGGATTTCTAGCTGCAATTATAAGTGTGAACCGTATTTTTAACCACTATCTTGACTTGATAGTGAAAAATAAGTGGTGCTAGATTACACACTGAATGACCAAATGTTTATGGATGAATGGCTGGGATTTTTTAATAGAACAGGGAGAGAACTTCAGGGTCTCATTTTAAAAAGAAAACAGATCAAATTGGACATAATAAATTAGAAGATTAATGTAATACATAACAAATTGGAACCAATCAATGATTCCAATCAGATTAAGGAGTTTAATAGTAATATGAGGAAGAAACTAAAAAAAGTGATACACAAAAAAAAGAAGATTAAGAAATATAATAGGGACTCTAATGACTTTAGCACTAACAATGTGTATTTATGGCAAAGTAGGATTGCTTTGAATGTTGAAATAGGAAATGAGAATAAAGTAATCACCAACCCTACACCAAAAAAATATCAAATCAAAAATATTGGCGCTAAAGGCACAACAAGTAAAGGTGACTGAGGTGCCCCAGGGCAAGCTTGTGGAAACATGCCTCAACAGAATAGAAATTACAAGCATAATGGCAATTATAAATCCCCATGACCTTCACAACAAGAGAGAGGGGTATTTCATCAGGAGAGAGTTATGCACCAACAAAATTATAATTATCAATCCCCACACCGACCCCAGTATAGGAATAATTATTCAAATAATTATAACTGTCAACAAAATTATCAGCAATGGCAACAATATCCCGATCCAATAAATCAGGTTTCAACATATAACAGGTATCAACCTCTGATAAGTGATGAATATAATGATCAATATCAGGATTCTTTTTTAGGACAGCCTGAGAATGGAGGGAGGGGAGTGTGGACACTGAGAAGAAACACCCAAGTGAACAACAGGGGGGAGGAAGAAATGTACTACATCAATACCCAAATCGAGATCTGACACCTTTCCAAAGAGAAGGAGGGGATGTAGGGCAGGGAGATCCAAACAATCCAAGAAAAAGAAGGAGAGACACATAAATTCAGGGATGAATAATTTAAGTGAGATCGAACTCAATCAAAAGGAACTAAACATATTAAATTTAGGTTTAAAATGTGCACCAAAGAAAACTATGAACAAATTTGAGGTATACATTGATACCCACAAGTTTGTTCGTATTTTAAATATGAAAAAATATTTTTTGCGTCATCCTGTTAATATTACAAATAGAATAGTCTATACTCCGAATAGAATAGATAGTGGCTTGTGAAACAAATCAATATTCAATCCCCAGAATTCTAATAATCTCTTTATTGAAGTCTTTAAAAATATGGTGTTGAAAGACATTGAGGAACTGGCTCCAAAAAGCAGGGTTAATCCAGATTACACCAAGGAGGGTATTAAATCCTAAAAGGATGAGAAAAAGATTATTTTTCAACCTGCAGATAAAGGGGGGGGGGGGGGGGGTGGCGATGAATAAATCTTTTTATTACCACCAACTGATGGATTTATTGGAAGATCAATCCACTTATAGAAAATTGGACTCTGATCCAACAGAACCCTATAAGGCACAATTAAACTCTTTGATAGAATGGGGATATAGCATTGGTGCTTTCAGTGTAAAGGAAAAAAGATATCTAGTCCCAAGCGCATGCAGAATTCTGGTAACTTACACGTTACCAAAAATCCACAAAGGATCCACAAGGATATACAAAAACCTCCAGTGTGACCAATTGTTAATGGGATTGGATCAGTAACAGCAAGATTGAGAGAATATTTAGACAGCTACCTCCAACTTAGTGTCCAGATCACTAGAGCATACATGAAAGACACGTCAGATTTGGATGGGGTCAGATTGGATCCTAGTTCGCTTATTTGGTGACAGCTGACGTATGATGGCTGTATACCATTATACAGCACGAGGGCGCATCACTGGTGCTTAATTGGGCACTAAGTAGAAGGGATGATATTCCCCATATGCAAAAATGTTTTTTTGGTACAAGCATTGGATTATTGCATGTTGCATAACTATTTTTGGTACAGTGGCCAGTTCTTTTCACAACAGGTTGGCATGGCTATGGGAGCAAAATTTGTTCCCAGCTTAGCCAACCTGTTTATGGTCGAATGGGAAGATAGACATGTTTTTAGTAAACGAAGACCCCAATTAAAATTCTACCGAAGATTCATAGATGACCTCCTATTTATCTGGGAGGGGTCAGAGGAAACTGTGGTGGAATTTTTGGGTTGCCTAAACAATAATTCAAACAGCATTGTTTTGGATTATTGAATAAGCGATAAAACTTTACATTTTTTGGATGTGGCTATTGAAAAAAAATGTAAATGTATTGAGCACTAGGGTATACTTCAAACCAACGGATTGGAATAGCTACTTGTCCATCAGGAGTGGACATCATTCTTCTTGCATAAAAAATATTCCCAAGGGCCAAATGCTCAGAGTATGATGAAATTGCACTGAACAACAGGATTGTTTTACACAAGCCAATATTCTTAAGGAAACGTTTATTCAGAGGGGATATGAAGAAAATAGTTTGAATGAAATAATTCAGTAGATAGCTAATATCCATAGGGAGCAATGTTTTAAGAAAAAAGAAGAATCGCAAAGTATGAATGATCAACACCAGTGGGGTTTAATAGCAAACTTTCATTTCCAATACAAAGAAATAGAGGCTATTTTTAAGAAATATTTGTATATTTTATGCAGGGACAGACACCTGGGAACAGTTTTGCCCAATCAACCAAAATTGGTGACCAGGTGATAAGAAAAATCTTGGACCCACCCTGTCAATTAAAAATAAACCTCAAGGGATTTTATTCTTGCAGAAACTGCATTTGCTGTAGCACTGTCAAAGTGAGCAACAGAGGTATGTCTAGGAGTATGAACATTGATCAGGAAACATTTGAAATAAAAGAGTTTGTCACATGCAATTCTTCACATGTAGTGTACCTATTATGGTGCCCTTGTGGATTATTTTATGTAGGGAGAACCAAAAGACTTTTAAAAATATGAGTAGCTGAGCACTTAGCTAATATAAAAAAGCGGTTTACAAATCATAGTGTCTCCCTTAATTTTAAAGAAAAGCACAATCAAGATCCCATGCTATTACAGTTCTGTGGGATTGATTGTGTGTTCCCCTCTTCGAGGGGGTCAAATAGGGTACGAGACTTATCCCAAAGAGAGACCCGCTGGATTTTTTTTATTGAAATGCCTCTTTCCTAGGGGCTTGAATATTGAGGTGCACCTCAACTGTTTTTATTAATATTTTTTAATCATTTTTGATTACTTATGATGGAAACATGTAGTAACTGTCCAATTTGATCTTTTTAGGATGCTTATAATGTCTAAATACATGGGGATTGTTCTTAAATTTCTGACTTTACATGGGGTGTATATATATCTACTTATGGGTGTGCATCTTATGGTGGGCAGATATTCTATATATGAAATATAAAGATATGCATTATATGGGAGTAAAATAGTTAAAATATTAACTTGTTAGAACAGCCTGCCAGTGGCTGAATATAGATATGAAATTGTTGTCTTAGTTTTGAATAGTTTCTTCTCATATATATATATATATATATATATATATATATATATATATATAGAAAGGCCAGTATGGTGGCCTGAAATTATGGGAGGAGCCCGGTCGTGTATATAACCCGCCGTTCGCCCATCCTTCCTCGTCGGTTCCAGTGCGCGATACCTGATACGTCAGATATCAATGGCCGACTATCCAGACCAGACGCAGTGAGCCCGTTCGTGAGTTCCCGCCTTGTTCGTCTCCGTCTTGACCATCTTCCCGTTCATCAGCGTCCGTGGGTTTCGCCGTCGGAGTGTCGTCTTGCCATCGTATTTGTCGTCACACGTCGGGCCGGCTGTCGCAGTTAGGGCTTCGGCACCCCCTTTTATGTATTACAAATGCAAACATTCCCTGAACTCACGAACCGCTCAAATGTTTTATTGTGGCTCTCGTACGCATGTCACGGTTTCTACTTTCGATGTAGTCGTTATCATCTTCGGTCTATCACGCCACGTCAGGCGATTCGTTCGCAGCTACATTCGGAACCGTTCGGCTCCATTCTAGTATCGGTCGAATCGTTCGACTCACAGCCGACTGCTTGTTGCGACAAAAGCAAGCAGTCCGCACGTATTGGTTGGTCTGCCCCAGTTCGACATGTCTCAGTGTCGGTCGAATCGTTCGACTCACAGCCGACTGCTTGTTACGACAAAAGCAAGCAGTCCGCACGTATTGGTTGGTCTGCCCCAGTTCGACATGTCTCATCATTCATACAGTTGTGTTATGTATCTCATGTTGTCTCGTTCAAATCATTTCAGTCCTACTCATTTCTACCGTTTCAAAGTCATTTCTGTCACTAGCCGCGCTCCGGCGTGAATCTTGTCGCACCTCCGGTGCACCGATTCGCTTTGAAGTGCCCCAGGGTTCAGCCTCATTTCTGTACATGCTCCAGAGACTGAGTCACTTGCAGGATCACGCACGGTCCCTGATTCTTGTCTTTGTCATGGCATACCATTTCTGTCACTTATTACGCTCCAAGGCGAATCCTGTCGCATTCTTCTATGCACCAATTCGTCCTGGTGTGCCCAGCTGCTACGCCTCATTTCAGTACATGCTCCAGAGACGGATTCGTTGTAACCTACAGTCCAGTCGTTGAATCCTGTTTCTGTCATGGGAGATCATTTCTGTCACTTATTACACTCCAGTTCAAATCCTGTCGCTTTTTATGCACCGATTCGTTCTGGCGTGCCCAGCTGCTACGCCTCATTTCAGTACATGCTCCAGAGTCGGATTCTTTGTTGTTACCGTCAGTCCAGTTGTGGAATCTTGTCTCTGTCATGGGATATCATTTCTGTCACTTATTACGCTCCGATTCGAATCCTGTTGCATTTATTTATGCACCGATTCGTCCCGGTGTGCCCAGCTGCTACGCCTCATTTCAGTACATGCTCCAAAGACGGGATTCATCTGTTAGGTTCATGGGCTTGCCTTCTGATTCCAGTCTTTGTCATGGGTTTCATTTCATTTTCACCTATCACGTTCCGGTACGAATAGTCACATTCGTGGACCAAATTCGTCCCGGCGTGCCCCAGGATTGGCCTCATTTCAGTACATGCTCCAGAATCTGTTTCGTGCTCGGTTGCAAGTTCGTGGCATGGCGATTCGGATCTCTGTCATGGCAGATTCACTCATTTCACGGTCACTCATCGCTTCCCGCTTCTAGTCCAGTTGATTCTTCAACGTTGGATTTTTATGGGGGGGCCCTTGCTCGTCAGCCTCATTCGCTATGGAGTTGAAAAAAATAAAAAAAATAATAATAATTAAAGGGGGAAAGCAAAGGGAGGAGGAGATTTCATTTGTTTCTTTCATTTTGTCGTTTCATCTCATGTCTAAATCTCACCTCCACTGTTAGCTAGCCGTTCGTCAGGTGGGAGTCTCAAACAAAACTTCACCTTCATCTCCTCAGGTCAGTCGAGTTCAGTAGGTCCAGCCTGCACCTGGTCGGACGGTGCCTCCTTAGGTAAGCATATCTTCTGGTAGGAGATGCTCTTCAGCACGATCATCCTTCTTTAGGAAAAAAAAAAAAAAAAAAAAAAAGGAGAAGGAAAATGTATTTTCTTTAGGAGTCTCCAACCAGTTGTAATCCATGTCACCCCTATAGGTCCATATTAGGAGAAAACCCGGATCAGAGGACTTATAGCCTCGCCAGACCCGCATTCTGCCACCATGTCCCAGGCTGGCAGCGAGGACCTCACGGCTCCATTATCTCCATCTGTTGTCTCAGAGAATGGCAGCCAAAGGGCCTTCAGAGCGTGGACCATTCCCAGGCTCACAGCCGAGCTAAGACGCAGGGGCGTGCCCTTTCCAGCAACAGCCAGAAAGGCCGAGCTTTTCAGGCTCCTGTTTCCTCCCCCTGCGGCGGTTGAGGCTTCTGCCCAGCAGGCCTCCCTGGGCTCCATCGCCTCCTCAATCTCACAGCTTCACACCCTGGTGTCGTCCCTCACAACCTCAATGTCAGAACTGCAGAATCGAGTGGCCCTCCTCGAGACCCACCCCGCCGTTCCTCTGCCAGTACCAGCATCCAAGCCAGTTGTTAATCCTTCCGCAGGTATCTCCGGGTGTGCACCAATAGTGTACCCATCCCATCTGGTGTCAGCTAACATCAGGAAGGACATCTTAGAGGGCAAAGACGTCAATTTGGCTTCTCTCCTCATCTCTATTCATGAGCTGGCAGAGAACAAGGCGTATACTTGGGGGGACGTTTCAGTGGTCCTCAAAGCCAAGGATTCCAGACTGGACAGGAAACTCTCTATCACCGAGTTTACCTTGGCTTTCGGCATGATGAGGGACATCATTTGCTCAGCTTCCCCTGGCAGGAGGGAGGAGCTGGATCGGTACCTCCATGTGGTAGTTGACCTGGGTTACAAGTACAGCGGGTTTTCATTCTATGATTACCACCGCTCCTTCTCTGCTAAAGCAGCTGCCAGGCTCTCCCAGTTCCAGACTCCGACAGACTGGAGCAACATGGATACTGAGCTGTTCTGCCGCCACTTCGCGGGGCTACGGTCCCCTCTGTGTGCGATCTGCCAGTCAGCAACTCATACTTCAGCTTGGTGCGCTAGCTCAGTGGCAGCCCCGCCCTTAGACGGTCCATCTACCTCGAGTGCTGCTCAGGGCCTACAGGCACCGGCACGCCTGCCACAGACCGATAAGCTTGGGCGCCCAGTCAAAACCATGGGCGGTGCACCAATCTGCAATAATTACAACAGTGGGTCGTGCAATTTTAGCCAGTGTAGGCTGCTCCATGTGTGCACCCAGTGTCATAGAGCTCACCCCCGGCTGATGTGTGAGCTCAAGCCGCTCAAGAGGTCCTGACTATGCCGGCTCAACGTTTCATGGCTTAGTGCCTACCTCACCAGTCATCCTACCCCCTCACTATCCGCCTTCCTCGTCCAGGGCTTCACGCATGGTTTTCATACTGGACTTGTCTCTCTCCCTCACATCACGCACGAATGCCAGAACCTACGGTCGGCAGCCACAGATGAACAAGCCATCGACCTACTGCTGCAATCTGAGTTAGACCAGGACTTTGTCATCGGCCCTTTCATACAGCCCCCATTTAACACCTGGCGAGTCAGCCCTATTGGGCTTGTCAAGGGCAAGTTCTCTAATAAACTCCGATTGGTTTATGATTTGTCAGCGCCTCATTCCTCCACGGTCCCCAGCCTCAATTCCCTTATCCCCTCTGAGGAGTTCTCCCTTAAATATGCATCGGTAGACATGGCCATCCAGGTCATTCTTAAAACAGGCACAGGTACCTGGCTTTCCAAGGCCGACATCTCAAACGCCTTCAAGCTTCTTCCCATCCATCCATCCCTCTGGTGCTGGCATGGCATTAAGTGGAGGCAGCGGTATTACTTCGCCACTAAACTCACGTTCGGATCCAAGAGTAGTCCCTGGCTCTTCGACACTTTTGCGCAGGCTCTCGCATGGATCTTGCTGCACGTAGCCCAGTGTCAGGAAGTCATTCATTATCTGGATGACTTCCTGCTAATAGAGTCACCCGGCTCTCCTCCACAAGATCTGGGTAAGTTGAGGGCAGTCTTCAATAATCTTAACGTCCCCATTGCCGAGCATAAGGTGGAGGGGCCATCGCAGGCCATTACCTTTCTCGGGGTCAGCCTAGACACTAACACTATGCAGGCCAGCCTTCCCCCGGATAAACTGACCCGCATCAGGACGGTCCTGAGGGACTTCACCCGTGCCAGGACTTGTACCAAGAGACAGCTTCAATCCCTTCTGGGCATGCTTAACTTTGCCATGCGCATCATCCCTCAGGGGCGCTCGTTCGTGTCACGCCTGTTAGCCTTACCGTCCCACTCTCAGGACCCGGACCAAGTACTCAGCCTGGATTCCACAGCGATAGCAGACCTTGCCATGTGGGAGGAATTCCTATCTTCCTGGAATGGAGTGTCCCTGTTCGTCCCCTCCGTGTCCTCCCTTTCACCTCGGGTGGTGACCGACGCGGCGGCCTCCACGGGCTTTGCGGCGATCTTTGGCAACCTCTGGCTCGCAGCCCCCTGGCCTCCCCAGATACTGGCTATTCCTGGCTTCACTGAGACGTCCTCCCTGTTCGAGTTATATCCCATTGTAGCCGCTGCACACACGTGGGGCCGCAGCTGGTCGGGCCAGACGGTGGTTTTTTCTACAGATAACCTGGCCACTGCGGAGATCATTAATAAAGGCAGGTCCAGGTCTCTACAGATTATGTCCTTCCTGCGGCGACTGACCCAGCTCTCATTGTTGTTTCAGTTCAACCTTCATTGTTCCTTTGTCCCCGGTAAATTTAATCAGGCAGCGGATGCCCTCTCCCGCTTTAACTTTGTTTCGTTTTTTGACCAGGTGCCCGGAGCCGGACCAACATCAGCGGCTATCCCGGACTGGTCTCAACTGACCTTGGATTAGCCCCACACCTCTCAGCAGCAACTCAACTCATTGATCTCTCCCTCTCAAACAATACCCGCAAGGCCTATCAATCAGCCTGGAGGGCCTTTAGCCGCTTCGCATCGTCTCACAGCACAGTCCTCCCGGGTCAAACAAGTCCTTGCCTTCATTTCTTACTGCCATTCGGAGTTGGCATTGTCTTTTAATACGATCCGGCTGTACTTGGCCGGGGTACAACATTTCACGTCCCTTCAGGACCCTACTAAGCCCTCCTTGTTCACTTACCACGCCGTCCGGGCTCTCATGCGCGGCATTCAGAAGCGTCGGCCGGTGTCCAGCACCAAACGGCTGCCTATCACAGGTGAAGTGTTCAGGGACATGTCAGATATTCTGGCCTCTTCACCTTTCGGTCTCCACGTTAGTGTCGTCCTGCAAGCAGCCATACATCTGGCCTTCTACGGCTTCTTGCGACCAGGCGAGTTTACCTGCAGTAGCCCCTCGGCACGCATGCTGTGCAAGCACCATCTAATCAGGTTCGAGGACCACTTCATCCTACATTTAGCGGTTTCCAAGACACAGCAGCTTGGATCAGGCACGGACATTCACTTCTATAAAACCTACAACCGCTGGTGCCCGGTCACTGTTCTCACCCGCTTGTTGACCCTTTTGGCCGATCAACCAGGGACTGGCCCGCTTCTGCCCTTCCACACGAAACCTCTCAACGCAGCCCAGTTCATGGAACATGTCAGGATACTCCTGGGCATCCTTCACCTCAATCCTGCCCACTACTCTGGACATTCATTTCGTATCGGGGCAGCTTCGACGGCCTCCCGCCAAGGGGTCCCGGTCCATATTATCAAAAAGTTGGGTAGATGGAAGTCCTCCTGTTTTGCCCGTTACATACCCAATCCGCAAGTGGAGATGGCCCAGGCCTTCGTCAAACTCACCCAGTAACAGTCTTGGTTCAATAAAATGTATTCCCTACCTGAGTGTTTTGCCCCCTTATTTTGGTATACCGTACGTTAGACCAGGGCACACTTTCAGGTCCATTTCAAGTAAGCGAGTTATGTTATCCTTGTTTGTCATCCTTATCCGTATCGGTCAGAGGGCTCTACACCATAAATAGAAAGGCCAGTATGGTGGCCTGAAATTATGGGAGGAGCCCGGTCGTGTATATAACCCGCCGTTCGCCCATCCTTCCTCGTCGGTTCCAGTGCGCGATACCCGCCCACCCGCCCTTTTATCAGGGCTTCTCTCCAGCATACTCCTCATGGGAGTACTCATTTCATCATTTCATATTCATTTCATTTTGAGGTATGCCCCCTTATTTTGGTATACCGTACGTTAGACCAGGGCACACTTTCAGGTCCATTTCAAGTAAGCGAGTTATGTTATCCTTGTTTGTCATCCTTATCCGTATCGGTCAGAGGGCTCTACACCATAAATATATATATATATATATTAAATTGTTTATAGTTCTATTAATTGTTATTATTTTTATTGTTTAATAATTGATTATTAAGAATACCAGTCATTCGTTCTTTCGATATGTAATGTATCAAGTTTGATTAGAATTATTGCTGTTAATAGACAGTAATGATCATGCAGCTATTTGCGCTATAGTACAATGTGGCACTTATGTGCACTTTCACATACTAAATTATATCTAGCTTGGATGTAATTTAAGTACTGATCATGTGAATATGGTAGTTCCTTGTGAGAGAACCTGTGATACACCTTGTACTGATGTAGTAGTTGGTATATGGTGTATACAGGGACATGACGTGAGCGCATGTGCTGTTGAATTGTCTCCGCCGGAGCTTCACGTGAGGGGTATAAGAGGAAGGGTTGCCGTGCTGTTTGCCCAATCCCATGCATAAGTCTGTATGATGAAACACGTCAGGGGTGTGGCAAAACAGCAATCATCTTTAAGCACTTCACACTGCACACCAGATCAGAGAGTGATGGTATAAGAGGAGTGGGTGAGAGTGATTTCTAAGCCGTAAACCTTGGTTCCGCCGTGACCACACTATATACCGCTACAGACGCTTTAACAAAGAGCTTTTTGCTGTGATTTTACCTGCTGGCTTTGAAGTGAGTGTAATGGTTAACGTTTTTCACTTAGTGTTTTATTAAACCGGTTTTACAATATTACACTATTTGGAGCACCTTTTATTTTCATGTGGAGAGATCCTGTACACATTCTTGTGGCCAGATAATGGAAATCAGTTGACCCTGTTTATGTGGCTCAAAGCGTATATGCCAAGCACGAGAGTGTAAGGCAGTGGTCATCAACCTTGTCCTCAGGGCCCACTTACAGGCCAGGTTTTATGTATTACCATGGGTAGATGCAGACTAGAATACGGCAATCACTGAGAAGCAAATTATATCACCTGTGATGTATTTTAGTTATCTTTCAAACCTGGTCTATTAGGGCCCTTTCACACTAGGGCGTTTTGAAGGCGTTTTAGAGCTAATAATACCGCCTGAATAGCGCCTGAAAAAACTGCCTCCCATGTATCTTAATGTACCCTTTCACACTGAGGAGTTGCGCTGGCTGTGCGGTGAAAAAACTCCTGCAAGCAGCATATTTGGAGCATGCTTTGTGCACTATAAATAGCGCATTAAAAAATGCCTATATCCATAGGAATATATGGGAACCGCTCTAAAAACGCCTGAAAATAAACCAAAAACGCCTGAAAACCATTCTCTGAATTCTGTGGGAAGGTTGCATGACCACATACAGTGGGGGAGGCTGGGATATCAGGAAATCTGGTTTTACAAGTGGAGAATGGAGAGGGAGACAGGCAGAACAGCATGGATGCTGAAGCAAGCCAGGAAGTACAGCTTAGTGCTGAAGAAGCAACAGGGAGAGCCTCTGCCTCTATTGAACCTGAACAGTTCATACAAACAACACGGGAACACCCAGAACTCTGGGATAAGAAAAGTGCATTGTATGCCAATCGAAACAAGAAAGTAGCAGCATGGATACAGTTGCTAGCCTGCACATACCACGCTGGGTTTCCCTGAGCAAAAAAGACAGCTGCCAAAAGTACGTACCAATCTAGTCCCTTGTCAAGTCCCTGTAGTCCCAATTCCAGTCCCTGTAGTCCCAAACCCCAAAAATCCCAGTCCCTGTAGTCCCAAAAACCCAACCATAATCAAAATCCCAGTCCCTGTAGTCCCAAACACCTAACCATAACCCTAATACCACTCCCTATAGTCCAAAAAGACATAATCCTGACCTTTATCCCACTCCCCATAGTCTCAAAAGACACAATCCTGACCTTTATCCCACTCCCCATACTCCCAAACTCCCAACCCTAATCCCACTCCCCATACTCCCAAACTCCAAACCCTAACCCTAATCCCACTCCCCAAAGCACCCTCTATTAATATTAATAGATTAATAAATTAATATTAATATTAATAGCACCCTCTATTAATGTAGACAATTTTTTTTATAGGGCAATGTGCTATTTACATCAGTTTTCCAGTCAGATAATCTAGGGGGAACTCTTCTCATCCAGAGTTTAGAAATATTTTTCCGGGCAGAAAATAAGGTCTCCTGCATAAAAGTTTTGGTGTATTTGTCAGTGTTAGCGTCTGGGAAAATACCCAGTAGGCATGGTTTGGGGTCTAGGGTCAGCAGAGATCCCATATTGTCGTGAAGAAAATCTACCACTTGTTTCCAGAAGCCCTGTATGTAAGGGAAGGACCACAGGAGGTGGTAGAATGTGCCTGTTTCTCGACTACATAATAGACATGTGAAGGGTTGTCCCTGGGTGAATTTCGCTATTCTTATAGGCGTGAGGTATGCGCGGTGTAGGTTGTATGTTTGGGCAGTCTGTCAGATAGCTTGGGTGAGACATCTTTGCATGCGTCCAATGCTTCACTCCATTCCTCGTCTTCCAGGATTCCTAGGTCTCCCTCCCATCTTGATTTTATATTGTAAGCTATTTTAGTAGATGAGGGCGTATGAAGCATATTATAGAATATTGATATTCATTTCTGGGGATCTACACTTTTCACTATGTCCATTATAGGATTACAAGTCGGGTTAGGTGATTCTGGAAACTGGGACTGAATTGCATGTAGGAACTATAGAATTTGGAAAAACATGCAATTTGAGAGTGAAAATTCTAGTTTTAGTGTATCAAATGTCTTTAATGTGCCTGCAGTAAGTAAGTGTGATAGGTGGAAGATTACACTTCTGCACCATGTTTCCGAGTCTGGTATAGTCAAGAATTCCTGTAGTGTCTTATTATGCCAGATAGGAGAATAGTCATTATGTGTAGGAATGTCTAGTTTGATGGAGGCTAGTCTCCATATCTTCCTATAGTGGCTTAATCTGGAATTTTGTTCCTCTGATTTAGTAATACCTTCAGTGCCAGCTGCTATAGCACATATGGGGTCATTTGTCAATTGGGCCCAGGTGGGGCATAGCAACAAGATAAATTTCTTCCTGTCTGTCTTATCTATATGCAACAATTGGGATAATTGGGATGCTAGGTAGTATGAAGTTAAGTCTGGTAGGGCCGTACCAGCCAGGTCAGTGGGGTTTTTAAGTAATCACCATGCTAATTTATGTCTATTTTTCAAGAGGCTTGGTTAGATATGGGATGAATAAAAGAGGTGACGTGGCGCGCTGCCCATGCCCCTGGACGATGTAAGGTATTACCAAACACGTAGGGTGGAACGACGCACTGACGTCACCTTGTATCTGCAATCATTACTTCAGGAAGCACGGGTTTGTATGTGTGCGTCCGGCCGGTGCTCCATACTTAAGGCCTGATGTAATCCAGTGTTTGTAAGTGCATTTTATATATTTTCTATATGATTAAAAGTTAAGGTTTTACACTATTGGAGCCTTCCTATTTTTTATGTGCAACTGTATTGACCGGAGAGCTTTGTGTGGGAGGGGAGGACTTTGAGAGGACTGAGCTAATCCTACGCTGTGGAGATTATAAGACGGGACGGTCTGATGGCGTGAGAGCCTGCAATATCGTTTTTACACCTTTTGTGACCCTCTGTTATGGGGGGTCATGCTCTTCTGATAAGGAGCCAATCTCTATATAGACAGTGGTGGATATAACACGGCTCACACGTTTGAAGAATCTCATTTGGATTTGTTGTGTGTTTCACTCTCATCACGGGTGGTCTACAATTTAGATTGGACTTCATTTATATTTTTTAACTTTTGTTGAACTTTATTCATACATCAATTTTTTTGGACTATATTTATTTTACTTGTGATAATCAGTGTTTTTGATTTTTGATCTAATTTGTGTTTTTACACGAGGTATCATTTTTATTTACCGTATTTATCGGCGTATAACACGCACTTTTTTCCCCTTAAAATCGGGGGAAAATCGCCGGTGCGTGTTATACGCCGATCCCCCGCCGATCTGCGCTCTGTGGAGCGCCGCCGACATTTACCGAGCTTAGCCGAGTGTACTGTGTACTCGGCTCCGCTCTCAGTCACGCCCAGTCCCGCCTCCTAGCCTTTACGTCCCGCCATTGGCCCGGTGTTGTGTCCATCACAGGAGCCAGGACATTGGGCGGGACGGGGGCGTTACTGCGAGCAGAGCCGAGTAGCCGAGTACCCTCGGCTCAGCTCGGCTCGGTCTATGTCGGCAGCGGGAGGAGCCGAAGATCTCGACGGCGGCGGCAGGAGGAGCCGAAGATCTCGGCGGCGGGAGGAGCCAAAGATGGCGGCGGTAAATTTAAAACTAACCATACTGCAATTTTGTGGAAGGCTGCAGGGGGTCAGTGTAGGGCTGCAGGGGGACAGTGTAGGGCTGCAGGGGGACAGTGTAGGGCTGCAGGGGGACAGAGGAAGGCTACATTGATGGGCATTTAAAATGTAAGGTTTTTTCCTTAAACTTGCCTCCTAAAAGTTTTTTTCCTTAAACTTCCCTCCTAAACTTGGGGTGCGTGTTATACGCCGGCGCGTGTTATACGCCGATAAATACGGTAAGTAATATTATTACATATTGAGGTAGGGTTGGGCACAATATAAGGTGAGGGGTTCAGGTTCACTTGGTCTTGAGATATTCATGTGACCGGTGTAATCTGATTCTGTTTGTTGAACAGAGCACCTAAGATACAATTTGTGGTTCATTTGCACATTTATATTAATTTCACAGGTTAGCGCAATTCATAATTTTCTCTTTACTTTTTTGTATTTTTGGTGTACAGCAGAGTTGCGGCTTCCAATATGTCTTTTTCGGACCTCCCTAGAAGTATTGTTAATTCTGTAGCGCAGTTTCTTTTTCTTTGTTTCTTATGTCTATTCTTTCCCCAGACAAAGGGTTTGAGGATTGTGTCCATGGTTTTGAAATATTTCAGAGGGAGATACACAGGGGTGTGCCATAAGATATATAGAATTTTAGGGAGGAGCATCATTTTAATAAGGTTGATACGGCCCAGTATCCCAAGAGGGAGACGCGCTGTAGGGGCAATCTGGTCTGGAATTCCGTCTGGGAAGCAAAATCGAGTGGAAGAATTTGTGACTTATCCCAATTAATTTTGAGCCCTGAAAATGAACCGAAGTGTTCAATAGTTCATAAGGCTTCAGCCAGGGAAGGGCCTGAATCTCTTAGATATAGTAATGTGTCATCTGCATACATGCTTATTTTTTCTTCTAGGTCGCCCATGTGTAGGCCTTGTATCAGTGGGTTACATCTGATGGATATTTCCAGGGGTTCCGTGGCTAAGGCATACAGTAGGGGGGATAGAGGGTAGCCCTGCCTGGTGCCTCTGGAAAGTTCAAAGGTGTCCGACTGCCACCCATTGGCCATTACCCTGGCCACTAGGGCCTGGTATAGTAAACGGATCCACGTGAGAAATTTAAGGACGAGGCTGTGTTGTTCCAGACATTTCCACAGGTAGTGGAATGAGTACTGTGATTGCTTCCCTCATGGATGCTGGTAGAGTAAAAGTCTCAAATAGATGGGTGTAAAGGGCAGGTTGATGAGGTATGAGAGTCTCACTATATTGTGAACAGAACTCTATGGGTAGCCCATCAGACCCTGGTGACTTGGATCTAGCAAAGCTAGAGATTGCTGTGGCTATCTCTTCGGTCGTTAGTGGCACCTCTAGCATTTCTATCTGATCTGTGGTCAGCTGTGGAATCGTGAGTTCTTCTAAGAAGCGATCAATGGGTGTTGAGTCATTGGATATAGTGGTGTTGTATAGTGAGCTAAAGAACCCGTGGAACATTGCTGGGTCAGTTATCATCTCACCTGATGGGTTTCGCAGGGAAATCAATACTGGGAGTCTGTCCTCAGTATGAGCCGTGTACACCAATAGTTTTCCCGCTCTCTCTCCATGTTCAAAAAGTTTCTACCTAGAGAAAAAATGTTTTCTTCTAGACATCTCATATTGCAACTGATTAGCTACCCTGGATTGTAATTTAAGGTGGGAGGCCTTGTCAGGAGAGGGGAAAGCCTGGTACTGACGTTCTGCAAGTGAGAGTTCCTCCAGTACCCTGTCTGTCTTCTCCGCTGTGGCGGATTTTAGCTTATTAATTTGGGATGTCAGCGTGGCCCTCACATTTAATTTGAATGAGTCCCATATGTTCACAAATGAGGCAGAGTGAGCGTTTACCTGAAAGTATTTTTTCCATTCATCGTCTATCTGGCCATCAACTGGTAACAATGAGAGACAAAAAAGGATTGAGTCTCCATGTGCTGGGTGGTTTAGTTAATGGGATAGTCAATGTGATCCAATATGGAGTATGGTCCGACAACAGTCTGGGGCAGAAGGCTGCTTCCAGTAGTCTACGTACCAGTATCTGTGAAACTAGGATAACGTCTATACGGAACATTGTGTTGTGGGTGGAGGAGAAACATGAGTATGCCCTGGTGGTTGGGTGTTTAGTCCTCCATGAATCAGCCAGATTGAAGTTTGAGATCAGTCTGGAAAACCTAGTATATGTATATGGTCTTGAAGTCAAGGGAAGCTGTGGTGCTCTGTCAAGGCTAGGGTTTAGGGTAGTGTTTAAGTCTCCCAACAGATGGCCAGGACTGTTGGATACTGGGCCATGAAGTCGAGTCCTTCCGTCAAGACTGTCAAGCTAAATAGGGGTGGTGCATAATAAGCCAGTAGTAAAAACTGTTTACCATATATCTTAACATGTAGGAAAACATAGCAACCCTTTGGGTCTGAGCTCAGATCACACAACTTGAAATGCAGGGACTTGGCTATGAGCAAGGACACCCCTCTTGCATGTGTTGTATAAGTTGAGTGATATGCCCACCCAATCCATGGGTGTTTGAGAGCGAGCTGTAAGTGGTCATCTATGTGTGTCTCAACGGGGACTATAATGCCCACCTTCTGCTTCTTAATATATGATAGAACAGCTGAATGTTTGATTTTGTCCCATAGACCTCTAACATTCTATGTTAGGAGCTTAAGAGAAGTGATGGTATAGTATGGTGTAGATTATATAGGAGTTTGATCATGTAGTACCACGGTATCACACAAGAGAGGGTCCTCACCCTACACATGTCAGTAATCTCTCTAGCTAGTAAGTCATGCAGAACTATACTGAACATTGCATTCTGTAATTGGTAGCATTCGTAATTGTTACATTGTACTCGTATTATAACAATCCCCCCACCCGGCCCAACACCGACCCCAACTGGTATAGGCATATACCCATAACAAAACCCGAACTAGTGTGTGAGGTTGATCAGGCACCTCACTCAAATACAACATTGACATAAACAAAACACGAATCAGAGTCCTGAGTGATAAAGGCAGGTATAGAAATATACCCTTTGAATATACCCTTTAAGTTGTCACCCTTTAAGTTTATACACTCCTTATTACATTTAGAATCTGCTTGTGTATATATATATATATATATATATATATATGACAAGTGACGAGTTGAACTGTGAAGCATGTAATGAAATGCGACCGAGCCAATTGGGGACAAAACAACTGGAGCACACCGGAATGAATCGGTGCATCTCGGATGCGACCGATTCGAATCAGGGCACGGTATATGACAGTCAAATTAATGAAAAATCTGTTATGACAGAGGCATAAGTCGGTCGTGCCGTGACTGCGACTGATGATGAACCAGACTCTGGAGCATGCACTGAAATGAGGCTAAAGCACTGGGGCACACCGTAACGAATTGGTGCATCACGTATGCAACTGGATTCGAAACGGAGCGTGGTACGTGGCGGTGAAATTATTTTGATTGCCATGACAGAGGCACAAATCGATCATGCCGCTGTTGCGACTGACCGTTAATCGTGCATGCTCTGGAGAATGTACTGAAATGTGGCTGAAATACCTGGGGCGCGCCGAGACGAATTAGTGCACGATGCGACTGGATTCGTATCAGAGCGTGATACGTGACAGTGAAATGATTTCCCATGACAGAGACATGAATCAGAGAACCGAAACCTGCAACCGACAATGAATCCTGACTCTGGAGCATGTACTGAAATGAGGCCGTAAACAACTGGGGCACATCGGAACGAATCGGTGCATGACGGATGGGACTAGATTCGAATCGGAGCGCGGTGTGTGACAGTGAAATGAGTGACAAAGTTTGCCATGACAGAGGCCCGAATCGGTCGTGCCGCTATTGCGACTGACAACGAACGGGACTCTGGAGCATGTACTGAAATGAGGCCGAAAAATACCTGGGGCACGCCGGACGAATTGGTGCATCGTAGAACGTGATACGTGACAGTGAAATGATTTACCATGACAGAGGCATGAGTCGGTGACTCAACAAATGGGACTGTGGAGCATGTACTGAAATGAGGCCGAAAAAAAATTGGGGCGCACCGGGACGAATCGGTGCATTGTGGATGCCACTGGATTTGAATCGGAGCGCGGTAGGTGAGAGTGAAATGATTTGAAATGATCTGACATGGTTTGAAATGGTTCGGCCTTGACATGGCACTGACCAGTGCCCATCAAATCCACGAGAAACATCGATTAGTCTGTGGAGCATAAAACAGTGAGACACGCCTAAACGAAGCTGTGTCTTTGCGTCGGTGTGAGGTGCACAAAAAACAAAGAAATGTTTGGTATGATAACGTAACGAGTAGTAGACAGACGTCGCGGCTGTGTGTAGGGTTTTACGAATGACTCGTAAGTTTGATATCGAGGTTTAGTGACGAGACATTTACAATGTATGAAATGACAAGTCAACAAACCCTACCTGCGACAGCCGAATCGACGCGTTAGTACGTAAATTGCGAACGGGAACGAGGACCTCGAAGAACTACGAAGCGGTAACTCACGGACGCTAACGAGTTTCGAAGAGTCGGCCTAGTGACGTCGTGCCGCACACAGGAAACCGACAAAGACCGCAGGCGAGCGGGCTGGTTAAATACCCCCTGGGCTCCTCCCATAAATTCAGGCCACCATACTGGCCTTCCTACATATATATATATATATATATATATATATGAGAAAGGTTATTGAAACCGCTTCGCCTGTGGTTTTATGTTCAAAACATGATAGGAGCTTAAGGTCATAAAAACATATTTTTCTATATATTTAGAGATTTATCTCTTGGCAGAAATCCCCTAAAAATGTTGCTTATTGTATGACTTACATAAATGTGGATGTACTGTATATGATTGGTTGGCCAAGGGGCCTACCCCCTCGTGCTTTGTGTAATGTCTAAGTGTATATATTCTGTACTCAGAAAATAAAGAATCGTACTCTTGATAAGCCATACATTGTGCATGGTGTCTTGACTACCCAACCAGTTAAGAGAGTTTTCCAGTGACCACTAAAGTCCAGCTTGAGCAGAACCAGAGGGGCGCACCTTACAGAATCTATGCCCATATGCCAGGTCACTCTGGCAGCTGCGGGGGGGGGGGGGGGAAACTTCACTGAGTTAGTCTCGCATATAGTAGGACTTGTGTCTTTGAGTAGTATTTCTCTGTATGTAAAGGGGAATGTTAATGTTGTATGCGGCTGTAGCCTGGGCAGTTTGTGCATCTCGGCCATAACATTCAAGCAAGAAGCACGTGTACATGGGTAAGGCAGATTGACTGCGGTGATTGGGTGTGTTGGGCGCCATATGATGTCATCATTGCAATGAATGCGCACAAGAAAGATAGAGAGTTGCCATTTCAAGGGAGATATGTAGATGCAAAGGATGTAGAGTACCTGAGATAAATGGGACAATGTCCCTCATGTTGTAAGGAAAGAGGCTTGTGGTCCCTTGTTGCAGTACACGGTTGTGTGCTGTATATGGTGGGTTAATTATTCTCTTTCCTATTAGGCGATGGTGTCCTCCGGGGTTTCAAAGCAAATGGCGCAGCCATCATCCACGCGAAGGCGGGAGGGAAATAACATTGAGTATTTAAGATTTGTGATACGTAGGCATCTCTTGGCGTCTGTAAAGTTTTGTCTGCGCTTCTGTACTTCAGTGGAGAAGTCAGGGAAGATGGCTACCTTGACGTTGCCAACGGGTATGTTACCTTATATCCGTGCCATGCGCAGCGTCGCATTGCAGTCTTTATAATTCAGCAATTTAGCGATAAATGTGTGTGGGGGAGCGCCTTGTGGTGGCGGCCTAGCGGGCATGCGGTGTGCTCTTTCGACCACAAACGTGGCCGAGAAGGCCTCTCTGCCTATACGTTGTGATCAGTAATTGTTCCAGGAATGTAGTAGGGTCTTCCCCTCCATCCCCTCTGGCAGGCCAATAAAGCGAAGGTTGCACCATGGAGCCTGTTCTCCATGTTGCTTTGCCAGGAGTTGGTTGATCTGGTATTGCATGCGTTCATAGGTATTCTGTAATGGCAGGATTATGTCCTCCACTTGTCCTAGTCTGGTCTCAAATGTCTTAACTCTCTCCTTGAGCTTATGTAGGTCTTGTCGGACCAGGGAGACATCTACCTTCACCTCCTCAATTTTGGTCGTAAGGGCAGCCTGGAGTGCAGAGACAGCTTCCAGCACTCTATCTGTATCCGTACCCGCCACCTCTCTCTCCTCCGGGTTGTCTTTATCATGGCGGCGGAACTTATCAAGTTTGGCAGCTGTATCTGGCTTGGTTTTTGTCGGGGCCATGACTGTTAATAAGAAGTGGTAGATGTAGCTGGCTGAGTGGTTTTGGAGGTAGACAGGAGGGTAAGCTGGGCACTGGGGGAGTTTGGAGGTCAAGAGCAACAAAATGGCCACCATACGCATCACAGAAAGCAGGGCCTCAGTCTCTGCTCACCCCCGATGAGTCAGAATACCCCCAGAAAACTTGGGTGGGGACAGTATTCTAGCAGGCTGGGGCACTGGGATGGTTAGCCGGAGTCTTGATTAAGGTGAGGTGGGGAAGTTGGGGGTCTCCGTCAGGGAGTAGCAAGATAGATGCCACTCACCTGGGGGATACAGGAGTCGTCCATAGGCTCAAGCACTATGAAGTCCCTGGGAGGGTTGTGGGGAGTGGTATGTGGGCTGGGCGGCCCACTATTTTGAGGGCAGAGTCCAGGAAAGGAGGGATGCAGCACTGGTGGAGAGGCCGGTAATACCAAGATGGCCGCCGGAGCCTGGGACTAGGCCGAAGCCGCAGCCTGGATATGGGACCCCTGTGCGGGGGGGGGGGCAGCACTCCGCTCAGACCCCCAGCCAGAAGCCCCTGTAGGAGGATCTATATGTGGTGAGGGAGACAAGCACCAGAGAGGCCGGGACAGGGCAGCAGTGCAGAGGATGGGAGGAGCAAGATGGCCACCGGAGCTCAGGACCAGGCCGAAGCTGCAGCCTTGATTTGGGGCTGCCGCCGTGCGGGAGGGTACCGCTCTGTTCAAACCCCTGGTCGGAGCCCGTGGAGGAGGATCCGTGTGCGGCCAGGTGCCAGAGAGGCCGGGGCACAGTGCTGGTGGAGAGGCCGGGAGGCGCAAGATGGCCGTCGGATCCAATAACTAGGCCAAAGCCACGTCCTATATTTGCGGCTGCCACCGTGCGGAGGATCGTCGTACCCCCAAGGCTCCTGCAAGGTCTGTGTGCGCGGCGGGTCCCTTGGGGGGTATGCCAGGCTGTACTAAAAAGCTTCTGTGTAGCAGGATTAACGTAAAGCAGGAGTAATGGAAGGAGTTTGGATCCTGCACGTCCTCCTCCATGCTTTACCAGGCCACGTCCCGTGTATTTTTGGTTTTAAAAAAAGTTTTAAAGTATATTAAAGCCAGATTTTGAAGATGCACACAGTGTGTCAACATGTGCTATCTGCCATCAGAGGATATTAGAGTACGTGTTTTGTGGGTACAACCCCTTCCTCGCTACTAAAGTAGCTGAGAGGAAGGGGTTGCACCCCCAAAACACGTCCATTGATCCTACATGATGGGAGCTAGCACATGTTGACATTAGGCATGGGATCAGGAGGGAAATCCCCATTTTGAATCCCAATTTGGGTGCATCTTCAAAAATAATGTTTTACACCAAAGATGTTGGTTTGTTCAAAAACACTTTTCTAAACGCACATGTCAATGTGTTTTGAGTAAAAAGTTTCCTACTCAACAATGTGTGACTTCTTCTTTCAATAATCAAAAGCAGTTTTTGGAGTAAAAGTTGGTGTTTACGGTGGCAATGGGGGTTACTTACTAAAGGCAAATCCACTTTGCATTACAAGTGCACTTTCATGTGCACTTTTAAGTGCACTTGGAGTGCAAAGTGGAATTTCCTTTAGTAAATAACATCCACAGTGCTTTCTAATTTGCCTGAATCATGCCATTTTCATGACTTCACAAAATTCATTCATGGTGCTAAAAATTATGAATATTTTTGTCAGTAATGCATTACATACATTAACAACAAAAACAAGGTGTGTGTAGCAGACCCACAACATAATAATATTTCACTGAAGAAGAGATTGTCACCTCATGTATCAAATAAATTACATTTGCACTATTGAAGAAAATGTCCAAAAAGAAAAGCCCATTGGAGAACTTAGGAGACAGCTAAAAGACACCCAGGCATTAAATCAAAGGAAATATTCTTCCAGTTTAAGTTCAAAAATTTAAGATAAAATGTTTCTTAATTAGTATCTGGCATATCAATGGCCCCCCTACCCGCAAAATACTCAACATACTTCTGTCTTACTTCCCGGGGGCTTTGGGGGGGCAAGCCAGGATGGCCAGCTTCAAGCGCCATCAGGCTTTCTTGTTGAAGTCCTGCCTCAGGCCCAACTGGGGCAACATAGTTCATTGCATTTCTCCTTAACCACCTCAATACAGTGCACTTACACTCCCTTCCTGACCAGACCAATTTTCAGCTTTCAGCGCTCTCACAGTTTGAATGACAATTACTTAGCCATGCAACACTGTACCCATATGAAACTTGCATCCTTTTTTCCACACAAATAGAGCTTTCTTTTAGTGGTATTCTTCTTTTTTTGTGCTATAAATAAAAGAAAACGTACATTTTGTGAAAAAATGCCTTTTTCTTTGTTTCTGTCATAAAATTTTGCTAATTATTAATTTTTCTTCATAAATTTTGGCCAAAATTTATACTGCTACATATCTTTGGTAAAAATAACCTAAGTCTATAAACTATGGTGCCAATCACTGAAAATTGATCACATCTGATCAGGCCTTCAGTACATCGGGTGTATCTCAATTCTTGAGACACTAACAAGTCAGGAAAATACCCCCTAAATGACCCCTTTTTAGAAAGTAGACATTCCAAGGTATTAAGTAAGTAGCATGGTGAGTTTTTTTTTTAAGTTGTCATTTTTTTCCCACAATTCTTTGCAAAATTAAGATTTTTTTTTATTATTATTTTTTACAAAGTTGTCATATTATCAGGTTATTTCTCACACACAGCATATGCATACAACAAATTACACCCCAAAATACATTCTGCTACTCTTTCCAAGTATGGCGATACCACATGTGTGAGACTTTTACACAGCATGACCACATACAGAGCACCAACATTGAAGTAGTACCTTCAAGCGTTCCACGAGCAAAAATGACACATCTCTTTTCAAAGCCACCTATTACACTTTTGAAAGCCCTGAGTACCAGGATAATGGAATTGCCCATAAAATGACCCCATTTTGGAAAGCAAACATCCTAACGTATAATCTGTGAGGCATAATGAGTCTTTTGAACGGTTCATTTTTTTCCAGAAGTTTTTGGAAAACGTGGAAAAAAATGAAAACTCATTTTATTTTACACAAAGTTGTCAATTTATAAGTTATTTCTAACACATAGCATGTATATAGCAAAAATTACCCCCCAAAACACATTCTGCTACTCCTCCCGAGTATGGCAATACCACATGTGTAGGACTTTTACACAGCCTGGTCACATAGAGAGGCTGAACATTGAAGTAGTACCTTCAGGCGTTCTAGGAGCATAAATGACACATCTCATTTCATTCCTACCTATCACACTTTTGAAGGTCCTTGAGCACAACAATGGAATTACTCCCAAAATGACCCCATTTTGGAAAGTAAATACCCCAACGTATATTCTATGAGGCATGGGCTGCAAATAGGTACTCGGGTACTCTGATGGGCTGCAGATAGGTACTCTGGTACTCTGATGGGCTGGTGACAGGTACTTGAGTACTCTGATGGCCTGATGACACGTACTCGGGTACACTGATGGCCTGGTGACAGGTTCTCTGATGGCCTGGTGACTAGTATTTGGGTACTCTGAAGGGCGGTGATAGGCACTCAGGTACTCAGATGGACTGGGACAGGTACTCGGATACTCAGATGGACTGGGACAGGTACTCGGATACTCAGATGGACTGGGACAGGTACTCGGGCACTCAGATGGGCTGTGACAGGTACTCAGGTACTCTGATGGGCTGTGACAGGTACTCAGGTACTCTGATGGGCTGTGACAGGTACTCGGGTACTCAGATGGGCTGTGACAGGTACTCGGGTACTTTGATGGGCTGTGACAGGTACTCGAGTACTTTGATGGGCTGTGACAGGTACTCGGGTACTTGGAAGGACTGTGACAGGTACTCGGGTACTTTGATGGACTGACAGGTACTCGGGTACTTGGATGGGCTGTGACAGGTACTCGGGTACTCTGATGGACTGTGACAGATACTCGGGTACTCTGATGGGCTGTGACAGGTACTCGGGTACTCAGATGGGCTGTGACAGGTACTCGGGTACTTTGATGGGCTGTGACGGGTACTCGAGTACTTTGATGGGCTGTGACAGGTACTCGGGTACTTGGAAGGACTGTGACAGGTACTCGGGTACTTTGATGGACTGTGACAGGTACTCGGGTACTTGGATGGGCTGTGACAGGTACTCGGGTACTCTGATGGACTGTGACAGATACTCGGGTACTCTGATGGACTGGAACAGGTACTCCGGTACTCTGATGGACTGTAAGTGACAGGTACTATGATGGGTGGTGACAGGTCCTCTTTATTGGGGGGGCAATCAGTGTGATTGGTGTATACTGTAAGGGGTAACGAGATGTTACCGCAATCTCCTCCTCACACATGAGGAGAACCCGGTAACATCTCGTTAACGCGGTTTGTTTACATTTAGTGATCGGCTGTAAAACGATCACAGCTGATCACGGGGACGAGCAATGTTCTCGGGAACACGCCGCCACCGACGTGCATGCGAAGCGTGCTCTCGAACACACGGTCACCGAAGGAACAGGGATGCGCGTGCACGATCACACGCATTCCCTGTTTAAATGCGAGTACGTCATATGATGCCCTCCCGCCACAATAGGTGCGCCGCCTGGCCGTAATTTGACGGCCAGTGGTCGGCAAGTGGTTAAAGAGTTGTTTAGAATGCAGCATGCAAGGATTATATGGTTAGGTTTATATTCCGCCATGTTGATTGGCGTATTAAATAGGCGGAACCGGCTGGCCATTATCCCAAAAGCGTTCTCCAACACAATTCTGGCGCTGGCCAGATGCCAGTTATAAACCCTCTGGTCCGAAGTGAGGGCTTCAAAACGGTTGGCTGGTCAGAACGAACTAATAGAAAGCACTGAAAAACAGAAAGCCCTGAGCTGAAAATCAGATACAAGCGGACAAGTACACACTGAAATTCAAATACGTAATAGAACTACGAAACCACAAGCACAAACTGAAGAGCAGTAACAATCGTAAAAGCAGGAGGCTGAAAAGCGCGAATCGTCTGTCACCAAACTTCTACTAACACGAGATTAGCGGAAGGAGCCCAAAGGGTGGCGCACTTGGTATTGAACTGCCTCTTTCTAGTGCCATCGTACGTGTTGTACATCACCGCGTTCTTGACGTTTGGAAAATCCGACATCTTTGTGTGACCGTGTGTATGTAAGACAAGTTTGAGCCAACATCCGTTTGAAAAAATCCATGAATTTTGTTGTCAGAATGTCCGATCAATGTCCAATCATGTGTACGGGGCATAATACCACTTTTTTAAGCTGAGCCATTTCTTCACTTAATAAACCTATATCAGTGGTAGTAAGATTAATAATCTCATCTACAATTCTAGGGTAATTATTTATTCTTTTAATTGCTTCAATTCCCCATCCTGTCCAGGAAGGGAACCATGACCATGCCATGTCACCTTCAGTGAACAGCTTTCTTTTGAACACTAAAGGGTATTCTGGACTTTGATCTGATCACACTGTATCTTTGCGAACAGCCAAAGCAGGTGCTAACTTCCCAATATAACACGTACCTGTAACATTAGTAGGAAGCCAGGCGTGAGCTTTATTTCCACATATATAATATAACCCTCTACGTATGGGTGGTATACCTGCTTCTAAAAAAACTGGAAGCAATAACATGGAATCTCAGATAACCAATAATTTCACATATTGGGAACTGTGACCAATTTGTACTATAAAGGGTTCTATTTAGTTCTGGATCTGGGATATGAAAATATTGACCATAGTTTCCTCCATAAACTGTCATTTTTGCTCCGGTGCAATCTGACTTGCCCAACCGTGTACATTTAGTCTTAAACGGGCATGTAAATGTTTAAACAAATCTGTGGAGTGTCTATCTGTTTTGAAACCATCAAAGTTACTGATCTGTGCTCATTAGCTGTGGAGACGATGTATGAGCCATTTATTCTGGTCCTGTTTAGATCAATGAATTTGAGAGGCATTGCTATCATCGGTATTGTTCCTGTTTGGGGATGTAAGTGAGAACACACCCAGCAGTTATAAGCGTTGCTATGAGTTGCATACAATTTTAACATTTGGATGAAAGGGTTATTTTTCCACGTCTCAGTTCTCACAAACAACGAAAAGAAAAGAAATATCATCATTAAGGATGAGCCGAACACCCCCCTGTTCGGTTCGCACCAGAACCTGCGAACAAACCTAAACTTCGTCTGAACTTTAGAACCTTATTAAAGTCTATGGGACTCAAACGTTCACAATCTAAAGTGTTAGTTTTAAAGGCTAATATGCAACTTACTGTCCTAAAAAGTGTTTGGGGATCTGGGTCCTGCCCCAGGGGACATGGATTAATGCAAAAAAAGTTTTCAAAACAAGTTTTTTCAGGAGCAGTGATTTTAATAATGATTAAAGTGAAACAATAAAAGTGTAATATTCCTTTAAATTTCGTACCTGGGGGGTGTCTATAGTATGCCTGTGAAGGGGCGCATGTTTCCCGTGCTTAGAACTGTCCCTGCACAAAGTGTCATTTCGCAAGGAAAAAAAGTCTTTTAAAATCACTTTCCATTTTTGGCTCCCATAATACAGAGAACACTCAATGAGTGTTCTCTGTATTAGCCGACAATTCATTCATTGATTAAAAAAAAAAAAAGCGTGGGGGTTCGCCTAAATTCAATTACCAGGCCGTTCACGTCTGGTATGGATATTAAGGGGAACCCCATGTCAAATTAAAAAAAAATTGACGTGGGGTCCCCCTAAATATCCATACCAGACCCTTTATAACGCAGAAATCATTATTAAAATCACTGCTCCTGAAAAAACTGACATTTTTTAAACTTTTTTTTGCATTGATCCATGTCCCCTGGGGCAGGACCCGGGTCCCCAAACTCTTTTTAGGACAGTAACTTGCATATTAGCCTTTAAAATTAGCACTTTAGATTTCTCCCATAGATGTTCCGGCTTTTCGAATTTGCCACGAACAGCCCAAATTGTTCACTGTTCGCTGAACAGGCGAACAGGCAATGTTCGAGCCGAACATGAGTTTGACTCGAACTCGAAGCTCATCCCTAATCATCATAATTATTTCAAAGGATATCATCTCTTCAGGATTTTCTTACAGTGACTGGCGTGAATCCAGGTGGGCTTTCCTTCCAACTTGACGGCAGAACCGGTTGTCAAAAGCACCAAATGTGGTCCGTCAAAATTTGGTTCTAGCGGCTTTCTGGCTTGCCGCTTGACCACTACCCAGTCACCTGGTTGGATTCTGTGAATACCTGAAACAGAATCTGGTTCGGAGATTGAATAAAATACATGGAGGTGTTTAATAGTCTAAGTTCTTTGCAAAATTTGAACTTATTCTAACAGACTAGAGTGAGAAGCCTGCAACTGTAGGAGAAAATTTAGCCCTGTTTTGGATGGCCCTCCAAATAAAATCTCATAGGGGGACAGCCCATGTGGTTGTTTAGGGGTAGTTGTTACAGAATATAGGGCTAATGACAAAGCTTCCACCCATCCTTTTCCTGTATCTGCTTTAATTTTTGCACATCTGTTTTTCAAAATTCCATTTAGTCGCTCAACTTTACCACTACTTTGTGGATGATAAAGTGTATAGAAAGCTTGCTGTATGTGAAGGGCTTCCATTACCTCTTTCATTACTTCCCCAGTAAAATGGGTTCCTGTCACTATCAATAGTTTCAGGAACTCCATATCTACAAACTATTTCATTCAAAATGTTCTTTGCTGTTTTTGCATTTGCTTTAGCTACCGCCCAGCAATCAGGCCAACCTAAAAACATGTCAACACACACGAGAGCGTACTCATAAGTGCCTATTCTGCGCATCTTAATGTAGTCTATTTGAATTCTTTGGAAAGGGAAATCTGGCTTAGGAGAATGCTTTTGGGGAACATGGACAGGCCACCCTGCATTGTACAGAGCACAAGTGAGAAATAAAGCATAAAACCTGGCTGCAAATGCACTAAATCCAGGTGTGATCCAATAGCACTCAGTAAGTACCACCATCGCGCCCTTAGCAGATGACTGACGCCATGGGTAGCATTACATTTGATCCACTTATCCTTCTCTTCATCAGTGGCCTGGTTCTGCAACTGAATTAAAGTTTCTACATCCCACTGCTCTCAATGAGGGGAATCTGTCCCCGCTACCTGGGCGACCCCTTCAGTGGGTGTAACTCCAAATGCCGTGCAGCATCCTTTGCCATTTGGTCCGCTAAAGCATTTCCTCTGGCTGTCATGTCATTTCCCCTTGCATGTCCTTTTACCTTCAAGATGGCAACTTCTGCTGGTTTCTGAAAGGCCTCAAATAGCCGCTCTATGAGTTTTACATGTCTCACTGGCTCCCCTGCACTAGTCAGGAAGTTCCATGCTTTCTAAATAGGCCCAAAATCATGAGCTATTCCAAATGCATATCTGCTGTCAGTGTAAACATTTCCCCTTTGATTCTCTAGGACAGTGATTCTCAATCAGGGTTCCTCCAGATGTTGCTAGGGGTTCCTTCAGCATTGGACAATTTCTGCCTCTCAGATAAGTTCCCACTCACACCAATGATCTGTTTAGCTATATGTAAGGAGGTAATTCTTCCCAATGACCAGAAGTATAAGGACCATTCTTCCCACTGACCATCACACTAATGAATCATGAGGTGTAGAGTTCTAATTTTTTGCAGGGGTTCTTCGAGACCGGAGAACTATTTCAAGGGTTCCTCTGTGTTGAAAAGGTTGAGAAAGGCTGCTCTAGGAGATGACATGCTTTGACTACAGCATGCAACTGTGCTTCCTGTGCTGACATCTGGGGTATAAATGCTTCCTGAAGAAAAATTGTGTATGTAGTAGTTACAGCAAACCCTGTGTGTGGCTGCCCATCATCAGTGTAAAATCTGGAACCATCTAAAAATAAGTGTCTGTCACAATCTGATAAAGGCTCATCTTTTGCTGGTGTGACAGAGGCCCTTTCTACCTCCATCAGAGCCATACAATCATGAGAAAAACTCTCAGGTTCTACATCAGTACCATTTGCTGCATCTTCCTCATCAATTATAGGAAGAAGAGTAGCCGGATTTGAGGTAACACATCATTTGATTGTTAAATCCGATGAAGCAAAAAGAGCAGACTGGTACTTGTCAAATCTACTGGCAGACACATGTGTGGTATTTACTTGATTTATGATTTCCTGTACTGCATGTGGCACATACAGGATCAGAGCAGAATCTAGTACAAGCTCCGTTACTTTGTCTAGCAGCAAAATGCAGACTGCTATGGCTCGCATACAACTGGGGGAGCCTTTAATGACAGGGTCTAATAAGGCTGATACATACATCACAGGCCTCTGTCTCCATGTAGCTGGGTGAGTACACCTGCAGCAAATCCATTGACTCCATGACAGAACAATGAGAAAGTTTTAATAAGCTACTTCATCTGAAATTCATTGTCCCATGTGAGCTTAAAAGGGTTTCTAGTAGTTGCCTCATATAGAGGAGCCAGAAGTTCGGATACATTTGGAATCCAGTCCCTACAATATCCCACTAACCCCAGAAAGGCACGTAGTTGCCATACATTTCTCGGCTTTTCAAATTTTTGTTGAGTTTTAACTTGATCTGGGGTTAGGTGACGGATTCCATGTGAAATGCAGTGACCCAGGAAGATCACTTTCTCTTGGCAGTATTGTAGCTTATCTTTGCTAACTTTGTTGTTACTGTTATAGAGAAACATGAGAAGGCTTACTGTTTCTCTGCTACAAATGCCCTTTGTATCAGAACAAATAAGCAAATTGCCTATGTACTGAAGCAAAACGTTGTTTGGGTGTGAGGGGGACCATTGGTCCAATACTTGCTTTAATGCAATATTATATTCAGAGGGGCTACTCACACAGCCTTGGGGCAAGCTTGTCCATGTTAACTTTTGGGCATTATTGGTTAAATGAAAAAAGGTGCCAGCAATCCGGGTGCAGAGGCACAGAAAAGAAAGCATTTGCAAGATCGATCACTGTAAAGCAGGAGCTGGAGGCAGGTATTACTCAATTATATTGTTAATTGCTCTCAATTCATGCATCATGCAGTATGTCACCTTCCCACCCTTCTTATCTTGCTTCTTTGCAATTGGGAACAGGGATTTATTGACTTGGGACTTAACTGGTACAAAAACCCCTACTGCTTTCAGTTGAGTGATTTGATCCTTTATCCCCTCAGTCTGAACAAAACTAGGTGGGTACTGTTTAATCTGTGGGAGATTGGCTCTTGGTTTAATTTTTAACATGACTGGGGCGCAATCCAGCAGACCTTCATGATATTTCCTGGTGGCCCATAATTCAGCGGGAATCACTTTCAATTCTGGTGGAAATGGCGGAGTGGAGTTTTGTATTAAAAATACTCCACAGGCAGAATTTAAAACTTCTCCTGACAGACTACTGACCACTTGAACTCCTGTAGGAGTGTAGTCTATTTTTGTTCAAATTTGGTTCAAAATGTTAGCTCCCAAAAGATTGGTAGGAACTGTGTCTGAAACTAATATTTTTGTAACAAGTTCTGTTTGCTGTCCTAGCCTGAGTTTAAGTGGCTTGGACTCAACCAAATCAGTAGAAGTCCCTGTTAGGCCAACACCAGTGATAACATTTGTAGATAATAATCCTGTGGGTAAGTCCTCTATATTAAAAACACTTTGGCTTGCACCAGTATCTATTAAACAGGTTAATTCTGTTTCTCCTCCAGGATAGGGGAGTTCTTGTAAAAATACTTTTACTCTGGCCCTCGGGACCATTGTCTCCCCTATTTAACATGATTGATACTGGCATGCCAATTTCCTATGCTTGTCTCACTGCTTTTGGCAGAGAACTGGGATCATCATGAGGTGCCTCTAAGCTCCTTTCCAGTCTACAGTCAGGAAGATGGCAGAATTTGGCCATGTGTCCTTCTCCATTACAATTGTAGAATATAATTGGTCCCCGAATTGCCATGATTTCTGAAATTGCTTTTGTCTCTTCCTTTTCCTCTCTGCTTCCCCATATACATAACTTTGGGTTTGCTGTCTTTTTGGTTAATACTGTTTTATAAGGATAACAGGATAGGCAGGAGGTCTCGAATAGACATATTGCCTGCCTCAGGCCTTGCTGTGAACAACTTTTCTTTCAACTGGGGTATTAAACCATCAAGAAACCTTTGTTTCACCAGTTTTGTAGATGGACTTGCAGTTTCTCCCACCTTCTCTTTCTCTATTTTAAGGCCTGCTTCCTCAGCCATATTGCTTAAATGCCTCCAATTAGCCCCTGCTGCTTTCTCTTTCCCTTGCTTAGCATTCATAAATTCAGCATGTCTGGTTTGTCCATATATTTAGGAAATTTTTTTCTTCAATTTCCATCTACATCTTGCTGCCACAATTTGGAAATTATGATTTGCTCTGGAAGTTCAGACTCTATCTCTCTTTCTCTGGCTAAAGCCTTAAAGTTGAAGTAAACCTTCCTATCGTTTTCAGCCAAGGAAGCTGCCATCTTGGCCTCCATTTAATCTTTAACTGCTATGAAGCTGCACATGTGATCAGTTATGACACCAGCCATTGGATAGTTTGTCAGTTTGGTTGAGAGCACAACCAATGTGACAGTTAGCATTTCCGGCATGCCGGGAATGTAACTGTTTTTTCAAACTGTTAGATCGATTGGGTTTACTTCCACTTTAAGTTCAGAGAGATCTAGTTTTGCATATGTGCCTTTTGATTTATGCCAATAACCTGTTTCTAGGATAAGAGCCAAATCCCTCTTTGTAGGTTGATATGGGGCTGTTAAAGCTCGGCTCTGTACTATATTGCCCAGCTCATCTTTTGTGTGTTCCATGTAATCTAATCCTTGTGCTTTTGTGCGTGGACCCCTTAAAGCCAAACTGGCAGCCACATAAGGAGGGGGGTCCTCCTCTACAGAGTCTTCTGGCCAAACATAGTAAATTTGGGCATTACTTTTATTAAACATCTCCGTCAAGCCAGTTTGATTTGCTACTTTAGCTTTTGTCTCCCATGTGCAAGCTATTCTCCATGTTCCTTCACTGCACAGTATTGGGCCACAATCGTGCAGAAAAGTTTGCCATACTTTTAAATCAAAAGTCCCTTCAGATTTTAAAGGTTTAGCTGTTCCCTTTATCCATTTCACCCATTTATCTAGGGGCTCAGTATAGGCGGAACCGTACCTTCGGTTCATATATTCTCTAGCGCTCATCTTTCACTGTGCATTTTCTGAAGGCCTCTCACCCTTCATTCCCTTAATTTATTTAATGCACATAATGACAGGCCAGTCTTTCCTACTTGTACCTATACTTCTCGTCTCTTCTCTTCTCTGTGAGTTTTATCTGACCCTACCATGCGTCTTTGACCCAGGTTGCCCACAAGAAGTCAACGCAGGGAACTGCAGAGGACTCTCTCTATCCACACACAGTCCAACCTATGAAGGGGGACACAAACATGTAACCCAACCAGAAAGGTCCGAGAGTGGTCTGATTTATTTGAGAACTGACAGATAGGATACATAGGAAAGGCAGAAATATAGCAAGCTTAAGGACAGCTTACCTAGCTGGCATTTAAAGGTCTGTGTTCCCGATGATCCCGATCAAAATGGAGAGAGAGAGAGAGAGAGAGAGAGAGAGAGAGAGGGAGAGAGGGAGAGAGGGAGAGAGGGAGAGAGAGAGAGAGAGAGAAATAGCCTAACACTATAGGCTAAGAAGACAAAAAAGAAGTCAGTAATAGGAAAAGATCAGCTCAATGGTAACATTGGTGATTAGACAATTGCCCTTCGCTTGATTTTAATGGGTCACAGCTTCTAGGGTTCAGGTCTTCTTTAAAGTGGATGTAAACCCACCACTTACCCAGTATAAACTAATGACAATGTATTAATGTATATATACATACAAGCCTCCTGCATGTATCCCTACCTTGCAAATGTCACCCCCTTCAGCAGCAGGAGCCCTGAAAAACTCTGGAATCGGTGGGTGGATCTCTTTGCTGGAGCTCGGTGGGCGGAGTTGTAATGTTACAAGACTCCCTGCCCACCTCTACAGTCTCTAATTCCTGAGTATTGAGTAACATCCAGTCAAAACTCAGGAAAGGCAGCACATGACTTCAACATGCCCAATCATACTGAGGTGTGGAGAAGCCAATCCTGGGAGAGCTGCAGAAGAAAGGAGGAGGGATGTGAATCTGGAATCATAACATACTCTCTGCCCTCATGCCATGCATTCGATAAAGAAATCAGATGTCAGTCACAGCAGTGGACCATGTGTCATGAAAATCTCACGAAGAGATTGTCCTCCAGGTCTTCTGATGTACGATCGTCGCGGGTACGCACGATCGTACGAACGCCCTTACGTTCGTACACAGGTGCGCGTGCGCGGGCACGCGCACGGTCACGTGCGTGCGTCCGTATTGGCGCCAAACGGCCTATTTAAACCAGCCTCTTGCCAACAGTCTTTGCTGTCTGCTCTACAGCGTTATATCTGTGAGACCTGATCCGTATTGTTTGTTCCTGTTCGACCCGGCCTGCCTGTGACCTATCTGCTATCCGCCTGCACCCGACCTCGGCTTGTTGTGACTATTCTCCTGCCTGTTCCCTTGTACTTCGTTCCTGTCTGGTATCCGATCCGGCTTGCTCTGACCATCCGTCTGCTAAAAGGGTAACCTGCTTATACTGAACTGTTCATCTGCTATAAGTGCCTGCTCATATTGAACTACCTATCTACTGCAAGTCACCTGCTTATACTGAACTGTGTCATCTGCTACAAGTGATCTGTTAGTATTGAACTGTTCATCTGCTATAAGTGCCTGCTCATATTGAACTACCTATCTACTGCAAGTCACCTGCTTATACTGAACTGTGTCATCTGCTACAAGTAATCTGTTAGTATTGAACTGTTCATCTGCTATAAGTGCCTGCTCATATTGAACTACCTATCTGCTGCAAGTCACCTGCTTATACTGAACGGTGTCATCTGCTACAAGTAACCTGCTAGTATTGCACTGTCCATCTGCTCCTAGTGCCTGCTTATATTGACTGTTTATCTGCTGCAAGCACTTGTGTATATTACACTGTTCACCTGCTACAAGTGGCCTGCTTTCCTGCACTGCTTATTGCCAAGTTACCTGCTCCTTTGAACTGTGTATCTGCTATAAACTACCTGCTGATCCCTTCACTTTGATTACCTGCTCCACTGAACCTCGCCTACCCATCTGACCCATCTGTTGATCCTGCCAGGCACCTGTACCCCTCCTTACTCCTGTGTTCCCTGTTACATAGCCAGGAAACCGGTAGTGGGAGTCGTAAAGGAGGCCTCTCTCCGCAATCCGGGCTCGCTACTAGAAGGTACGTGACAGCATGTGGCGACACAAACTTAACTGTGTGTCCTTTTTTATCTTACTAAAAAAACACAAGAGGATTGCTCAGAGCTGGATTAACTCTTCATGGCAAGACTGTGCACAGATGACTTGACATCCTCTGCTGTACCACATAGAAGTCTTCATTAAAAGAAAATGTCCTCAAGTTTACATCCACTTTAAGACTGGTAAGTGTAAACCTGTGTTGACTAGTATTTATGATTATGTGCATACACCTCAATCATTGTAGTAGTATGGACATATACATATCTAGATCTGAGAGCTCTTGTACAAAAGAGGTAGTTCAATCAGCAATACACATTTATTTATAGGGTTACATAATATATACAAATTACACACCAGACAATATTTACATCACAATATACAGTGTAGGTCCCCGGGCTTACATGATATTTACAAATTACTCACAGAACCATATTTACAATACAATATAAGGTGCAAGTTCAAAGTTAGATTACCTGTTAACTTCAGGTCAGCCCATGGTGACTGCCATGTGCTCCCACACCAGAGTGAGTTGGCTTGCTCACAAAGCATTATATCCCCCCCTACTTTCTGTAGTGTGGCTAATATAATTCTTCCTAATTGGTCACTGTACCTGGTAAATGTATATTGGGAACAGCCTGATTGGATGAGTCAAAGAAAGCTGTTGTTTACTTCCCAGGCGAGATGTTATCAGGGAAAACAAAAGGCCAAGCTTTGAAGTTGAACTAATTACAGTAACACCAACACAACACTCAATACTTTAAATATATACTGCCCTCTAACGAAAATATATTTCTAATTACAATATTGTACAGGTATTAATGGAGATTTCACATAAACTCATAAGGCTACACCTGCAAAGAGTTGTAAGATTTCAGCATAAATGGAAAACATCCTGCTGTTCCTGTTACATAGTTAAAAAGACATCCAGTTCAACTAATAGAAGGGGAAAAAAATCATACAATCGTATATTCACAATTCTATACCCACAGTTGATCGGGGGAAGGAAAAATACCCCAATAAAGTATCATCCAATTGGCTCCAGCAGGGGATCAATTTTACCTATAAATAGTAGCTCATTTACAAACTATGACCTACATACAAGTTTTGTTCTCTACTTTCATATCAATAAAAAATATTGTGACTCTACCCACCTATTGCAGCTACAACAACTGAAACAGCAACTGGACTACAGTAAAGTTGGCTGTGTACCAGTATAATTTAGTTTGAATGTTGGTATAGAAACTCAAAAAAATCTTTTGCCAGGACATTCTTTCTTTATTTTATCTAGTCAACTAATTTCATTCAAAAGCCTTAACATTTCATCCGATCCTGCTATTTCAATAGAATCCCAGACATTCCTCCAACAGGCTATGCCTATAATATGCACATTATGATATGTATGATATGAACACATTTAATCTAGGTTCCCATTGATGTGATTTCCAAATCAGTGGCTATTGCCGACAATGGCACCATCAACAACGGTGCGATGCCGTGTGGTTTCTGTACTACTTTTGGCGACTTCGGGTGCAATTTCAATAGACATCTGTGCAGGAACACGCACAGATGTCTCTGAAATCGCCCCCGAAGTCAGACTGACATGCGTTCAGCTGAACTCGCACAATTTCAATCCCACAGCAGTGTGAACCTAGGCTTACAGTTAGCAATGCATTCATTCTAAAGTTTTCTTCATTATAGTCAAAAACAAAGGTTGGTTTGCCCTCACTAACCATTAGAAAATGTAATGAACATTCCTAAAATTAACATTTTCAAACAAAATTCTATTGGTATATAGCCAGCCTAACTATTAAGTGTTTATACTTTAAACTTTAAAAAATAAACTTGATTTGGTTTGCAAATTTACCTTTTGACAAATATGAACCCTCCTTTTTCCAGAACAGGCACGTTTGCTAGTTTCAGTAAAAGGCTTTTCCATAAAGTACTACTACTACACACACAGAACACACCAAGAGTTCCTTTAATTCTCAGTACCTCATTGCAACTACACTGAACAAATATAAAACTGGGAAATAGCAGTACTGTAACTTGGGCCTTGATCTCCCAGTGTACAGAATAACAACACATACATTGCTTTAAGTAATGCTAAAGTAAACTGACCCTTTAGGTCTGCATTTAGTTAATGACCCTCCTACTGCTATTTAAGCCATCTGTATACCGTACATTTTCTTTGCACTGTATATTCCAACATCACTAAAAACTAAATCAAGAAAGCCTTTGAATGACAAAACAAATAGCAATTTTAGCAAGATAAAAGAACATGTCTGTCTTTTGAACATGCAAAACTAGCTTATTTTGCAAGATTTAATATTTCCCCTTAGGTTTTGTTTTTATTTGATGAGCTTTCAGGAGATCTAAAGTGACAGTACAATGGTGTAAAGAAGCACGTACATACTATATTTCAATCAGCTATCAAAGATAAAAACGTAGACAAGGGACCCTTATGATTAAATAATTAACTAGTCTTCCAAGAGTGGGGTGGGGGTGGGGGGGCAGAAAGTTAGAATACATGCATGGCCTAAGATGATTTTGCAATAATGTTTCAGTCAATATGTTACTGCTTATGAACCATATTGTTGTGTATGTGTAGTGATACCCTCGGAGGAGCTGCTAGAATAGTTTATCCCGGGTCCGGGTCTCCCACTGATTGATCCACAGCCAGTTGCAAACAACTTTCCACTCATTGTCTCCAATAACCGGTCTAGGGGCTGGATTTTTATATTTTATTTGCAACTTAGATAGGAGAAGAGAATTAGTAGGATACTCCAAATAACTATTCACAGCGAGGACAACTTCTCAATAGAACTGTGTAGCAGACTGTCAGTAGCACAATGCAGCATGCTGTATATGGTGAAACAATTCCCTCTTTAGTTGGAGAGAATTTGCCAGACTTTGCTGCTTCAAGCCACTAGCCAGTGTCCCCTTCAGCTCACACACGCAACAATCAGTCTCAGGGATCCCTTTAGGGGGTTTGTATTTACACAATGTCCTGGGACAGTTGGTAGCCTCCTTCCAACTTCCAAAACGACACTCTATATCCGTGATATCAGACAGGATCCATGGACATCCACCCTCAGTCAGCTTCTAAGAGAACCATGAGTTGAAGCTTCAGTGTTTCAGGCCCTCAGGTCTCCCAACTGAGGCCGCATGGTAGCCTGTGCTGGGGAGAGGCAGAAGCCTCCTCCCCACCTGAACCTCTCTCCTCCTGGGCTGGAACCCTGAGCCTATGTGCTCCTTGGACTTACAGTATCTCACAAAAGTGAGTACACCCCTCACATTTTTGTAAATATTTTATTATATCTTTTCATGTGACAACACTAAAGAAATGACACTTTACCAACATGTAAAGTAGTGGGTGTACAGCTTGTATAAAATGTAAATTTGCTATCCCCTCAAAATAACTCAACACACAGCCATTCATTTCTAAACTGCTGGCAACAAAAGTGAGTACATCCCTAATGTCCAAATTGAGCCCAATTAGTCATTTTCCCTCCGGTATCATGTGACTTATTAGTGTTACAAGGTCTCAGTTGTGAATGGGGAGCAGGTGTGTTAAATTGTGTTTCACTCTCTCATACTGGTCACTGGAAGTTCAAGATCGGAAAAAAAAATGTTTTTGTACATAAAGATTGCCTTGGCTATAAGAAAGATTGCCAAGACCTTGAAACTGAGCTGCAGCATGGTGGCCAAGATCATACAGCGGTTTAACAGGACATGTTCCACTCAGAAGGTTGAAGGGGTGGGGGGTCATCCTGTCAGTGCTCAAACCATACGCCACACACTACATCTAATTGATCTGCATGGCTGCCATCCCAGAAGGAAGCCTCTTCTAAAGATGATGCACAAGAAAGCCTGCATTCAGTTTGCTGAAGACAAGCAGACTGAGGACATGGATTACTGGAACGATGTCCTGTGGTCTGATGAGACCAAGATAAACTTATTTGGTTCAGATGGTGTCAAGCGTGTGTGGTGGCAACCAGGTGAGGAGTACCAAGACACGTGCATCCTGCCTATAGTCAAGCATGGTGGTGGGAATGTCATGGTCTGGAGCTGCATGAGTGCTGCCGGAACTGGAGAGCTACAGTTCATTGAGGGAACCATGAAAGCCAACATGTACTGTGACAAACTGAAGCAGAGCATGATCCCCTCCCTTCAGAGATTGGGCCGCAGGGCAGTATTTCAACATGATAACAACCCCAAACACACCTCCAAGATGACCACTGCCTTGCTAAAGAAGCTGAGGGTAAAGGTGATGGACTGGCCAAGCATGTCCTTAGACCTAAACCCTATTGAGCATCTGTGGGGCATCCTCAAACAGGAAGTGGATGAGCGCAAGGTTTTTAACATCCACCAGCTTCATGATGTCATCATGGAGCAGTGGAAGAGGACTCCAGTGGCAACCTGTGAAGGTTTGGTGAACTCCATGCCCAAGAGAGTTAAGGCAGTGCTGGAAAATAATGGTCGTCACACAAAATATTGACACTTTGGTCCCAATTTGGACATTTTCACTTAAGGGTGTACTCACTTTTGTTGCCAGCGATTTAGACATTAATGGCTGTGTGTTGAGCTATTTTGAGGGGACAGCAAATTTACATTGTTAACAAAAGCTGTACACTCACTACTTTATGTTGTAGCAAAGTATCATTTCTTCAGTGTTGTCACATGAAAAGATATAATAAAATATTTACAAAAATGTGAGGGGTGTACTCACTTTTGTGAGATGCTGTAAACACAGGCACCCATCATGGGGCACATCCCCTTCTAATTGGCCAGGGCTGTATCTGCACCCATGCTGCCATCTGCTAGGTTTTCTTCCACTGTCCAATATGTCTTCTTGCTGTTGGATCAGTGTAAAACATCATGAGCGTCACCAGAGCACACTCTATCAAACAATCAGCTCTCTGTTAGACAGACAGTACATAGATTTATCTAGCTGTCTCTCTGTTAAGCAGAGAAACCGAACACGATGTACACTTACACTAGCACCTACCTAGGAGGGTGCTACATATGCAAAGTAGGTCATACAGCACTAAACTGGCCTGTCTTTAAATTCCAACTTAAATTGTTACTAAACCCAGTAATATGAAAATAGTTCATCCGCACAACGCCCCCCATCGACCCCCGCCAGTGCACACAGCTTATAAATCTTCTTTTTACTTTAAAATATTGCTACTATATATCTTTTTTGGATGATCTGTATACCACAGTTACATGATAAACTGCATAGCTGCTCCAGTGCTGAGAGTTCAGGAAGGGGATTTTCACTACAGCCAGTATACACGCCCACATGTGTGATGTCAATGTCATGTGACCTGGCTAGCTCTGAGAACAAGTAAATGTTCTCTGCAGCATACAAGACACAACTGAGCATGTGCAGGTTAGTGGCTACTCTGCCTGTGTTATTTGACCTTCCCCAGATAGACAGTGCAAGAGGGGGAGGATCTGTGCATACAGGATAAAACACCCCTTTTTTTCACAATGGAGAGGATTAACCCCTTAAGTTCCACAGTGAGTATAACAAGCATGCTATGCTGCGTATACAGACTGATTTTACTGTTGTGAGTTTATTAATACTTTATGGATGCATTCCATCCAACTTACAAAAATTAATATTTAATACAGTTTGATCCAGGTTGGGTCAATTTAACAATGAATATACCATACCTAGCTGATGACCCTGGAAGTTGGAACTTACTGAAGTAGACACTGCTACTCCAGGGATCTCCACTTGATTCCAGGCCCCATGTTGAGCAGCTGCTGCATTTTGAAAATATGAGTTTGGCAGCTTTGCACAGACGCCATTTAGAAAATGCTTTGGGTTTTCTAAATGAATGCCATACTTTCCTAAAGTAGAATATGTGCTGCAGCACTTACTTTTAGGTGAATCTGCATTTACAGTTTTCTCTTAGTGCCCTTGAAAAATCCCAGATATGCCTGCCACTAATATCCACATAATGTAGCTTCCTGTGATGGTGTGACAAGGATGCTGCACTGCTCCTGTACTCAGATCCAAGTTTCCAATACTACTTGAACTACAATGGGATACAAAAAAAAAAAAAAAATATTGCAGGGGGCATGGATATCAGATTGTCAATGCTAGCTGGATTAACAGCACTGGCTCTGTTTCTAAAATCTCAATTGAATGATCAGACAGAGAGTGACGGCACTTTGCAGTTTACTAAACAGGTCTAAAGTTTGAATCAATAATAAAAAACAGGGTAAATCTGGCAAACAGCATGCATACACTGCAGAATAATACAAAACAAATAATGAAAGTTGCACAAACATCGACTCTTCACAGCAATGTTTCTGCAGTCCAGTCCAGCTAGCATTTGGCTATCTTAACAATGGAGAGTCAAACTTAGAATCACTACTTCAATAAAACCAGCATACCAGTAGAGCACCTTTCACCTGGCTGCAGATTACTTGCCCAGCTACCTCTGTCTCACCAGGTGTAGCCTTTTTGAGCTGCTTAGGGAGGAAAGGAGACTTATCTTGCCTGGTGTCAAAAACCATGGATCATGCTGAGACAGAAGTAGTTAAATCACACTTATTTACTAATAATAAAAAAGGTAAACAGAGTGAACATAGTCAAAATATAGCTAGAGTCCAGGAACCGGAATGGATAGTCAGAGAAGCCAAAATGTCAGGGAGCCAGATTAGAGCATAGTAGAACAGTAAGCAGGATCTGGAGCCAGAAGGAATGTCAGCCAAGCAAGTCTTTAACAGGAATACAGGAGAGCATCTCTAGAGATGTGACCAAGGTGAAGGCAGAGATCATCTGGATTTGACAGGTTAAGTTGGCAGGATCAACGAGCAGGATCATCAACACTGGAGAAATAGAAGCTGGCAGCTAGCCGACAGCTGAGTGGCCAGCTCAGAGAAGGAAGGGCTGGGCCCAGCCCTGGCAGTACACCCTCCTCAATGACCCGTGCCCCTTGGAAGACCACCAGGCTTGAGGGGAAAATGTCTATGGAAAACATGGAGGAGGACAGGGGCATGTACGTCCGAGGATGGGATCCAAGAATGTTCCTCTGAACAGTACCCTTTCCAATGCATCAGGTACTGTATGCGCTCATGGAACCTACGGGAGTCAACAATGGACTGTACTTCATACTACTAATGGTTCTCAACCTGAACAGGGTGAGGAGGTGGCACCAAGGTGATAAAGCGGTTGCAGACCAAAGGCTTTAATAAGGAGACATGAAATACATTTGAGATACGCGTATTAGAAGGAAAGTCTAATGCGTAAGCCACTGGGTTAATCGTGTGAAGAATACAGAAAGGCCCAATAAACCAAGGTGCGAACTTACAGAGAGGGAACAAGAAATTGGAGGTTGCGAGATAACAGCGAGACGCTGTCCCCAACCTGGTAGGCAGGCACAGGCAGGCGTCTGCGGTCAGCATGGAGTCTGTACCTATCATTAGCATGTCGCAAAGCCTCCTGGACTTGTGCCCAAGTGGAATGAAGACCACAGAGATGCTCCTTTAATGCAGGAATACTCTGCGGAACAAATGAGTCAGGCAACATGGAAGGTTGTAAACCATAGTTTGCCATAAATGGGGACAATCGGGAAGCAGAATACAATGCACTATTGTGAGCAAACTCTGCCCACGGTAAGAGGTCTGACCAGTTGTTTTGATGGTCAGAAATATAGCAATGTGAAAATTGCTCCAAGGACTGATTGGCTCGTTCTGTGGTCCCATTAGACTTTGGGTGATACGCAGAGGACAAAGCAAGCTGAATTCCCAACTGTACACAAAAGGCTCTCCAGAACCGGGACACAAACTCACTACCCCTCTCCAAGACAATCACCTTGGGTAGCCCATGTAAGCAAAAGATCTCCTGAGCAAAAATGGAAGCCAGTTCCTTAGGTGTGGGCAACTTCTTGGAATCAATGAGGCATTTTCGAGAACCAGTCAACCACCATAAGGATAACAAAAACAGAAACTTCAACCTGGGACTTTAAATGAGGTGAGCACAGTATTGCCAAAAAGAGTAACAACATTAAGTACATTAAATACAGTGAGTATTTATTCCAATGAAGGTAGTACATTCATTAATATAATCAATAAAAGGCAATTCATAGAGGATACATAGCATAAATATATAAAATAATGGTACATATATGTGCGATCAGTCGTATAACACATAGGCATCAAGTGTACCCGACGCATTTCGCAAGACCTAGCTCACTCTGCAGGGATAGATGCCTGTAGAGTGTACCTAAGTGGAGAAAAGACAAATTGGGTATATAGCGTAATATTAGTGCTACAGGCACAAGGTGGAGGGGGTCCTTGTTAAAGGGAACCCCATACTCACCACAGAACATAGCTGAGCCAGCAGATGTATAGTTCCCAGATGGCGGCAGCAGGCGTCCTGCCGGGGAGCTGAGGAGGCGTGGCCAAACAAGACCCCACTCAGGGTAACACTGAGGAAAGGCATAGCATGGATGGAAGATGTGTATCCCTAATGGTCTCACTGGGTCCATAAAGAGTATTACCGGTAAACATAAATGTGTATGTTCAGGCAATCTGAAGTAACAGACAGGTGGGTCCAGGGCCTCTCTCTTTTTGGTATGGATTGTAGGATACCCACTGGAAGGTGTTGTGGAGTCTTACTCTGAGCACACATGGAACAGGCAACTACGAAGGCGGTTACATCAGCACATAGACTAGAGTTGAGTTGATTCCTCCCAGGGTGGCCAGCAGCTTTGGCAGAATGGTAAGTCTGGAGCATGGCAATATGGAGACTCTGTGGGACAAAGCAGTGGTCACAAGGTTTCTCAGGAGGAGCATGGACCTGAGCAGCAAGAATTTTGTCACCCAAAGGAGAAGGGAGACTGGTGCGAACTGTAGCCAGAATATGATCAGGAGGAATCACAGCAACCGGAACCGACTCCATCTTGGAAGTGGAGGAAAATTGTTGTGACAAATCATCAGCCCTTACATTCTTAGTACCGGGTAAGAATGAGACAATGTAATTAAAACTTGACAAGAAAAGAGCCCATTGCTCCCTTCTGCAGTATCACTGCAATTTTTGACAGCAAGGCCAATTATTGTTTTCATCAAGAGTATCTCTATAGGGTTACGGTGTGATGGTGCCACCGACACTCAAAGAACAATCTTTCCACACCCATTACGGAAGTAGAAATCCAGAGCCTGTAATACAGACACCAGAATTTTTCCAAAAAATCTCGAATCTTGTTCCCAGTGCGCTACATTGTGGCCTCATTATACAGACTGGCTCCCCAAGCCGTTGCTTACAAAATAAAGAATGCTTGCAGGGAAAATTTCATTTTTTGGGCCTTATAAATGCACTTATTGCTGCAGCAGCTTCTATACACAGTACAGATGTGCCACTTTACAGGTGGACTAAGGGGACCACCCAGGCAATATATTAAAAGGAATTTTTCATTTTTATACTTTCAACTTAAACATCAATAAATCACTGCTCATTTAAAAATGAAGTTTTTTACAAACTTTTTTTTCATTGATACATGTCCCCCCAGTGCAATACCCAGACCCTCATAACCATTGTATGTCCAATTACTTGTATATAAGCCTTCAAAATGGGCACTTTTGATTTTGCACGTTCAGGTCCCATAGACTTCAATGAGGTTCGTTATTTGGTTCCGAACTTTCCCAATGTTCGAAATTTCTGGTGTGAACTGAACAGGAGGTCGCTCGGCCCATCCATATGGAATTGTAAGTCTGTTAACTTGCTGCAAATTTTCATTGGCAAGTTGTACATTTGCAGAGCATTTGAAGCACAAGTTCTAGTTGACACGTTTCCAATTTGTAGCAGATTTGCATGGCAAGTATTTAGCAAGAGCAAAGTTGCAGTGGTAAATCTACATCAAGAGCTCTGCAAGTCTACAGCATGAAAATTCTGCCACGGTGAAGAGATGACTATTGCACAATATAACTGAACCATAATTTGCAGGAGACTTGCAGAATGTTTTCTTTTCAAATATTTTATTGAATTTTATACTTATCAACAAAATTCCATTAACATAGCATGTACAATAATATAATAGAAATAGAGATATTCCATTAACAGAGCATCTACAAAATTATAGTAGAAATAAAAAAAAACTACTCATTTAGGAAAGTAACTCTAATGCCCCATACACACGAGCGGAATTTCCGACAGAAAAAGTCAGACGGGAACTTTTCATCATATATTCCGACCGTGTGTATGCTTCATTGGACTTTTTACGTCTACAATTCTTTTTTTTTGAGTTTCAAAAAAGAATTTATTGAAATATGAATGAAAGAGTAACAACAAATCTCCCATGCAGGGGGAGTAACAGACATAAAGAAACAAAACACCAAAGTAGAATGTCTGTCATAAGAGATTTCCGTATTCAATCTGGGCTTGAGGGATGGTTCTGAATGTGTTGCAGACCCCTAACCTTCACCGTTAACCTTTAATAGCGGGAGATCCGTACCTATGGTCGCCCGAGACCCCCACACCCCAATTGGGTTCAGACTGTGTTGGGGAGACGGGGCTGACCCGTGTTAGAGGGCAGGGAACTTCTAGGTGCACTCACCGAGTGTAAAACGACATCCATTTGTCTTCTAACTGGAGAATAGACCTCCGTGGGTCTCTAAGCCCATGTGCCCACTAACCCCTTCGGGGACTGTCATAGTATTCCAGCCTCAAGCTGGCAGAAGAGAGAGCGATATGTGTAATGTTATCACTTTTAGGTCTGAGACAGGGTCGGAAGAGAAGAGTAGGGAGCAGACAGGGATACAGGTAGCAGAACAGGGGGGACAAGTGGGGTAAAGGAGGAAGAGTTTAAGAGGGGAGAGAAGAGAAGGGGGGGCGGCCTCAAGGAGAGCTTGGACAGAACATAGGGGGTTCCCCACCGAGAGAGAATAGCTGAGAGGGAGGTGACCTGGGATTACAGATAGACTCCAATATGTCTGGCCCAAGGTTCCCATATTCGTTTGAATCTCTCTAGTTTATCTATGGTATTTGGTATTTGTGTTTTTTTCCTGAAACATGATCCAGGAAATCTTTTGTTTGGTAGTTTGGATGGATACCTTTGGGGACTTCCAGGCCCGGGCTATTGAAATTTTAGCTCCTAACGGAATATAATGGATCAGAACCTGAGTATATTTCTGTAATTTGGGTATTTTAAGGTTTAGAAGGGCTATCTTTGGATCCTGGGGGATCGCCTCCCTGGTAACTTTGTGGATGAGGTTGAAAATGTTGTTCCAATATCCCCTGATTTTGGGGCATTCCCAGAAGGTGTGGTTAAGGGAACCCAGGTGTCCGCACCCCCCGAAACAGAGGGGTGAGGATTGTGGGTAAATTTTGGCACCATGTACAACCTGGAAATAACCTTATGGTTTGCCTCCATTAAAGAGATGTTGAGAATTCCCTTAAACGCCCTTGCGAAGTGACTATGCCAGGTTTCCAGGTCCCATTCAAAATCCAGGTCACGTTCCCATTTCTGCATGTACCCTGTTTTTTCCAGCGGTTCAGCCAGCGCTGCATAGATCAGAGAGATTCCTCCTCTCATGTCCATGGCTGATGTACACCATTATTCATAAGGAGTGACAGTTATGGGGGGTAGATGCTCAAAGGGAGAGTAAATTTAGGAAGTGGGAAATTTGATGGAAGTGAAATTTTTCTGAGGGGGGCATTTCTAATTTAGAAATACATTGACCTAAGGTGAGGGGGCCGTTAGAGTTAAAGAAGTTGCCTATCCTGAAGAGGCCTTTGTTGAGCCACCATTGAAATGCCCTGATATCTAGTCCAGGGGGGAACTGGGGATTGTTGAATAGGTGGGCTAAGGGGAGCCAATTAGATGTTAAGGAGTTCAGTTTGTAGAGGGAATCACATAGAGCTACTGAGTGTGATAGGGTGGGGGACATGATCGGGGTCTAGATTTAGGAGGCCGCCAAATGAGGAAGTCAATAGCGGAATTGGGGATGGCTTGTCTTTCCATTTCTACCCAGTCGGGTTTCCTGCCTTTGGAGTATATATATGAGATTTGGCTCAGTTGGGCAGCTTGATAATACCACCAGAGGTTGGGTAATCCCAGTCCTCCCTTCTTCCTGGGTCTGAAAAAGACTTTTTTGGGAAGTCTATGATTTGATATACCCCACATAAAACGGATAATCGAGTATTGTAAGCTGTCAATATGTGATTTGGGGACTGGAATGGGAAGGGATCGGAAAAGGTATAAAAGTCTCGGCAGCAGGGTAATTTTAATAGCGTTGACTCTTCCCAGCCAGGAGAGCTTATGAAGAGACCATTGGTCTAGGTCCACCTTCAATTTGTTAAACATAGGAGGGAAGTTACGTTTATAAAGTTGGCTTATATTTGAGGTAAGGTGGACTGCTAAGTAAGGGATGGAGGAAGTATTCCACGAGAATGGGAACTGGGTCTGAAGTCTGTCCGCCAGATTTGGTGTCATTGTGACGTTGAGGGCCATCGATTTGGACATATTCACGTGTAGGCCAGAGGCCTTCCCGAATTTGTGGAGAGTCTGCAGGATGTTAGGGGTTGAGATTTGTGGCAAAGTGATGAAAAGAAGGACATCGTCTGCAAATAGCGTGCATTTGTGGATGGAGGGACCACACTTGACACCGTGAATATCTGGGTGGTTTCTAATGGAAACCGCCGGGGATTCTATAGCTATAGCGAAAAAGAGGGGAGATAAAGGGCATCCCTGCCTGGTTCCTTTGGTGATAGGGAAAGGGTTTGAGAGGTGTCCTTGAAGTCTAATCTGGGCTCTGGGCGTGGAGTACAAGGCTGTTAGACTATTGATGAAATTAGGGCCAAAGTCCCACCTCTCCAAAGTGTTCAATAAGTAGGGTCAGGTGATGGTATCAAAGGCCTCTTGGAGGGCAATGGATAGAAGAAAACCTTCCTGGGGAGGGTTGCCATCCCATCCTTATCTCGTCCAGTCCCTGTCACCCCAGAATGAAGCCTGCCTGGTCTTTATGGACGTAGGATCCTATAAAGGAACCCAGTCTGTTTGATAAAATTTTTGTCATTATTTTTAGGTCATTGTTGATCAGTGAAATTGGTCTGTAGTTGCTCACTTGACTCAGGTCCTTGTCGGTTTGGGAATGACAGAGATAAAGGCTAAGTTAGCTGTTGAGTCCAGGGGTGAGTTTTTGTTAAGGGGGTTGAAAAACCGGGCTAGATAAGGAGCGAGAAGATCAGTGAAGGTCTTGTAGTACTTAGTCGAGAAGCCGTCCGGACCTGGAGCAGAGCCAATCTTTAGCTCTTTAATGACTCCTCTGACTTCTTTCTCCAAAATAGGGGACTCCATGATGGATCTATGGGTGTCCGAGATTCTTGGGAGGGGGGTCTCGTCCAGAAAGGTTTTGATCGTTTGTGCGCTAGTGGGGTCGGGGTCGGAGTAGATTTTCGAGTAGAATGCGTTGAAGGCCTCTAGGATCTGTTTAGGGTTTTGGGTCATGGTACCAGAGAGTGATTTGACCTTGGGGAGAGCGTGCACTCTGTGCCTAGGGGAAAGTTTAGCTGCTAATTGGGGTCCAAATTTTTTTGCGTGGAGATAAAATCTACCACTTACCTATTTTAGGTGACTTTCAGCACTTGATGTTAGGGCTGTGTTCAAGGCAATCCTGGCGGTGTCCAGTTGGGCTAGAGAAGAGGGTGTGGGGTTTTTCTTGTGGGCTGTGCTCAGGGCTTGGAAGTTATGCTCAAGGTTGGTTAAGTCAAGGTGCTTTTCCCGCTTAAGGCGGGAAGCTAGCTGGATAAGCTTGCCCCTCATAACTGCTTTGTGGGCCCCCCACAATGTGCTCAGGGAGATGTCTGGAGTATCATTAGTGTGAAAGTACTCTACTAACTCTTTCTCGAGCATTGTACAGTGTACTTGATTTGCAAGGAGCGTCTCCTTGAGGCACCATTGGGGGGGCCTGGAGGATTCATAAATCCCGTAAGCTTGACATAGATCAAGGAGTGGTTAGACAATGGGACCTTTCTTATGAATGCCTGGGACAAGAAATGTATATCTGACGTATGGACAAAGATGTGATCTAGGCGTGAGAATGTCCTGTGGGGTGATGAGTAGTGGGTAAAGCCTTTGGATGTTGGGTGTAATTCTCTCCAAGAGTCTATCATCCCTAGTGAGTGTAATGCCGCGTACACACGATTAAACAAGCGGGTGGAAAAGTCCGGCAAACTCAAGTCCGCTGGACAATCCCCCCGTGTGTAGCCTCCGGCATACTTTTTTGACCCGAAAGTATGGCGGACTTAGAATGTAGTTTTACACTCCAATCTACTCGCATTTCGGCGGACAATCCGGCCGTGTGTATGCCAGTCCGCCGTACTTTTGAAATGAGCGGACTTTTCCCGCCCTCATTTCGAGCGGCTCTACAGGTAGGCGGGGCCCGTGAAGGAGACGCCGCCGGCCCCGCCACCTGGTATGGACTTAAAGGGGAACCCAACGCCGAAAAAAATCGGCGTGGGGGGTCCCCCCCAAGTCCACAGCAGACCCTTCTCCGAGCACGCTACCCCGCCGGCCAGGAAAGGGGGGGCGAGCGAGCGCCCCCCCCCCCCCTCCTGAGCCGCGCGGCCCCCCCACCCCAAAGCACCTTGTCCCTATGTTGATGAGGACAAGGGCCTCTTCCTGACAACCCTGGCTGTTGGTTGTCGGGGTCTGCGGGCGGGGGGCTTATCGGAATCCGGGAGCCCCCTTTAATAAGGGGGCCCCCGGATACCGGCCCCCCACCCTATGTGAATGAGTATGGGGTACAATGTACCCCTACCCATTCACCTGTAAAATAAAAGTACAAAAAAAACACAACACACGAGATAAAATACTTTATTGCACAGCTCCGGGGGTCTTCCGTCTTCGGGGGTCTTCTCGCCGGACTCCTCCGCTATCTTCTTGCAGCTCTTTTGCTAGCGGGGGAGTCCGGCTTTCTTCCTCGCCGCCGGCCTCTTCTTCCGACTTCGGGGGTCTTGTCCCCCTCTTCGGTTCTTCTGCCGGGCCACCGCGCCTTCTTATAGCTCTTTTACAGGCGGTGGCCCGGTCTTCTGTCGCCGCCTTCCGTTCTTCTGTTCTTCTCTTCTTCTTCTACTTCTTCAGATGTTGCCTCGCTGAGTCCTCCGCTCACAATGACAGGGAACGGGCACGCGGTGGGGCGGGGTCTTCGGTGGATGTCACATGGTTTCATGTCACATGGTGACCCCGCCCCCTTACAATGTCACAGTCCCGGAGGATGCTGGGACTGTCGCCATGTGACATCAACCCATGTGACACCAACCCATGTGACACCGCCCCTTGTCCCTATATAAGTGGCAGCGCAGCGCATCCCTGGCATTGCGGCCGGAGAGAACGTCGAGTGAACATCTCCAGGAGAAGAAGAAGAAGAAGAAGAACGGAAGGCGGCGGCGGCGGCGACAGAAGAACCGAAGAGGGGGACAAGACCCCCGAAGTCGGAAGAAGAGGCCGGCGGCGAGGAAGAAAGCCGGACTCCCCCGCTAGCAAAAGAGCTGCAAGAAGATAGCGGAGGAGTCCGGCGAGAAGACCCCCGACGACGGAAGAACCCTGGAGCTGTGCAATAAAGTATTTTATCTCGTGTGTTGTGTTTTTTTTGTACTTTTATTTTACAGGTGAATGGGTAGGGGTACATTGTAGCCCATACTCATTCACATAGGGTGGGGGGCAGGTATCCGGGGGCCCCTTATTAAAGGGGGCTCCCGGATTCCGATAAGCCCCCCGCCCGCAGACCCCGACATCCAACGGCCAGGGTTGTCGGGAAGAGGCCCTTGTCCTCATCAACATGGGGACAAGGTGCTTTGAGGTGGGGGGGCCGTGCGGCCCCCCCTTCTCCAAGGCACCCCCCATGTTGAGGGCACGCGGTCTGGTACGGCTCAGGAGGGGGGGGCGTTCGCTCGCCCCTCCTTTCCTGGCCGGCTGGGTAGCGTGCTCGGACAAGGGTCTGTTGTGGACTTTGGGGGGACCCCCACGCCAATTTTTTTCGGCGTTGGGGTTCCCCTTTAAGTCCATACCAGGCGGTGGGGCCAGCGGCGTCTCCTTCGCGGGCCCCGCCTACCTGGAGACGCGCTCGAAATGAGCGGACTTTCCTCCGCGTGTGTGGGCAAGTCCGTTCATTTCAAAAGTAGGACGGATAGTACGGCGGACTTAGTACGCCGTATTAGTCCGCTCAAAAAGTGCCGTGTGTGGGCAAGTAGCCGTTCGGAAAGTCCGACGGACAGTCTGGCGGGAAGTCCGCCAGACTAAGTACGTCGGACAAACGGCTACGTGTGTACACGGCTTAAGAGTCTAGCGATGCGGAGGCTCTGTTTGGGGGGACATTTTAAAAGTGTGCTGCCTTGTGACGTCTTGTCAAGAAGGTGGTCGAATGCTATATTAGCCTTACCCTCCAGGTGGGAGAATAGGGCAGTCAACATGGAGGAAAAGACGGGTACCTGACTTTTGTTGGGGGCATAGTAGGATATGAAGGTGAAGAGAGTGCCATTAATGTGCCCTTTCACCAGGATATACCTCCCCTCGTTATCTCTAATGGTTTGAGATGGACGAACGGGGTGTACTTGGAGAAGAGGACGGAAACCCCTCTTTTCTTGTCATCTGCATTGGCTAAGAAGAAGGTAGGGTAATTTTGGTGCAGAAAGGAGGGGTTAAAGCTTTTTGGGAAATGGGTTTCTTGTAGCATGATGATGTTAAGGCCCCTAGAGTGATAATTGTGAAAAGCTTTATGCCTTTTAGTTGGGGATTTTAGTCCTTGTGCGTTGTGGGACGCTATCGTGAGCGTCACCTGGGTGGGGAGTGTATCAGCCATGGTCATGAGAGTGTGGGATCAAGAACAAGTGGATATTTCTTACCCTGATCAGTCGAGACCACCTTCCCGTCTGGAGGTCTAGGTGCAGAGTCCAGTTCAAACCCCAGCTGGTGGAATGAGATCGCCTTGAGGTCGACTGGTGGGGGGGAGAAGAAGGGTAGAGAAAGTGAGAGAGAGCAGAATGGGATGCAGAGAAGGAGGGGGGATGTAAAAAGGAAGGTCCAGAGTGTTTGAAGCCCTGGATCCTTCGTCAACAGGTCTGCTCCGAGTTCCCAATAAACGTAGGACTCTGAAAAAGAGCAGCCCTTTACCGGGCTGCATTCCTGGTGTCTCCAGGGGAGGAACCCTCCTCAAGGATAATGTCTAAAATTCTGACAGACCTAGAAAGAGAACAAGTTCTGAATTTTTTCGACTGAACCAATTCATATTGGGAAAACTACTCGTATGTATGCTGTTCCGATGTACCAAAAATGACACTTGCTCTGAAGCAAGTACGAGACGGAAGCGCTCGGTGTGGTAAAAATAGCGTTCTTAATGGAGATAGCACATTCCGCACTCAGCAAATTCTGTGATCTTTTAATGTAGCACATTCTTTTCTTGTTTATAATGCTAGAATAATGAAGTTGTTTTCACAAACTTATTTCTTGATTATTTCTTGTGATCTCATGAATAATCTTTTATTTATTTTTTTTTATTTTTTTTTTAAAAGCCAGATCTCCATAATAATGTTTAAAATTATTTTTTATAGTCATCTTTTTTCTTTATTTCATCAAGATATCCTTGTTTTGGATTATGGAAAAAAAAAATTCTATTGATCTCCATATATAATTTTTATGGTGTGTGTCATGTTTCCCCAATAACATTAGACTGAAGCCAGGTCATCACTTTCTTCTCTTCACTGCAGCCTTCCCTCCACGCTTCCTTGCAGCCTTCCCTACAGCCTCCCTTGGAGGCTGTGGCTCTGGAGGTGGACTGGTGGCAGGGGCAGGAGGAGGAGGAGGATGGGCGAGCTCACGTACGTGGCTGTTCTCAGTCAACTAGCCCCTCAAGCCCTTCTGAAGGGCCTGAGCAAAAATACCCTCACAGAGGAGGAGTTGGCCCTCTTCCAATTTCAACAACCTAGTAGTTATATAGCAGCCATGGGCCTCTTCAGCATTGGGGGGGCGTCTGAGGACATTGCTTGCTTTCCTAATGAGGCCCAGTGCTCCTCCATCATCATCCCCTTCATGGGCCTTTTGGTTTTAAGGCAGAGGGGAGGTACCAGTGATTGGGTGAGGCCACTAGGCCCACTCACCTCCTGGCTGACACTGGGCCTGTCCACCACCTCGCTGACACTGGGCCTGCCCACCTCCTGGCTGGCACTGGGCATGGCCTCCTCCTGGCTGAGCTCATCCTGTGTATAAAAAAGGGACATAGTTTTAGTTTTAGGTTCATCAATCACACAGAATTTTCAGCTCATGACTTGCAAATTGAATTTTAAGAAATAGAAAGGACTATCATTCTGACCCTAGCATGTTTCATTCTTGCCCCAAACATTTTTGGCCCCTACTGTCTATTGATATGTATACACTTTTTTTTAAAAATCATTAATTTGTTATCAATTATAATATCTAGATAACATTGTTAATATTAGGACAATAAATATGTCTAAAAATAATATACCTGACTCCAGCTGGGCGCATCCACTTCTTCCAGGATGGAAGGCCCAGGTTGTTCCTTGTCAGCCTCTGCTGGGTTTGAGGGGAGGATGGAGGGAAGGGTGGAGGCAAGACTGCAGGGTAGGATAGAAAGTGATTCCCTGGCTTCAGTTTGGTCGTCCAGAGTACCACAGCCTGGGTGCATACACATCCTCTGCTGATGCTCCTGATCTAAGTGATTTCTGGATCTTATTATTCTCCTTCTTATACATGTTCCTCAAGATACCATTTTTTTTCCAAGAGCACGATGGTTGCATCTGGGATCCGAGTCTTCACAAATTCTAGAAGTTTCTCCAGTGTTGACCTCCTGGCTTGTTTATTATAAGCTGTGTTTCACCTTCCACAAATTCCTTATCTCCCTGTACTTGTTGATGAAACAGACCATGAATTCTGGGTCCTTAAAGTGATTCATATTTGCTGTAAGACAATGCACAAGACAAAAACACTAATCTTATCCCAATATAGGCCTCAATATTGAAGCAGTATAGGCCACTGATTTACCAAATTTAAGATGTTACCTTTGTTAGAACGTTCGTCCTCCTTCCTCAGCACACCGAACGTATGTACGACACACGAGTGTTACCTTTATATACACTGCACATGCATGAAACTCTGCCCACGTCGCCCGCTTCTGAAGTTCTTTCTAGTCTATTCCCCGCCCCTTCTCTTCAGCGTGCAGTAGGAGGGACATGGCAGAGACACAGCAGGTGTGTGATTGGAGTATTAATAAGATGGTGGAGGTGGTGGACATCTTGAGTACGACCGACTATGATGGCAAACATGGACCATACACCAAACCGAATGTGAGAAAGGCCAAAATCATGAGAAAAGTTGTGAAGAGTCTGCACAGAAATTTTGGGGTACGACGATCAAAGGAGCAATTAAGGAAACGCTGGTCAGACCTGAAACTGAAGGATCTGAATCAGTATAGAAGAATCAAGAAAGTTATTATTTCTCCTGTGTTCTTCTTCTTATTATTACTTGCATGCTGCTCCATGTGCTATTTTAAAATGGCAAGTTTCAGGTTAGTGGGCACAGTAATCAGTCGTAAGTAAACATCGTTCATTAAATATGATCTTTTGGGCAGATACAGATTAAATACATTTGGTCATGCCTATTTGTATAAACATAAGTTCTGTACATAGCTGTCTAGATGTGTTTGTAACTAGAATGAAATGAAAGTTGATTCAGTGTAAGGAGAGGACACTCAGCAGCTGTTTATACATCTGGACTCAGGAGCACTAGTGTGGGACACCAGAAGAAAAATGTTAGGGTGTCCCACACAGGTACTCCAGTGGATACTTTTGGGGTGTCTCCATGTGTCAAAATTGTCACAAAAAGGTAAGTATTCCAGGTTTGGTTAAGGTAAAAAATCATGTCTTCAGCTTGGAACTCTGCCAAAACAGACAATTGTACCCCACTTTCCAGCAATGTTTCACATTCCTATTTCTGGACTCAAATATCTGTGTGCTAAGTATACCTTTTGTTTCATTCTCATAGGGGACCAAAGACTCAGAAGACACAACTTTGAGGATACCAGGAACCCCACACCTCAAAAAGAAGGGGAACTCAGCACAACACCACACCCCGAGGATGTGGAGGAAGGGGAGGTGGAGGAAGTGGGCAAACTTGTCATCACAACAGGTGAGTGTCTGACACCCCAGCTTCAGGTTATATATACATGCCTGCATATTTATAATACGTGTTTTTACTAAAAATTTTAGGTGATTTACTGGTTGTGGAAGAGCAAGCTCAACATTTCACAATTGCAAGTGCACAACTCCTAAACCAGGACATCATGACGTGGAATCGTGAAATACACATCATAAGAAATAAACTCAATGTTCTTGAACAAAAAAAAGAATTTGATTGATGTGATGGGGAGAATATAAAGATCTTCAAAATGCAACCATTTTAACATTTGTTGCTCGAAAAAACAAAATTTTGTTTCTAATTTTTAAAAGCCAAATTTTGAAGATGCACATAGTGTGTCAACATGTACTATCTCCCATCACGAGCAAACAATGTATGCGTTTGTGGGTGCAACCTCTTCCTCCCAACTGAAGTAGGTGAGAGGAAAGGGTTGCACCCCAAAACAAGTCCATTGATTCCCCATGATGGGAGAGCACATGTTGACATTAGGCATGGGATCAGGAGGGAAATACCCATTTTGACTCCCAAATTGTGTGCATCTTCAAAATTTGGCTTTTACAGGTGTGACATCACCCAATCTGATGAAGGCAATATCAAGACATTTTGGACACTATAAAACGTCTGGTAGTACCATCAGTTTTTCTACGTTGAACTTTGTAAGTTCCAGAGCTTTGTATGTTATGTTTTTAAACATGCCTGTTTTGTAACAAAAAACAATTGTAAAAACATTGAGAAAAAAAAAAAAAGATTTATTTTACACTAAAATTTTACAATGTACATGTGAATGTGCACACAGTAAAAACTTGCTAATCAACAACGTGTGGCTTCTTATTTCAATGCTGAATAAAAAAATTTTAAGTAATTTTGTGTTTACAGTGACAATGGGGCCTATTTACTAAAGGAAAATATAGTTAGCACTACAAGTGCACTATGAGAACCTAGGAGACAGCCAAAAAGAAACAAAAGCATTAAAGAAAATTCTAGATTTTAGCAGATAATTTTTTAGTTTTTAACTAAATTCTCCTGGATCTCATGCAGCAGAGGCATATGAGAGAATTGGTCACGCCAGAATAACTCCATGAACTCCTCCCCACCTTGTTCATGGCCTGGGCTTGGGTCAAAGCTAGAACCACAACACCAAGCCCCCACACAAAACGAACTCTACGATGAGTACATACCGCAACATGGCTTCGAAACGGTCGGCTGGTCAGAACGAACTAACAGAACGCACTGAAGAACAGCAAGGCCTGTGAAGAGTGAGCTGAAAACCAGAAACGAGCGGACAAGAACAAACTGAAAAACAGATACAAATTGACTGCACACACTGAAAACCAGATACAACCCACAAGCACAAACTAAACAGCAGTTAAAACGATCTGAAAAGCACGACTCTAACCAAACTTCTACTAACACGAGATTAGCAGAAGGAGCCCAAAGGGTGGCGCACTGGGTATTGAACTTCCTTTTTCTAGTCCCGTTGTACGTGTTGTACGTCACTGCATTCTTGACGGTTGGAATTTGGTGTAATCATGTGTACGCAAAACAGCTTCAGCGGAATTCCATCGGAAATACCGTCAGAGTTCATTCTGATGAGAAAACTGGTCATGTGTACAGGGCATGATAAATGTAAATGAAAATAGATAACATAGTGGATTATGGGATACGATTATGTAACATGAAGTGTCATAATCATAGCTTAATGGCAGCTATTTGACAACAAATAATTGAGAAATTAGGTTGATTAAAATAATATAATATAATTATGTCATCCATGCAGATAATAGAATTGAATGAACCTATAAAGAAATGTGTTGTTGAATTGCTGGGGGAATAAATTAGGCTAAACCAGGGCCAAGTTCCTTCTCTTGGCTTGGCTTCATCTGGTGCGTAGGTCAAAAATCCCAACTATTCAAAGTATCTTCTAGTACAGTTGGTATATTAGATAATTAACAAGAATAAACCTAGTGGCGGGAATAGAGTACAGAAGGGAGAGAGAAGGAAATGTCCAGGGAGACCAATGATTAGACAGTCTGGTGAAAGTAATCATAGTAGTGGGGTAAATATTATAAACGCTCAGGGATAAATTAGTGAACAGTCCAAACCAGGAGGTAAATAATGTTTAATCCAAGGATTCAAAATGAGCAACTTTATCTAGCAGTATAGCTTCAGTTTTAGCATGTATCATAGATTGTGACTCTTTGTTTGACTGACTCTCTGCAGAGAGAGTTCAATTTCCACGCTTCCACTTCCACTCAATTTCCACGCTTTTGCTACAGTTTGTTTAGCTGCCGTGGTTAAAAAAATAAGTAGTTTGAATTGGTGATGTGTTATGATTTGTGGTTTTCTGTTCAGGAGTGCTACTGAGGGATCAGGTAAAAGGGTTATGTTGAACATAGTAGAAATAATTTTGAAGATTTCTGTCCAAAAAGAGCTTACTATGGGACATTCTCACCAGATATGTGAACCCAGAGTAGTAAAGCCCTGAAAACAGTGAGAGGGATATTGGGGGGGGGGATTTGGATATTCTGGATTGGACCAGATACCATCTAGTTAGCACCTTATAATTTGTTTCAAGAGCCACTTTTTTAGGCATTGTTGATTTAATTGTTTGCCAAATTTGAAACAAGTCTAGTTTGGTTGAAGATGAAAATCAGTTTCCCAACCAATTTGTTTTGCAGGCATGGTATGTCTTACTGTTATACTGTAATGTTACTTTGTTTTATTGTTAACCATCATTTGCTTAGCAGGCATGCCATTCAGTTGCAGCACAGATTTGGTGAGAATTGTGCAGCTCACGTTTGTTTTTGAAAATGAATAAAGAAATGAAAACATTGTTTTTTATTTTTTTCAATTTTCAAAACTTTGTGACAAAAAGTGAGGTCTGCAAAATACTCACCATACCTCTCAGCAAATAGCTTGGGGTGTCTACTTTCCAAAATGTGGTTATTTCGGGGGGTTTGTGCCATGTTAGCATTTTATGGCCTTCAAAACTGTGATAGGTAGGGAGGAGTGAAATCAAAAATTTACGCCCTTAGAAATCCTGAAAGCGGTGCTCGGTTTTCGGGCCCCGTATGCAGCTAGGCTCCCAAAAAGTCCCACATATGTGGTATTCCCGTACTCAGGAGAAGCAGCAGAATGTATTTTGGGGTGTAATTCCCCATATGCCCATGGCATGTTTGAGCAATATATCATTTAGTGACAACTTTGTGCAAAAAAAAAAAGTTTGTAATATTCCCGCAAGTTGTGGCAAAATATAAAATATAAAATATTCCATGGACTTAACAAATAGCTTTGGATGTCTAATTTCCAAAATGGGGTAATTTGGGTGGGTTTTGTGGTCTTCAAAACTGGGATAGGTAGTGAGGAGTGAAATAAAAATGTACGCTCTTAGAAATCCTGAAGGTGGTGCTTGGCTTTGGGGGCCCCATACGTGGATAGGTTCCCAAAATGTCCCACACATGTAGTATCCCCGTACTCAGGAGAAGCAGCAGAATGTATTTTGGGGTGCAATTCCACATGTGCCCATGGCATGTGTGAGCACTATATTATTTAGTGACAATTTTGTGCAAAAAAAGTTTGTAATTTTCCCGCAACTTGTGGCAAAATATAAAATATTCCATGGACACAGCATGCCTCTCAGCAAATAGCTTGGTGTGTCTACTTTCAAAAATGGGGTCATTTGGGGGGGTTTGTGCCATCTTAGCATTTTATGGCCTTCAAAATTGTGATAGGTAGTGAGGAGTGATATCAAAAATTTACGCCCTTAGAAATCCTGAAGGCGGTGCTTGATTTTTGGGGCCCCGTACACGGCTAGGCTCCCAAAAAGTCCCACATATAACCATGGCATGTGTGAGCAATATATAATTTAGTGACAACTTTTTATAAATTTTCTTTTTTTTTTTGTCATTATTCAGTCACTTGGGGAAAAAAAATATTCAATGGGTTCAACATGGCTCTCAGCAATTTTCTTGGGGTGTCTACTTTCCAAAATGGGGTCATTTGGGGGGGGGGGATTGTACTGCCCTGCCATTTTAGCACATCAAGAAATGAGATAAGCAGTCATAAACTAAAAGCTGTGTAAATTCCATAAGATGTACCCTAGTTTGTAGACGCTATAAAGTAATTATAAAACTATAGCCACTGTAATCCAGTCTAAATCGCATATTACTTACTGTTTAAAGAAACTTTAAAAAACTTGTTTCCAGGGGTAAGGCAGTGCCATCTTAAGTATTGTTTTCTGAGTCCACAATAGAGTGTATTTCTGCCCTTACATTGAGCACTTCCTGTACTGTTAACCAAGCCTCCGTCTCAATCCAACGTTTCTACGGCAACCCTGCTTTCCTGTTCATAGCTGACTTGTTTTATTTCATAGTATTTACTTGTGCCAATTACCTACTGTTTGCCTTTGTCAATCTTATCAGCTTCAGCTGATAAGACTAGAGTAATACTGTCCCATGCCCTGCTTTACACTGCATGTGATGTCACATGGTCACATGGGGTGTAGGAGGAAGCCCTCAGTCTCCTGAGATTTCAGTGTTGTGAGCCGTAGGAATTCGTGATAATAGACAAAGTACACAGAGTATGCCGTAAATCAGGGGAGATCTGGGCATGCTCAGTGACGTCATTCTAAAGAACAAAAAGGATTACAACAATACTAAGCAAGTAAGGAGATATCTACAAGCAGTGTTCATTAGGGTTTTTATGCTGATTTACATGGGACAAAGTTGTGGGGGAGAGTTTACAAACACTTTAAGTTACTAGGCTAGGTGTGTATGGGCCCAGGATAGCATGCTGCGGAGGTTAGTGAAGGCAAATATGCAGGAAGGACAAAAAAGGAGCATCAAAAGCTTACAGCATGCATGAGGGCAAAGAGGACATTCACAGCAAATTAGAATAATGGTAAATATGGAATCAAGTAATTAATAAAATACATTATCAAACATTAAATACATAGAATGTGATGTTAAAGGCTAAAACTTACCCTTCCTTCTGCAGAACTTGGATGATGGCAGAAAAGGTCTCTGGAATAATGATTCCTAGAGCCTGAGGGGAGATCCCAGTTGTGAATTTCAGATCCTGGAGACTTCTCCCCATGGCCAAGTATTGCATTGTGGCAACAAGCCTTTGCTCGGGAGTAATGGCTTGCCGCATCTATTTGTCCTGCTTACTAATATAGGAGGTAAGCAAAGACAATAGACAGTGAAAGTGGGGGTTCGTCATACAGAGATAATTCCTGAAATCATCAGGATTATTCTCCTGGAGCTCCCACAACAAAGGCATATGACATAATTGGCCACAATTAAGCAACCAATTCTTGGTCCAAGAACTCCTCCCCCCTGTTCCTGGACTTGGGTCAAAGCCATAACTCCAAGCCCAATAGTAGCACAATCTCTCAGACGAAAACGCCACATGGCTAGTGGACGAATGGCCGTTCAGAAACACACTGACAAGAATGCACTGAAAATCAGAAAGGACCTGAGAAGCACAACCTGAAAATCAGAAACGACCTGACAAGCAAGCACTGAAAAACAGAAACAAACTGAAAAGAACGCACTGAATATCAGAAACTAACCGACAAGCACGACCTGAAAATCAGAAACAAACTGACAAGCACAAGCTTAAAAGCACGAATCGACACTCACCAAACGTCTACTAACATAAGATAAGCAGAAGGAGCCCAAAGGGTGGCACATGACTATTGAACTTCCTTTTTATCAGCTCGTGGTATGTCTAGTATGTCACTACGTTCATAATTGTTGGCCAACAATTATGTGACCGTGTGTATGCAAGATAATTTGGGCCAACGCCTTTGCACAAAATTCCACAGTTTTGTAGACAAAATCCGATCTTGTGTACGAGGCTTTACTCTCTTATCATTCAACCAATTAACCATTCTGTTAAAATTCTCTTCACCAACAACATTGTGCAAAGAATCACATACCTGACAGGCTCAGGAGTGTTCTCCTAGTGAGAGTACATAGACTATCAAGGGAATTTCAAAAATGTATGCTAGTTCTGCCTAAAAATGTAATTAAAGTAAAGATGAAGACAAAATGTCTCTTTTCATTTTGGATAAAGTAGAGGAGGGTTGTTACTAGGGATGGGCCGAACACCCCCAGTTCTGTTCGCAGCAGAACATACCGAATTGGCAAAAAATTCAGCAGAACACACGAACACCGTTAAAGTCTATGGGACACGAACATGAATAATCTAAAGGCAAGTTATGCAAGTTATTGTCATAAAAAGTGTTTGGGGGCCAGGATCCTGCCCCAGGGGACATGTATCAATGCAAAATTATTTTTTTTTTAAACGGCTGTTTTTTCGGAAGCAGTGATTTTTTTTTAATGCTTAACGTGAAAGAATAAAAAATGAAATATTCCTTTAAATATCATGCCTGGGGGATGTCTATAGTATGTCTGTAAAGTGGCGCAGTTTTTCCTTTTTAAGAACAGTACTGCAGCAAAATGACATTTCTAAAGGAAAAATTGTTTAGAACTGCCTGCGGCTGTAACGAATTGTTGGGTCTCGAACTTATAGATAAAATTTATTGAAAAAAAAGAGCATGGGATCCCCCATTCCATTACCAGGCCCTTTGGGTGTGGTATGAGTATTAAGGGGAACCCCGAACCCAAGTTTAAAAAAAAATTGCATCGAGGTCCCCCTAAAATCCATACCAGGCCCTTTGGGTCTGATATGGAAATGAAGGGGGACCCTGCACCAAATAAAAAAAAATGGCATGGGGTGCCCCCAAAATCCATACCAGACCCTTTGGTTATGTAAACGAGTGGCCCCACCCCCTCTAAAGCCAGGGGAAGCCATGGGGAAGTCCCTGTGCGTCAGAGGGGACAGGGTAAGAACTGTCAAAGGCGATGAAGCATCATACAGCGGGAGCCTCCCATGGAGGCAGATTGGTGGCGGGGTTTTTTTTGTCCATCGGTGGAACAAAAGAAGAAGATGAATGGACTTTGTGAGGCATTTTTATTTTTTTATTTTTTAATAAAGGACTTGTCCCAAGTTGTGTCTTGGTTTTTTTTTTGACACTTTTTTTGTGAAATGTTACGGGTACAATGTACCCGTTACCATTTCACACAGGGGGGAGGCCGGGATCATCAACATGGGCACAAGGTGATTTGGGGGGGCTACTCCAAAGCACCTTCCCCATCAGGGCTGGATTAAGAGCATTATGGGCCTGGTGCTGAGGATTTTGGTGGGCCTTAAGGGCTGTGCATCAGCATACGCCCTGAGGTGAATGTGAAAGTGAAAAAGTGCAGCAGAGCAGGTCCAATGCCATGGAAGTCTCAGGCTCTGCATTTTGCATTGGCTTGCGTGGCGTGCCCTGAGGGCACAACTGTGCAGAACACAACACCACAGAAGCCGAATACATGGCTCCCATTAGGACTGTCCACAGTGCCCGTTATTAGTTCCACCCAGCACAGGTGGCTAATGCTGATGCAGGACCAGTCAAGGCCAGGGGGATCTCTCCCTGTCGACCCATTTGTGCAGCCTGTTCTTTTTGGGCAGCTGGGCCCAGAGCTTTTCTTTTCAGAGAATAGGTGCAGGAACCCCCCCTTCCTGCGGGGAGAACACTGCATCATATGGTGGGTGTGGCCAAATTGTACAGAGGGAGGGTCTTAAATGGACATTGTTCAATAAAACCAGGAATGTTTTGGAGAGCGTAATACACAGAGCGCTGGGTTCGGGAGAGCGTGATAGACAGAGTGCTGGGTTCAGGAGAGCATTATACACAGAGTGCTGGGTTCAGGAGAGTCTAATACAACGAGCACTAGGTTCAGGAGAGCGTAATACAACGAGCGCTGATTTCAGGAGAGCCTAATACACAGGGTGCTGGCTTCAGGAGCGCATAAAACACAGAGCGATGGGTTCAGGAACGCGTAATACAACAAGCATTGGGTTCAGGAGAGCATCATACACAAAGTGCTGGGTTCAGGAGTACGTAATACACAGAGCGCTGGTTTCAGGAGAGTGCAAAACACAGAGCGCTGGGTTTAGGAGAGCGTAATACACAGAGCAATGGTTTCAGGAGAGCGTAATACACAGATCATCAGTGCCCAACCATCAGTGCAGCCTTACCTGTGCCCATCAACGCAGCCTGATCAGTTCCCATTAGCTCAGCCTCACCAGTGCCCGTCAATGCAGCCTCAAGCCACCAGTGCCCATCAATGCAGCCTCAAGTCACCAATGGCCATCAATGCAGCCTCACCAGAGCCCATCAATGCAGCCTCATCAGTACCCAGCCATCAGTGCCCATCAGCCTCATAAGTGCCCAGCCACCAGTGCCCATCAATGCAGTCTCATTAATGCCCAGCCATAAGTGCCCATCAGTACAGCTTCATCAGTCCCCAGCCATCAGTGCCCATCAGTACAGCCTCATCAGTGCCCTCAGCCATCAGTGCCCATTAATGCAGTCCTCATAAGTGCCCAACCATCAGTGCCCATCAATGCAGCCTCATAAGTGTCCAGCCATCAGTACCCATCAATACAGCTTCACCAGTGCTCAGCCATCAGTGTCCATCAATGCAGCCTCCTAAGTGCCCAGCCATCAGTACCCATCAATACAGCTTCACCAGTGCTCAGCCATCAGTGTCCATCAATGCAGCCTCATCAGCGCCCAGCCATCAATACAGCCGCATTAGTGCCCATCAGTACAGTACAGCCTCATCAGTGCCCAGCCATCAGTGCCCATTAATACAGCCTCAGTGCCCGGCCATCAGTGCCCATTAATACTGCCTCATCAGTGCCCAGCCATCAGTGCCCATTAATGCAGCCTCATCATTAATGCAGCCTCATCACCAGTGCTTGGCCCCATCCCATCAGCCTTACCTGGCTCAGCTGGTTGTGGCGTGCCCAGACATCTGAAGAAGAGAGCCACCGCATCTGGTTTACACAGAGCAGGCTGCATTAGCTCTGTAAAAGAGGCTGCAGCACAAGAGGTCCCGCTTCCTGGACCAGGTAGGCTCCTATGATGGATGGCTCAGCCGGTCCGGGAGGCAGGACCTCGTGTGTCACTCGGCCAGTGGACACACGCGGGTAAGTGGAAGATGGAAATCCCCTGACACTCTGTAAAACGGCAGTGCTTACCCCCCCCCACCCCTCCTGACGCCTCTGAGCAGCTCACTGTCACGTGTAGCACAGAAGCTAGGCCTCTGTGTTTACAAGTGACTTAAAATAACAGTGACAGTGAGTCTGGCCAGCCAGGGCCTATTTTAAGGAAGGGGCCTGGTGCTGCAGCTCCAATAGCCCCTATGTTAATCAGGCCCTGCTCCCCATGTTGAGGGCATGTGGCCTGTTATGGTTCAGGGGGGGGGGGGGCTCTCTCATCTTCCCCTCTTTTCCTGCAGCCTGCCAGGTTGCGTGCTTGGATAAGGGTCTGGTATGGATGTTGGGGGGACCCCTACACCATTTTCTTTTTAAATTTGGCGCAGGGTTCCCCTTAATTTCCATATCAGACCTGAAGGGCCTGGTATGGATTTTAGGGGGACCCCCACAATTTTTTTTTTTTACATTTTAGTTGGGGGTTCCTCTTAATATCCATACCAGACTCAAGGGGCCTGGTAATGGACTGGGGGGATCCCATGCTATTTTTTCAATGAGTTTTATCTATATTGCCGAGATCTGACAATTCATTACAGCCGTGAGCAGTTTTAAATGACAATTTATCCTTTAGAAATGTCATTTTGCTGTGATACTGTTCTAAACACAGGAAAAATGCACCACCTTACAGGCATACTATAGACACCCCCCGGGCATGATTTTTAAAGGAATATTTCATTTTTATTGTTTCATTTTAAGCATTAAAAAAATAAAAATAAATCACTGCTCCTAAAAAAACGGCCATTTAAAAAAAAAATGTGCATTGATACATGTCCCTTGGGGCAGGACTCAGGTCCCCAAACACTTTTTATGACAATAACGTGCATGTAAGCCTTTAAAATTATCACTTTTGATTTTTCCATAGACTAACAGTGTTCCAAATTTTCCCCAAACAGTGTTCGCAGAACATCCGAATAACCAAAGTTCGGCCCGAACTTATGCTTGGGGCAAACCGTTCACCCATCCCTAGTTGTTACCCCATCAGCTTTTTGCTATCTCTGTCCTATTGGGGAGATATCCCTTCACTTAGTGACCCATAGCTAAAACAGAAAATAAGAGGAAACCCCTCCAAAGTAGGGGAAGATTTCCCCTCTAATACTGTTCTGAGGATGAGTTTGTGCTTAGCTTGGATTACATTTTGATTTGTCTGTATGGTCTGCAATTTTTCTAGTGACATTAAGCTGTCGTTCACACTAAAGGTGGGTTTGAAATCGTATTAGTTCAGCATTTCCGTGTGAGCTCGGGGGCGATTTGAAAGAAATATGTGCACAGATGTCTATTGAAATAGCCCCCAAAGTCACCAAAAGTAGTGCAGGAACTACTTTTGGGAATCAGTGCAGCACCACAAAGTCAGCGTTGCACCAATTTGGACAGTGACAGTTCAACAATAGGCTGCAATTTGATATGTCAAATCACATGTCAGATCGGCCCTATGTGCCTACAACCAAATCACAAATTTTAAGTAGGTGAAAAGGCAGCATTTGTAATTCTGTTCAGCAGCTCTTTTGATACACAGACTTGTGTCACACTATATAGCCAGTGAATGACACCATTATTCACAGTTTGAAACTTAATGACTTCCAGTGTTACCTCCCTGCCTTTGGCCTGCAGATTGGATTGGGCATCAGTATAACAACAATACTGAGGACCTCCCTTGTGTTCTACACCTTCTGAACAACGATCTTAACCACTTAAGGACCGCCGCATGTAAATATTCGTCGGCACAATGGCACCGACAGGCACAAGCACGTACCGGTGGCTGCGGTGGTCCGTTTCGCTTCAGGAGCGATCCGTGATGAGGGGATGGCCGTTGGTTTCTGACCATCCCCTCTCGATCGCTCCTGGCGAATGAGAAGCTTCCCTCGCCTGTGTAGTGTAAACACAGGCAGGGAGGAAGTGATGTCACTCTCCTCGGGGCGGTCTTTTTGACCGAACTGCGAGGAGAGCAGAGATAGCAAGTGCACCAACACTACACTGACACGTGATCATTTATTTACTGATCACTGCATTTAGTGTCAGTTGTGACAGTAAAAAGTGTCAGGACAGTTAGTGTTAGGTCCAGGGTAGCCCCCTACCCCCCCCCATAAAGGTTTAACCCCCTGATTGCCCCTAGAGTTAACCCTTTCACCCCCTTTTGCCAGTGTCACTAAGCGATCGTTTTTTCTGATCGCTGCATTAGTGTCACTGGTGCCGCTAGGTAGCTAGTTATTTTTTTAGGTTCACTGCCAGGTTTTTATAGCATTAGGTACCCCCATATACTACCCAATAAAGGTTTTAACCACCTGATTGCCCCTAGAGTTAATCCTTTCACCAGCGATCACCGTATAAGTGTCACTGGTGATGCTGGATAACCAGTTAGTTATTTTGTTATTTAGGTTCCCCGTCAGGTTTTTATATAGCGTCCGGGACCCCCATATACTACCTAATAAAGGTTTTAACCCCCTGATTGCCCCTAGTTAACCCTTTCACCCCCTTTTGCCAGTGTCACTAAGCAATCGCTTTTCTGATCGCTGAATTAGTGTCAGTGGAGCCGCTAGGTAGCTAGTTATTTTTTATGTTCACCGCCAGGTTTTTATAGCATTAGGTACCCCCATATACTACCTAATAAAGATTTTAACCCCCTGATTGCCCCTAGAGTTAACCCTTTCACCAGCGATCACCGTATAAGTGTCACTGGAGACGCTGGTTAGCCAGTTAGTTATTTAGGTTCCCCGTCAGGTTTTTATATAGCGTCCGGGACCCCCATATACTACCCAATAAAGGTTTTAACCCCCTGATTGCCCCTAGTTAACCCTTACACCCCCTTTTGCCAGTGTCACTAAGCAATCGTTTTTCTGATCGCTGCATTAGTGTCACTGGTGCCGCTAGGTAGCTAGTTATTTTTTATGTTCACCGCCAAGTTTTTATAGCGTTAGGTACCCTCATATACTACCTAATAAAGATTTTAACCCCCTGATTGCCCCTAGAGTTAACTCTTTCACCAGCGCTCACCGTATAAATGTCACTGTGACGCTGGTTAGCCAGTTAGTTATTTAGTTTCCCCGTCAGGTTTTTATATAACATCAGGAACCCCCATATACTACCTAATAAAAATTTTAACCCCCTGATTGCCCCTGGTTAACCCTTTCACCAGTGATCACCGTATAAGTATTACGGGTGACTCTGGTTAGTTAGTTTGCTTTTTATAGCATCAGGGCACCCACCATTTATTACCCAATAAAGGTTTAACCCCCTGATCACCCGGCGGGTGATATCAATTAGGTTTTAGGGTCAGGGTCTGCGTCGCCCCAGGCAGCGCTAGGTAAGTGCCAGCACCGCTAACACCCACGCGCACGGCATACACCTCCCGTAGTGGTATAGTATCTGAACAGATCAATATCTGATCTGATCAGATCTATACTAGCGTCCCCAGCAGTTTAGGGTTCCAAAAAAACGCATTGTTAGCGGGATCAGCCCAGATACCTGCTAGCACCTGCGTTTTGCCCCTCCGCCCAGCCCACCCAAGTGCAGTATCGATCGATCACTGTCACTTACTAAACACATAATTGCAGTGTTCGTGGAGTCAGGCCTGATCCCTGCGATCGCTAACAGTTTTTTTGGTAGCATTTTATATTTAAATCCTGTGCTTATATTTAAATGCGGTGCTCGGTTTTCGGGGTCCCGTACGTGGCTAGGCTCCCAAAAAGTCCCCCACATGTTGTATCCCCATACTCAGGAGAAGCAGCAGAATTTATTTTGTGTTGTAATTTCACTTATGCCCATAGCATGTATGAGCAATATATCATTTAGTGACAACTTTGTGCAAAAAAAAAAAGTTTGTAATATTCCCGCAACTTGTGGCAAAATATAAAATATTTCATGGACTCAACATGCCTCTCAGTAAATAGCTTGGGGTGTCTACTTTCCAAAATGGGGTCATTTGGGGGGTTTTGTGCTATTTTTGGCATTTTATGGCCTTCCAAACTGTGATAGGTAGTGAGGAGTGAAATCAAAAATTTGCGCCCTCAGAAATCCTGAAGGCAGTGATTGGTTTTCGGGGTGCCGTACACGGCTAGACTCCCAAAAAGTCCCACATATGTGGTATCCCCGTACTCAGGAAAAGCAGCAGAATATATTTTGGGGTGCAATTCCACATATAACTATGGCATGTGTGAGAAATATATCATTTAGTGACAACTTTTTTTTTTTGTGTCATTATTCAATCACTTGGAACAAAAAAAAAAAAATTCAATATGCCACTCAGCAATTTTCTTGGGGTGTCTACTTTCCAAAATGGGGTCATTTGGGGGGGTTTGTACTGCCCTGCCATTTTAGCACCTCAAGAAATGAGATAGGCAGTCATAAATTAAAAGATGTGTAAATTCCAGAAAATGTATTCTAGTTTGTAGACGCTATAACTTTTGCGCAAACCAATAAATATACGCTTATTGAATTTTTTTTTACTAAAGACATGCGGCTGAATACATTTTGCCCTAAATGTATGACTAAAATTTAGTTTATTTGATTCTTCTTATAACAAAAAATAGAAATATATTTTTTTTCAAAATTTTCAGTCTTTTTCCTTTTATATCATAAAAAATAAAAATCGCAGAGGCAATCAAATACCATCAAAAGAAAGCTCTATTTGTGGGAAGAAAAGGACGCAAATTTAGTTTGGGTACAACATTGCATGACCGCGCAATTACCAGTTAAAGCAGTGCAGTGCGAAATTGAAAAAAGACCTCTGGTCCTTAGGCTGACAATTGGTCCAGGGCTTAAGTGGTTAATCCATGCAGTTTCCAGTATTACTTTGTAGATTGGCAGCACTGCTAAATAAAAAAAAAAAAAAAAAAGCCTTATTGGTTTACAGCATTGGTAATCCCAGTCTAGTTTTGGTTGCTCAAAGTATTATAGGAAGTTTAGTTTAATGATGAATTTTAGCTAATAATTATGTGGGACTACTGAGACCAACTACAGTGGTGAGAGACCTATATGAAACTGACTTTCCTAATTAATTGTTCAGTGGGATAGTGCTGCTCCTTTTTCTGGGATTATCTTGAAACCCTTTCTTTGGGAGTAAACAATCCATGTTTCCCCAACACAAGCGGGACTGAGTACGATTGACCAGAAGGGTATTCAGGGCCTTTGCCGTTAGGTCATTTGTTTAACTATCAGCCTTATATAGGTTGATACTGTGTGCCATGTTAATACTTTCATCTGTGGTATTGCTTTTATCCCAGGTTCACACTTGTGCGAACACACACATCGCATGTGATTCGCACTGAAGTGCTGATTGCTTGCAATGTCTGTGTAATACGAGTTCAGCGATACAGTTGTATGACTGAACTTGCATTGGATTCACAGGAAAATAGTGCAGGGACTTTTTTTCGCCTGCACTAGAATCGGATCGCATGGGTGTTCTCACCCATGCTATCTGATCCCTGTGTGAGTTCACAGTTCACACTGCGATCCGTGAATCGATCTGGGGGTGTCATTAACATTGTATTGCATATATGTGAACCTAGGCTTAAAGGACAAGTTCACACTGCCCTCTTTTCACCTACTTAAGTTGACACCCATGCAATCCAATTCTAGTTCGGGGAAAAAAAGTCCCTATTCTATTTTCCTGCGAATCCAAAGCAAGTTCAGCCAACAACTGTCTGGCTGAACTCGCATTGCACAGACGTTGCATGCAATCGGCACCACAGCACGGGTGCGAATCACATGTGATGTCTGTGTTTGCAAAAGTGGGAACATGGGCTTAAGAAAAAAATAATAAATGCACATTTTTATTTTTTTTTGCAGGTAAAAAAGTTTGCATTTAATATTTTTTGCTGCAGGAGCCTATAAGCATTGCACCAGCGATCAGTAGATCATTGATGCCATGTAGGTCTCCTGCAGACAAAGGCAAAAGGCTGCCGGACCTTGTAGTTTTTCATTCACAGAGTGCTGCAAATCAGTGATGTGGCCAGGTGGAAGGAGCCCCGCACGGCCATGTTGTTTAAAACATTTTGTCAGCTAGTGGGTGGAGAAGAACCCTCGATAGCTGGCACAGTGGGGATCGGGGAGGTGTGGGGGGCCATTGCACTCATAACATGTTACACCCGGAATATGGTTGTGACAGATGAACTTATCCTTTAATTTATGGAATTATGTGTTGTGCTATTATACTACTGAGTTCCCTAACCAAATGTCCTCCTACGTGGAGTTTATATTTTTTAATGTCCATTGAAACCAACAAGGTGTGTTGGTATGTCTTGGGTCAGTTCTGGTTAGGTCATTGGTGGAGAAATGCAAATTTATCTAATCAACCCAGCAACTGCTTTGGGGGGTGAGCTCTACATATATGTAAAAATGCTGGATGAACCCTCTGCACACTGCTTTACCCTTTCAAGCAAATTTTGCAATAAAAAATAGGGATATTTAGTTCACATATATTGCAATACATGTTTACAACTGCATCAAAAGTAATGCCTCTTTAGCCAGCCCTACTCTGCTTTGCCACTGCAAATGCTACTGTGGACACAATGCCAACCTATGGCAAAAAGATACAAAATGGGGGAGAGCTACACAATTTAAGTCTGGCCACTGACCTGCAATACAATGCAATAGAAACAATATATTCCTGTGCTCAGATCCCAATAGCTTGTACATGCATATTTTCTACCAGGTGCTAAAGGGGTATGTATTGCAATATGTGTGAACTAAATATCCCTATTTTTTTTATTGCAGTTTGCTGTAAAGCAGTGGCAGTCCATCCATTAGGGACGCCTGGGCACCGCCCTCTCTATCCATGTCACCCCCTATATGAATAATGGATAGATACATGCATAGCATGAATCCATCCACACCCACCCCCTATTCACGCCTCTGGCCCCTTTCATCACCTGATTAGAGCCATAGGAACTAATAGTCTTCAAAATTGGGTGGGCTCAGAGAGCAAAGAATCGCGCCATGAGCCCACCCAGGTGTTACAACAGCGAATGAATATACACTGATCCTCAATTTGGCCAGAGACCCGTTTTCCGATTGGCCAAAAAGACTCCTGATTGGCCGCAGAGGAGGAGGGAGGAAACGGAAGCCGCTGATGCCCATAGAGAGCAGAGGAAGGAAAAGCTGTCACTGCCGCCGGTGAAGCGCTGCATAGATGGGGGGTGGTACTGTTTGCAGCCCCCCCCAAAAAAAAATTACCACTGGCCGCCACTGCTTGAAAGAGTATAGCAGTGTTCAGAGGTTTCATTCAGTATTTTAGTGTTAATGTGTTCCCGCCCCTTTAGCACCTGATAGATTATATGCATGTACAAGCTATTGGGATCTGAGCTCAGGTTTATCTTGTTTCTACATATATGTAAAACTCAACTCTTAGCAGAAAAGCCTTACAAGCATACTGTATTTGCCTGAATGGATGTACAGTATATTGTCAACTGGTACAGTCCTTCAAGAAACTGCACTCCATTTTGAATCAGCTGTGACGGTTCCATGGTTACCAACCTCCCAAAGCATTTTTTACTGGCAAAACATGGAAAATGTACTGGCGGAGCACATTTTTTACTGGCAACCTGAGAAATTACAGAACTCCTATTGAGAACTTACACAGTGAATATTTGAACAGTATAAACATGATATGGAAACACGGCCAATACCTATAACAAAGTAATTTGCTTGATTTACACTTAAAACATCAACACAGCATGAGATTATCAGCCTCTGATATTTACTGCCAGTTGTACAAAAATCAATTTTTTTTTTCAAACTGTCAGTAAATTTACTGACGGTTGTCAACCCTGGACAGTTCTATGTACACCACTGAAGAAAATCAGAATGGAATGTGTGTCTTTGGAATATAGCAATTTGTTCAGCATTTTCATCTAATTCTATATCTCCCCCGTTCAAATTACTGCAGAAGAGACATCCAGTCTTTATTCAATTTGAGGTTAATATGTTTAAATCTTCCCATTTCAGGAATTAGGGACCTTCTGTTAGGACACATAATAGGATTCTGAGTGGTATCTAATGAATTCATTAACATGGAAGAGAAGTTGTTTTCTCAACTGATATAAATATTGGTATTTCCCAATCATGGTTAATATGAGCCTTCTGTTGTTCTCAACCTGTAACAGACCCTCTCAGAAAGGATTTATTAATGATATTACGAAATGTGATTTCCAATAATCTGCTTGGTACAACATTATCACTCCACAGAGACAACCGATTAACTGCTCTACAATCAATACACCAGTAAAAACACACAAGTAATCTCCTGCCACTCAATTATTTAGGAGGCATGAGATCCCCTGGAGACCCAAATTAAACTGTGGCTTAACCATTCTGCTGCTGGGACTTACTGCATTGTTAAGTGACATGGGGAAAGTTGCTTAAAATGATTAATAATCTTGTCAATCGCTTTATAATGTTTTTACTTTTGAAAACATAGTAAGGATCATGTGTGTAGCTAATCCTGCAGGTGAAAGCTGAACTATTGGCAAATATTAAATGCACACTCTATTGCAGCTAGATATTCATTAATAAATCATTAAATGTATTTTTAAATGAAGCTAATGTAAGTACTTTTATTTGTGTCAGCCAATACCCTATAGAGCAGCATAGACTAGAAGAGGAAGAATCAGAATCTCTTTTATTCACTTTTAAAGTGTCCAAATGTGTCTGATAATATATATAAAAGAAAAATAAATAAAAAATACACTCCGTGGCTTTTGACATTGAAGTTGCTTTGTGGGATAGGAAACTAACAGACTTGAATTAAAGAGATAAGAGTTAATTAGGCAATTGTGCTTTAATTCTGTTTGCTAGCTCTTCAGACAATTAACCCCTTTGTTGCCTTTTTTTTAACTTGTGGTTGATTTTAGGGCAGGGATCCTCAAACTACGGCCCTCCAGCTGTTGTGAAACTACACATCCCATGAGGCGTTGTAAAACTCTGACATTCACAGACATGACTAGGCATGATGGGAATTGTAGTTCCTGAACAACTGGAGGGCCATAGTTTGAAGACCCATGTTTTAGGGCAACAGACACTATTAGCTTCTGTCTCGTCCATTTTTTTCTGCACAAAATTGCCTGCACAGTGTTTTCCATGTATTCCAATGGCTCTAGTTCACACCAATGCATTCAGTTCCAGTCATTTTCGGGTCAGTCTCTGCATCGGAAACTGACTGCATAGTGTGAACTAGAGCCATTGGAATACATGGGAAAACACTGTGCATGCATTTTTTGTGCAGAAAAAAGTGCACAGAACTGTATCTGGTGTGAACTGGTCCTAAGGGTTTGTTGATTTTTATTTTAGGTTGATATGAACTGTTAAGTTTGGAGTGCTCAAAGCACAGCTTTCACTTGCTATTGGCCACCTGTTCTCAGAGCTACCTTTTTGTTCACAGCGCACTGCTGCATCATTTCAATAAAAAAAAAAAATTCCAAGAATAGTGTGTACCTAAAATGATATCATTTGCTTTTAGTACACCCCCCATTCCCATTACAAAAATTTAAGTTAGGCATATAAAAATTAGGCCTATTGATTTAATATGTCCTGCTTTGTGGTCAGTGTTGAGCGAACGGCATGGCCCGAGCAAGAATTTGTGCTGAACATTCAACAAGCACCTAAATTGTCAGGGCGTTTGACTGTTTGTTTGGCCCACCAAGTGCCCCACAATGCACTGTAAGCCGCACAATGCATTAGAAGCTCTGATTGGCTGAAGCAATGAAGGATTTGCCCAACCAGGGTACAGAACACTGTCAGGACAACCTACCTGGCCACAATAAAGGCACAATCTCTCCCTCCTCCTAAGGGTTCTTTCAACCACAGAGAAACGCTTGAAGCCCAAGTGCATGGGTTCATCTTCACTGACCAACTTGGTACCAGGAGGCATGGGAGGTGAGGGAGGCAAAGGTGGGACTGCAAAGTCGGAGACAAATATACAGGAGGCTTCCGCAAGCGCTCCTTAAAAGAGAGTCTTTCTCTGGGTATGGAGTCAATGAGGGTGGCAAATGTGATCAACTTCTCCAGCTCAGTGGGCATATCTCAATCTTGATGGTATCCGAGAGACCATGAGAAAAAGCAGCCAAGAGGGCCTCATTGTTCCAAGCAACCTCTGCTGCCAGAGTACAGAGTTCAATTGTGTAATCGACAACAGTTCTCGTACTCTGATGGAAATGAGGCACTTGGCAGCAGAAGCGGAGCATGCGGGAATGTCATAGACAACAGGCTTTTGCATCTCCCATAGAGGGTTTGCCCAGGCGAAGGCTCTCTCAGAAACCAAAGATATCATGAAACCTAATTTGCTTCTGTCCGTGGTAAATGCCTGGGGCAGCATCTCAAAGTATATCTGAACCTGGTTGAGAAACCGTCTGCATTGGACTGGATCGATGAAAACAGACATACCTCTTATAGAGATAAAACTCGAGGCAGGTGCCTGCACAGAGACTGGAGCAGCAGCAGAGATGGCCTGAACACTGGCAGCCACAGTGGGAGATTCCAAGTGAGCCGTGTGGCTCAGGAGCATTTATAATGCCATGGCAAACTGATCCATACAGTGATCCTGCTCATCCAATCTGGAAAAATATTACCAACAAGTGGATTGACTGCATATTCTGAATTCATGGTCTTCATCTACTGTCAGAAAGCATGAATCAGACTGAGACAGAAGTAAAAAATCTCACTCATTTAATAATAATAAAAAAAAGGTAAACAGAGTAAACGTAATCAAAAGATAGCCAGAATTCAGGAACAAGTCAAACAAGCCAAAACGTCAGTGAGCCAGAGTTCAGGAACCGGAACGGATAGTCAAACAAGCCAAAACGTCAGTGGGCCAGAGATGAGCATAGTAGAACAGCAAGCAGGATCTGGAGCCAGAAGGAATGTCAGCCAAGCAAGTCTGTAACAGGCACAAAGGAGAGCGTCTCTAGAGATGTGACCATGGCGAAGGCAGAGATCATCATCTGGGCTGGATGGCTTAAATAGGCAGGATTTATGAGCAGAACTATCATCAACAGGTGAGTCATTATGGAGAGATAGAAGCTGGAAATTAGCCAACAGCTGAGGGGCCAGCTCAGAGAAGGAAGGGCTGAGCCCAGCCCTGACAATTCTCGAGGTGCAAAAACAGACATAAAGAGCTTTCCAGTTGATGATCCACTGGGTTACTTGGTCATGAGACTAGACCACTGGCCAGAACTTGCCCAGTATGCAATTGAGCTTCTGGGCTGCCCTGCATCCAGTGTGCTTTCCAAACAGACATTCAGTGCTGCTGGAGGTTTTGTGACATATAAAAGGGCATATCTGCCCACAAACTCTGTTGACCGGCTGAAATGTATCAAAATGAATAATTCCTGGATTAGCAGCAGGCATCAAGCCCCTGATGCCGATGTTGTTGATTAAGTGCTTTTGAGGTTTGGAATCTGTGCAAGACTGTCTAGGCTGCCTAGCTTTGTGGGTGTTGATTTTATTATGAAGAAACTTTTGGTATAGGTTTCATGGGCCCAATTAACACCCAAGGACCAATTTTTCCACACATGTTTGATGGGTGCATATAATTTCTTCTTTTATGACAACAAGGCCAATTCTTGCTTTCATCAAGAGTACCTCTATAGGGTTACAGTGTGAAGGGACCACCAACACCCAAAGCTCAATTTTTCCGGACCTGTTACTTCTTTTCAAAGTCTGCGAAACAGACACCAGAATTTATCCAAAAAATCTCAAATCTTGTTCCGAGTGCACTAAATTGTGGCCTCATCCTACAGACTGTCTCCCCAAACCGTTGTTTACAAAATAAAGGAAGCTTGCAGGGAAAAGGTCATTTTTTACCTTTATAAATGTCATTTTTGCTGCAGCGGGTTCTATACCCAGATAGCAAGCATTTGTGCTGCAAGTTTGAAAATGACTTACTAAGCTATTGTTAGACTTGCCAGGCTTCACAAGTTTGTTGCACAATTGAAGTAAGTCTGCATTGCATCATTCCAGATCAACTTTCTTTGCAAACATTCTGCATATCTGTTGCAAGTTCTGGTTCAATTATGTTGTACAATAATCATCCCACCTCAGGAACTTTGCTCTTGCTAGAGACTTGCCATGGAAAAATGTCAACTAGAACTTGTGCGTCAAGTGCTCTGCAAGTGTACAACTTGCCAATGAAAATGTACAGCAAGTTAACAGACTTACAATTCAACAATGCCACAAAATTGTGGCAAGTTATCCTTGCTATCTGGGTTCATTCTTTCCTCCCCAGGTTTACTGTCCCTGGCCTGCCTCTTCTATTCATTGGATTTCAGTTCTTTCAATCACAGAGGCTCGAAATCACATGTGAATATTACCTAGGGCATTTTTCATGCAAATGCAGCCTGCTTAGGAACACCCACTCCTCATTCACCCATCAAGATATTTTAGTATTTGCATAACACCTCCCAAGGGCTGGAGATTCTTGAGTGGTACAGAGGCAGAGTGCTGTGTTTTGTGTACAGGACCCTGACAGCCCCCCTTCCCCACCAGCCATGATTTGCTTGCATTGCATAGAGAATCAGAGAGACCCAGTGATGTCATCACTGAGTCTAAAATTAGGTATTTAATAAAGCCAACATATACACATTAACCGGTTCCCGACCCACGCACGCCGATGTACGTCAGCAGAATGGCACGGCTGGGCAAATAGGCGTACAGGTACGGCCCTTTAAATTTGGCACCATGCCATTGTGTACGCACTGCTGGCGGCACACGTGTGCGTCCGTGAGTCAGGTTGCGGGTCCTGCGGACTCGATCACCACGGGCATACCCCCAATCGTCTCACGGGGAGGAAGAACGGGGAGATGCTAATGTAAACAAGCATCTCCCCATTCTGCCTAGTGATAGTGTCACTGATCTCTGCTCCCTGAGATTGGGAGCAGAGATCAGTGACGTGTCACACATAGTCATGCCTCCCCACAGTCAGAAACACGCCCCAGGAAACACTTAACCCTTTCCCTGCCCCCTACTGGTTAACCCTTTCACTGCCAGTGTCATTTACACAGGAATCAGTGCATTTGTATAGCACTGATTGCTGTATAAATTACAATGGTCCTAAAAATGTGTCAAAAATGTCTGATGTGTCCGCCATAATGTCGCAGTCACGATAAAAAATGCAGATCGCTGTCATTACTAGTAAAACTAAAAATGGCATAAAACTATTCCCTATTTTGTAAACGCTATAACTTTTTTCCGCAAACCGATCAATAATTGCTTATTGCGATTTTATTTTTACCAAAAATATGTAGAAGAATAGGTATCGGCCTAAATTGAGGAAAATATTTTTTTTATATATATTTTTGGGGGGATATTTATTATAGCAAAATGTAAAAAATAATGTTTTTTTCAAAATTTTCGCTCTTTTTTTGTTTATAGTGCAAAACCGCAGGGGTGATCAAATGCCACCAAAAGAAAGCTCTATTTGTGGGAAAAAAAGGACCTCAATGTTGTTTGGGTGCCACGCCGCACAGCCGCGCAATTGTCATAAACTGTGAAATCATATTGTTATAAAATGGAATGACACAGGGAAAAAGTATTGAACATGCTAACTGAAATGTATTTAATACTTCATACAAAATCCTTTGTTGGTAATGACAGCTTCAAGACTCCTCCTATATGGAGAAATTAGTCAACTGCATTGTTCAGGTGTGATTTTGGCCTATTCTTCCACACAAACCATCTTCAAATCTTGAAGGTTCTTCAAGATTCTCTTCTTCTGTGAACTCTGATCTTTAGTTCTTTCCATAGATTTTCTTTTGGATTCAAGTCAGGTAATTGGCTAGGCCATTCTAGCAGCTTTACTTTCTTTCTTTGAAACCAATTGAGAGTTTCCTTGGCTTTGTGTTTTGGATTATTGGGGGTTATTTACAAAAGGCAAATCCACTTTGCACTACAAGTGCAAAGTGCACTTGAAATTGCACTGAAAGTGCATTTGGAATCGTAGTCGTTGTAGATCTGAGGGGTAGATCTGAAATGAGAAGAAGCTCTCCTGATTTCATTATCCAATCATGTGCAAGCTAAAAATGCGTTTTTTTATTTTTCTTGCATGTCCCCTTCAGATCTACAGCGACTGCACATCCAAGTGCACTTTCAGTGTAACTTCAAGTGCACTTTGCACTTGTAGTGCAAAGTGGATTTGCCTTTCGTAAATAACCCCCATTGTCTTGCTGAAATGTCCACCCTCGTTTCATCTTCATTATCCTGGCAGATGGCAGCAGATTTTTATGATACATTTTTCTATTCATCCTTTCTTCAATGATATGAAGTTTGACAGTACTGTATGCTGAAAAACAGCCTCGCCTATGCCATGATGTGCCCACCTCCACCTTTATGTTGGTATGGGAGAGTTTTTGGGGTGCTGGGCAGTGCCATTTGACCTCCAAATATGGTGTATTACGGCATCCAAAGAGTTACGTTTTGGTCTCATCTGACCGGACTATATTCTTCCAGTATTTCACAGGCTTGCCTAAAATGTGCAGCAAACTTTAACCACTTGCTTACTGGGCACTTAAACCCCCCTCAGTCCCAGACCAATTTTCAGCTTTCAGCGCTGATGCACTTTGAATGACAATTGCGCGGGCATACAACACTGTACCCAAATGAAATTTTTATCATTTTTTTCCCACAAATAGAGCTTTCTTTTGGTGGTATTTAATTACAGCTGGGAGTTTTATTTTTTGCTAAACAAACAAAAAAAGATGCAAAAAAAAAATCATTTTTAATAGTTTGTTATAAAATTTTGCAAACAGGTAATTTTTCTCCTTCATTGAAGTGCGCTGATGAGGCAGCACTGATAGGCTGCATTGGTGGGCACTGATAGGCTGCATTGGTGGGCACTAATAGGCTGCACTGGTGGGCACTGATAGGCATAGTTAAGGCGGCACTAATAGGCACAGATAAGGCGGCACTGATGGGCACAGATAAGACGGCACTGATGGGCAAAGATGGGCACAGATAAGATGGCACGGATGGGTGGCACAGATGGGTGGCACGGATGGGTGGCACTAAGGGGCACTGATAGGTACCACTGATAGATGGGACTGATGGGCACTGATAGGTGGCACTGATAGGTGGCTCTGATAGGTGGCACTGCTGGGCACTGATGGGCGGCACTGCTGGGCACTGATGGGCACTGATGGGCGGCACTGCTGGGCATGGATATGTGGCACTGGGGTGCAGCACCTTTGTTGAGGCAGATTGTGGGCACTGCTGGGTGGCACTGTGGGCACTGCTGGGTGGCACTGTGGGCACTGCTGGGTGGCACTGACAGGGGGGACACATTTTTTATTTATGTGGCAAAGCAGGGGGCAGGTGGGCACTGGCAGGGCTGGCTGTGATCGGGAATCTGATGTCCCGATCACGGCCGCCGGTGATCGGCTCTTTTTTTTTCTCCTCGCGCTGTCAGCGCGAGGAGGAATAATAGCCGATTACCGGCTCCGTTATATCACATGATCAGCTGTCATTGGCTGACAGCTGATCACGTGATAAGGGGTCGGGATCGACCCCTTGCTCGGATCGGTGATCAGGCGAGTCTCATAGACTCGCCGATCACAGAGCGCGCCGCGCGCGCCCCTCAGGGGGCGCGCAGGCCGCTCGTGCACGGGACTACATCAATAGATGTAGTCCCGGAAAAGGAGATCCGCGCTGTAGCCGTCATTCGGCTATAGCGCGGGTCTCAACTGGTTAAACAAGCTTCAACGTGGTTTTTTGTTCAGCAAAGGAGTCTTGTGTGGTGAGCATGAATACAGACCATGGAGTTTGAGTTACTTATTGTTTTCTTTTAACCCTTTTGCACACGTTTAAAAAATCCCTTTAGGCCTGAAGATTACACAAAACCCACAAACATTATATATTTTCTGAAAGCAGAATAAAATAGAGGTAGTTGAAATTTTTTATGCCACAAGATATTATCACAAAGGTCTAAGAAATGCAAAATGTCTGTATAAAACCCACTAACATGAATTTTAGGGCAAACAAACCCAATAAATTACCCAAATTTTTGGTAAAATATAGAAGACAGGGGTGCATCGAGTAAATAGATAACAACATGCCAAACCTTAAGTTTTTGTTGCGCCTGTGAAATGGCGTCAAACCTCAGTACCCTATATATTTTTTATAGGCGACGCTTCAAAAGTCCACTATAGGTATCAGTTTAGTGTGGGCTCGGGTCGCAGAGCATGCATCCTGAGCCATCCCAGATGTGTTGCAACAACAAATGAATATTCGCTTTTGCAGCACTGATCCTCCTACCAGGCCAATCGGGAAACAGTCAGGCGATCCTATTGGACGATTGGTGCCAGGAGGAGCAGAGAGGAGAGGATTCCAGGAGAGGACACTGGAGCCTGCCACAATGGGTGATGGGCACATATGTGGGGGTGGGGGGCCTCAAAAAAATGATTTTTTGTGCTTGGGTGTAACTTTATTTTTTTGCAAAAAAAAATCGAATTTTTTTTTACTTATCTTTTTTTTTCATCACATAGGGGACAAACAGTCCCCTATGTGATGATTTTTAGGAGACAGGTTCTCTTTATTAAAATATGCAGCGCCTAAAAGACACTGTGCTCCACTGAATGTTTTGCAATGCAGATCCCATTGCAAAACATTATTTCCTGGCTGAGCTAGCCGGGGACACCGAGAGCTTGACCCGGAAGTGACGTCACAAGAAGAAGGGAAAGAGAGTGGATGTGTGTCCTCTTTTCTCTTTCCCCTCCACCTGCCAGCACCCACCATGGAGATCCCAGGCCCACCGAATGCTCTCACCTGGCAGACAGGAGTCTGCCTGTCACACACACGCACACGCACACGCACACGCACACGCACACGCACACGCACACGCACACGCACACACACACACACACACACACACACATTGCAATATACCCCCCGCTGTTAGGTCTGTAAGATGTATGGACCTGGTGGTGAAAGGGTTAAACTAATTACATGTCAATAGCACCTTTAGAAATATATTTAGCTACAAAAATGATGACGTGTTCAATACTTATTTTACCCTCTGTATTTACAAGCATTTATTAGTGGGGTTTTATTATTCATTGATCCAGCTTATTGCACTGCTCTTTTCACTGTGTGGTTGAACATGGTCCCCTGTGTACTGTCATCTGATCCTTTGGTAAGCACATATTACCACATTTTCACAAAAAGACAACGTTCTTCTGCATTTTACAAGGTTGGAAACCTATCATTTCTTTCTTTTTCTGAGTTTGTATCATGATGGCATATTATATGTGCTTGTGTTCACAAAGTCACCCTACTGATATCTACAGAAGGATCTAAGAGGTCAGTCTGCATGGCAGGGAATGCCCTCTGTATGCAGGTCATCCTTTGAAGTGGATTTTAGGGTTAAGGAAACCTAAACTTGGAGATGAAACAATATGGATTTTAAGAAAAGAGAAACTAAAGCCCCAAATCCCACCTACGGCACATCAAGCCAGATATAATTAGTGCCTCATGGAGAAGGAATTCCAGATAATGTCACAAGGGGCACAGATCTTGGATTTCATAACATGGCTACTGCTAATGTCAAAAGAAAGGAACACACAGGATGCCAGTGTGCTGTCTGTCAAGTACTACTCAACAAAACAGATTAAACCTTGTAATAATAACAAATAGACATTAGATAATCTGTAGCAATCATCTCTGATGTGGATCCGCTTGAAGTCACCAGCCAATCCTGTTTAAAGACGTGATATACTCATTCCAGCATTTGTTATCATTTTCTAACACGTTTCTCACTTTTTTCCCTGTCTCTCAACTTTATATTCAGAATGCACTCACCCACTAAAAGCAGGCCATTCACATACACGTTGTAAAATCATGTGTCCACTATATGGTAGCCCAACCTTTAATCTTTTTTCAAAATGTCCATGTGAAAAATATCAAGGGCACTTTTTTCCAAGATGTGGGATCCTTCGCCTAGATACTAGTGATGTTGCGTGACATCACTGGTGCCTAGGCAAGCTAGCTGCAAGCTGGGGTGCTTTTTTTCTATTGAAGTATGTTTTGTTTATTTGATTTAATTTAGCTATTTTAGAAGGAAAGCAGGGTACCATCATACAGTGGTTACTTTTTTTTGTTAAACTGTCTTTTTATTGAGTAAAAGAGTATACAAAACAAAGCAGGTGGAAATTCACATTATCACACAAGCTAGACCAGTATGTTTTTACAAAGCTTGCCTAACAAGGGTAAACGGAACAGGTTCCCATGTGTTTTTTCCAGCTTAGCTCTCAAATAAAAAAAAGCCAAAAACAGCCAAAAACAGCCAAAAACATAACCATCAAAACAGCACATGGCAATTGCAGTATAGCACAATATAAATAAGTGGTGCAGACATAAAGTCAGTTTGCAGCAAAAAAATTTACTTTATCAGGTAAGCCTTTAAAGGGGACAAAGGTGGATGCCAGAGAGAGAAAGAAAAAGAGGGAAGAACATACAATGTACTCCATGACCGTATGAGACCCGCAGGCCTATTCCCACCCTCTGAGGCAGAGAGGGGCAAGGTACATAATGTATTTGCGGGGGGTAGTCAAGGTGGTTATTCAAAGGTGTGCCGCAATTCCCAAACCCTATAATGCCTGTCCAAAGAGTCATTCAGGTTGGCCATTACGTATTCCATCCTTTGGATATCCCCAAACCTAGCATGAGGTTCTGTCAGAGACAGAGGCTCACGTTGTTTCCATTTAAGCGCTACCAAACGCTGTGCTGCCGTAAGGAGGTGTGATAGCAGTTTTTTAGAAGTTTCAGAGAACTTAGAAGGAGGAAACCCCAAGATAAATGTTTTAGGAGCAAAGATCAAAGACTCGATGGATAAGGACATGTACTCCTCGCCAATAAGGTTTGATGAGTAGGCATGACCATTAAATATGTGAGTGTGCTTCCAAAGTGTTTCCAAAGTTCCTGAAAATATCACAAAACCCTAGTACTGGGATCCCTCAAGTGACCAAAATGAAATAGGCCTCGATTTTTCCAAACTGAAGACATCTGAAAGGACAAGCTATCCGGAACAGCAGGGGTGAATAGAAAGGAGGTGGCCAGAGAAGCTACAGTGGCTAGAGCGTATTGCCTATGGGCCCATCTCCACAGGGTGTCAAGAAGAGTCATAGGCCGGAGCAAGTTAGCTGAGTTTGATAAAGTGGTAGAGCTCCAAAACATGGATTTGGGGTGGACTGGGGCCATCCCCAATTTCTCTAACTCTGTCCATCTATTGAAAGAATGCAAAGTAAGCCAGGAAGCTAATAAGCATAATTGAACAGCTAGATAATATTTAGAAAGGTTCAAGAAGGCCATTTCCCCTTGGTGTCGTGGTGCATACAAGACAGATCTGGCAACTCTATGGAGTTTGTAGTTCCAAACAAAGTTAAAAAATGTAGTTAGGAGTTTTTTTTTAAATGAGAGTGTGGGACAGGGACAGGAAGTGTTTCATATAAATACAATAATTTATAGAATAGACATTTTTGATGGGTTTACTTCCTCTTTCATTCCCTGCAAAGGTAAAGCATAATGGACTACTATGCATCGCATAGTAGTCCATTATGTGTCACTTACCTGACACAGGAGCCAGCGATGTCACCGCTGTCCCCTGTAGTCCGGCGTATCCATCTTCTCGGTGGGTCTCGCTGCTCCACCGATGTCATTTGGCGAAGCCGCGATGACGTCACTCCCACGCATGTGCACGGGAGCCGCCACTCACGGCATATCGTCATTGACCGCGGCGCGCTCAGTGCGCCTGCACGCCGCTGTCTATGGCGCATGCGCCGTGGACAGCGGTGCCTGTCTTTCGGGAAATATCTCCTAAACCGTGTAGGTTCAGGAGATATTTCTTGGACCTACAGGTAAGCCTTAATCTAGGCTTACCTGTAGGTCAGAGTGTGTTGTAAGGGTTTACAACCACTTTAAGGCCTGCGGTCCATCTGTTGCTTTGTTCTTTATCTTTAGCCCGTGGCCTCAATAAACCATATGGCCGAATGACCCAGGGGACACGCCACTGTATAGAGCTTAAATGGTGCCTTTGCCCAGTGGTCTGGACTCATACCCCATATACACAGGTTTATGTTACCGACAATGGTCGGGTGTTTAATAGTTACCAAAAACCAGTTGAAGTCCTTACGGCTGTGTGTGCAACAGTTGGAATCTCCATTCAGGTTTAATTGTTAAGACCTCTTCTATTTGTAGTCAGAGGTAAGTTGCCACCCTGACATTTGTCGCCTCCCTTCTTCCCCTCAGAGTTGCCCAGTACTCTGCTTTACGGATATAGGGCATACTAACCAAAGTCAGTGATCATCTCCTTTTTACTACCCCGAGATAAAGATTACTAATAACCTCTGCTCTCACAACGCTATGCTTTCTTCTCTCCCTCTTCCCTTTTTCTCTTTATCTCAATCTCTATTTTCCCATTTTACAGTGTAAAGTAGAATATACTGGGAGTTTTATTGCTAATATTGGTACAGTTATTGATATACACTTATCGGCTTTGTTTTACAGATTCCTTCACAAACCATTTCCTCCTAGGTCCTTCAGATGGCCTATTCCTCCTTGGGGCGCAGCCCCTCCATGATTTCCCATAATGCCAGAGACCTAAACATATCTGAATGGTGCTCGACCCTTCTGAGGGAGCTTAAAAAAGATAGGCCCCCACTTTGTGTTCCTTCAGGAAACACACTTTAGGATGCACCATATACCGACACTTACAAATTCTTACTTCACTAAGTCCTTCCACACCACTAACAATGACTCCAAGTCCAAGGGGGTTTCAATCCTGGTGAGTAGAGAGGCACCATTTGAACTTGGAGAGCAACTAAGTGACCGGGGGAGGGGGAGATTTCTGTTCCTAAAGGTGACACTCGGGGATATGCCAGTGACTCTAGCAAATGTCTACTTTCCCAACAGGGCTTACATAACATTTTGTCAGCAAGTCGTTATGGAACTACAGGGGTTCACTTCAGGTTGCCTGATAATGGGAGGGGATTTCAATGTACTGCTTAACCCATTGACTGACACCTCCAACAGAAGGTCCTGTATAACATATAGAATTAAAAAAAAAAAATCAAATCTTTTATAAAGAGAACTTCAGGAACACATACCTTCCCTGAGGGTCTGAGAGCTGGTCTATCAGCTCAATCAGAAGCATTTTGTGGAAGGCAACAGAAATGCCTCTAGTTTTCTGAGAAGAGTTTGTACTGTGTAAGTACCTGTTGAAGCAGGAAGGAGTGGAATTTGTTTGGAAATGGGTTTCCTGTAACAGTAACACATTGACCTGTTCTTTGTGCATGTGGTAGAGGATCTGCACTCTCTTGGATGCAACGTTGAGGCCCTTTACATTATAAGAACAACATTTCAGGTGAGGACGAGATATCACTGTGTGGGCCATAGTGGAATGGAAAAGAGGAAATCAGATGCACAGCAGAGAGAGAAAGAGGGAGGGGGAAGGGAAGGGGAAACTAATAAGCTGGCAGAGATATATCAGGATAAACTTTGGGTAGGGGGACACCTAATTAAGAAGCCTAGCAAACTAAGGGGTCCACGAGGGCAGGGCACCACATAAAAAATCACATAATTAGACACAATTCATGCCAAGCCTATTGAGGGTGGGAGGTCAAGACAGAGAATCTGAGCCGTGATTCCATTAGCATATCAGGCACAGGTAGCTTAGTTGAAGCACATCAATATAATAAGGCATTTAAACTTTAGAGCACACAGCGGATCATTTGGGAAGGAGGGTAGCGGTCTGTGTGGGCAAATATTCTTGATCAAGATCACCCTCATCTCTTCTCAGAGGAATCATCTATCCATGAGGTAACACCACGGGGGGAGGTATTCATTTGCTACTTATGGTATCCATAAACTTCAACAGGGACCCTGGAAACATAAACCTGAGTAACAATACTAAAATCAGTAAAATAATAGATTAACATCTTAGCCCTTGTACACACAGTCATACATTCCGACAACCAAATTCGTCGGATAAATTCTGATGGATTTAGTCTGGAAGTGGTCCGGAAGTGGTGTCGCATACACACTGTTGGACTAAATTGTCAGAATTTCCGGTTGCCAAGAACGCAGTGACGTAAGCCGCGTACAATGGGACTAGAAAAGGGAAGTTCAGTACCACATCCAGCACCATTTGGGCTCCTCCTTTGCGCTTTTCAGATGTGTGCTTCAGATCGTTACTGCTCTTCCATTTGTGCTTGTCGGTGCGTATCTGCTTATATCAGTGCGTGTAGTCAGCATTTGTTGGTCATTGTGGACTATATCTTGGTATATAGCACGCTTTGATTTTCATTGCTTATTGTCTGCTCGTTTCTGGTTTTCAGTTTGTTCTTTCAGGCCTTGCTGTTTATCGGTGGCTTCTGTTGTCCGTTCTGACCAGCCGACTGTTTTCAAGCCATGTTTTGTGTACGTACTCGTCGTAGGGTTCGTGCAGTGCAGGGGCTTGGTGTTGGGCTTTTAGCTTTGACACAAGCCCGTTCCATGAACAGGGCAAGGAGGAGTTTGTGGACCAAGAATTGGTTGCTCCAGCGTGACCAGTTCTCGCACATGCCTTTGCTTGGTGAGATCGGGTAGAATAATCCTGATGATTTCAGGAATTATCTCTGGATAACGTACCCCGTTTTTCACCGTTTGCTGGCTTTGCTGTCCCCTTATATCAGCAGGCAGGATACCTGCATGCGGCAAGCCATCACTCCAGAACAGAGGCTCATTGCCACGTTGCACTACTTTGCGATAGGTCTTCAGGACCTCAAGTTCTCGACAGGCATCTCCCCCCAGGCTCTGGGAATCATTATTCCAGAGACTTGTTCTGCCATAATTCAGGTCCTGCAGAAGGACTATATGAAGGTAAGTTTTCTCCTTTAACATCACATTCTATGTATTTAATGTTTGCTAATGTGTTGTATTTCTTTCCTCATTCCATAATTACCATGATTGCAATATGCTGTAATTGACATGCTGTGCCCCTTTGTCCTCATGCATGCTGGAAGCTTTTCAAGTTCCTTTTTTTTCCTTCATGCATATTTGCCTTCACTTACTTCCCTAGCATGCTCTTCTGGGGCCATAAACCTATAGCCTAGCCACTTAGCAATGTATTTTGCCCGCTCCATAGTATTGCTTTCCCTAAACACCCCCTAAAATGTGAAAAAATGTTATATGTGTGCTTAAATTCATGCAGAATACCAGATATTTTTTTTTTGTTGGGCCAAACTCATTTGGAACCCCCAACTGCTAGGTCAGCTAATAGCAATTCTCTATCTGCTGACTTTGCCAAACCCAATACACCCCCACTGCGCCGAAAGAGAAAGGGCGGGGAATAGTCTAGAAAGAACGTCGGGGGAGGAGTTTCACGCATGCGCACTGTATATAAAATGCAACGCGTGTGTGTCGTACGTACGATCTGTGAGCAGAGGAAGAAGCTGACCCGCCGATCGTGCAAACGAAGGTACAATTTTGGTACATCACTAGCCTATACTGCTTCTAGATTGAGGCCTGTATTGGGACAAGATTTAGTCGAGTTTAGCCTGACATTAGGGTTTGTTGTGTATGTTGTGTCTTGCAGAGAATATGGATGGGTTTAATGATGATAGTTTCCTCCCTCTCTTCATCGATAAGTACCGGGAGCTGCCCTGTCTGTGGCAAGCTACACATCCACACTACAGTAACAAACTCCAGCAAATGGAGGAGGGGCAACACCTCTTGGGTGAGCAGCTCATCATCCACACTCTCAACAAGGGGTTGTTGGGCCAAATCACACAAGCAACACACTTGTGTGATTTGGACCATGCTCCTCCTCCTCCTTTTGCCACACCTCCAGCACCACAGCAACAGCCTGGAAGGAAGCGTGGAAGGAAGACCAAAGAGTGATAACCTGGGTTCAGTCTGGTCTGACAGAAGATGCAGGCTCTTGTAGGACCACAGCCTGGGGACATAGATGTCATCTGCTGCTGTTCCGGGTTTCTTGGACTTCAGGACCAGACTGTTCTCCCTCAGATATGTACTCCTCTGCCCACCAATTTTTGCTTTTAATTAGTTGATCTGTGCCCTGGGGGCCGAAGGCTTCGCTAATCTCCACAGTTTCTCCAGCGCTGCCTCCCTCTTTATTTGTTACTGACACCTAAATAAAGTTTTTTTTTGATTCAAGAAATACTTGCCTATGTGTTTTACTTAAAAAAATACAGTTTACCGGTATTTGTGAGTAGGCAGGTACATTTTAAAAATGCAAAGTCAAATTAATAACAAGGGGCTCCAACACCAAACAACCTCCTCTAGATGAAAAAAGAAAACAATAAAATAAAAAGATAATAATGGTGTTGTGGTAAGTTGACACACAAAAAAAAAATGCGCTGAGAAAGATGAGCAAACTGTCAAAAAAGGAGATCTTGATTAAAAAAAACAACCACCAAATTTAAAACCAAAAAAAAAATGATTGGGGAGATGTGACGAATGAAAATATTGTATTCATGAAATGAGGAAAAATAATAAATAAATATGTTTTGGAGAAGTATGTGTAAAGATGAGCAGCAAAACAACTTAATTCTTGTAGCATTGTAAAGAAAAAGAGAATGCGCCTCATTAAAGAATTTTTAACATTGCAGCATGACGAATGTGCTATATTGATTACGAGCAGTAGTTTTACCTGACCGAGCGCTTCCGTCTTAGAATTTATTCTGAGCATGCGTGGCACCTTGTACGTCGGACTAGGCTACACACGATCAGAACTGACGCGCATCGGATAATGTTGTCGGAAAATTTTATAGCCAAGCTCCCAAACGTGATCCGTCGGTCCGGTGGTGTAGGAGAAACCGTGCATGGGGATCTATAGAAGCCCACATGGACAATCGCAAGAGACTGTGGACCAGTCCATCTATTGGCCCCTCCGCCTGTATCTAGGTGGGGCATCTCCGCTATACACCTAAAAATTGGGCAAGTACATTAAGGTATATTGGAAACCCAATAACTGCATATGAAAATCAGACAGTAGAAATTTTCAGTCCCATAGTCTCTCCAAAACCCCAGCTAGGTACAACATGCCAGCAAAGGGCAGGGAGGAGACCGGATATTTGTTGCACCATAAGGTCGTGAGGCAGTTGGGTCCGGAGCCCGTAATTTGGTCACCCATGGTGACATATTCAGCTGAAATCAGCAGGAATAATAAAGGAAAAAGTAAAAAGAGAAAAAACATACACAGACCTGTCCAGGAATCAAGAAGTGTGCAGTGAATTAGAATGGTGCTGGGTAGGTGGGGAGTGTGAAGTTGGCTTCATGTAGCAGCCAAGACCTGCCCTAATCTTCTGGTGAGGTAGGCCAACCTACTCTGGGGCCCATAGAATGTGATCTGGGCCTCGGATGTCTACAGCGTTGTGGGAGAGGATCACGTGCTTGCACCCTGGTGCGGTCATCTGGTGGATACATCCAGTTCGGTACATCAATTGGGTCCTGCTCTAGAAAGAGAAAGAAGGCTGGGAGATGTTCCGGCCGCATAAGACAAATTTATGGTCAGCTCTGGTCACCTTAATATGGAAGGGATGACCCAAAGTGTAGGTTGCTCCAGCTTGGCGTATCTAGTCCAGCAGCAGGCGGACCACGCAGGGCATTTACACAGTGTTGCAAGAGAGGTCAGGGTAGAGATGGATTGCAGAACCATCAAAGTCCACTCCCAAATGCCATGCTTTTCGCATAAGTACTTCTTTAAGGGTATAATAGTGTACCCTGCAGAGGACATCGCGTGGGCGGTCACTAAAATCTCTCCTCGGCTCTCCTACTCTGTGTACCCAATACAATTCAATTGGGGACAAAGCCTTCCTCCCAGGACCAGATTGAGGATAACAGTGACAGAAGGTTTTAAGTCTATACCAGCGTGACCTCTGGTATGCCTTGCAGCCTTATATTGTTCCTGCGGCTCCTACTTTCACCATCTTCTATGCGCAAATGGTGCTGCCGTATGCAGTGCAAGTGCTCTCTAGAAGCCTGTTCAAGTAATGTGATATGGGCTGCATGGTTTTTTTGAGTGTCTGTGGACCCAATAGCTGAGACCTGCTGTTGGAGGGCATGGAGGTCCTTATGGACCGAGGTTTCCATTTTGACCACCCAGGACTCAAATTCTGCTCGGAAGGCTGACAGGAGGGCCGAGGCCTCACATCTGGAAGATCCTCCTGAGGTCTGGAGGGGTCATACCAACTGGATCTGTGCCAGGGAGTGGGGCAATAGGGGTTACTGACCTGGACACTGCCCGTGGGTCCGATTACATCCAATTCATCGCTAATGTCTGTCGCCGCCTGAGCAGGGGGAGAAGGCTTGCCAGTGGCATGTTTTAAGGGGAGCAGAGTGAAGTTGGAGCGAAAGTGTTATCAGTGCATGGTAATATTGCATGGTCATAATCGATACGAAAGTGGGATTTATGTGGATGGGAATAAAAAGTAAATTGCCTATAGTTAGTAAGGTTGAATAAAGACACCAGTCCATCCAGTTCAACCTGAGTGAATGTCTACAATTGTCCCTATCCCTATACATCGCACACTCACATCGGTCCCTACCCTCAAGGAGCCCACAATCCATTGTCCCCATTCATATACTAGGGCCAATTTTTTTGGACAGAAGCCAATTATCCTATCTGCATGTCTTTGGAGTGTGGGAGGAAACCCACGCAGGCACATGGGGGAACATACAAACTCCAGACCGCCAGTGTCTTGGTTGGGATTCGAACCAGTTACCCTTTTTACTACCAGGTGAGAGTGCTAACCACTATACCACTGTGCCTATAAGAAGGATGAGCTGCTCCCCAGGCATCAAACAGGGTACGTTTTCTAGTTAATTGGTGAAAGAGGAGTAATTGTTTCTCCAGAGAAGACTGAGAGGATTTTGCGGTAACAATCAGCTTATCCAAACAGTAAGTAAGGTACATTAAAATCCCCACCAATCACAAGAAGGTTATGGGAGAGACTAAAAAGATGGTTATAACTGTTCAACAAAAAAGCAGACTGATTAATGTTGAGGGAATACAAGTTGCACAAAGTGAGGGCTGTGCCATTCCAGTCCCCTGTTAGGATAATGAACTGACCTGACAGTTTGAATTGAGACCTTTAAAGCGCCATACACACTCAGATTTTCTGCTGATTTTTGTCTTCAGATTTACCAAAACCATGTAGTGCAAGGGCCTGCCTGATTGCATACAAATTGAAACTCCTAAGGTTTGGCCTCATATTTTATGGTTTTGGTAAATCTGAAGGAAAAAGTCAGCAGAAAATCTGATAGCGTGTATGGGGCTTTACTCTAAGAAAAATATCAATCATGATGGATAAAGATTAGGGATAATTGTTATACTTAGTTGTCCAGGAAAGTCCCCAAAGTAGATACAGTGTATCTCAGGTGGAAGAAATTGAAGGAGGATTAACCACCAGGAGAAAGGTACACTAGGCCCATGCACAGGAGCCAAAACAGCAAGTGTAAAGATACCCATATGAAAGAGACATCACTGCTAAAAGGCAAGGGTGTAACTTCCCCTGGGCAAGTCCCCCCCCTCTTGTGTCTCAAGGGAGGAATACGGCGTCATCTTGGACATACTCAATGGCGCTGCCCCTCCATGGGTGAAATACTCAGTGATCAATGGTGGAGGAGCCTGAGAGGGAGAGAGATGAGTGTTCAGGGGTCTTGGAGTCTCAGAGGCTTCTGTTTGCCATCATGGTGGCCAATGGAGACTGAAGCAGGCAGATACAGCAAGGCCAGGTAGGGAGCGATTGTGTTAAGAGTCCAATCCTGAGGCCATCCAGACCACGCCCCCAGTGGTTACATAGTTGGTAAGGTTGAATAAAGAGAATAGTTCATTCAGTTCAACATGTGTTGGTGTGTGCGTGTGTGTGTAGAAAATAATTTCCCATATCCCCGTATATTGTTTTTGCTAAGATGCATGTAGAAGAGTCTTTTAAAACTATCCATACATCCACATCCTTACCGCCCTGACAGTGAAAAACCCTCTACGCAGCTTAAGGTTAAACCCCCCTGTCCCGGCAAGTTTGCACAGGTGATCTGACAGAGAGGAACAACATACCATCCCGATACCAGTCCAGTATTTACCATTATTTTACCTGATATAGAGCGGTGCACTGGCACACCTAATGTATGTGAATACCCCAGTTGGGGGCCTTTTTTTCTCTCTGTTTATTAACCGTTAAAACTCTATTACACTATAAGGTCTTTATTTTATACACTCACAAGGTACCATACTGACGAGTCCAGGATTCCTGTGTAACTACAAGAGCCCAGAGGTGGTTCATATGCATGTTTTGACTGCGCCTAGTTGAAAGGTCGCACAATCTGAAGTGAGCATTAAATACCTAAGGGGAGCACCAGAGTGAAGAACACCACAGCATGTTCTGGATTTTATAATCGCATGAACTTTATTGCACATAGCAGTTTTATAATCACATGAACTTTATAATTGCATGAACTTTATTACATCTGGATAGACTTTTTGGATACCATACACTTGTACAGGAACACTTTTTTGAACAACCCAGCAATGCAATACTGATATACTATATAATACTGGATGTTATGTACATGCACAGGAGCACTTTTTTTTATGCATTAGTGGGTCACTGATAATCTATACAGGATCATAAAAGTGGGAATTGCACCTTTTTGCACAGTAGAACTTTATATCTATTATCGTCATTGTTTATGCTTTTATATACACATTTTTTATTTTTAATATATGTGTAATATTTTTATTTATTTTTAATATATGTGTTCATTTATTGCACTATTGTCACTTTCCACTGTTAGGAAATACCTTTTTTTCACTATTGGAGGTTTTTTATATGCTTCTTTTTACACTGGTATAGTGTATGACTTTGGAAAGCGCAGTGTATATATTTATCTGTCTCAAAAAATGTCTGATGGAGCCTACACACTGTCAGAATTTCTGACAATAAGCTCCCATCGAACATTTGTTGTTGGAATGTCTGATTGTGTGTACGCGGCATAAGACCCCACACACCCAATTAGATTTTCTGCAGATTTTGTCTTCAAATTTACCAAAACCATAAAATATGAGGTCAAACCTTAAGAGTTTCAATTTGTATGCAATGAGGCAGGCTCTTGTACTACATGGTTTTGGTAAATCTGAAGACAAAAATCTACAGAAAATCTAATAGTGTGTATGGGGTCTAAGTGTCCAGTGATTATTCTCGGTCACATGCTGTGTGAGTTTTCTCCAGCAGGGTGTGCTAGAGATATTACTGTACATTATAGATATTTAATACCTGGCTAAACCTTGTGAGCCTGCTGTGCATTCTGGGAGAGCTAATAAATATCTGAGTCACGTCCTGCTATTTTTCTTTCCCTCCAGGGACTTTCCTTGACTAGGGTAGCCAGATAACTTACTTCCCCAATAATACATGTAAACCTTAACCGTTACTCTTAAAATAAATACCCGGACACCTGCTTGGATGAAAATGGCCTCAACGGCGTTTATTTAAATAACAATAAAATTTAAACTTTATTTTAAGTATTTTAATAATACAAAAACTTGTAACAACTTCCAGTTACCCAAAAAACCCTAAGTGCTTTTTTGGCTGGTCCCTGACGACCCCTTATTATTTTGAGCCTGTGATCCCCACTTCGTCAGCATCTGTCCCCAGCCGCCAAACTTGCCTCGAGGACTCACTAACTGACCACAGACCCCCAAATATGTTAGCCATTAATCTGGACTGACACCAGCCCAAACACAATGACTCCATCTCTGGCATGGGTCCCAACCTTTTTCAATTGACCCATGCATTTCTACATATATATATTCATATATATATATAGAAGTCGCCAAGGACCCAACGCCACCTTCGGAATGACAACCCCTCAAACCCCACCACTATCCATCATTAGGGAGGGCGGGCGGGAACGTCTCTCCTCGCTTGCTGACCTCCAACTGCTGGCTTGTCCCACCCTGGCACATGGACGAGAGACCCACACTCCTCCCCCCTTGTGACCTTCCACCAATAGGGTAAGTACGCCTGCATCTTAAACCACCCCCACGCTGCTTTTACTTTAGCCCAGTAATTCCCTTACACCCTGTCATGTATGTCCTGCGCTTCCTTTTCTATACAGCTCCGTACATGTCTTGACTAGGGTAGCCAGATAACTTACTTCCCCAATAATACATGTTAACCTTAACCGTTACTCTTAAAATAAATACCCGGACACCTGCTTGGATGAAAATGGCCTCAACGGCCTTTATTTAAATAACAATAAAATTTAAACTTTATTTTAAATATTTTAATAATACAAAAACTTGTAACAACTTCCAGTTACCCAAAAAACCCTAAGTGCTTTTTTGGCTGGTCCCTGACGACCCCTTATTATTTTGAGCCTGTGATCCCCACTTCGTCAGCATCTGTCCCCAGCCGACAAACTTGCCTCGAGGACTCACTAACTGACCACAGACCCCCAAATATGTTAGCCATTAATCTGGACTGACACCAGCCCAAACACAATGACTCCATCTCTGGCATGGGTCCCAACCTTTTTCAATTGACCCATGCATTTCTACATATATATATTCATATATATATATAGAAGTCGCCAAGGACCCAACGCCACCGCGGAACAAGTGTGAAACCTTACACTTGTGACCGCCGCCACGCCAGCAAAGCCCGGTGCACACCATCTTCCAGCCCCAAGGCCCACAGGTCAATGCCCACAGGGTTCAAATGAACCCCGTCGCCCCTCAAGTACCTCCAGGTGTCCACTTCTAGCTCCCAATGACGGATGACCACCCCACCATTCCGGGCCACAAACCTCCCCACCTCCTTGTTGACCTTAATCCTGGTTTTGTTTAATTTTTCCCAGGATCGAGCCCCTCTCCACGACATGCGGGCCACTATATCCGACCACACCACCGTCATGTCCGGGAAAGCGGTACGGAGCCTCAAGAAATCCCACTGTATATCTTTAATCACTTGTCGCATTGGTCGGATCCCCAGATCATTGCCCCCAACATGGAGCACCAAAATATCCGGGGACCGATCCAAGGCAGCAAAACGATGTACCTCGGGGACCACCTTATGCCACATCATACCCGGGATCCCAATCCACCTGACCGTGCCTTCCTCCCTGGCCACCCTGAGTTGTCTACCTTCAGGCCTGACATCCGCCCTCCTGGCCCCCCAAAAAACAAAAGAATGTCCCATTATCCAAACGAGACATCTTGGGGGATCTGAAAAGAAAGGAAAACCATGCAAACCCATCAACAGTAGTAACATACAAAATCAACAAAACAATTCAGCACAACAGTTGTGGCCTAACATATAACCTGTATCTAGCCGATTCCCACCGACCAATCCTCTTAATGACTTCCGCCGGAAGTCCCCATCTAGCTGCCTCAGTAGCCGCCCCTATCCGAAACGAGTGGGAAGCATACTCACCCGAAGGAAGACCGGCCGTCTCCAGACACTTCCGAAAAACTGCCGAAAATTGGAACCTGGACAGGCAGGATCCATCCTGATGTACCAGCAATGCTCCCTCCCCCGGCGGGCGGAGTGCCAAAAACCGCTGCAGAGCCATGACTGGACAAAGCCGTTCCTCCACCCCTGGAAACAACTCCACCCAGGCCCCCCTGCCTTCCTGATCCATCTTCGACTTCCTAATCCAGATCCTCACCTTGTCTCCCGAGCATTGGACATCACTCCACCGCAGTCCACCAGCCATCCTCCTGGACGGCGAGACCAGCTCCCCAATCCGAAAAGCCCCAAAGAACGCGAGCACAAACGCCGCCGTAAACAGTACTACCTCGTAACCCGTGGAACACACCTCCCCCAACACTGACAGAACTGACCCCAGCACCGCAAAAGAAACAGGGCGCCTGGAATCGCGTGTTTGAGAACCCCTTCTGTACCCCCGCAGAGCCCTGCGAACCAAAAATGCCTTTGTGACATCCACCCTACCTTCCATCTGAAACCAGAAGGCCAACGCAGCCATCTTCCGTCCGATGGCTGCCCCGGACACTCCCTTTGTATGATTAGCACATATAAAGATCAACATCAGCATCTCCAGCCTATCCAGGCCCCCCATACCTCCTACCTCATCCACCAAGTCCAACCATTCCTGCCAAACTTTCTGATAAGCCTTCCACGTTCCTGCGCTGAGAGACTGTCTGATCAATCCTGCGGCGACTCCAATGCAACCGTCCACAGCTCCTGCGGGCACAGTTCCCCTTCCTGACGCGCCTCCGGTGCCAAATTGCGAAACGTGTCCCACTGGAAACGAGACAAAGCATCCGCTAAGCCATTGTCGACCCCAGGGATATGCACAGCATATATAAACGCATTTATTCGCAAACAGCAAAGCACCAAGTGGCGCAACAACCTTATCACCGGGGGGGAAGAGGCCGAGATGTTGTTAATGGCCATCACCACCCCCATGTTGTCGCAATTGAATCTCACCTTCCTGTTCTCAAAGACCTCCCCCCACAACTCCACAGCTAAAACAATGGGGAACAACTCCAGCAAGACTAAATTTTTGAGAAAACCCGCTTCCCTCCAACTCTCCGGCCACGGACCCGCGCTCCATCTACCCTGGCAATACGCGCCATAGCCACCCGAACCGGCCGCGTCCGTGAACAGGACCAGATCAGCATTGCCGACCGGTCCAACCTGCCAAATGGCCCGCCCATTGAATTCCGCCAGAAAAGAATCCCAAATCTTCATGTCCTCCTGTAACTCCCTCGTCAACCGCACAAAATGATTCGGCATGCGTACCCCCGCAGTCGCCACCGCCAATCGTCTACAGAAAATACGCCCCATAGGGATAATCCTGCAAGCAAAATTCAATTTGCCAAGCAAGGACTGCACTTCCTTCAAGCGAAGCTTACGCTTGCCGCTGGCCGCACACACCTCCTGCCGCAATGCCACCAATTTGTCCTCCGGCAACCTACACTCCATGGCCATCGAATCAATCGTGATGCCCAGGAAAACCAAGGCCGATGTGGGGCCTTCGGTCTTTTCCTCCGCCAGGGGGATCCCAAATCTGTGCGCTAAATGTTGAACCGTCCCGAGCAAAATGCCGCAACAACGAGAATCCGGGGGGCCTATGCATAAAAAATCATCCAAATAGTGGATAACAGAACTCACCCCCGCAACCTCCCTAACTGCCCATTCAAAAAATGAGCTGAACTGTTCAAAATACGCACAAGAAATGGAACACCCCATCGGGAGACACCTATCCACGAAGTACTCCCCCAGCCAGCAACAACCCAACAAACACATGCTCTCGGGGTGTACAGGCAACAAACGAAAGGCCGATTCCACATCGGTTTTCGCCATCAGAGATCCCTTACCATATCTGCGAACCCACGCTACCGCCGCATCAAATGATGTATAGGTAACCGCACAAGCCTGCGGGTCAATACCATCATTAACCGAGCCGCCCTTAGGGTAGGACAGATGATGAATCATCCTGTACTGACCCGGTTCCTTTTTTGGAACAACTCCCAACGGGGAAACAACTAAACCTGGCATCGGAGGATCCACGAACGGGCCCGCCATCCACCCCAACGCCACCTCCTTGGCCAATTTAGCCGACACCACCTCCTGATGGAGACGGGCCGACCTCAAGTTCTCCGAGAGCGGTGGCACTTCCCGCACCATGCTCGGAATCCTAAACCCCTCCCTAAAACCAACCTCCAAAAACAGCGCCGCCGCCCTGTCCGGATACCTACTTAGAAAAGGAAGCATCCTTACCAGACTCACCGGCGTCATCCCTTTTTCCAGCGTTGTCCCCTGGCCGACCCTTGCCCTGCTTAAAGCAACGCAGGAAGGGGTGGCTCCCGCTGCAGCCCGCGCACTCGTGCTTGTATCTGCACGCCGAGCCGAAACGGCAAGTTCCTTCATTGAACTGCCAGCAGACCCCTTTCTTTTTAGGGGCCGGCGATCCTGCAGAGGAAGCGCCGCCGGCCCCCCCTGGAAAAAACTGCCCCGACCCCCTCGACGATGTCATCAACTTCATCCAAAGACTAATGTCTTTGTGATCCCATCTGATGGAGGGGCGAACAGCCTTCCGCTGACGAAACTGCTCGTCATACCGAAGCCATGCCAAACCCCCATAAACCCTATGCGCCTCACTGATCGCCTCCAAGTAGCAGAACAGTGCGGAGCAATTTTCCGGGGCCTTCTCCCCGATCACACTTGCAAAAATCGCAAATGCCTGCAGCCAGTTTGCAAATGTGCGCGGGATTAACCTATACCTCCTCTTCTCCTCCTCATCCTTTTTGCTCTCATCCGGCTTCACCCGATCTAAATTAAATTTCTCCAAGGGGAGCAGGGAAAAAATTTCCACAAACTCATCCTTCCAAATCTTTTCCCGCACCTCCTTCTTCAAGTGGGCCCCCAATGGACCCTCAAAACAGACATATACCTCACAGCGCGCTGCATCCGCCAAACGCACCCTGTCCAAATCCTTGTCCCCCGTCTCCGATCCAGGCTTAGTACCCCCGGCGTCCTTGTCCGTCTGCGTCTCCGTCGTCACCGATGTCTTCTGAGCCGCCCCCCCCCCACCCGACTGCCCCCCCAACACCGCCGGCGGACAAACCCACGGCGTCACCGGAGTCGGGGGTCTCACCTCCCCCCCGTCCAATCGCCGTAGCAGCTCCCTGAGGGACTCCAATAACCCCTGCGACCCCTCCCCCACCCCCTGCCCGGACAGAGCACTACTCTCCCCCACCCCCTCCCCCCTGTCACTGCCACGCTCCCCCCCACAGAGGCCCCCCCGCCCCCACTCCCCCCCCCGACAACCCCCCCCCACCCCGCCAGACAAAGCAAAATGTGAACACTCACCAGGCTGTCCCAGGCGATGAGAACCTCCAGCCGCCCCACCGGATACTCCTGCAGCCTCCTGGGGATCTTCATGCAACTCTCCCTCCTCACCGCTGCTGCCAGCCCGGTCCACCGACATCGGATATCGCTGATGTCCGTCAGGTCCTCCTCCATCCCTGGGCACTGCAGCGCTGGGCAAAGGAGAAAAGCTGGGATTCCTCACAGTGTGCCTTTCAGGATTCAAATTCGGCGCCGAGCCGGTGACGTCATCAAGCCGCGCCGGAAGCACGTCCAGCGCGCAGGCAGTCCCCTGGCCATCCCTCCCAGGACCCACACTGAGCCTGGAGGCGGGGCCTCCCGACCGACGAGCGGCAATGGCGCGATCCTGCTCACTGCCCGCATCCAAGATGGCGACTCCACGAGGTAAGCCCCCAGCTGCCTCAACTCCCGCACTGGTGCCCGCTCTGCTGTGTCTCCCACGGCGGACCGCCCCCCCGACCGGAACCTCGCCGGAGGCAGCAGCCGAACGGATCCGAGCCACTGAGGTGGAAGGAGGGGGTGGGGGCCCGCCGGCCCCCCGAACTTCCCCCCCCTGGGACTTTGCCGTGGACGGGGATTCCTTCCAGGCCCCCCGCTGGCTGGCCGGAGTGTCCGCTCGGCGGGGGTGGCTGAAGGGTCCCGGCTGGGGCTCCCATAACGGCGTCGAGTCCGGGGGGTATTATCTGGGCTCAGGCGCTCCGGGGGTCTAGACCTCCGAGCACGCAGCTGGACAGGCCCGGCCGTGGAAGGACCCTGTCCTACCCCCTGCAGCGTGGCAGCAATCTGGCCCTGAAGCCACTCCGTGCCATGCGCCTCTGCTGCTTCCCTAAGCTGCGCCCAAAGATCCTGCAACCCGCTCATCCTAACTGACCTCTCTCTATCTGATTGCAGGACAACGTCTCTCCTCGCTTGCTGACCTCCAACTGCTGGCTTGTCCCACCCTAGCACATGGACGAGAGACCCACACTCCTCCCCCCTTGTGACCTTCCACCAATAGGGTAAGTACGCCTGCATCTTAAACCACCCCCACGCTGCTTTTACTTTAGCCCAGTAATTCCCTTGCACCCTGTCATGTATGTCCTGTGCTTCCTTTTCTATACAGCTCCGTACATGTCTTGAGAGGATGTCTGTGTGATCTCCTGTCATGGATGTGTCTCTAAGCTGTTGGCTGAGATGAAGTGCTACTGGCCATTGGGGAAGCAATGCTGTGGTTGTACTACCACAGGGATGGTAATTGACCGATTGAGCTGGGAACCACCACATGAACCTTCCTACTGCTGTCTTGCCTTGTACCCTAAGCCCTTGTACACACGGTCGGATATTCAGAGTATCCGACGGACCAAGTTTTCCAGCTGGGCTATAAAATTTTCCAACAACATGATCCGATCGGACTTTGTCCGCTCATGTGTAGAGAATTATTAATGCGTATTGTTAATGGAACCCTTAGGTTTCCTGTGTTACCTCCACCTTCCTTCCCACTTTTCATGCATGTGCATTATTAAAACATTTAAAATGTATTCAAAGTGACTGGTGCCCTTAATTAATCCACCACCACACAGGAAAAAATACTTTCATCCTGAAAAGGAATGTGCCTGGGACAATAATAGCCAAGTAAGTGGGTATGGGATATTCACATGTGCCTATTGGGCATCAGTAGAGCCAAATGTGGCAGGACTAGTTACCGATAGTGTTACATTTGGTAAACACATTGGAAGTATTTCACTGTCTTGCAAAGCCTTATGCCTGGAATTCTGATATGTACATAGCTGTACCTTTGGGGAGAGGGGGGCTAATGTGGATGGGGAAATCATTCTTGCTGAACTGTTGTGCCTTCCCCATCGCCAGAACACAATCATCAGTTTTTCTGGCTATAGCCAGCGGCTAGGGATGAGCTTCGTGTTCGAGTCGAACACATGTTCGACTCGAACATCGGTCGTTCGTGCGTTCGCCGAATTCCGAACATTTGGGCCGTTCGCGGCAAAATTCGTGTGGCCCACAATGCACTGCGATGGCGCAATGCATTGCTGTCTCACGATTGGCCAAGCATGCACTGTGACCCCGCATGCTTGGCCAATCGCAGCGCCAGTAGCGGGAAGAGCAATGGTTGGTCACAGGCATCCTGCCTGTGGCCAATCATAGCTCAGACAGTGTAGTGCACGCCCCACACTATATAAAGCTGCCTTTCAGGCGGCCTCGTGTAGTGTTTGTTAGCATCTGAAGCAGTGGGTGTTCTGTGTACCTTCAACACAGTTACACACCAATCGTTTTTGGCTGATTTACTATTTTGCTCTTGTGTAGTGGTTACTGTCTGTGCCCTGACCGCAGTATACACCACTATATTCACCTCACCTATATAGCTAGTGATCTAGCTTTAATAATAGAGCTTGCAGTCAGTAGTGTTAGTGTGTGCTGTCTGCGTGCTCTGTACCCAGTACATACCACTATATACACCTACATAGCTGTTCTCTATTTGAGCCCGATTGTCATTTGCTGGAGTTATTGGAAGTTGTGTGTGCCTCCAGCACAGCACAGTATACAGCTGTATATGCCCCTTTAACTCTGCTGTTTTCTTGTTATTGTCTGCGTGCCCTGACCGCAGTATACACCGTGATATTCACCTCACCTATATAGCTAGTGGTCCATCTTTAACAATAGAGCTTGCAGTCAGCAGTGTCACTCAGGAGATAGTGCGTGCTGTGTGCCTGCTCTGTACCCAGTACATACCGCTATTATCCACCTTCATAGCTGTTCTCTATTTGGGCCCGATTGACATCTGCTGGAGTTATTGGAAGTTGTGTGTGCCTCCAGCACAGCACAGTATACAGCTGTATATACCCCTTTAACTCTGCTGTTTTCTTGTTATTGTCTGCGTGCCCTGACAGCAGTATACACCGTGATATTCACCTCACCTATATAGCTAGTGGTCCATCTTTAACAATAGAGCTTGCAGTCAGCAGTGTCACTCAGGAGATAGTGTGTGCTGTGTGCCTGCTCTGTACCCAGTACATACCGCTATTATCCCCCTACATAGCTGTTCTGTATTTGGGCCCGATTGGCATCTGCTGGAGTTATTGGAAGTTGTGTGTGCTTCCAGCACAGCACAGTATACATCTGTATATACCCCTTTAACTCTGCTGTTCTATAAAAAAGGCATCTGCAGGAGTTAGTGGGTGTTGTGTGCCTCCAGCACAATATAAACTACCCAACTACTGTTTTACCCAACTCCCTTCAGGCCATTACCATGTCTGGAAGGCCAGCAAGGAGAGGCAGACAGGCGCGAGCCGATAAAAGAGGGCAAGCAGGCTCTGTGTCTAGAGACAACAGTGCTGGTCGGGGACGCGGTGCATTGTCATCAGCACGTGGCCATGGGACATGCTTGTCCTTCTTTTCTGCAGATGGACATGTTGAACCGCAACATGCCAACGACTTGGTAGAGTGGATGACCAAGCCCTCTTCATCCTCCTCATCCTCTCTCACCCAGTCTCAGGGTAGTAGAAAAGCAGCTGCCAACACATCGTCGTCCCTCCTCTCAATGTCATCATCAGTGACTCCTTCCCTAGACCCACCACGTCCTCCTGAGGAGTCTCTTGAACTCTTTGAGCACAGTGTTGGGTACATGCTCCAGGAGGATGCCCAGTGTTTGGTGGGCTCTGATGATGACACTCAGCTAGAGGAAGGCAGTAGCGTGAGCACAGAGAGAGGGGATGCTCAAGAAGGACAGCAATCTGGCAGTAATGTTCCACAAGCTGCAGCATACTGCCAGGTTTGCTACAGCGATGAAGAGGGAGGGGATGATGAGGGCACTGACTCCACGTGGGTGCCTGGAAGGAGGGAGGAGGAGGAGGAGGAGGAGGAGGAGGAGGAGGCACATGTCCAACGAGGCAGGATGCCCTCCGGGGGCCAGCTTAGGGGCAGCACACCGACTGAATCACACCGCAGAGCTCCGCCTGCGCAGAGCGCTTCCTCTGCGCAGAGCGCTTCCTCTGCGCGTTATTCTAAAAGTTCTTTGGTGTGGGCCTTTTTTGAGACGAGTGCATCAGACCGCACCGCTGCTATTTGCAACATATGTCTCAAGCGTATCTCACGTGGCCAAAACATCAGCCGCTTGGGCACCACATGCTTGACCAGACATATGTTGACCTGCCATGCAGCTCGTTGGCAAGCATACCTCAAAGACCCACACCAAAGAACAAAGCGGACCTCTCCTTGCTCCTCATCAGCTGGCATCTCCAACCCCACTAGACCTTCAGTCCTCTCTGAAACCTGCTCTGAGAGGAATGAAGGTGTAGAATTAGGTGTGTCACAGCCAAGTGCTTCCGGGAACTCTGCTAGTGGTACATCCACGTCCGATTATAGCAGACAAATGTCCCTGCCCCAGCTGCTGGACCGGCGGAAGAAATTTACTCCCAGCCATCCACATGCCCAGCGGTTGAATGCTAGCTTGGCTAAATTGCTAGCACTTCAACTGCTGCCTTTTCAGTTGGTAGATTCGGCCCCCTTCCGTGAGTTTGTACAATGTGCGGTTCCTCAGTGGCAGGTCCCCAAACGCCACTTTTTCTCACGGAAGGCAATTCCGGCTCTCTACCGGCATGTGGAAGGCAATGTCCTTGCCTCGCTGGACAGGGCGGTCAGCGGTAAGGTGCATATTACCGCTGACTCATGGTCCAGCAGGCATGGACAGGGACGTTACCTGTCTTTCACGGCCCATTGGGTCACTCTTCTGGCTGCTGGGAAGGATGCAGGACAAGGTGCAGTAGTATTGGAGGTTGTTCCGCCACCACGCCTCCAAAATGCTACTATTGGTTGTGACACACCTCTCTCCTCCACCCCCTCCTCTTCTTCTTCCTCCACGGCCTCTTCCAGTGCTCTGTCCTCAGAACCAGCGGTGCTCCGTAGGCGTTGCAGGGGCTACGCAAGTACGCAGGCAAAACGATGCCATGCCGTGCTTGCGCTGGTTTGTTTGGGGGACAGGAGCCACACTGGGGCGGATGTTTTGTCAGCTCTGCAGGGGCAGGCCGAGAGGTGGTTGACGCCACGCCAGCTTAAGCCAGGAATGGTGGTTTGCGACAATGGCACCAACCTCCTCTCCGCCCTCCGACAGGGACAACTGACCCATGTGCCCTGTGTAGCTCACGTCCTTAACCTGGTGGTGCAGCGGTTCTTGGGCAGGTACCCCGGCTTACAGGATGTCCTGAAACAGGCCAGGAGAGTCTGTGTGCATTTCCGCCGATCATTTAATGCCTGTGCTCGGCTGGCTGAGCTCCAAAAGGAGTTGAACCTGCCCAAGAACCGCCTTATATGTGACATGCCCACCAGATGGAACTCAACATTGGCCATGCTGCAGCGGCTGCACACGCAGCAGAGGGCCATCAATGAGTACCTGTGCGACTACGGCACCAGGACAGGGTCAGGAGAGCTTGGTTTTTTCTCACCACGCCAGTGGGGCATGATCAGGGATGCATGCACTGTCCTGTCACCGTTTGAGGAGGCCACAAGGATGGTGAGCAGTGACAGTGCATGCATCAGTGACACTATACCTCTTGTCCACCTCTTGGAGCATACGCTGCGTGGAATAATGGACAGGGCACTTGAGGCAGAACAGAGGCAGGAAGAGGAGGACTTCCTTGCCTCTCAAGGCCCCCTTTATCCAGACAGTGTTCCTGCTGTGCCACCCATCACACAGGAAGAGGGTGAGGAGGAGGAAGAGGAGGAGGAGGATGATTGTGTCAGCATGGAGGTGGAGGCTGGCACTCAGCATCAGCAGCAGCAGTCTTATAGGGATGATTTACAGTCCCAAGAAACATGTGGACTTGTACGTGGCTGGGAGGAGGTAGCTGCGGATCATGTTGTCCTTAGTGACCCAGAGGACTCCGGACCGAATGCCTCAGCTAACCTACGCTGCATGGCCTCCCTGATCCTGCAAAGCCTGCGGAAGGATCCTCGTATTCTTCGGATCAAGGAGAGGGACCATTACTGGCTGGCCACTCTCCTTGATCCACGGTACAAGGGTAAGGTTGCCGACCTTATCTTGCCATCGCAGAGGGAGCAGAGGATGAGACATCTCCGGGAGGCCTTGCAGAAAGCTCTGTGCAACGCGTTCCCAGAGACTGGGAGGTCACAAACTCCTGGTCCTGGACAACGTGTTGCTGAGGCATCAGTCAGAAGGAGCGGTGGAGAAGGTGGCCGTCTGACTGATGCGTTCAGACAATTTTTTAGTCCGCAGCCCCAAGGTATGATTGGTTCCAGCACCCATCGCCAGCGTCTAATTTACATGGTGCAGGAATACCTAGGGGCAAGGTCAGACTTGGACACCTTTCCCACTGAAAATCCTCTGGCTTACTGGGTCTTGAGGATGGATCACTGGCCAGAGCTTGCACAGTATGCAATTGAGCTCCTGGCCTGTCCTGCATCCAGCGTTCTTTCGGAACGCACCTTCAGTGCTGCTGGTGGCTTCGTTACCGATCACAGGGTGCGCCTGTCCACCGAATCAGTTGATCGACTGACCTTCATCAAGATGAATCAGTCTTGGATCACCCACAGCTACCAAGCACCTGAAGCTGATGTAACCGAATAATTTTTTTTGAAATACCACATCCCTTCAAGACTGCCTATGCTGATGCTGAGTGACTGTCCTGTTATGTTGATTGTCTATCCTCTTCCTCCTCCGCTGATATGTTGGAAGAACATTTTTGGTTCTGGGTGATGCCAGCAGCCCAATTTTTCTGCCCCTGTTTAACAGGGGTGTTTAAGTACAATTTTTGATGCAATGCTTTGCAGCAGGGCTAATTCCTGCAAAAAAACTAGAGTGTATGGCAGAGGTTGCAGTGTGATGGCACCAGTGCCTAAGGCCCAATTTTTCTGCCCCTGTTTAACAGGGGCGTTTAAGTACAATTTTTGATGCAATGCTTTGCAGCAGGGCTAATTCCTGCAATAAAACTAGAGTGTATGGCAGAGGTTGCAGTGTGATGGCACCAGTGCCTAAGGCCCAATTTTTCTGCCCCTGTTTAACAGGGGCGTTTAAGTACAATTTTTGATGCAATGCTTTGCAGCAGGGCTAATTCCTGCAAAAAAACTAGAGTGTATGGCAGAGGTTGCAGTGTGATGGCACCAGTGCCTAAGGCCCAATTTTTCTGCCCCTGTTTAACAGGGGCGTTTAAGTACAATTTTTGATGCAATGCTTTGCAGCAGGGCTAATTCCTGCAATAAAACTAGAGTGTATGGCAGAGGTTGCAGTGTGATGGCACCAGTGCCTAAGGCCCAATTTTTCTGCCCCTGTTTAACAGGGGCGTTTAAGTACAATTTTTGATGCAATGCTTTGCAGCAGGGCTAATTCCTGCAATAAAACTAGAGTGTATAGCAGAGGTTGCAGTGTGATGGCACCAGTGCCTAAGGCCCAATTTTTCTGCCCCTGTTTAACAGGGGCGTTTAAGTACAATTTTTGATGCAATGCTTTGCAGCAGGGCTAATTCCTGCAATAAAACTAGAGTGTATGGCAGAGGTTGCAGTGTGATGGCACCAGTGCCTAAGGCCCAATTTTTCTGCCCCTGTTTAACAGGGACATGTAATTACAATTCTTGATATAATATTTCACAGGAGGGCCCCTTCCTGTGCCCACCCAGAGTAACTGTGAGGACTTATAGTGTTGTGGCACCAGCACCACAACCACCAAAGGTCAATTTTTCTACCACTGTTCAACAATGGCATGTAATTACAATTCTTGATATAATCGTTCACAGCAAGGAGCTCCAGCGGCCACCAAGAGTCACTTTGAGGGCTTACAATGTTGTTGCAAAACCAACACCTTGTTCCGCCATTTCTGCAGAGCATATAGGGCAGGCCCCTACTTTCAAACATCCAATTTACAAACATCTCCTACTTGCAAACGGAAGGAGACAACAGCAAGTGAGATGAAAAAAGATGGACGACAAAACAAATTATACAGGGGTGATAACCCTTCCCTATGTTTTCCAAAAAGCTTAAAGATATTTTTTTTGACTGGAGCTACACTTTAAAAATGTACCGCTTGAAAATGACAAACAGATTCAACTTAACACAACAAACCTACACAGTCCCTGTCTTGTTTGCACCGCCTGTATACTGCTGTTCTGAGTATATAGGGCCTGGGGGCCACACGCATTTCCTTTTTTTAATATGGGTACGGGGTTCCCCTTAATATGCGTACAAGACCCAAATAGGCTGGTAATGGGCAGGGAGGGCTACCCATGCCATTTTTCTGAATGATTTTCAACCATATTACAGGAACCAGATATAACATTAAAACCGCAAGCAGTTTTAAATGGTGTTATTTCCGTTTAATGTCATTTTGTGCAGGGACTGTTCTAAACACGGGAAACACGTGGCACTTCACAGGCATACTATAGACACCCCCCAGGCACCATATTTAAAGGAATATTTCACTTTTTTTTTTTCACTTTAATCGTCATTAAAATCAGTGCTCCCGCCAAAACGGTAGTTTTTAAAACTTTTTTTTGCAGTGACCCATGTCCCCTGAGGCAGGAGGCAGATCGCCAAACCCTTTTTAGCACACTATCTTGCATATTAGCCGTTAAAATTAGCACTTTCCAATTCGAACGTTCGAGTCCCATAGACTTCAATGGGGTTCTAACGTTCGTGCCGAACGCGGGGGTCGTTCGCAAGTTCTGGTGCGAACCGAACCGGGGGGTGTTCGGCTCATCCCTACCAGCGGCACTAATCATTTAATCAATCGATAGATCAACTTGTGCACAACAAGTTAGCCTGTACACGGATCTAAATTTGGCCGGTCATTGTTGAACTGGACAAATTTCAGTCCATGTATGACCGGTTTGTAGGCAGGTTGAGGTGGGACCCCTTAGGTGGCCTACTTAAGAGTGTTATATGTTTAAATCATTCCAGTAAGGAGAGTGAGTTCACTTTCTGCCTGGCAGGGTCTCATAAATAGCGTGGGAGGCCAATAGCTAGAGGGAGTAGGTTGTTGGCCATGGTACGGAGAACCATTAAAGGGAGAAACATCTAGGACCAGACATTTTATCTTTTCCTTCCCCCTGAAGGGGCCTCTGTGTAAGTTCTTCAGATAATGCAGCAGATGAAGTGAGTAAGTACAGGTACAGTGATGCCACCTGAGTATCGAGCCCAGGGGAGGAGTGGGTTAGCATCCTGATACCACTGGGAGGGAAGGGGTAGAGCTGCGTAACCAGGAGAGTAGGCAGAGAATCCAGTCACTGGCCTCCACCTGCGCAACGGGGGAGGGAGAGAGAAAGTGGGAGTTACTGAGCAAGGGTTAGTATGCCGGAGATGGTTAGCCTTTTATATTAGGGGGCTTTAGCTGCTGCTGTGGCCACGAATAGGCCATTACCTTCTAACAGGCTTTAGGGAATGTATCCATGGCATGCATTTTCATGGCAAGCGTCATCAACCCAAAGCGGAATAAAATCCACAAAAGGGAGGTAGTTTCATTTCATAACCCCCTCCCTTCCCAAGTATAATTACTGAAAACTTTTACAAATATTTTGCTAACTTTTTATTTTTTTTGAGCCCCCCCTGCAATTTCATTATAGGTCAGAATTATGTGTACCTGGTCCTGCAGCCTCCTGGGATAATTATATCACACCTGCCAGGAGGCTGCAGGATCAGCACGCAGAGCTGGTGGCGACCTGGTCAGGGGTGGAGGGCAGATTTAAAATGGGTGCCTAAACCTGGAAGAAGGCAGCCAGCTAAAAAGGACCAAGCAGGTGATGTGAAACATGTTATACGGCAGAGGAACAGAGGGCAACCTTGGATTCGCTGTGTGGGTGAGTATGTGTATTGAAGAGAATGCAACACTATAGGTAGGAGAAAAAAAACATAGGGGGAGGCTGAGTACTGTTTCAAACAGTGCTCAAGAGTAGGGATGAGCTCAGGCGTGTTCACATGGTCCACGTGCAGAGCCCGCAAGGAAGTTGGTGCAGCGCTGAGCTAATCACGGGCAGTGAGAAATTGCCCCGATTTCTGCAGCCACACATTGGGGCAATGTCTCACTGCCTGTGATTAGCGCAACCCTGCACCGACTTTCTGGCGGGCTCTGCACGTGGACCATGCAAACACGCCTGAGCTCGTCCCTAATCAAGAGATACAAGAAATCAATGGAGAAATTAACTTGCGGACATCATCCTAAGACTGATATCTGATTTAATATAGTATGAAAATTGAGTATTTGTTTTGATATTCATGACATATTTCTGACAACAATTATACCAACATATTAGATATAAAGCAGATACAGTAAATAAATGCAAACGATTTTCTTCCTAAATGTGTTTTTGGCTGTGATTTTCACTTATAAAAGCAAAAAGCTGGTAATATTGTAGCATTTTACAAGACTATGGCTAGCAGCAAAGCATGATAGGACTTGCAATAACACTCACAAAGTCACAGGTTCTATATCCTTGCATTAGAAGGTTCTAGTTATCACTTCATCCCCTATAAAATTCCTCATAAGTGAGGGCTGTTTATGTACAGTAGGAAAAAATGTTAAATTAAAAATAAATATGGGGAAACCAGAAGCCAATAAATGCCTGAAGAGACCTATTCCATATTCTAACAACTGAATCAAGGATACTTTTGGCAGCTTTTAACTTACTTATTATGGCAGCGTTGCAGGCGTGCAGAGTAATTCACCAACTAAATCAACATTTGGTATTTATCTAAGCTCTTCTTAATTGCTGAGGATTTTCTTAAGTAGTTTTATGAGTATGGTTCTTTTAAATACATCAGCAATAATAAAAAAAAAAGATTGGCATTTGATTGAAGCTCTCAATGTATAATGAATCTGATTTATTAAAATAATATGACCAGAAGGGTCAGCAATGTCTCAGGAAGCCTTATCTAAAGATCTTCTTGTGCCCGAGTAAAAGAGGTTGTCATAATATCTTAAAGCCCAATCACACTTTTTTCTTCTTTAAGGTCATGTATTCATGTGTGTTTTGATATTTAGCCTATTGTCACTTGGAAATGCCTTTAAATGCCCTTTTTACTTAGTGAAAGTATGCTTCCTTCACTCCTACTTCAATGTTCTTTGCTGGCATACATCAATACCAACCACACTGTTTGACCTCACACTTGCTAGTAGTGTGGCGAAAGAGAGCGGATGTGCCTGACCAGGTCAGTTAAATTGCAGAATATCCTAGGCAGCATGGTCAAACTGTTGGTGCTTACTGGACTTACTGCATAACTGGTTTTCAAGAAAAGTGGTGGTAAGACTAACATTTTTTTCTTTTTAATTGTCTGACTGAATGTGTATTCCTACTTCAGTCAAAACTCATGGAAAACGTTGGATATAGAAGCAAAAGATTGTATTTGTAAATGCAAAGAGATGCATAGCAGACTGCTAAATTTGTCAGTACGTGGTAAGATTAAAAAACGTAAACTTGTCTAAGGCTGGGTTTACACCGCAGCACGGAGTGGCTCACAGCAGGGGTTTCGGTGCATCCCCATTCACTGTTTCAGGTCCAATTTCGTTGGCTGAATTCAGGCCTGAAAGTAACCAGAAGATGCACAGGACTCCTGTGCAATTCGCATCGGAGCCATTCCGGAGATGTGTGAACCAGCTCCCTAGAGAACTCGCCTCCAATTTGCACTAGTGTGAACCCAGCCTTAAAGCGGAGTTCCACCCTGAAATGAAACTTCCACTGATCCGGTTCCTCCAACCCTCTGGTGTCACAGATGGCACCTTCCAGGGAGGAGGGGGGAGCAGATACCTGTCTAATACAGGCCGCTGGCAGTAATCATATGTAGAAAGATCTGACATGCTGGTTGTACCCAAGTCAATTAGTGGATTGACTTGGGTACAATCAAGGACCGGCCAAATTTCGATCTATGTATGGCAAGCTTTAGTGGCTTTAAATCTGATAATATATTTACACAACACCCCAGACTGACAATGCTGCTATCTGCTATGCCACTTATGCTTATTCCTCCATCACGTCTCACTAATACAAAATGTGTGTTACCGGCCAGATCAACAGGGGGGGGGGAAGCCAAAGAAAGGAAAACTGATGCAGCCATGACAACTAATTATTGGTAAGTTGCAATATAATTTGTTTTTAATACTGCTGTAGCACCCTCTAGTGTGCTAGAAGAGTAGTACATTTTTTTTGAGAAAAGGTAAATTTCCAGGCTTGGCTGGCAGCCAAGCCTGGGTGTGTTTTAGTGATCCTAGTGACCTAGAATATAGCTAGGTGACTCACAGGTGGGGTCACTGGGACCTCCCACTTCTTTCCAGAATCTTCTAGTGCTTTCTGGAAAGAGAGGTGGAGAGGGAAGGTGGAGCCACTTGGGGTATTCTGAGGAGCCCTGACCAATCCCCAATATGGATTGACAGGAGGCAGGCCTCCTTAAATACCCAGGGTCAGCCCAGCTGGGGAGGAGTTGATTGGGTGGAAGATGGAGATGGAGTGTTAGGCTGTCGTACCTTGGAGGGAGCTCCCAAGTCTGTGGGTTGGATGACCCTGGGCCTGGGCTTGGGTGCAGACTAAACCCTCTTACAACCCACAGAGGTGTCCTGACCAAGAGGCACAGGAGGAGCAAGAGAGAAGGAGAACAGTGGGTGAACAATGCCAGGCAAGTTTCCAGGAGTTCCACAGAGGCAGTCAAGAGGGCTGGTGAGTGTTCACACAGTCAGGAGGACTGGGAGGCACGCCTGAGGGACTGAGATGCAGCGGTCTGGGATGGGTGCAGAGCCAGTCTGGAGGATTGTGGTGGCATGGGCAGTGGAACAGGGCAGTTTCAGCCAGGAGGGCTGGCAGTGCCTGAAGAAGTGGTACTGGGAACAGTAGCCACAGGCACAGCTAGCACTGGAACTTTCTATTTTTGCTACACCATAGGAGCTTGCGGTCCCTGTCTGCAAAGGGTATCTGCTTTAGGCCTGGCTGAGCCATTGTCAGACTTACAGTGCTAGCTAGTCAAGGAAATGCAAGCAAGTGATGTGCTGGAGGAGTGATAGTCTCCAAGCAAGGAAGTGCAGGAGGAGAAGAGGAGAATGTATATACAGAGGTGTATATAGTTGGTCCCAATATTGATTGTTGATCACTTGAGCATCTCATAAGTTCCCATCCTTATCCAAGCTACCTCCCCCACAATAAAACACAAAAAACAAGGACTGCTTTTTTGTCTCTGAGCTATTGAAAAGTGTGTGTCTGGCTGGGCAAGGGGACAGACAAACTACTACACACGGCAGCCCCTAAGGGGGTACCATTACACTGCTTTAAAGTGAACCAGAAGTAAATATCAAACTTTTAGATGTTCTGCCTAACAGAAGAACCTGCCAGATATCCCTTATTAACGGTATTAGTCCTGAAAGCCTCTTCTGTGCCCTTTCTTACTTTTCCTGACTTTCTGACTAAGATCTACTCAAGACCACCCTTTTAATGAGGCTAAATAAACCTTTAAAATCAGAGTGCCTTTTTACAGGTCATTGGGTCATTCTGATTGGATCAAAGAATGGCAGCTGGAATAGGTTAGCCATGAAGTTAGGGAAAGTTAGACACCAGGTAGGAAAAAAGAAAAAATATGAGTTGAAAAGTGTGCTAGCCTGTCAACATCCTACATTGAGATGTGTATGGATATACTTCGTAACTCTGAATGGTATCAAACTATTCAGCGGTCCTCACTGGAAAAATTCACTAGGGATTTCTACTTATTGGTGGACACGGCATTCCATCAAAATGTTATAACTAAACATATGTGAGAATTCATTAGAACTAGTCACCCCAGAGAAGCCAGGTTTTACGCGTTGCCCAAACTACATAAACAAAAAAGAAAACCACCTGGCAGACCTATCATTTCCGCCTGTGGCAATCTCACTGAAAATCTCAGTCGAGTAGTAGATAGGCGCCTAAAACCTCTCGTTGTGTGCCTGTTATCATATGTGCGCGACACCATCCATTTTCTTAAAACCATACAGGATTTGCACATCATGGATGGTGTCCAACTAGTTACTATTGATGTTGAATCACTGTATTGCACCATCCCCCACACGAAAGGCTTTGCAGCAATGCTCCGTGTATTGTCGCAATTCAGTGAATGTAAGCTTGAAATGACAAAGTTTATTCTGAATTCTTTAGAATTCATACTGTATCACAATGTTTTCTGCTTTGATGGTTCCCACTACCTCCAGGTACAGGGCGTAGCGATGGGGACAGGTTTTGCCCCATTGCACGTCAAGCTGTACCTGGGAGAGTGGAACATTCACTGCTCACTAATGATTCGTTATCTATCTATATGTGCCACATACTTACATGGCGAAGATACATAGATGATATGTTTCTCATAAAGGATGGCTCAGTTGAGCTCCTATGGGAGTTTCTTGCCTTCATTAACACTAACGAGTTTAATCTCAGTTTTGCAATGTCACATAGTACAACTGAAATTAAATTTCTTAAACACTTGCCTTAAAAAGGCATATAGAAAAACCAAAGCTGTATCGCCAAGATTTACTTTCCCTGATGAAGGAAAAAATATGCTCCAATGTGATTTTCCGAAACATGACGGGATGTACGCTATAAATCTCTCAAATGAACTCAAATAAATTTGAGCAGTATTTTGGATTATTATCCTTAGGTAGTGTATATTTGTATGTCCTACTGAGGTTGATGCATTGGTGTATTGTTTTATACTTGACAAGTGAATTGTGTCTATATTCTATATTTTTCCTATTTTTGTATACCAGTAAAGTTGTCACCTTTGTGCCTTTTTTACTTTCTTCCATTTAAAGTCCAAGGGGGCATCCCCCTAATGCACTTTGTTGCACGCTCTTTCCATTAGACACCAAGTAGTCTCACTGGACAGTGGGATAGCTGTCAGTTTTGCAGGTGCCTGCACAGTTCTGTACATTCCTCCTTCTCCTTATAACTCCTTGTCCCCATTTTTTGCAAGCCCTGATGAAAAGGACATTTTTGGTCTTCTGAAGCACTGGCCATTTATGTGATAAACATTTTATGATAGACTGTTGATATTGGTGTGGCATTCTCATTTCTTTTATATGATGGTGGAATTGCAATTGGCAGGGTTTAGCTATGAATACAGGGAATGTCAAGATCCAGGATGAAAGTTAAACAAAATGTAGCATGGCACAGAAGATGTTTTTTGGGGGTATTAAAAGCAATAGTTAGGTTAAAAAAAGACACAATAAAAATAACTCAAAAGGGAAGTATGACTAGAACCCCATAACACACCTACACACAATGTGCGCAGTCTCTTGTAACCAAAAAGACACAAGTCCATCTAGTTTAACCAACATAAAAAATAAATAGCAGGCACCCAATCGTATAAGCTCTAAAGCAGCCCTTTTATTTAAAAGCTGAAGCACAGGTTCACTTTAAGGATACATTCAACTGCTTAGGGTATTATGAGGAGACACATGAACTCTTTCTTTCTTTATTTGCAAAATGTTGGCTAGAGAGCTCTGATAGTATCATACATAAATCACACAGTATGTTGCTTCCCTTTTCCCAAATCTAACATTGAACAGATGCTTTACTTGTGTAAAGAAATCAAGCAGCATGGCTTGTATTTTCTGACCTGCTAGTGAAAATAATTGTTGGAAAATGTATTCTTCTGTGTACAGGTTTGTTGTACCACACACAGGAAAAACTGAGAACTAGCTGTGAATTTCTGCTAACCCTTAACCTAAAGACTGACCCAGCCTTACACCTGATAGATATGTGACATTGATAATGGCAGTAAACCTGTGACATGGAAAAAGTATGATATAACAATACATTGGGTATTGTGAAACACTGAGGGAAAAAATCTATTCTTTGGGGCTGAAAAAGAGTAAGAAGAATTGCTGAGAGCATGACATGACCTCTGGCAACTTAGCAAATGCAAACTTAGCTTTGTGTGTTGAGAGCAAACAAAAAGAAAAACATGTCCAGTAGGCCATCTGATTTTATCCATATTGGATCTTAAAATGTATAACAATGTTGTGCAAAACCAATGGAGCACAAAGCCCTAGGCTTGATGTACATGTTTTTAGCATTTTATGAATAAGAAATATTTTATGTATATCCATGTGGTTCATTTGGTACTCTATTTGTGTTATTAAAGGCAGATGGTCAAGAGCAGTCCCCATAGGTACAGTGTCTGGCAGAAATAAACATTCCAGTACACTAAGAAAATGGTGACTGCCTGCTACCAGATCCCCATTCATACTTGTGGACCAGAGACCAACTAGCACTACGCCACAGAAAAAAGTTTAATTAGAAATACATTGGAAATGTATCTCACAGTTTAGAGTGTTTTCTTCCCATACTAATCAACATCTGATTAGTTACCAAAGTAGCTAAATAAAAAACCCATGCTGTTAAAATGAGATCAACAAGTACTGACATGTGGTCATTTTAGTCTGTTGACAGATGTTAGTGTCTCCTTAACCACTTCAGCTCCGGACCAATAAACACCTTAAGGACCAGAGGTCTTTTTGCAATTTCACACTGCGCTGCTTTAACTGGTAATTGCGCGGTCATGCAATATTGCACCCAAACGAAATTTGCGTCCTTTTCTTCCCACAAATAGAGCTTTCTTTTGATGGTATTTGATTGCCTCTGCGATTTTTTTTTTTTGCGATATAAATGGAAAAAGAGCAAAAATTTTGAAAAAAAAATATATTTTCTTCTTTTTGTTATAAGAAAAATCGAATAAACTAAATTTTAGTCATACATTGAGGGCAAAATTTATTCAGCCACATGTCTTTAGTAAAAAAAATGTCAATAAGCGTATATTTTTTGGTTTGCGCAAAAGTTATAGCGTCTACAAACTAGAGTACATTTTCTGGAATTTACACAGCATTTAATTTATGACTGCCGATCTCATTTCTCGAGGTGCTAAAATGGCAGGGCAGTACAAATCCCCCCCAAATGACCCCATTTTGGAAAGTAGACACCCCAAGGAAATTGCTGATGGGTATGTTGAGCCCATTGAATATTTATTTTTTTTGTCCTAAAGGATTGAATAATGACAAAAAAAAATAAATACATTTTTTTTTACAAAAAGTTGTCACTAAATGATATATTGCTCACACATGCCATGGTTATATGTGGAATTTCACCCCAAAATATATTCCGCTACTTCTCCCGAGTATGGGGATACCACATGTGTGGGACTTTTTGGGAGTCTAGTCGCGCACGGCACCCCGAAAACCAATCACCACCTTCAGGATTTCTAAGGGTGCAAATTTTTGATTTAACTCCTCACTACCTATCACAGTTTCGAAGGCCATAAAATGCCAAAATAGCACAAAACCCCCCAAAATTACCCCATTTTGGAAAGTAGACACCCCAAGCTATTTACTGAGAGGCATGTTGAGTCCATGGAATATTTTATATTTTGCCACAAGTTGCGGGAATATTACAAACTTTTTTTTTTTGCACAAAGTTGTCACTAAATGATATATTGCTCACACATGCTATGGGCATATGTGAAATGACACCCCAAAATACATTCTGCTGCTTCTCCTGAGTACGGGGATACCACATGTGTGGGACTTTTTGGGAGTCTAGTCGCGCACGGCACCCCGAAAACCAATCACCACCTTCAGGATTTCTAAGGGTGCAAATTTTTGATTTAACTCCTCACTACCTATCACAGTTTCGAAGGCCATAAAATGCCAAAATAGCACAAAACCCCCCCAAATGACCCCATTTTGGAAAGTAGATACCCCAAGCTATTTACTGAGAGGCATGTTGAGTCCATGGAATATTTTATATTTTGCCAAAAGTTGCGGGAATTTGACAAACTTTTTTTTTTTTTGCACAAAGTTGTCACTAAATGATATATTGCTCACACATGCTATGGGCAGAAGTCAAATTACACCCCAAAATAAATTCTGCTGCTTCTCCCGAGTACGGGGATACCACATGTGGGGGACTTTTTGGGAGCCTAGCCACGTACGGAACCCCGAAAACCAAGCACTGCCTTCCGGATTTAAATATAAAATGCTACCAAAAAACCTGTTAGCGATGGCAGGGATCAGGCCTGACTCTGCGATCGCTGCAGTTATGTGTTTAGTGTTTTGTAAGTGACAGTGATCGATCGATACTGCACTTGGGTGGGCTGGGCAGAGGGGCAAAACACAGGTGCTAGCAGGTATCTGGGCTGATCCCGCTAACAATGCATTTTTTTGGAACCCTAAACTGCTGGGGACGCTAGTATAGATCTGATCAGATCAGATATTGATCTGTTCAGATTCTATAGCACTACGGGAGGTGTATGCTTTGCGTGTGGGTGTTAGCGGTACTGGCACTAACCTAGCGCTGCCTGGGGCGACGCAGACCCTGACCCTAAAACCTAATTGATATCACCCGCCGGGTGATCAGGGGGTTAAACCTTTATTGGGTAATAAATGGTGGGTGCCCTGATGCTATAAAAAACAAGCTAACCAGAGTCACCCGTAACACTTATAAGGTGATCAGTGGTGAAAGGGTTAACTAGGGGCAATCAGGGGGTTCAAATTTTTATTAGGTAGTATATGGGGGTCCCTGGCGCTATATAAAAACCTGACAGGGAACCTAAATAACTAACTGGCTAACCAGCGTCACCAGTGACACTTATACTGTGATCGCTGGTGAAAGGGGGTGAAAGGGTTAACTAGCAGCAATCAGGGGGTTAAAACCATTATTGGGTAGTATATCGGGGTACCTAGCGCTATAAAAACCTGGCGGTGAACCTAAAAAAATAACTAGCTACCTAGCGACACATGCAGCGATCAGAAAAATGATCGCTTAGTGACACTGGCAAAAGGGGGTGAAAGGGTTAACTAGCGGCAATCAGGGGGTTAAAACCATTATTGGGTAGTATATCGGGGTACCTAGCGCTATAAAAACCTGGCGGTGAACCTAAAAAAATAACTAGCTACCTAGCGACACATGCAGCGATCAGAAAAATGATCGCTTAGTGACACTGGCAAAAGGGGGTGAAAGGGTTAACTAGCGGCAATCAGGGGGTTAAAACCATTATTGGGTAGTATATCGGGGTACCTAGCGCTATAAAAACCTGGCGGTGAACCTAAAAAAATAACTAGTTACCTATCGACACATGCAGCGATCAGAAAAATGATCGCTTAGTGACACTGGCAAAAGGGGGTGAAAGGGTTAACTAGCGTCAATCAGGGGGTTAAAACCATTATTGGGTAGTATATCGGGGTACCTAGCGCTATAAAAACCTGGCGGTGAACCTAAAAAAATAACTAACTACCTAGCGACTGTAGCGACACTAATGCAGCGATCAGAAAAACGATCGCTTAGTGACACTGGCAAAAGGGGGTGAAAGGGTTAACTAGCGGCAATCAGGGGGTTAAAACCATTATTGGGTAGTATATCGGGGTACCTAGCGATATAAAAACCTGGCGGTGAACCTAAAAAAATAACTAGCTACCTAGCGACACATGCAGCGATCAGAAAAATGATCGCTTAGTGACACTGGCAAAAGGGGGTGAAAGGGTTAACTCTAGGGGCAATCAGGGGGTTAAATCTTTATTGGGGGGTGATAGGGGGCTACCCTGGACCTAACACTAACTGTCCTGACAGTTTTTACTGTCACAACTGACACTGAATGCATTGATCAGTAAAGAAATGATCAATGCAATCAGTGACACTGTGGCTGGGGGGGAGGGGGGGCGGGGGGGATCGGGGGGGGGGATCGGGGGGGGTTTGTGTGCCTGTGTGTACCTACATGTCAGTGTAGTGTTGGTGCACACTTACTTTTAGTCTTCTCCTCGTAGTCCGGTCAAAAAGACCGCCCCGAGGAGAATGACATCACTTCCTCCTTCCTGTGTAAACAATACACAGTGGGTGGAAGCTTCTCATTGGCCAGGAGCGATCCAGAGGGGGTGGCCGAAAACCAACGGCCATCCCCTCATCACGGAGCGCTCCTGGACCGAACCGGACCGTCGTATCCAGCGGGAGGGGGTCCGATCGGACCCCCCACCCGCTGGAAGGCAGGCACGTACATCTACGTGATTGTGCCTGCCTGTGCCATTGTGTTGACGTACATTGGCAATACGGCGGTCCTGAAGTGGTTAAGTTCTGCCCCTCCTGTAGTGATATAATGGATGGAGTTAGTGCCCATATAATACCAGTTGGGGGTGGGAACAACCCTGGTGCTGCATCATGTAGCGCTCATCCCTAAAATAGTAAGTATGAATGCTCAGCTGGGCAGAACTGAGAATGGGACATTATGAGAACAAGTAGGATGCCAATGGAAAGGCCTTGATGTAGTAAGGCCTTGGGGCCTGGAACTGAGCATTATAATGGGGAGCTGTACCAACTTGGTGGTGTTTCTGGGAAGAGTAAGGGAAAATGGCTGCAAATATGTACTTATGCTCTGATATGGTAAAGACTATTGCAGGGTGTTTTCACCAATGGTGTTCTGTGCTAAAGATTCTGTCAATATGTAGAGTGTGGTGTATTATTGGAAGAAATGTTAATTGCAGTAAAGTGCTAAAAACCAATATACAGTAGATGGTGATGTATGGGAATCTTGCTTAGCTGCTGCCCCTTTGGTATCAGTGTCGGCCACGCATAAATTATCCCATCTTTTCCTACTTCACAGAGCCTATAGAACACCCCAACAGCTACCTAAGTGGGGGACATAGACATAGTCGATTATGCCCAAAATGTCAGCAAGAATACGGGCACCTATTGCATATGTTAAGGAGGTGTCCAAAACTCTTTCGATATTGGAATTGGATGGAGGTCATTTCTACGATATGACAGGTTTACAACTACCAGTTAAAAAAGGACCCTACTGTCTGCCTGCAAGGTGCACTGGAAGAAGAGCTGAGCTAGATACTGCAGCTGCTCTATACCGCACGTAAGTTGAATGCTAGATGCTGGAAATCCTCCAGGGTGAGAGGAGACAGTGGATAGAACAGGTCAATAACATGATCATAAGAGAAAAATTAACCTATCTACATAGAAAGGCCCCCAGAAAATGATTTTCCATCTTGCAGTCATGGTAAGATGTTCCAGGCCTTGCAGCACAGCAATTAGTACTACACAGATTGTTGGAGGGCTGAGAAATAAAGAACTAAACATTGCATGGATTAGGTGGGGATGGCATAGGAAAATAAATATATATGTTTTTTTTTTATAGATATAAAGGTTTATTATTGTTTTACATACAGAGACTTTATATTGTTGCCAAGTATATCTACATACATACATCTACTGTATGTAGATATACATCTACTGTATGTATATCTACATACAGTAGATGTATAAAAATAGGGATCTAGACGAAAATAAATGTTTGTACATGTTATATTAATAAGCTGTAATTTAATGTTTTGTCAAAAGTATACTGCTGGGTAATATGTTCTGATAACAGGTGTTCTGTCTCAAGGACATATAGCTAAACCTTCTTGTCTCATAAACTTCAGATACCATATTTCTTTGATCTCAGTTTTATTAGAACAAGCCAGCTGAAACTACAAAATAACATAAATAGACCTCAATAAGTACAGGATTGCATACATTACAGAATACATTACGGAAACCACAATCTACAATATAGGATGAGATAGTAAAAACTTACTTTTTAAGTTCTCTAAGGGGTGTTGGCAATAGATTGAGAAATACATGCCTTGCTTCCTGAGTATCTTCTCAAAGAATGGTGGCTGCTTCTATAGTCTATAGGACTCGAATGTTCGAAAATCAAAAGTGCTAATTTTAAAGGCCAATTTGCAGGTTATTGTTCTAAAAAGGGTTTGGAAAGGGTGTGAAATATTCCTTTAAATATCGGGCCTGGGGGTGTCTATAGCATGCCTGTGAAGTGGCACATGTTTCCCATGTTTAGAACAGTCCCTGCACAAAATGACATTTCTAAATGAAAAAAAGTCATTTAAAACTGCTGGCGGTTTTAATGTAATGTCTGGTTCCGGCAATAAGGATAAAAATCATTGAGAAAAATGGCATTGGTAGCCCCCCTGCCCATTACCAGCCCCTTTGGGTCTTGTATGGATATTAACCACCTCAGTACAGTGCAGTTACACCCCCTTCCTGACCAGACCAATTTTCAGCTTTCAGCGCTCTCACACTTTGAATGACAATTACTCAGTCATCCAACACAGTATCCATATGAAACTTGCGTCCTTTTTTCCACACAAATAGAGCTTTCTTTTAGTGGTATTTAATCACTAGTGGGTTTTTTCATTTTTTGTGCTATAAATAAAATAAAACGTAAATTTTGTGAAAAAAATGCCTTTTTCTTTGTTTCTGTCATAAATTTTTGCCAATTATTAATTTTTCTTCATAAATTTTAGCCAAAATTTATACTGCTACATATCTTTGGTAAAAATAACCCACATTAGTATATATTATTTGGTCTTTGTGAAAGTTATAGAGTCTACAAACTATGGTGCCAATCACTGAAAATTGATCACTTCTGATCAGGCCTTCAGTACATCAGGTGTACCTCATTTCTTGAGACACTAACAAGTCAGGAAAGTACAAATACCCCCCAAATGACCCCTTTTTAGAAAGTAGACATTCCAAGGTATTAAGTAAGTAGCATGGTGAGTTTTTTTAAGTTGTCATTTTTTCCCACAATTCTTTGCAAAATGAAGATTTTTTTATTATTATTATTTTTTTTTTACAAAATTGTCATATTATCAGGTTATTTCTCACACACAGCATATGCATACAACAAATTACACCCCAAAATACATTCTGCTACTCTTCCCGAGTACGGCAATACCACATGTGTGAGACTTTTACACAACCTGGCCACATACAGAGCACCAACATTGATGTAGTACCTTCAGACGTTCTACGAGCAAAAATGACGCATCTCATTTCTCAACCACCTATTACATTTTTGAAGGCCCTGGAGTACCAGGAAAATGGAATTTCCCATAAAATGACCCCATTTTGGAAAGCAAACACCCCAACGTATAATCTGTGAGGCATAATGAGTCTTTTGAATGGTTAATTTTTTTCCAGAAGTTTTTGGAATATGTGGAAAAAAATTAAAACGCATTTTTTTTTTACACAAAATTTTAAATTTATAAGATATTTCTAACACATAGCATGTATATAGCAAAAATTACACCCCAAAATAAATTCTGCTACACCTCCCGAGTATGGCGATACCACATGTGTAGGACTTTTACACAGCCTGGTAACATAGAGAGACCGAACATTGAAGTAGTACCTTCAGGCGTTCTAGGAGCATAAATGACACATCTCATTTCATTCCTACCCATCACACTTTTGAAGGTCCTGGACCACCAGGACAGTGAAATTATCCACAAAATGACCCCATTTTGGAAAGCAAACACCCCAACGTATATTCTATGAGACATGGGCTGCAAATAGGTACTCGGGTACTCTGATGGGCTGGTGACAGGTACTCGGGTACTCTGATGGCCTGGTGACAGGTACTCGGGTACTCTGATGGCCTGGTGACAGGTACTCGGGTACTCTGATGGCCTGGTGACAGGTACTCGGGTACTCTGATGGCCTGGTGACAGGTAATCTGATGGCTTGGTGACTGGTATTTGGGTACTCTGAAGGACGGTGACAGGTACTCATATGGACTGTGACAGGTACTCGGGTACTAAGATGAACTGTGACAGGTACTCGGGTACTCAGATGAACTGTGACAGGTACTCGGGTACTCAGATGGACCGTGACAGGTACTCGGGTACTCTGATGGGCTGTGACAGGTACTTGGGTACTCTGATGGACCGTGACAGATACTCGGGTACCCTGATGGACTGTGACAGGTACTCGGTACTCTAATGGACTGTGACAGGTACTCGGGTACCTGATGGATGGTGACAGGTACTAGGGTACCCTTATGGACTGTGACAGGTACTCGGGTACCTGATGGATGGTGACAGGTACTAGGGTACCCTGATGGACGGTGACAGGTACTCGGGTACTCAGATGGACTGACAGGTACTCGGGTACTCTAATGGACCGTAACAGGTACTCGGGTACTCTGATGGGCTGTGACAGGTACTCGGGTACTCTGATGTGCCGGGACAGGTACTCGGGTACTCTGATGTGCCGGGACAGGTACTCGGGTACTCTGATGTGCCGGGACAGGTACTCGGGTACTCTGATGTGCTGGGACAGGTACTCGGGTACTCTGATGTGCCGGGACAGGTACTCGGTTACTCTGATGTGCCGGGACAGGTACTTGGGTACTCAGATGAACTGTGACAGGTACTCGGGTACTCAGATGGGCTGGGACAGGTACTCGGGTACTCAGATGGGCTGGGACAGGTACTCGGGTACTCTGATGGGCTGTGACAGGTACTCTGATAGACTGACAGGTACTCGGGTACTCTGATGGACTGTGACAGGTACTCGGGTACTCTGATAGGCTGTGACAGGTACTCAAATACTCTGATGGGCTGTGACAGGTAATCTGATGGACTGTGATTGACAGGTACTATGAGGGGTGGTGACAGGTCCTCTTTATTGGGGGGGGCAATCAGTATGATTGGTGTACACTGTATGCTGTAACAAGATGTTACCGCAATCTCCTCCTCACACACGATCGGTGTGTGAGGAGGAGAACCCGGTAACATCCCGTTACCGCAGCTTGTTTACATTTTAGTGATCGGCTGTGAAAGGATCACAGCCGATTACGTGGGTAAACAGCCGGCCAATGGCTGTTTACCAGCGTCGGTGACGAGCAGTGTTCCCGGGGAACACGCCGCCACCGACGTGCACGCGCAGCGCGCTCACGATCACGTGCATGCGCCGTGCACGTTCGGGGTGTGACCATCTGTGATCACGTGGTAAACAGCCATAACCAATGGCTGTTCACCCCCTTCGGGGGCGAGCGGTGTCTCCGTAACACGCCGCCACCAAAGAAACAGGGATGCGCGCGCACGATCGCACGCATTCCCTGTTTAAACGGGAGGCCGTCATATGACGGCCTCCCGCCACAATAGGTGCGCCGCCTGGCCGTCATTTGACGGCCGGCGGTCAGCATCTAGTTAACTACACATAGTAAATCAAATAAACAGAAAAACTGCAGCAATAACAAAAAAGAATGCTAGATGGAGCCTGCACACCACATATGATTGTCTTATGTAAATTACACACCTTACATGTAAATTGAACAACCCAGGTACAGATAATCAGCATAGACATCTGGTGGACAGAACACTCCCTGCCTGACATCCAGTGATGTCACTAACAGAGTCTTCCGTGGAACGCAACAGAATACGTTTGGTCACTGGTCTTAAGAATACTTTAGACTCATTCTGTTGAAAGATCTTGACCTCCACCTTTCGGACACGATTATTAGGGATGGCCAAACGGTTCGCCCGGCGGTCGGACTTCCGTGTTTACTGTGTAAAAGAACTTTGACCTATGATGACACATCCATCATGGGGTACAGGACAGCCAATTGAGACATTACAGCACATGGACATTCCCCCTAACTTATAAATAGACCCGATCCGGCGGCCATTTTACATTCTTTCTTCTGTCACTATAGGGAGAGGTTGCTGTGTGGAGCAGGGAGAGACTGCAGTGACCCAAATCGCTAGCTATTTGGTCCACAAAAGTTCTTTACAGGACTGGTATAGGTGTTAGGTGTAGTTCAGGATATAGGTTTGAGGCACTGCTGTGCTACTGATTTTTGCAGCAGCCTGTCTTTTGTCAGTGTAGAGAGAGGGGCAGGACGCTGTGTGCTGCAGGGACAGTCAGTTTAATCATTAGCTGTTACTATTAGGTCCACAAAAGTGCTATTCAAGTTATTGTTCCAGCAGCCTCTGTTTTGTCAGTTTAAATAGGGACAGGTAGGAAGCTGTGTGTGAGGCAGTGAGGGACAGTGAGTTTAATCAGTAGCTGTTACTATTAGGTCCACAAAGGTTCTTTTCAGGACTGGTATGGTAATAGGCTTATACACGTATAATATTCTTTCTTCCAAATATAGAAAGAATATTATACTTGACTGCTGCCCTTCTGCTGCAGTAGTCCTTTATCAGTATAGGGACTGAGGTACAGTCTGCTAATCATTCACAACCTACTTGTTCCACAAAGGTCCTTATAAGGACTGGTAAGGTATAGGGTACTACAGTACATAGGGTTGAGTGAGGTACAGTCTGCTATTCCTTAAGGACTGGTATAGGTCCACAATACATAGGGTTGAGGTGCACTACTGCTGACTGCTGCCCTATACTGCAGCAGTCCTTTATCAGTATAGGGACTGAGGTACAGTCTGCTAATCATTCACAACCTACTTGTTCCACAAAGGTCCTTATAAGGACTGGTAAGGTATAGGGTACTACAGTACATAGGGTTGAGTGAGGTACAGTCTGCTATTCCTTAAGGACTGGTATAGGTCCACAATACATAGGGTTGAGGTGCACTACTGCTGACTGCTGCCCTTCTGCTGCAGTAGTCCTTTATCAGTATAGGGACTGAGGTACAGTCTGCTAATCATTCACAAACTACTTGTTCCACAAAGGTCCTTATAAGGACTGGTAAGGTATAGGGTACTACAGTACATAGGGTTGAGTGAGGTACAGTCTGCTATTCCTTAAGGACTGGTATAGGTCCACAATACATAGGGTTGAGGTGCACTACTGATGACTGCTGCCCTATACTGCAGCAGTCCTTTATCAGTATAGGGACTGAGAGTTTTGTCACAGGGTCATTTAAAAAATGACAGGCAGAGGAAGAGGCAGGCCCTTCTGCAGGGGTGGTAGGGGTAGGACAGGAGCAACAGGCTTGAGCCAAAGTGGGAAGTTGCAGAAGGTGCGTTCAATTACTTTAAAGGATGCACCAGACTTGGTTGAGTGGCTCACTCAGCCTTACTCTTCTGCACCCTCCTCATCCTCTCGATCTGCACCCTCTTCTTCACTCTCTGCTATGTGCACCCCCAAAGACACTACCACCAACAACACCACCACCACCACATACCTTCCGCTTGAGTCACAGGAATTATTTTCCGATCCATATCAAGACATTTCTGATGCGCAACCACTCTTGGTATTGGATCAGGAAGAGTAGGTAGCAACAAACGCCACTCAGCAGTCTGATGACAGTACCCAGATCAGCCCAAGGAGGAGGTTGGTCCCCGGTGTTGCTGCCTACTCCGAGATCTCTACTTATAGCGGTGGGGAAGGTGACGTCGATGATGACGTGTCTAGTGATGTCACGTGGGTGCCCACAAGAGAGGAAGAGGAGGGGAGTTCAGAGGGAGATATGGACCAGCAGATAGGGAGGAGAAGCAGGAATAACTTACATTGCACAGGAGGGAAAAAGCAGACTGCAAATGTATCAGGAGCGAGTCATCGACCATGTACGGTCACATCTGGCGCTCCCAGGACACCGGCACATTGCTATGCAGTGTGGGCTTTTTTTAACGTGTCCGCTGCTGACACTAGAGTTGCCATCTGCAATCTTTGCAGTCAACGCATTAGTCGCGATAAGCCCAACACTCACCTAGGGACGACTGCCTTAAGAAGGCACATGAGCAGCCATCACCGAGCCCAGTGGGAGCAACGGAACACACAAAGCCACACTCCAGGCTCTCACCGTCCAGCCTCGTCTTCTACTTCTCCTTCTCCTCTCTCCTTACAATTGTCCTCCACTCCACCTTCCATCACGCCAAGCTCAGGTTTTTCTGCAAAAAGGCAGGCTTCCGTGGGCCTAATGTTCGAGCGTAAAAAAATGATGACGCCGGATAACCCTCTTGCCCAGCGGTTGACGGCTGGCTTGTCAGAACTGATAGCCCGCCAACTACTGCCATATAGACGGGTGGACTCGGAGGCCTTTCGAAAATTTGTGGCCATTGGAACACCACAATGGAAGGTCCCAGGAAGGAAGTATTTCTCAGAGAAGGGCATCCCAGAGCTATATGGCCATTTTCAGCGGCAAGTGAATGTATCTCTGGCACACAGTGTCGGTGCCAAGATACATCTGACCACAGACACGTGGTCTAGCAAACACGGGCAGGGAAGGTATATAACTTTTACTGCCCACTGGGTGAACCTTCTGACGGCCGTCAAGCATGTAACCCGTGGCACCCGTGTAGATTTGGTTTTACCGCCACGGATTGCATGCAGGCCTGGCTCTTCTCCTCCTCCTCCTCCTACTCCATCCTCCTCCCTCTCCTCCTCGACTGACTCCTCCTTTTCTGCTGCTAGCGTCTCTTCCGCTGCACCGCCCAAGCTCCCCAGAACCTATTCGACATGCCAGGTGAGACGTTGCCATGCCGTGCTGCGTCTGTTGTGCCTGGAAGCCAAGAGCCACACTGGCCCGGCACTCCTTTCAGCTTTGCGTTCACAGGCAGATCAGTGGCTAACACCGCTCAATTTGACAGTTGGTAAAGTGGTGTGTGACAATGGTGCCAATCTGCTTAGCGCATTGAAACAGGGCAAAATGAGGCACGTGCCATGCATGGCACACGTCTTAAACTTGGTCGTGCAGCGATTCATTGTCAAATACCCTGGGGTCCAGGACATCTTGCGGCAGGCAAGGAAAATCTCGGCCCATTTCAGAAGATCTTACACGGCCATGGCTCGCCTTGCTGACATTCAGCGGCGACACAATCTGCCGGTCAGACGTCTTATTTGCGTTTGCCCGACGCGATGGAACTCAACCTTCTATATGCTTGATAGGCTGCTCCAGCAGAAACGTGCAGTTAACATCTACCTGTATGAACTCTGCGGCAGAACAGGTTCTGGGGAGCTGGGGGTTTTTTCACCACACCAGTGGCTGCTCATGCGCGACGCATGCAGACTTCTGCGGCCATTTGAGGAGATCACCAAACTGGTCAGTCGCAGCCATGGCACCATCAGTGACATGGTACCTTATGCCTTCTTTATGGAGCGTGCATTGCGTCGTGTCATTGATCAAGCTGTGGAGGAGCAGGAGCGGGAAGATGAGGATGTCGCAATGCTGGATGAATTCCCAGGGGGGGCTACTCTATCTGAGACAAGTGAACAACAGGAGTCTGAAGAGGAGTCAGAGGAGGATGGTGCCGGGCGGATGAGGAGGAGCAAGAAGAGCATGCTTTAAACCTTTCTGGGATCCCTGTTGTTGTGAGTGGATGGGGAGAGGAGAATGAAGAGGCCGACATTATCCTGGATGATGAGCAGGAGCCAGGCCACCACACCGCTTCCAGTTTAGTGCAAATGGGGGCCTTCATGCTCCAGTGTTTTAATAGGGACCCCCGTATAAAACGCATAAGGGTCAAGGACCAGTACTGGGTGGCAACGTACTTAGACCCCCGGTACAAACACAAAATGGCGGAAATGTTACCGCCGCCACAGAGGGCTGGCAGAATGGAGCACTTCCAGGCCTTGCTTCGAGAAATGCTGCATTCTGCTTTTGCGTGCGCTGGCAGAGGAGCAATTCCCACTCCCAGAGAAGGAGTTGCGGGTACCAATCCAACAGCGCCTGCAAGAAGAGGCCGGTTTGAAGATGTGTTGGTGACTTCGGATATGAGGTCATTCTTTCAGCTGACCCATCGACAGGTGTCCATCAGGGAATGCCTAGACCATCAGGTGTCCGACTACATCGTGTTAACGGCCGATGTGGACTCTCTGAGGAGTGATGAACCCCTGGACTACTGGGTGGGCAGGCTTGACCTCTGGCCAGAGCTTGCCCAATTTGCAATCGAACTGTTGGCTTGCCCCTCGTCCAGTGTCCTGTCCGAAAGGACGTTCAGCGCGGCAGGGGGGATCGTGACCGATAAGCGTACTCGCCTAGCTCACTACCTCACATTTCTAAAAATGAATGAGGCATGGATCTCGGAGGAATTCAACACATGGGACCAGTAGACCATGTATATGTCTATAAACAATTTTTTTAATCGAGCACACAGACCTTCTTTCTTAATTTGGCTCACTTCCTTGTCCAAAAAAAGCACCCCGTACTATATGCCCGTACCCTCCTGTTTGAAGAGGTTGAGTGGTGTCATATTTCTACTGGGGCTGCTTATTATGAGGGGTTCCCACCATCCCTGTGCTGTGCTGACTTCCTCCTGGGACTGCTTATTATGAGGGGCTCCCACCATCCCTGTGCTGTGCTGACTTCCTCCTGGGGCTGTACCTCTGCTGTGCATATTATGAGGGACTCCCACCATCCCTGTGCTATGCTCATTATGAGGGACTCCCAACATCCCTGTGCTGACATCCTCCTGGGGCTGCTTATTATGAGGGGCTCCCTCCATCCCTGTGCTATGCTGACATCCTCCTGGGGCTGCTTATTATGAGGGGCTCCCGCCATCCCTGTGCTGTGCTGACTTCCTCCTGGGGCTGCTTATTATGAGGGGCTCCCACCATCCCTGTGCTATGCTGACATCCTCCTAGGGCTGCTTATTATGAGGGGCTCCCACCATCCCGGTGCTGTGCTGACTTCCTCCTGGGGCTGTACCTCTGCTGTGCATATTATGAGGGGCTCCCACCATCCCTATGCTATGCTCATTATGAGGGGCTCCCACCATCCCTGTGCTATGCTGACTTCCTCCTGGGGCTGCTTACGGTGCAGGTGTCAGTGCTGTATATCACAGTGCTGGTGTCAGTGCTGTATATCACGGTGCTGGTGTGAGTGCTTTATGTCACGCTGCTGATGTCAGTGCTCTCTATCATGGTGCTGGTGTCAGTGCTGTATATCATGGTGCTGGTGTCAGTGCTTTATGTCACGCTGCTGATGTCAATGTTCTCTATCACGGTGCTGCTGTCAGATCACTCTATCATGGTGCAGGTGTCATTACTGTATGTCCCGCTGCTGATGTCAGTGCTCTCTATCATGGTGCTGCTGTCAGTGCTGTATATCACGGTGCTGGTGTCAGTGCTTTATGTCACGCTGCTGATGTCAGTGCTCTCTATCACGGTGCTGGTGTCAGATCACTCTATCACAGTGCAGGTGTCATTGCTGTATGTCACGCTGCTGGTGATCATCTCCTGCACCCTCTCCTTTGCCTACCCTGACCTTCCCTCTCCTCCATTGCCTTCATGCGCTCCACAGTCCTGAATTGTCACAACAATTTCACATATAAAAAAAGAATGCTTGTAGTTGTCGATCCCAGATTCATCTCATACATGTGTTATGTCATTGGCCATGTGGTGGGACTATGTTTGCACAGCTAGTAATTATTTTGTGGCTGCAAATTTGACCTGTAGATATATATTGTTCCCTCCACTGGCTCCAGAAGGTTTTGGCAAGGGTTTGTACTTGTCTCCATTGAAGTTTGTAAAAGTCCTTCTCACAAAACTCTCCAGCTGGAGCACCGGCAAGACTAGTCTTTTGCGTGAGTAACATGGCAGGTGAGAGGACTACTGGATCTTCAGAGTCACTTGAAATTGATGTCAAAGGTCTGGTGTTAATGATAGCTGTAACCTCTGCCATAAATGTCACTAAACATTCATGAGTAAGCCTTGCAGTTCCTACCTGTAGGAAGATAGAGTCAAGAATTATGCGGGCTATACCTATCATCCTCTCCCAAACACCTCCCATATGAGAAGAGTGAGGTGGGTTGAAGATCCACGTGCAGTCTTGTTCACTCAAGTATCTTTCTACTCTGAGAACACTCATGTTAGAAGGAATTTGAAGTTCTTTTACTGCGCCTACCAAGTTAGACCCTCTGTCAGAGCGAATGAGTTTTACTGAGCCCCTGATTGCAATGAAAACGCCTAAGAGCATTAATGAAACTTTAAGTGTCCATTGACTCAATCACTTCAATGTGGAAAGCTCGGATGGACATGCAGACGAATATGACTACCCAGCGTTTACTGCTTGAGTGCCCCCTTTTGGTGTACTGGGTGGCGACAGACCAGGGACCAAAAACATCAAGTCCAACATTAGTGAAAGGTGGATCTATGCTAAGTCTGTCAGATGGTAAATTGCCATCTTTTGTGTCTGTAACATTCCACAAAGTTTCCAACAGATAAAGCATTTGAAGAGGAACCTACTCACACATCTCTTACCTCCAACTATCCACAGTCCAGCAGTTTGTAAAACTCCTTCAGTAAACAGTTGACCCTGGTGTTTATTTTGTTCATGGTAGCGTTGAATGAGTAAGTAGGCAATATGATGGTGACAAGGGATCACTAAAGGATGTTTCCCTGAGAGCTGTAACTTGCCTTCTTTTAAATGACCTCCTACTCTCAAAATGCCATTTTCATCAAGGATTGGATATTTTTTCTTTTAAACACTGTCTTTAGGAACAGGTTTCTGGTTGATAATACAATCAATCTCTTTGGCAAAGACCTCTCTGTACAACAGATATTAACCAATTTTTAGATAGTTATAGGTTAGTTGCTTAGTAGACTTTCCTACAGTGGTGCCAACATCTGCAATTGTCATGAGTTGGTGTTTTTTTTGTAGGACTGAGCTATGTGGATTAAGCAAGTGATAGCTCTAACTAGTGACCTTAAGGTGGAGAACCTGCTGAAACGGTGGATTTTAAACTGGTTAAGAGAAGCTGTTGTGACTCCGGTAGAAACCCGAGGGTGAATTTCCTGATCCTTGTCTGCATCTATTAGATCAAATGTGGGGAGATCTTTAGTGTTACAGTCGGTACATTGTAGAAAGGTGGGACCTGTGAACCACAAAGTACTTTCAAGGTGGCTGGCCGCCACAGATCTGGTCACTAAGTCTGCAGGATTATAGTCTGTAGGCACAAAATGCCATTGCTCTGGGCGGGTGGATCTCCTTATCCTCAACACTCTGTTATTGACATAGATGTAGACAGTGGCGTAACTAGAACCTTCAGGGCCCCGATGCAAGAAACCATGAAGGGCCCCCCTGAACCCCAGCCAGGGCCCTTCCCTCTGAGTCCGGCGGTGAAACCCTAGGGCATGGTCACAGGTATGACCTTTGTGAGCCCTGTAGTTCCACCACTGGTATCAGTAGTTTTTTTATTCGTTTATTTTTTTTATTTTTAGGTGCCCCATTGGGGGACTGTCCCTAGCAGGATGGGGTGCCCGTTCCCAGAAGAGATGAGGTCCTTTTCTCCAGGGCAGATGAAGTTACTGCCCCCAGGTGAGAAGGGGTCCCTGTCCCAAGGGAGGTGGGAGTCCCTGTCCCCACGTGAGAAGGGGTCCCTGTCCCCAGGGGGAGATGGAGGGGGTATGTAATGGTGTGTGGGGGATGGGGTCCTCTCACTCACCATGACCAAGCTGTAGGCCGCGCACTCATCCATGTTGGCCTGGGCTCCATCCAGTGTGCTGGACGGGCGATCAGCATATCTCCCAGAAAGACCTTTCATCATCTGTGTATGACAGGGAGGAGGGGGGCTGGCAGACAAGCCTGCAGTGTCCTCCAAGGAGCCGGCTCTCATAGGGCTGCACTGCATCTGTGTGCTTGCATGGAGCAGGAGATGGGTACTCTGAGGAGCCGGCTGAGGACACAGGTCATGCGGGGAATGCACAACTAAAGAGCAGCCAGTGCGATAGTCGAGCATAGAGCTCTGCTAGTCACCCTCCACCTCCAGCCACCCGTGTGCATGATGCATTGGTACCCCTAGCTGCCTATGCTGCTGCCGGCCATATGTAGAGGGGGCTGCATGGGCCCCCTGCATCACAGGGCCCGGTTGCGGTCGCGACTGCTGCACCCCCTATAGTTACGCCCCTGGATGTAGAAACGCCTAGTTTCATTATGGATGTAACCCAGAACTACTTTACTGTCTGTGTAGAACTCAGCCTTTTCAATTTCTAGGTTTGTCTCTGTTGTAATTAGTTCAGCTAGCTCTGTAGCCAATACTGCAGCACAAAGTTCCAGCCTGGGTATGGTGTGTTCGGGAAGTGGTGCAAGTTTTTCTTTCCCCATTACAAACCCTATGGGGCATTGTCCTTTAGTGTCTATGGTTTTCAGGTGAGCTACAGCAGGAATTGCTTTAAAAGAAGCATCCGAAAACACACAAAGTCTTTGCATCTGAATGTCAGCAGATGACAGAGGAGCATATGGCCATGGAATTTTAAGGTTGAATAGAGCTGTAGTGAATCCTTCCACTCAAGCCATAAGTTCTTCCTGTTGGTGGGGAGATGGTGGTCCCAATATAGTGACTCACAGGTTAAGTCTCGAAGTATTGCCTTACCCTGGATGGTGACAGGTGCTGCAAAGCCTAAGGGATCATACAGGCTGTTTATGGTAGACAGGACACCTTTAGCGGCGAAGGGTTTTTCTTCTGTGTTTACTTGGAAAGTAAACGTGTCAGATCTTAAGTCCCAAAGCAGACCAAGTCTGGTTTGCATGGGAAGTGAGTCTGTGCCTAGATATAAGTCTTTTAACTCATTGGAATGCTCTTGGACAGGAAAGGCTTCTAAAACTTCTCTACTGTTGGAAGAAATCTTGGGAATCTTGAGTTGGAACAAGCAAGCATTGCCTGAGTTCTTTTGAGGAGAATGATTGCAGCTTCATTTGTGGGTAGTGATTTCAACCAATCGTCTACATAGAATCCTTGTCCACAAACTGTCTGACATCTGCCCCATACTCTAACTCTCCCACTCTAGCAGAGTATCTGAGGCCATATATAGCAATTGCAGGGGAAGGATTGTTGCCAAAGAACCAGAGAAACCTCAGAAAGTTACGGTGTTCTTCTTTAACAAGAAAGCAATAGAACATTTGCTGTATGTCTGCTAGGGATGAGCCGAACATCCCCCCCTCCCCCCTGGTTCGGTTTGCACCAGAACCTGCGAACGGACCAAAAATTTGTACGAACTTTAGAACCCCATTATAGTCTATAGGACTCGAATGTTCGAAAATCAAAAGTGCTAATTTTAAAGGCTAATTTGCAGGTTATTGTTCTAAAAAGGGTTTGGAAAGGGTGTGAAATATTCCTTTAAATATCGGGCCTGGGGGTGTCTATAGCATGCCTGTGAAGTGGCACATGTTTCCCATGTTTAGAACAGTCCCTGCACAAAATGACATTTCTAAATGAAAAAAAGTCATTTAAAACTGCTGGCGGTTTTAATGTAATGTCTGGTTCCGGCAAAAAGGATAAAAATCATTGAGAAAAATGGCATGGGTAGCCCCCCTGCCCATTACCAGCCCCTTTGGGTCTTGTATGGATATTAACCACCTCAGTACAGTGCAGTTACACCCCCTTCCTGACCAGACCAATTTTCAGCTTTCAGCGCTCTCACACTTTGAATGACAATTACTCAGTCATCCAACACAGTATCCATATGAAACTTGCGTCCTTTTTTCCACACAAATAGAGCTTTCTTTTAGTGGTATTTAATCACTAGTGGGTTTTTTATTTTTTGTGCTATAAATAAAATAAAACGTAAATTTTGTGAAAAAAATGCCTTTTTCTTCGTTTCTGTCATAAATTTTTGCTAATTAGTAATTTTTCTTCATAAATTTTGGCCAAAATTTATACTGCTACATATCTTTGGTAAAAATAACCCACATTAGTATATATTATTTGGTCTTTGTGAAAGTTATAGAGTCTACAATCTATGGTGCCAATCACTAAAAATTCATCACTTCTGATCAGGCCTTCAGTACATCAGGTGTATCTCATTTCTTGAGACTCTAACTAGTCAGGAAAGTACAAATACCCCCCAAATGACCCCTTTTTACAAAGTAGACATCCCAAGGTATTAAGTAAGTAGCATGGTGAGTTTTTTTAAGTTGTCATTTTTTCCCACAATTCTTTGCAAAATGAAGATTTTTTATTTTTTTTTATTTTTTTTTACTAAATTGTCATATTATCAGGTTATTTCTCACACACAGCATATGTATACAACAAATTACCCCCCAAAATACATTCTGCTACTCTTCCCGAGTACGGCGATACCACATGTGTGAGACTTTTACACAGCCTGGCCACATACAGAGCACCAACATTGATGTAGTACCTTCAGACGTTCTACGAGCAAAAATGACGCATCTCATTTCTCAACCACCTATTACACTTTTGAAGGCCCTGGAGTACCAGGACAATGGAATTTCCCATAAAATCACCCCATTTTGGAAAGCTAACACCCCAACGTATAATCTGTGAGGCATAATGAGTCTTTTGAATGGTTAATTTTTTTCCAGAAGTTTTTGGAATATGTGGAAAAAAATTAAAACGCATTTTTTTTTACACAAAATTGTCAATTTATAAGATATTTCTAACACATAGCATGTATATAGCAAAAATTACACCCCAAAATACATGCTGCTACTCTTCCCGAGTACGGCGATACCACGTGTGTGAGACTTTTACACAGCCTGGCCACATACAGAGCACTAACATTGATGTAGTACCTTCAGACGTTCTATGAGAAAAAATTACGCATCTCATTTCTCAACCACCCATTACACTTTTGAAGGCCCTGGAGTACCAGCACAATGGAATTTCCCATAAAATTACCCCATTTTGGAAAGCAAACACCCCAACGTATAATCTGTGAGGCATAATGAGTCTTTTGAACGGTTCATTTTTTTCCAGAAGTTTTTGGAATATGTGGAAAAAAATTAAAAAGCATTTTTTTTTTACACAAAATTGTCAATTTATAAGATATTTCTAACACATAACATGTATATAGCAAAAATTACACCCCAAAATACATTCTGCTACTCCTCCCGAGTATGGCGATACCACCTGTGTAGGACTTTTACACAGCCTGGCCACATAGAGAGGCCGAACATTGAAGTAGTACGTTCAGGCCTTCTAGGAGCATAAATGACACATCTTATTTCATTCCTACCCATCACACTTTTGAAGGTCCTGGACCACCAGGACAGTGAAATTACCCACAAAATGACCCCATTTTGGAAAGTAAACACCCCAACGTATATTCTATGAGACATGGGCTGCAAATAGGTACTCGGGTACTCTGATGGGCTGGAGATAGGTACTCGGGTACTCAGATGGACTGTGACAGGTACTCGGGTACTCAGATGGACTGGAACAGGTACTCGGGTACTCTGATTGCCTGGTGACAGGTACTCGGGTACTCTGATGGCCTGGTGACAGGTACTTGAGTACTCTGATGGCCTGGTGACAGGTACTCGGGTACTCTGATGGCCTGGTGACAGGTACTCGGGTACTCTGATGGCCTGGTGACAGGTACTCGGGTACTCTGATGGCCTGGTGACAGGTACTCGGGTACTCTGATGGCCTGGTGACAGGTACTCGGGTACTCTGATGGCCTGGTGACAAGTACTCAGGTACTCTGATGGCCTGGTGACAGGTACTCTGATGGTTTGGTGACTGGTATTTGGGTACTCTGAAGGGCGGTGACAGGTACTCAGATGAACTGTGACAGGTACTCGGGTACTCAGATGGGCTGTGACAGGTACTCGGTACTCTAATGGACTGTGACAGGTACTCGGTACTCTAATGGACTGTGACAGGTACTCGGTACTCTAATGGACTGTGACAGGTACTCGGTACTCTAATGGACTGTGACAGGTACTCGGTACTCTAATGGACTGTGACAGGTACTCGGGTACCCTGATGGGCCGTGACAGGTACTCGGGTACCCTGATGGGCCGTGACAGGTACTCGGGTACCCTGATGGGCCGTGACAGGTACTCGGGTACTCTGATGTGCCGTGACAAGTACTCGGGTACTCTGATGTGCCGTGACAGGTACTCGGGTACTCTGATGTGCCGTGACAGGTACTCGGGTACTCTGATGTGCCGTGACAGGTACTCGGGTACTCTGATGGGCCGGGACAGGTACTCGGGTACTCTGATGGGCCGGGACAGGTACTCGGGTACTCAGATGAACTGTGACAGGTACTCGGGTACTCAGATGGGCTGGGACAGGTACTCGGGTACTCAGATGGGCTGGGACAGGTACTCGGGTACTCTGATGGGCTGGGACAGGTACTCGGGTACTCTGATGGGCTGGGACAGGTACTCGGGTACTCTGATGGGCTGGGACAGGTACTCGGGTACTCTGATGGGCTGGGACAGGTACTCGGGTACTCTGATGGGCTGGGACAGGTACTCTGATGGGCTGGGACAGGTACTCGGGTACTCTGATGGGCTGAGACAGGTACTCGGGTACTCTGATGGGCTGGGACAGGTACTCGGGTACTCTGATGGGCTGGGACAGGTACTCAAATACTCTGATGGACTGTGACAGGTACTCTGATGGACTGTGATTGACAGGTACTATGAGGGGTGGTGACAGGTCCTCTTTATTGGGGGGGGGGGGCAACCAGTATGTTTGGTGTACACTGTATGCGGTAACGAGATGTTACCGCAATCTCCTCCTCACACACGATCGGTGTGTGAGGAGGAGAACCCGGTAACATCCCGTTACCGCGGTTTGTTTACATTTTAGTGATCGGCTGTGAAAGGATCACAGCCGATCACGTGGGTAAACAGCCAGCCAATGGCTGTTTACCAGTGTCGGTGACGAGCAGTGTTCCCGGGGAACACGCCGCCACCGACGTGATCGCGCGAATGCGCCGTGCACGTAGGGGGCGTGACCATCTGTGATCGGCCGTGACTTCATCACGGCCGATCACATGGTAAACAGCCATAACGAATGGCTGTTCACCCCCTTCGGTGGCGAGCGGTGTCTCCGTGACACGCCGCCACCGAAGAAACAGGGATGCGCGCGCACGATCGCGCGCATCCCTGTTTAAACGGGAGGCCGTCATATGACGGCCTCCCGCCACAATAGCTGCGCCGCCTGGCCGTCATTTGACGGCCGGCGGTCAGCAACTAGTTAAGGGGAACCCCATACCCAAATTAAAAAAAGGAAAATCGTGGGGCCCCTGGGCCCTATATACTCAGAACAGCAGTATGCATGTGGTGCAAATAAGACAAGGACTTTGTAGGTTTGTTGTGTTAAGTAAAATCTGTTTGTAATTTTGAACTGGTACATTTTTAAAGTGTAGCTCCAATTCAAAAATCTATTTTTAGCTTTTTGGAAAACATAGAGAAGGGTTATCACCCCTGTATAATTTTTTTTGGCCGTCCATCTTTTTTCATCTTACTTCCTATAGTCTGCTTCTGTTTGAATGTTTGAAACTATTGGCCTGCCCTATATGCTCTGCAGAAATTTGGGCCTAAGGTGTTGGTGTTGCCCTCACAGTTACTCTTGGTGGGTACTGGAATGCCCTGTTGTGAACTATTATATCAAGAATTGTAATTACATGCCATTGGTGAACAGTGGTAGAAAAATTGGGCCTTTGGTGGTGGCGGTGCTGGTGCCACAACACTGCAAGTCCTCACAGTTACTCTCAGTGGGCACTGGAACGGGCCCTGCTGTGAAATATTATATCAAGAATTGTAACTTCATGCACCTGTTAAACAGAGGCTGAAAAATTGGGCGTTAGGCACTGGTGCCACAACACTGCAACACCTCACAGAAACTCTAGTTGGAGAGCAGGAATGAGCCCTGCTGCAAAGTATTGCATCAAAAATTGTAATTACACGCCCCTGTTAAACAGGGGCTGAAAAATTGGGCCTTAGGCACTGGTGCTGGTGCCACAACACTGCAACCACTCACAAATATTGTAGTTGAGCGCAGCAACGACCCCTCCTGCAAAATATTGCATCAAAAATTGTAATTACACGCCCCTGTTAAACAGGGGCTGAAAAATTGGGCCTTAGACACTGGTGTTGGTGCCACGACACTGCAACCCCTCCCAGATACTCTAGTTGGAGTGCAGGAATGAGCCCTGCTGCAAAGTATTGCATCAAAAATTGTAATTACATGCCCTGAAAAAATTGGGCCTTAGCCACTGGTGGCGGCGCCTAGAACCAAAAATGTTCTTCCAAGCTATCAGCAGGATCATTGAGGAGGAAGAGGATAGTCAGTCAGCATAACAGGATGGTCACTCAGCATCAGCAAAGGCAATCTTGAAGGGATGTGACATTTAAAAAAAAGTATTCGGTTACACCAGCTTCAGGTTCTTGGTAGCTGGGGGTGATCCAAGACTGATTCATCTTTATGAAGGCCAGTCGATCAACCGAGCCGGAGGACAGGCACACCCTGTGATCGATTACAAAGCCTCTAGCAGCACTGAACGTGCGTTCCAAAATGCAGGACAGGCCAGTAGCTCAATTGCATACTGTGCAAGCTCTGGCCAGTGATACATCCTCAAGACCTAGTAACCCAGAGGATTTTCGGTGGGAAAGGTGTCCAAGTCTGACCTTGCCCCTAAGTATTCCTTCACCATGTAAATCAGACGCAGGCGATGGTTGCTGGAACCGAACATACCTTGGGTCTGCGGACTAAAAAATTGTCTGAATGCATCGGTCAGACGGCCACCTTCTCCAACGCTCCTTCTGTGACTGACCGAAGCCTCAGCAATACGTTGTCCAGGACCAGGAATTTGTAACCGCCCAGTCTTTGGGAACGCGTTGCACAGACCTTTCTGCAAGGCCTCCCGGAGATTTCTCATCCTCTGTTCCCTCTGCAATGGCAAGATAAGGTCCACAACCTTACCCTTGTGCTGTGGATCAAGGAGAGTTGCCAGCCAGTAATGATCCCTCTCCTTGATCCGAAGAATATGAGGATCCTTCCGCAGGCTTGGCAGGATCAGGGAGGCCATGCAGCATAGGTTAGCTGAGGCATTTGGTCCAGAGTCCTCTGGGTTACTAAGGACAACATGATCCACAGCCACCTCCTCCCAGCCCCATACAAGTCCATGGGTTTTTTGGAACTGTAAATCATCCCTAAAAGACTGCTGATGATGCTGAGTGTCAGGCTCCTCCATGCTGACACAATCCTCCCCCTCTTCCTCCTCTTCCTGTGTGATCGGCGGGACAGCAGGAACACTGTCTGGATAAGTGGGGCCTTGAGAGGCAAGGAAGTCCTCCTCTTCTTGCCTCTGTTCTGCCTCAAGTATCCTGTCCATTATTCCACGCAGCGTGTGCTCCAACAGATGGACAACAGGTACAGTGTCACTGATGCATGCACGGTCGTTGGTCACTGCTCACCATCCTCATGGTCTCCTCAAATGGTAGCAGGACAGTGCATGCATCCCTGATCATGGCCCACTGGTGTGGGGAAAAAAACAGAGCTCCTCTGACCCTGTCCTGGTGCCATAGTTGCACAGGTACTCATTGATGGCCCTCTGCTGCGTGTGCAGCCGCTGCAGCATGGCCAACGTTGAATTCCGCCTGGTAGGCATGTCACAGATTAGGCGGTTCTGGAGCAGGTTCAATTCCTTTTGGAGCTCAGCCAGCTGAGCACTGTCATTATATGACCGACGGAAAAGCACACTGACTTTCCTGGCCTGCCTTATGACATCTTGTAAGCCTGGGTACCTGCCCAAGAACCACTGCACCACCAAGTTAAGGATGTGAGCCACTCAGGGACATGGGTCAGTTGTCCCTGTCGGAGGGCGGAGAGGAGGTTGGTGCCATTGTTGCAAACCACAATTCCTGGCTTAAGCTGGCATGGCATCAACCCCCTCTCGGCCTGCCCCTGCAGAGCTGACAGAATATCTGCCCCAGTGTAGCTCCTGTCCCCCAAGCACACCAGTGCAAGCACTGCATTTGCATATTTTTGCCTGCGTACTTGTTTAGCCCCTTGAACGCCTACGGAGCACCGCTGGTTCTGAGGACAAAGCACAGGAAGAGGCCATGGAGGAAGAAGAAGAGGAGGGGGTGGAGGCGAGAGGTGTGTCACAACCAGTAATAGCATTTTGGAGGCATGGTGGCGGAACAGCCTCCAACACTACTGCACCTTGTCCTGCATCCTTCCCAGCTGGCAGAAGAGTGACCCAATGCCCCGTGAAAGATAGGTAACGTCCCTGTCCATGACTGCTGGCCCATGAGTCAGCGGTAATATGCACCTTACCACTGATCGCCATGTCCACCGAGGCATGGACATTGCCTTCCATATGCAGATAGAGAGCTGGAATTGCCTTCCGTGAGAAAAAGTGGTGTTTGGGAACCTGCCACTTAGGCACATTGTACAAACTCATGGAAGGGGGCCGAGTCTACCAACTGAAAAGGCAGCAATTGAAGTGCTAGCAATTTAGCCAAGCTAGCATTTGACCGCTGGGCATGTGGATGGCTGGGAGTGAACTTCTTTCGACAGTCCAGCAGCTGGGGCAGGGAAGTTTTCCTGGTACAATTGGACATCGGTGTGCTGCTAGCAGAGTGCCCGCAAGTACTTGGCTGAGACACACCTAATTCTACACCTTCCTTCCTCTCAGTGCAGGTTTCAGAGAGGACTGAAGGTCTAGTGGGGTTGGGATCCCAGCTTATGAGGAACAAGGAGAGGTCCGCTTTGTTCTTTGGTGTGGGTCTTTAAGGTACGCTTGCCAACGAACTGTATGGCAGGTCAACATATGTCTGGTCAAGCAGGTGGTGCCCAAGCGGCTGATGTTTTGGCCACGCGAGATATGCTTGAGACATATGTTGAAAATAGCAGCGGTGCGATCTGATGCACTCGTCTCAAAAAAGGCCCACACCAAAGGACCTTTGGAATAATGCACAGAGGCGCTCTGCAGTGTGATTCAGTCGGTGTGCTGCCCTTAAGCTGGCCCCTGGAGGGCATCCTGCCTCGTTGGAGATGTGCCGCCTCCTCATCCTCCTCTCTCCTATCAGGCACCCACATGGAGTCAGTGACCTCATTATCACCTCCCTCCTCATCACTGGAGCAAACCTGGCAGTATGCTGCAGCTGGTGGAACAGCCAGATTGCTGTCCTTCTTGGGCATCCCCTCTCTCTGGGGTCATGCTACTGCCTTCCTCTAGCTGGGTATCATCATCAGAACCTTCAAAACGCTGGGAATCCTCCTGAAAAATGTACCCCCAATGTGCTCAAACAGTTCAGGGGACTCCTCAGGAAGTCATGGTGGGTCTAGGGAAGGAGAGACCGATGCCATTGAGACGAGGGAAGAGGCCACATTGTCAGCTGCTTTGCCAGTACCCTGAGCCTGGGGGAGAGAGGATGAGGAGGATGAGGAGGGCTTGGTCATCCACTCTACCAGGTCCTCGGCATGTTGCGGCTCAACACATCCAGCTGCTGAAAATAAGGACAAACATGTCCCATGGCCACGTGCTGATGATGATGCACCGTGTCTACAACCAGCACTGTTGCCTCTAGACACAGAGTCTGCTTGCCCTCTTTTATTGGCTCGTGACTGTATGCCTCTCCTTGTTGGCCTTCCAGACATACTAATGGCCTGCAGGGAGATGAGAACACCAGAAATTGGGGTAGCTTTAGGTGCACACTGAGCAGATGACACAGTACACTGACTGTAATTACTGCAGCTGCCTGCGGTATAGGATCAGCAGGACACCAGCAATTGGGGTAGCTTTAGGTGCACACCATGCAGATGACACAGTACACCAACTGTAATTACTGCAGTTGCCTGCCTGTTGTATAGGATCTGAAGCACACAAGCAATTGGGGTAGCTTCAGGTGTACACTGGGCTAGTGGCACAATACACCAACTGTAACTGCTGCAGCTGCCTGTGGTATAGGACTAGAAAACCACCAGCAATTGGGGGAGGTTCAGGTAAACACTGTGCAGGGGGCACAATACCCCGACTGTAACTGCTACAGCTGCCTGTCGTATAGGACTAGACCAACGCAAGCAATTGGGGTAGCTTCAGGTAAACACTGTGCAGGTGGCACAATACACTGACTGTAACTGTTGCAGCTGCCTGTGGTATAGGACTAGAAAATCACCAGAAATTGGGGGAGGTTCAGGTGTACACTGTGCAGGGGGCACAATACACCGACTGTAACTGCTAAAGCTGCCTGTGGTATAGGACTAGAACAACACCAGCAATTGGGGTAGCTTCAGGTGTACACTGTGCAAGTGGCACAATACACCAACTGTAACTGCTACAGCTGCCTGTGGTAAAGGACAAGAACTATACGAGCAATTGGGGTAGCTTCAGGTGTACACTGTGCAGGTGGCACAATACACTGACTGTAAATGCTGAAGCTGCCTATGGTATAGGACCAGAATAACACCAGCAATTGGGGTAGCTTCAGGTGTACGCTGTGCAGGTGGCACAATACACTGACTGTAACTGCTACAGCTGCCTGTGGTATAGGACTAGAACAACACCAGCAATTGGGGTAGCTTCAGGTGTACACTGTGCAGGGGACACAATACACAGACTGTAACCGCTGCAGATGCCTGTGGTATAGGGCCAGAACAACATCAGCAATTGGGATAGCTTCAGGTGTACACTGTGCAGGTGGCACAATACACTGACTGTAAGCCCTTGTACAGACGATCGGAGATTCCGACAACCAAATCCGTCGAATTTTGTCCATCGGATTTTGTGCGACGGATTTTGTCCGAAACTGTTGTATACCCACGGTCGGACGAAGTTGTTGGAAAATGCAATCAGTCAGAACGTGATGACGTTATTTCGTTATGACGGGACTATGTTCAGGCTAGTAGCCAATAGCTTTGATGTAGGAATTTGATCTAAGCATGCGTGGCACTTTGTCAGATCGGAATTCTCTACACATGATCGGAGTATGTCCGATCGGAGCATTTTGGCAGAAAATATTTCCGGCAAGTTGGAAAATTTGGTCCGACGGATATTCAGACGGAAACAGTCCAATGCAGACCACACACAGTCGGAATATCCGACAAAACGCTCCGATCGGACACATTCCGTCGGAATCTCCGATCGTGTGTACAAGGGCTCACTGCTGCAGCTGCCTGTGGTATAGGACTAGAACAACACTAACAATTGGGGTAGCTTCAGGTAAACACTGTGCATGGGGCACAATACCCCGACTGTAACTGCTACAGCTGCCTGTCGTATAGGACTAGAACAACGCAAGCAATTGGGGTAGCTTCAGGTTTACATTGTGCAGGGGGCACAATACACCGACTGTAACTGCTGCAGCTGCCTATGGTATAGGGCCAGAACGGCACCAGCAATTGGGGTAGCTTCAGGTGTACACTGTGCAGGTGGCACAATACACCAACTGTAACTGCTGCAGCTGCCTGTGGTATAGGACTAGAACAACACTAACAATTGGGGTAGCTTCAGGTAAACACTATGTAGGGGGCACAATACACCGACTGTAACTGCTACAGCTGCCTGTGGTATAGGACTAGAAAAACACAAGCAATTTGGGTAGCTTCAGGTAAACACTGTGCAGGTGGCACAATACACTGATTGTAACTGCTGCAGCTGCCTGTGGTATAGAACTAGAACAACATCAGTAAGTGGGGTAGCTTCAAGTGTACACTGTGCATGTGGCACAATACACTGATTGTAACTGCTGTAGCTGCCTGTGGTATGGGACTAGAACAACACCAGCAATTGGGGATAGCTTCAGGTGTACACTTTGCAGGTGGCACAATACACCAACAGTAACTGCTACAGCTTCCTGTGGTATAGAACTAGAACAACACCAGCAATTGGGGGTAGTTTCAGGTGTACACTGTGCAGGTGGCACAATACACCGACTATAAATGCTGCAGCTGCCTGTGGTATAGGACTAGAACAACAGCAAATGGGGATAGCTTCAGGTGTACACTGTGCAGGGGGCTCAATACACCGACTGTAACTGCTTCAGCTGCCTGTGGTATAGGGCCAGAACGACAACAGCAATTGGGGTAGCTTCAGGTATACACTGTGCAGGTGGCACAATACACCGACTGTAACTGCTGCAGCTGCCTATGTATAGGACCAGAACAACACCAGCAATTGGGGTAGCTTCCGGTAAACACTGTGCATGGGGCACAATACACCGACTGTAACTGCTACAGCTGCCCATGGTATAGGACTAGAACAACACTAGCAATTGGGGGTAGCTTCAGGTGTACACTGTGCAGGTGGCACAATACACCGACTGTAATTGCTGCAGTTGCCTGTGATATAGGACTAGATCAACACCAGCAACTGGGGTAGCTTCAGGTGTACACTGTGCAGGTGGCACAATACAGTGACTGTAACTGCTACAGCTACCTGTGGTATAGGTCTAGAATAACACCAGCAATTGGGGTAGCTTCAGGTGTACGCTGTGCAGGTGGCACAATACACTGACTGTAACTGCTACAGCTGCCTGTGGTATAGGACTAGAACAACACCAGCAATTGGGGTAGCTTCAGGTGTACACTGTGCAGGTGACACAATACATCGACTGTAACTGCTGCAGCTGCCTGTGGTATAGGACTAGAACAACACCAGCAATTGGGGTAGCTTCAGGTAAACACTGTGCAGGGGGCACAATACCCCGACTGTAACTGCTGCAGCTGCCTGTGGTATAGGACTAGAACAACACCAGCAATTGGGGTAGCTTCAGGTAAACACTGTGCAGGGGGCACAATACCCTGACTGTAACTGCTACAGCTGCCTGTCATATAGGACTAGAACAACAGCAAATGGGGATAGCTTCAGGTGTACACTGTGCAGGGGGCTCAATACACCGACTGTAACTGCTTCAGCTGCCTGTGGTATAGGGCCAGAACGACAACAGCAATTAGGGTAGCTTCAGGTATACACTGTGCAGGTGGCACAATACACCAATTGTAACTGCTGCAGCTGCCTGTGGTATAGAACTAGAACAACACCAGTAAGTGGGGTAGCTTCAAGTGTACACTGTGCATGTGGCACAATACACTGACTGTAACTGCTGTAGCTGCCTGTAGTATGGGACTAGAACAACACCAGAAATTGGGGTAGCTTCAGGTAAACACTGTGCAGGGGGAATAATACCCCGACTGTAACTGCTACAGCTGCCTGTCGTATAGGACTAGAACAACGCAAGCAATTGGGGTAGCTTCAGGTAAACACTGTGTGGGTGGCACAATACACGACTGTAACTGCTGCAGCTGCCTGTGGTATAGGACTAGAACAACACCAGTAATTGGGGTAGCTTCAAGTGCTACAGGTGTACAGTGTGCAGGTGGCACAATACATCAGGCAGCAATGCACTGCTATGCCACACACAGCGCTTGGCTGCGATTTCGTTACATGCGGTTCGGTGCGAATAGAAAAAAAAGAATTGAATGCGTCCAGGTGTGATGTAGCGCAGCTATATGCACATAAACGCAGGTAATCACAGTCTTTTGTGTCAACTGCGGATAGCAGCGTGAGAAGGGATTCAAAGGACCAAAAAATAAATAAAAATAAAGGGTTGCTATGGGAAACGCACATAAATGCAGGTAATTACACTGTACAAATGCAGCTGATTGCTGTGCCTGGAGTCTTGAATTCTACAGAAAAAAATAAACATGCTAAACTGCGGCAGAACAGCCATCTGTGTGTAAGGGGCCATACTCCTAATAGTCTGTTGTTCAGGTCAGGGCCAGAGAGAAGGACATAATTTAGAGAGACACCCTTATGCTTGGCGCTGGATCGAACACCACTCTAATTTGCCCTGGCTTCTTAGGGTTATAGACCCCAAATATGGATAAGTACCAACATTCCTCCGAGTCTTTGAGGTTTGGGGCTATCTCAGCATGACCATTCTGGAATATTTTCTCCATGAAGGAAAATAAATGTTGTCCCATCTCTGGTTTCCTTTAATATTTTGTCTTAAAAAAGTGAGGCATTTATATGCTAGTTCTTTGTTGTTAGGCAAACGTTGTCTTTGTGGCCTAAAGGGAAGAGGTGGAACCCAGCTACTAGTCACGTCTTTCTCCATACTCCTTTCCATAACTTCTAGGAAGAGCCTATCCTCAATGGACATTGCTACCTGATTATCTTCCTTTGTTCTCTTGAACACTGTGCTTCCTAAGTCGCTTTGGTCACCGTCATAGGTATTGCAGTCACAGAGGGGACTTAGGAAGGGAAGAGGTACAGGGTTGTTGTGTGGTAGCTCCTTTTATGAGGATGTGATTTTGACAGGGTTGGAAAAGAGAAGGATGACCATTCTCGAGGGTACTAGTGAGCATGTTATTAAACAGATGCTGGTTTACAGGCACCTCCCAGGCAAACATCACCTATAATGACCCACCCAAGATCCAGTTTTTGGGCATATGGGACATTTTGAGGACCATCGATCAGTTTTCTTACTTTGTTAACTTGCAAGATATCCCTCCCTGGGAGTAAGATTAGCTGAGCCTGATCATCTAGTTCTGGTATGAGATTGGCTATGTGATTCAAGTGAGTCTGGTGAGCTGCTGCGTCTTTAGCGTGGGAATCTCTGATGTGTTGTCTGGCATCTGGTTGCACTCTATTATAGGCGGTAAGGGTAGACATGTCTTACCATCCATAGATTCAATTTGTAGGCCGTCAGCTCTTCTCCCCACCGTTTCCACTGTACCTGCACAAGTCGTAAGGGAGTAAGGGCTGCTGGGGCCTTTAAGGTTTAGAATGGCAAAAAACACTGATCTATCTAGTGACTTATTACCCTGATCATCCAAGATGACGTAGAGCTTGACTGCTTTATCTCTGTGTCCTTTTGGGTAAGCTCTCACAAGACAGATTTTAGAGCAGGATCTGCCACCTGTACTTCATTTGCAGGCTTCAGTGCACTGTGAAGTGATTGCAATGGCGTCTGTGCTAGAGTGTTTGGTCTCCCTGCCTTGCTCCTTGTCCCTATGAACAGGTGGGAAAGTTCTTGGAGTAAGCCTTGGGTGTAGAGCTGTGTTGTGCTCTGTGCTGTCACATTCTATACATTTGACCCTGACCTTACAGTCCTTGGCGAAGTGTGTGGATGAAGAGCAGCGGTTGTAACAGATGTTGTTCTGTTTGAAGAAAGCTTTGCGATCCTGGATGGTCTTTGTCCTGAAGGCTCTGCATTTCAGAAGAGGGTGTGGCATCTTATGTAGAGGGCAAAACTTAGTAGGGTCACTGTGTTGATCCTCTGGCTGAGACTGCAAATCTGTGGGAAAAAATGTTAGTTTTGTACACTACTACTGGAGCTCTGAGTTGTTTAGGGCCAGAAGAAGTGGTATAAGACACTGGAAAAATTAAGCTGGGGTCATCTTTCGTTCCTGATTGTCTGTCTACAAAGTCTACAAACTCACTAAAGGATGGAAAAGGCACATTTGTTTGTAATCAATCTTTCGTGTAACTCATAAGGAAGTTTTCGTGCTAAGGAGTTAATACCTCTAGCAGAGTCAAGATAAAAAAGATCAGGTAAGTCCTCTTCTGCTTTAGCCACTTGTAACTCCATATATAGGTCACTGAATTCTCTGAGTCTTTGGTAACCTCTGCTAGGTATTTTTAGGAAGTCTTCTATCCTTTTAAACAGCATCTATCCAGTCTATTCCAGATGTTTGTAAGGCCTATCTCAGGGTGGTTTATATTAATGTCTCTGATCCTTTTGGCATGTTCAGCAGAATCATTGCCAAGCCACTTATGAGAAATTCTATATGTTCCCTGCAGGATAGATCTAAACCTTCAATGGCACTCTGGAAAGAGGATCGCCCATGCCCTGTAGTGTTGAGGGCAATCACTGAATTTGACAAGTCCTTGAGTAACTAACTCTCTTTTGACCAAGAACTTGGCAAAGTCTACAGTAGCCTGATTGGCATTGGGGTGGGCTGCTGGTGTATAGTGGTGCAGTGTAAAGGTATACCTGGTAGAAGTCTTTTCTTTATGTGCGCTGGGCTCAAACTTGCATAAGGTTGGCAGTTCGTACTGGCTCGGGGCATACACCTTTGGAGTGAAGAACGGTGTTTGATGTTTGTATGAAGGCTGGGTACCTTGTGGAGTAGAAGGTTTGGTTGGGACTGTAAAATCTGGAACTGGATTTTTCTTGCTTGTAGCACTGGGGTCCAAGGTCATCTTGTTACTGCTTTATTTGATGTGACTCACTGACGTCATGTTTAATTTCTTGTTGTGGGATGTTGCTTGGGTCACAGTGCTGGTAGACATAATCTAACATGGATTGCGAATAATCTTGTTGGCCCTCCTCTAGAACCAGTATGCTGCCTACTCTTGGCTCATCGTAGACGGTTGCTCCTAAAGCTTCTGCAGTGGCGGCGGCAGTGCCTCGGTCCACTGCCAGCTTCTCCATGTTAGCTTCTATGATAGATTGCTGCAATTTCAGAGATGCCTCCTCCTGAGCTAGCTCGACCTCCAGGCATATTCTTTGTTGCTCTTTCTCTTGTTCCATGACTACTCTTTCCTTCTCGGGAGCGATGAAAGGCCTGTATGAGCCTCTGGGCATGGAGGTTTGCCTCGGGCTCCCAGGAATTTTCTTCAGGACCAAAGCCTTTCCATTTGATTAAATATTGGTTTTGTCCCTGTCATTTCCTATAATCCAGAATAGCCTCAATCTCAAATGCTTCCTCCCCATCTACCATCACAGCTTCTGGAGGACCTGTCTCACGATCCGGAAAATAATTGGGTACATCAGGTTTAAGTAACGAAGCATGGAATATGGGATGGATAATGAATGAGTCGGGGAGTTCAAATTCATAGGCCACCGGATTGATTTTCTTCTTAATTGAAAAAGGCCCCAAATATCTGGGTCCCAATTTTTTAGAGGGACATGCCAGTTTCAGGTTCACAGTTTTAGGTCCAATTTCCCTCTCCTCTTCTTGTCGAAGAATTTTTTATTGTCCTCCTGTGCCTTAGAGATGGTTTCCTTAAGCACCCGATTGTTGGTGACAAAGAAATTCAGCCTATCCTGGACAGTTGGTACAGGAGAATCCAGTATAAATGTTAGCAGAAAAGAGGGATGAAAACCGTAAATTAGTGAAGAACGGTGACTGATTTGTGGCAGAGTGAGTAGAATTGTTGAATGCAAATTCTGCCAGAGGAAATAATGAGACCCAATTCTCCTGGGAAAAAGAAGTGAAACAACGTAAGTACTGCTCCAACATTCGGTTAGTATGTTCCGTCTGCCCGTTGGTCTGGGGATGATAGGCTGAGGAAAAATTAAATTTAATGCCTAGTGCTCCACACAAAGATTTCCAGAATTTCAACGTGAATTGAACTCCACGGTCAGAAACAATATCACTGGGAATTCCATGGAGCCTAATGACTTCTTTAATAAATATGCTGGCTGTTTCAGTTGCAGATGGAGTTCCTTTCATGGGAATAAAGTGTGCCATTTTAGAAAAACGATCAACCACTACAAAGATAGAGGAGAACCCTTCAGAGGGAGGAAGTTCAACAATAAAGGCCATTTTATCCCATGGTCTTTTAGTAATAGGTAGTGGTCTCAATAGTCCCCATGCTTTATTCTTGCTATTCTTATTCCTGAGGCAGGTCGGACAAGAATTAACGTAATCCCTACAATCCTTTGCAAGATTTGGCCACCAGAAGTGTCTTTGAACTAGATTCATAGTCTTGTGACCCCCAAAGTGACCTGCCAAGGGATAGTCATGACAGACCTGTAGAACGGAAGTGCAGAGCTTCTGAGGGACGAAAAGCTTATCTCCCTGCCAGAAGAGCCCATCCTTCTCTTGGAGGTTTGTACCTGAAGGTAATGATGTTCCTCGGGAGGCCTGACAAATCTGTGACTTGAAACTAGATTGGGTTAGTAAGAAATTCCCAGCTTGCAGGATAGTGTCCGGAGGAGATGAAACTTCAGCCTCTGTGAACATGCGGGATAACACATCAGGTTTGCTGTTTTTGGACCCTGGTCGGTAAGTGATATGAAAATTAAAACGGGAAAAGAAAAGAGCCCACCTTGCCTGTCGGGGTCTGAGGCCTTTGGCTGTCCTGAGATACTCTAAGGCCGCGTACACACGCGCGGACTGTTTGCCCAACCTTGTTCGTCAAACAGTTTCGGCAAACAGTCCGCTCAAAATTTGCATGAGCGGACTTGCCCACACACGAGCGGACTGTTTGACGAACAAGGTTGGGCAAACAGTTCGCTCAACTTTTGAAATGAACGGACTCGCCCACGTAAGGAGGAGGCAAATCCGCCCATTTCGAGCGCGTGTACAGGTAGGCGGGGCCCGCGAAGGAGACTTCGCGGGCTCCGCCGCCTGGAATGGGCTTAAAGGGGAACCCCAACGCCGAAAAAAATCGGCGTGGGGGTTCCCCCAAAGTCCACACCATACCCTTGTCCGAGCACGCTACCCGGCCGGCCAGGAAAGGGGGGCGAGCGAGCGCGCCCCCCCTCCTGAGCCGTACCAGGCCGCGTGCCCTCAACATGGGGGGTGCCTTGGGGAAGGGGGGGCCGCGCGGCCCCCCCACCCCAAAGCACCTTGTCCCCATGTTGATGAGGACAAGGGCCTCTTCCCGACAACCCTGGCCGTTGGTTGTCGGGGTCTGCGGGCGGGGGGCTTATCGGAATCCGGGAGCCCCCTTTAAGAAGGGGGCCCCCGGATACCGGCCCCCCACCCTATGTGAATGAGTATGGGGTACAATGTACCCCTACCCATTCACCTGTGAAATAAAGTACCAAAAAAAACACAACACAGGGGGAAAAAATATTTTATTGCACAGCTCCGGGGGTCTTCCGTCTTCGGGGGTCTTCTCGCCGGACTCCTCCGCTATCTGTGTGTAGCTCTTTTACTAGCGGAGGAGTCCGGCTTTCTTCCTCCCCGCCGCCGGCCTCTTCTCCCGACTTCGGGGGTCTTGTCCCCCTCTTCGGTTCTTCTGCCGGGCCACCGCGCCTTCTTGTAGCTCTTTTACAGGCGGTGGCCCGGTCTTCTGTCGCCGCTGTCGTCGTCGCCGCCGCCGCCGCCGCCTTCCGTTCTTGTTCTTCTTCTTGTTCTTCTTCTTCTTCTCCTGGAGATGTTGACTCGACGATCTCTCCGGCCGGAATGCCAGGGACACGCTCCGCTGCCACTTATATAGTGACAATGGGGCGGTGTCACATGGTATATGTCACATGGGTTGGTCACATGGGTTGATGTCACATGGGGACTATGACATCGTAAGGGGGCGGGGTCACCATGTGACCAACCCATGTGACATATACCATGTGACACCGCCCCATTGTCACTATATAAGTGACCGCACAGCGCGGCCCTGGCATTCCGGCCGGAGAGAGCGTCGAGTCAACATCTCCAGGAGAAGAAGAAGAAGAAGAACAAGAAGAAGAACAAGAACGGAAGGCGGCGGCGGCGGCGACGACGACAGCGGCAACAGAAGACCGGGCCACCGCCTGTAAAAGAGCTACAAGAAGGCGCGGTGGCCCGGCAGAAGAACCGAAGAGGGGGACAAGACCCCCGAAGTCGGGAGAAGAGGCCGGCGGCGGGGAGGAAGAAAGCCGGACTCCTCCGCTAGTAAAAGAGCTACACACAGATAGCGGAGGAGTCCGGCGAGAAGACCCCCGAAGACGGAAGACCCCCGGAGCTGTGCAATAAAATATTTTTTCCCCCTGTGTTGTGTTTTTTTTGGTACTTTATTTCACAGGTGAATGGGTAGGGGTACATTGTACCCCATACTCATTCACATAGGGTGGGGGGCCGGTATCCGGGGGCCCCCTTCTTAAAGGGGGCTCCCGGATTCCGATAAGCCCCCCGCCCGCAGACCCCGACAACCAACGGCCAGGGTTGTCGGGAAGAGGCCCTTGTCCTCATCAACATGGGGACAAGGTGCTTTGGGGTGGGGGGGCCGCGCGGCCCCCCCTTCCCCAAGGCACCCCCCCATGTTGAGGGCACGCGGCCTGGTACGGCTCAGGAGGGGGGGCGCGCTCGCTCGCCCCCCTTTCCTGGCCGGCCGGGTAGCGTGCTCGGACAAGGGTCTGGTGTGGACTTTGGGGGAACCCCCACGCCGATTTTTTTCGGCGTTGGGGTTCCCCTTTAAGCCCATTCCAGGCGGCGGAGCCCGCGACGTCTCCTTCGCGGGCCCCGCCTACCTGTACACGCGCTCGAAATGGGCGGACTTTCCGAGCGGGAACAGTCCGCTCATTTCGAAAGTACAGCGGACAAGCCCACACACGGGCGGACTGTTCGCTCAAACAAGGTTTCAGCGGACAGTTTTTCGGAATTTCCGAAAGACTTTGTCCGTCCAACTGTCCGCTGAAACTGTCCGCTGAAAGCCCACACACGAGCGGACTGTCCGCCCAAACACTGTTCAGCGGACAAGGTTGGGCGAACAGTCCGCCCGTGTGTACGCGGCCTAAGTTCTTATGATCTGTAAAGATCAGTATTGGGTGTGCTGCCCCTCCAGGAGGTACCACCATTCTTCTAAGGCTGATTTTATTGCCGAAGTTCTCGATCCCCCACGTCATAGTTCCTTTCTGATACACCTAATCTTTTGGAAAAGAAGGCTACAGGGTGCATTAAGGACTTAGGTCCTTGGCGTTGGGACAGGATGGCTCCTACAGCATTTTCTGATGCATCCACTTCCAAGGTATAAGGCAAGGCAGGATCAGGGTGTTTTAGTATTGGAGCGGATGTAAGCAGTCCTTTTAGTTTATCAAACGCAACTTGAGCTGCAGCAGTCCATTGCAAACGACTTTGTTTCCTTGTGAGTTGTGTGATAGGCGCTATAATACTGGAGAAATTCTTGATAAATTTCCTATAAAACTTGGAGAATCCAATGAAACGTTGTACGACTTTCTTGTCGGTTGGGAGTGGCCAGGACAAAATGGCTAAAACCTTCTGAGGATCCATTGCCACACCCTCAATCGATATCACTAGTCCGAGAAAGTGAATGGTCTGGCGCTCAAACTCACATTTCTCAGCTTTAGCATAGAGTTCGTTTTGTCTTAGTCTGAGAAGAACTTGTTTCACATGGTCACGATGTGCTGAGAGAATGATCCTTTTTCTCTACGAAGAATATCCCGGGACCAGCTGGAGAAGAAGAGTGTCGGATGAATCCCTTTTTGAGATTTTCGTCAATATGTTCCTTAAGGACCAGGAGTTCAGGTTCTGACAAAGGAAAAATCCTTCCAAAAGGAATTTCAGCTCCTGGCAATAGTTCAATTGGACAATCATAAACCCGATGAGGGGGAAGAGTGTCGGCCTTTTGTTTGTCAAAAACATCTAAGAAACTGTGATATGCAGATGGGACCAGTTTTTGAGTCTCAGATATAGGTCTTAGGCAGGCAATGACTGGGACCAAATGGTGGGAGGCCTGGAGGCAGTTCTGGAGGCAGTAAACAGACTGAAAAACCAACTCACCAGTCACCCAATTTATTTGGGGGTTATGGGCTTGTAGCCATGGCATTCCCAGAATGATTGGAAATAGTGGTGAGGAGATAACGTCCAGGCGGAGTAGTTCCTGATGGTCGGGTAGTATATTGGCGGATAATGGTTGGGTCTCATGAGTAATGGGGCTAGATCTGATGTTTGATCCGTCTGCTAGCCGTATGGAGAGTTGACGTTTCTTGGGTATTAACCCTTTCCCGCCGAGCGTACGCAGATATGCGTACTCGGCTTCCGGGGTTATACCGGGATGATGCCCGCACCTGCAGGCATCATCCCGGTACCGTTTTTTGCAGCAGGCGATTGGCTATCCAGGCATAACAACCAATGCAGCTAAAAGCCGCTCGGCTGTTATGCCGGAGGAGCGGGAGGGGACGTCCCCCCCTCCCGCCGCCTCCTGCCGCTGTTACCGGTGCTCCCGATCGAGCGGGAGCACCGATTCGTGATCCGACGCCCCTGGCTGCTGGGTAGGAACTGGAACAAAGCAGTAATCGGCTTCGTTCCAGTCTCCTCATCGTAAACACGGAAGCGACGTCATGACGTCACTTCCCGTTTACTCGGCTGCCAATGGCGCCGGTTTTAAAAAAATATCCGGATTCAGAATCGCCGTTTTCAGTGATCTGAATACATTGAAGTGTAAAGGAGGGGTGGTGGGTCTTTTAGACCCCCGATCCCTCCATAAAGAGGACCGGTCACCACCTATTACTGTCACAAGGGATGTTTACATTCCTTGTGACAGCAATAAAAGTGATCAATTTTTTATTTATTTTTTAAAAACAATTTAGTCATTTAAAAAAAAAAAAATAAATAAATAAATAAAAATTTTTTTAAAGCGCCCGCCGTCCCCGCGAGCTCGCGAAGCAAAGAAAACGCATACGGAAATCACGCCCACGTATGTAAACGGTGTTCAAATCACACATGTGAGGTATCGCCATGATCGTCAGAGCAAGAGCAATAATTCTACCACTAGACCTCCTCTGTAACGCTAACCTGGTAACCGTAAAAAAAATTTAAAGCGTCGCCTATTGAGATTTTTAGGTACCGTACTTTGTCGTCAATCTACAAGTGCGCGCAATTATAAAGTGTGACATGTTTGGTATCTATTTACTCGGCGTAACATTATCTTTCACATTACGCAAAAAAATTGGGCTAATTTTACTGTTTTGTTTTTTTTTATTCATGAAAGTGTCCCTTTTCCCAAAAAGTTGCGTTTAAAACACCGCTACGCAAATACCGTGTGACATAAAATATTGCAACAATCGCCGTTTTATTCTCTAGAGTCTCTGCTAAAAAATATATATATATAATGTTTGGGGGTTCCAAGTAATTTTCTAGCAAAAAATATGGATTTTTAACTTGTAAACCCCAAATTCCAAAAATAGGCTTAGTCATGAAAGGGTTAATGGAATGTTGTGTTGTAGAACAAAAGCATGGTCACTGAAGCAGCTGCAGGCGTCAGAATCAACTATAGCCTGGACCCGGAGTGTTCCTTCTGGAAGCTGTAAGGAAATGGGAACAGCGAAGTGAATAGATCTTGTCAAAGGCAATGCATTGGGTTCATAAGGGAAAGGGTTGGACTTACGAGTCTTGTTTGGGCACGTATTTGCATAATGACCAGCTCCACAAGAGGTTGTTCTGGTGTCGATGCTGGTTTTCTTCTGGTGATAGTGGTGAACGAAGCAGGCCTATCTGCATTGGCTCTGGAGCTTCAGAGGTTGTAGCAGGTACATGGGATGTAGGAATGGGAGGATGGCTCGGAACTTTAGGCAACATTCATGTGGGACGAATTTGACTGATTCTTTCAGATCTCCGTTCCCTTATACGACAATCTATTTGGATCGACACTTGGATCGGGTCCTCCAAAGAACTGGGAATTCCGACACGAGCCAACTCATCTTTCAGAGCCTCGGAGAGTCCAATGCGGAACCGGTAGTGGAGGGCGGCGTCGTTCCACTGAGTATCCGAACTCCACCGCCTGAAGTCGATTACATAGCCCTCCACGGGCCTACGGCTCTGCTGGAGAGCATGAAGACTTGCCTCTGCAGTTGTGGCTTGCTGAGGATCATCATACAATTTGACCATTTCATTCAAGAAAGAGTCCATAGTGTCCAACAGAGGGCTGGCCTGTTCCAATAAGCGGTGAGCCCAGGTTTGGGGTTCCCCCTGGAGTAATGAGACGATGAATCCCACCTTTGTGCTTTCCAAAGAGAAGGTACGGGGCTGTAGCAGGAAGTATAGCTGGCAAGCATTCCTGAAGGCATGGAATTTACTGCGGTCTCCTGAAAACGTCTCTGAAGTAGGAACTCGAGTCTCTGGGGGTGGCACCACTACTGCAGGTACAGGTGCTGAGGCTGCCAGACTGGAGGGCCGGGATGCTGTGGCCCCTTGAGAAGCTGCAGTGCTTGACGTCAATGACTCCACTCTTTGTTCAAGTTGGTGATATCTTACAAGCCCTGGACTGCTTGGGTAAGGGTGGAGATCTGTTGGCACAAAGCTTCCAGCGGCGAGGCTCCCCTGTCGGACTCCATTCTGGCTGGATCATACTGTCACGTACCTTACAGCGGAGTCCGAATGCTGGGGGTGGCCTCTTGCACGGTTCCGGTCTCAACACCCCTGGAAGTGAGGACAGGGAGTGCTGAAGCAGCGGAAGGGTGCCGGTGCCTGCAGGTGGAAGATAGAGGCTTGAAGACACGGGACCCTCACGGAGGAAGAAGCGTAGACTGGTCACCTGAGGTGTTCAGCGGAAGCCAAGCAGGTATGTGGAAACACTGCACGTCAGGAACAGGCAAGGTTAGCAACTGGCTGGAAACGAGGTACAGGAATGGAAGGCAGGTTCATAGTCAAGGACAGGCAGAGGTCTCGTAACGTGCTGGCAGCGAGGTACAAAGTCAGAAAGCAAGCTGAGGTCAGTTTAATAAATCCAGGAAGTAATAAGCAGGGGTGATCCAGAAGAGTAGTCAAGCAAGCCGGGTAATCAGGAACAAGGTAACAGGTACAACAGCGGTCAGATATCTCAGGAATGAGCTGAAGATGATCCAGCACTGGTTTCAGATCAGGACCCTGTTTATATATGGTGACATGTGCCGGGATTGGTGGACATGGTCGTGAGTGCGTACACACGTTCGGTTTGGAGTGTGAGTGCGTCCACGTGTTCGTATTGGCGTGTGCGTGCGTCCGTTCCTTCCGGAACTCATTCACCTCTGACAGGGACACCGCGCATGGCCCTTGGAATGAAAATAAGCTGCTGCTATACGGGGACAGATATTTACACGGTGAGTTCCCTGACAGGTACAGATAATCAGCATAGACATCTGGTGGACAAAACAACAGGCGGTATACTTATTATTAGGTATAGTATTGAAGTGTTACTGTTTGTCACAATAATGTTATGTTTTTACACAATAAAAACCTCTTTCTGATTAAAAAATTAGAGCTCCCTCTAGCTGTACAAATAAGTGGCCACTGCCCTCATCTATAACTGGCCTTTTGCAGCAAGGAGCACATGGAAGGGCCATGCATGCAAAACAAAACCAAAGAAATTCCAAGCGCAACTTACTGACATATACAGTATGTGCTTCCACTGTGGAGGCTCTCCAAATTTAGAGTTAGGACTACAGAAAATAATGGGGTGCCTTGGTGGGGCTCTGTAGCTTCCGTATGTATTTGCAAATGTGTGCAAACGAAACCTCTGTTTTTAATGCATACTGTTAGACAGGATAATTTGGTTGGTTGCAAGCTGGTCGGTAAGTTGGGCTTGGAATTTCTTTGGTTTTGTCCCTCTAGCTATAGTCTAGTAATAGTATAGTCTTTAACTGCTCCCTATTGACATCATTGTAAAATAACGGATGGCGGGAACCCTATTGTTCAGGGAGGGCATCATATGAACAGGCTACGCTGTGGCGTGATCATCACCCACTGTGTCCACTGTATACAGTGGATGACTGTTCAGTGTACCGGCCCACTGCTGATAGCATGTGATCGCTGTGACCACTCGCATCAGACCACATGACAGTTTCAAGAAATAAATGGCTTTCTTTCATGCCATTCATTGTTAGGGATGAGCCGAACACCCCCCCCCCCCCCCCGGTTTGGTTCACAGCAGAACATGTGAACAGGCAAAATTTGTTCGAACGCGCGAGCGCAATTCAAGTCTATGGGACATGTGACAAAAGTGGTAAAGTGCAGGGGACATGAATCAATGCAAAAAAAAGTTTTAAAAACTGCAGTTTTTTCGGAAGCAGTGATTTTAATAACGCTTAAAGTGAAACAATAAAAGTGAAATATTCCTTTAAATTTTGTAACTGGGGGTGTCAATAGTATGCCTGTAAAGTGGCACATGTTTCCCGTGTTTAGAACAGTCCGAGAGCAAAATGACATTTCTAAAGGAAAAAAAGTAATTTAAAAGAACTCATGGCTATAATGAATAGGGATGAGCAAAACACCCCCCACAGTTCGATTTGCGGCAGAACATGCAAACAGATCAAAAATCTATGGGACTCGAACGTTAAAAAAATAAAAAGTGTGAATTTTAAAGGCTAATATGCAGGTTATTGTCCTAAAAAATGCATGTATCAATGCAAAAACATTTTTTAAAAACTGCCATTTTTTCGGGAGCAGTGATTTTAATAATGTGAAACATTCCTTTAAATATCGTACCTGGGGGTGTCTATAGTATGCCTGTAAGTGTTTAGAACAGTCCCTGCACAAAAGGACATTTCTAAAGGAAAAAAGTAATTTAAAAGTGCTTGCGGTTGTAATGTAATATTGCCCCCCCCCCCCCCAGCCCATTAATGGGCCCTTTGGGTCTGGTATGGATATTAGGGGGAACCCCGCACCCAAATAAAAAAAAAAAGGCTTGGAGCCCCCAGGCTTTATATACTCTGAACAGAAGTATACAGGCGGTCCCCGGGTTACAAACAAGATAGGGACTGTAGGTTTGTTGTTAAGTTGAATCTGTTTATAATTTGGAACAGATACATTTTTTTAAATGTAGCTCCAGCCCCAAAATCTATGTTTAAGCTTTTTGGATAATATAGGGCAGGGTTATCACACCTGCAATATTTTTTTTGGTGTCTGTGCCCTTCTTCAGAAGATTTCACCTCACATTCTGTCCCAATGCCAATTGGATTTAGAAAATTTGGGTTATTAGGGAAAGAAGGATTGGTGATAAAGCATCAGTGGAGACACCTTTTTTCCCCATATTAACTCTTACAGGAGAGAATTTCCCTTCCTAGGGGTAGATTTCCTCTCACTTCCTGTTGTCTCCCTCTGTTTGTAAGTAGGGGTCGTTTGTAAGTCAGATGTTTGAAAATAGAGGACTGCCTGTATATACTATACAGCCTGTCCTATACACTCTGTGTAAAATTGGGCCTTAGGTGTTGGTGGTATCAGAACACTGTAAGCCCTCACAGTTATTCTTGGTGGGCGCTGGAACAGGCCCTGCTGCAAAATATTATCTCATGAATTGTAATTACATGCCCCTGTTAAACAGGGGCAGAAAAATAGGGACTTAGGCAGTGGTGGTGGCACAACACTATAACCCCTCATAGATACTCTTGTTGAGCGCAGGAACGGGCCCTGCTGTGAAATATTGAATCAAAAATTGTAATTACAATACAGTGCAGCCGTAGTACAGTTGCTACTACTTTTCTAGTGGTGTACAAAGTACACAATACAGTGTAGTGCAGTGTTGCAAAACAAAATATACATCATGTCCAGAAGGCCCAATGAAAAGCAGAAGCTCACAGCAAGCCAATAAAAGCGGGCAAGCAGGCTCTGTGTCTACAGTCAACAGTGCTGGTCATGGACATGGTGCATCCTCTGCCGTGGCCATGGGGCACACTTATCCTTTTTTTCTGCTGCCGGCCGTGTTATTGAGCCAGAACATGCAGAAGAGTTGGTGGAGTGGATAACAAAGCCATCCTCATCTTCCTCATCCTTTGTCACCCAGGCTCAGAGTCGTTTTCCTTCCTATGCAGCTGCCAAATCCGCCTATTCCAGTGGCTCCTTGTCCACAGTCACTCCTTCCGTTGCCCAACCGTCATGTACGGAGGAGCCCCCTGAACTATTCAACCACAGTGTCAGGAACATGCTGTTGGAGGATATGCAGTGATTTGAAGGCTCCAATGTTGGCTCCCAGGTTGAGGAAGGGAGTAACGTAAGCCTAGCGAGAATGGGTGCCCAAGAAGGCCAAGAAACTGTCAGTCATTTTCCCCCAGCAGCAGCATAGTGCCAAGTTTGCTCCAGTGATGAGGAGGGAGGGGATGATGAGGTCACTGACTCTACTTGGGTGCCTGATAGAATAGAGGAGGAGGCACAACTCCAACAAGGCAGAATGTCCTCTAGGGGGCAGCTTAAGAACAGCCACCCTACTGCATCACACTGCAGAGTTCTACAGGTGCATTGTGCTACTGACTTCCCACTGATTTTGAAAAGTTCCTTGGTGTGGGCCTTTTTGGACACATGTGTAGCAGATTGCTGAAGCCGATCAAGCGTGGCCACAACAGCAGCCGCTTGGGCACCACATGCTTGACCAGACATATGACGATCTCCCATGCAGTCTTTTTCTCATATACTATATTTGCAATTTAATATCTCTTAGATATGATTTGGGTTAAATGAGAGTTCTTTGACCATGAGTGAAAGCTTTATCACAATAACAACATTTATTGGTGAGTAGTTGAAAGTCTATCTAATACACAACCATTTATCTATAGTCTACAGCAAGGAATAAAATATTAGGTTAACATAAGAGAATTACATGAAGGAATACAGAGTGTATTCTTGAAAACAGTAATCTGCAAACATATTTAGTTACTTACAAGTAAAATGCAGACCTTTCCCATAATTACCCTTTGCACCAAGGTTCCATCCATTCTGATGGTTGCTCTCCCATAAAAGTGTGTGTTTCCTTCTCATTTAGTCTGTGTATATCATTACATGCTGATGCCTCATTGGTTGGCATAGCTTGGCTCTGATTGGTGAGCTTCCCTATTCCTGGTTAAGGACTGGCTACATCGCCAGTCCCTATACTTTGCATAAGTCAGCCTCCTTTAATGCAAATCCTTGTGACTATTCTGAGCAGGAGCTTAACTTGAATTTTCCTGGGAAATTAAGTATTGATTACAAGTTGGTCTCCCTTCATTGTATATCCCAGCATGTGATCCTTTGAAGTGAGTATGTGTAAAACAATGAGGTTTGAATCCCATTGTATACACAAGCCTAGGGGCCGACTTGTCTGGTCTACCAGAGATTTCAGCGAAGATAATATGTTCTGGCCCAAAATAGCTACAAGCTAAATTAAATATATTAATTAAATATAAATAAATCAAATATAAATTAAATATAAATTAAATATATTAATTAAATATAAATAAATTAAATATAAATTAAATATTTTCATAATTACAATATCCTACGGCAACTGCACATCAAAAGACACACATGAAAGCAAAATGCAGGTACAATTTAAATGTGTAAATTGGCGCTCAGTGCTTCAAAACTAAGCAGACAATGTCTATATAAAAGCAAGAGTTCGGTGATTATGGTAGGGATAATAATAATTCTCCAACACTTAGGACTGCAACTTACAGGTAGAAGCAGTCTCTAAAAACGCAAGTCGAAAAAAAGGCACCTCTAAGTGTAGAAGTTAAAAACTGTTTAATATCCCCAGTGGGATTAAAGGCATTCCCTGGGAGCCTTTTAACATACTGTGGACCCTCCTGATGTTGGATTACCTGCATTTTGAATGATGATATGCCTTCTGTATCTCCTGATCTTGTAAGTGTTTTTAATCCCACTGGGGATATTAAACAGTTTTTAACTCCTACACTTAGAGACGCCTTTTTTCTGCTTGTAAAGAAAAATGCAGACTTCTCCTTGCTCCTCATCTGGGATCTCCAACCCTACTCCAGTCCTCTGGAAAACCTGCACTGAGAGGAATGAAGGTCTAGAAAAAGGTGTCCCAAGTACTTGCAGCCAATCTGCTAGCAAAACACCACCATCTGATTTTAGCAGGGAAATTTCCCCACCCCAGTTGCTAAACATTAAAAAGAAATTTGGGAGGGTGCGCGTGCGCGGGACTTCCGGGAAGCAGCCCTGAACGGGAGCTCCGCACCGCTCCGGCCATCCGCGGCTCACTACAGCTACAATACCCAGCGGACACCTCCGGGGAGACCCCCCCCCCGTACACCGGAAGATCCAGGGCAGCTTTCTGAATGCAGGGGCAGCCCGCTAAGAAGGACGTTGGCCGCAAACTACATTTCGGCCTGACGGACCATCAGCCTTCCAAGATGGCGACCGCGAAAATAACATGCGGTGAGGCCGCAATCCCCACAAACAAGGCGAATCCTGGGATGACTCCATCAGCGCCCGTGAGTAACCTACAGAACCTATCCCCTTCTCCTGCATCCACGGAATCCCTCCTGGGCAGGCTACAGACTGAGAACCCATTCTCCCCGCTGTCTAATGCTCCCAGCTGCATGGCTGATTCGCCACAAGCTTCTCCCATTCAGCCCATCTACCCCCCTGACGTGACACAGCTCCTGAACAGTTTCTCTGACAGAATGCTGCACAAATTACCTCAGCTATTAAGGCTGACATCCAGAGCTTAGGAACCAGAATCGATAACATTGAGCAGGCAATGGATGAAAACTCAGCCCGCACGGTCCAGAATACTGCATGTATTCAGACACTCCAAGACCAGCTTGACTCTGCCCTATCAAAAATCGACGATTTAGAGAACAGAAGCAGGCGATACAACTTTCGCATCAGAGGAATTCCGGAATCGCAAGAAGATGTTCATGACACTGTAAAAGCCCTGATTAGGGAAATTATCCCTGACATCCCAGACCAGAGGCTTGAACTGGACAGAGCACACAGAGTTCTGCAACCCCCCCGCCAAGATGGCCTCCCTCGAGACATTATTGTCAAGCCACATTTTTATGGGGTTAAAGAGGAAATAATGAAAAAAATCACGCAACAGAGAGGACATCTTTTTCAATGGAGCCAAAATTAAAATTTTTGCAGACATCTCCCCCACTACAATCCAAAAAAGGAGAGCGCTAAAACCCCTACTTGAGGTTCTCTCACAGAAGACGATTAAATACAGGTGGGCCTTCCCCTTCCGCCTTCAATTCCACTACAAGGAAAAATCCCACAGCTTCACGAACTTCCAAAATGGAGAAGGCTTACTCCTACACCTAGGGCTCATCGCTCAGGAGTCCATTTCTGAACAAATGGAGACACGTCCGAGCTCTTCTAAAAGACCCCCGCCATCAAGCCCACTGACCCCCCTACGGATCAAGCAGCAACCATAGAGAAAGCGGGATACCATTCCCCCAAGATGATCACACCCCCGTTTTGACCTCCAAGGGTCTGTTTCTTTCTTTGCACCTCACATGGTTCTCTGGACGGTGATGTCCCCACCTTCGTGACTTTTGAGTCATCCTGGAACATTTTGTAACACCCTCCCTCCCCTCCTCTTTTCCCTTATTGACTATTGTTTTCCATCTTTTTTGAGGACTCCGAGGTTCCCCCAAATCGCTTTTTATGGAAGGCCTTAGTCTCCCTACCCTCCCTACACTCCCTTCCCCTCATCCATTATCCCCTTCCCCTCTACAGAGGGTCCCCTCAAGTCCCCATTTGCCTGTCTCGAGTCAGTTGACCTCTATCTTGTCCAAGGGACTTAGGTGATCCCCTCATACGGACCTCACCCGGTATTATGGATACTATATTGAAGTTAGAATGGTTCTTCCTATATGTTATTTACTCGTTCATGTTAACTTTGTTTCGTTTCAGGTGTCACTTTTTAGATGGCGAGAGCCGCACGGCCAGAGCGGGTCTGCTTGCCACTCCACCTGCTGTGACCCTGGGGCTTAACCCCCCCTTGGTGACATCAGGACCGCAACCCCTTTGCGGGTTGCCCTCCTACCGATCCCGATTATTCCAAGGGCATCGGAGCAGGTTTGGACCTGCAATCCCCCCCCGGGGGAGACCAGCCGCTTTTCTCGTCTGGGCTCTCCCTCCCTCCTCTCCTTCCTTTTCTCTCTCTCTTTCTATTCTTTCCTTCTTAGTGGTTCTTTTGTTTCTCTTCCCCTTCAGGTGCCTCCAAGGAGAGTGATTTGGCTATCACCTTATAGGATACTGGGTCTTTGTCGCATCCACTGGCTCGGGACCATTGGTTTCTCGGATCAGGTAATTAAAGACAGCATGTATTCGTGCTCTTTCTCTCATGTCCATGGCTGACGACACTCCCCAACAACACCCTCTTAAGATTGCATCCCACAATACTCAGGGTTTAAACTCCCCTATGAAAAGGCGCAAAGCACTACATAGCTATCATTCTAAGAGCTTGGACATCGTCCTCATCCAGGAGACGCATTTCCCTAAAAGCTTTAACCCTTCCTTTCTGCACAGAAACTACCCTACTTTCTTCTTAGCTAAAGCCGATGATAAGAAGAGGGGAGTAGCTGTCCTTATCTCGAAACGCACTCCTTTTTCCCTATCCCAGGTGGTCAGGGATGGGGAGGGAAGATATATACTAGTCAAGGGACATATTAATGGCTCACTCTTCTCTATCGTGTCATATTATGTCCCCAACAAGGGCCAAGCTAAATTTTTCTCTTCTATGCTGACCCTCCTCTCCCCTCATTTGGAGGGGAAGGTTATCATAGGGGGCGACTAATGTCACCTTCGATCATATGCTGGACAAATCCGCCCACGATAGGGCCATCTTGAAAAGGCCATCCAAACAGAGTCTCAGCATTGCTAGGCTCTTTCATGCCTTGGGTATGATTGACTGTTGGAGAGAACTTAATCCCTCGGCCCAGGACTTCACTCACTTTTCTGCCCCACATAGAACCTACGCCCGCATTGACCACATTTTTTTACATTCCTCAGATATCCACCTAGCTTCTTGCGCTGTTATAGTTGAGGTGCCCTGGTCGGATCACTCATTGGTTTCCCTGACACTTTCGGGCTGCCTATCCCAAGCAAATGCCCCACAATGGCGATTGAAGGAAGCATTACTATCCAACCCAGCTCATCGTACTGCCCTTGAAAGGGACCTCAAAGAATACTTCCGCTTAAATGACTCTACAGACATCTCCCCCGGGGTACTTTGGGGGGCACACAAAGCTGTAATGAGGGGTAAATTTATACAGCTAGCTTCACGCCTCAAATGCAAAAAGCAAATCGACATTGTTAACCTTGAGAAAAACTTCCAGGCCTTAAGCAAAGCGCATAAGAAACATCCCACTGCCTCTTCCTTGGCTCTTCTGGATGCAGCTAAACTTGCCCTTAACACTGCCCTCACCTCTAGTGCTGAAAGACATATGCAATGGGTGAATGGCAGATTTTACCTCAATTCGGACAAATTCGGCCCTCTCCTCGCCGCAAAGCTATCTCCCAAATTTAGAACCCAGGCTCTCCCTAAAATCAAATCCCTTTCCGGCTCCCTAACACAAAACCCAAAACACATCTTGAATGCTTTCCATGCTTTCTACTCAAAGCTTTATACTAGCCAAGAACCTAATAACACTCAGTCTTTTAAAACTTTTCTGAACAATATCCCTCTTCCCAAGATCTCAGACGCACACCGTTCAATGATGGAAGCCCCCATTTCAGAATCCGAAATTATAGCGGTCATTAAAACCCTTAAGAAAGGCTCTGCCCCGGGTCCTGATGGGTTCTCCACACCTTATTACAAGACCTTCTCTGAAATTCTGTCCCCTTATCTGGCCCGGTTCTTTAACTCCCTGAACCACGCATCTCCCCTGGATCCTGAAGCCAACCTAGCATACATCTCGGTCATCCCTAAACCGGGCAAAGACCAGAGCCTAGTTAGCAATTACAGACCCATCTCATTGATTAATAACGATTTAAAAATCATGACGAAAATTCTTTCGAACCGTTTGGGGTCATTTATTGGGGCATATGTCCATAAGGACCAGGTAGGCTTCATCCCAGGGCGACAAGGACCGGACCAGATAAGACGAGCGGTAGACGTCATTTCCCTGCTTAAATCGGGGTGGGATGGGGTTCCCCACAGGATGGCTTCCTCCTTCCTATAGATCTGCAAAAAGCGTTCGACACTATAACTTGGCCGTACTTATTTGGCGTGCTAGACAGATGGGGCTTTGGCCCTCACTTCACTCTCCTCCTGGAAGCCCTTTATTCCCAACCTAGGGCACGGGTCAGACTTCAGGGCCACCTTTCAGAACCCTTTTCGATTCGTAAAGGCACTAGACAGGGCAGCCCGCTATCCCCCCTTCTCTTCGCCATCGGCATCGAAACTTTAGCCATCTCCATCAGGAACCACCCAGACATTCAGGGCGTTAAGTGTGGACATTCAACACATAAATGCGCCTTGTTTGCGGACGATGTCCTCCTCTTTATAACCTCTCCCCTTACCTCTACTCCTAACATCCTCCAACTCCTCCGCACCTTCGGAGAGGTTTCAGGGTTGCATGTTAACATGGTCAAATCGGTAGCCCTCAATATATCTGTATCCCCAGACCTTGTTCACAGGCTCAAGGAGCACTTCCCATTTTCCTGGAGTAACTCTTCCATTCCCTACTTAGGGGTTCAGCTAACACCCTCCATGGCACAATTGTACAAACATAACTACCCACCCATGTTTTTGAAACTCAAGAAGGACCTTGAGCAATGGTCCCTCCACAAGCTATCGTGGGTCGGGAGGGTCAACTCCATTAAGATGACTCTCCTCCCTCGGATACTGTACCTCTTCCGCTCCCTACCGATACCGGTACCCATTCTCACATACATACCCTACAGTCTGCGATCATAAAATTCATCTGGGGTAAGTCTAACCACAGACTCCCTAAGACAACGTTGTTCAGACCTAGACGGAAAGGCGGACTTGGGCTACCTAACCTCTGGTGGTACTACCAGGCAGCGCAACTCTGCCAGATATCTAACGTGTACTCGAGAGGCCCGAAACCTGAATGGCTAGAGATGGAAAGACACGCTATCCCTAAAAATACTATTGATTTTCTGATTTGGCGCCCCCCAAAATCTAGACCCCCCAATTATGGCCCCTACCCTCTCACATTCCTTCGCTCTATGCGACACGGTATATAAATCCAACATCCTCACCTCTAAATGGCAGCCTCTCACTCATCTTTTCAATAACCCCTCATTCCCACCAGGGATGGATATCAGGGCGTTCCAGTGGTGGATAGACAAAGGCCTTTACAGAATAGGACACTTTCTCAATTCATCTGGGCCGCTCAAACTTAGTCACTGCATCTCTAATGTGATTTGGGTATCGAGTGGGACTTAGACTCTTGGCACTCCCATTTCACTACTTCCTTCAGGGGGATCCTTAACACCTCCCTGATGGAAGCAGACATTAAAGTGCTCACCCGCTGGTACCTGGTCCCGACCCGTCTAGCTAAATTTTTCCCCCAGTCGTCTCCCCTTTGTTTTAGGGGATGTGGCCACCTAGGGTCGCTCCTCCACATTCTATGGGAATGCCCCAGAATCAGAAACTTCTGGAACAAGACTTTTGGCCTTATTCATAAAGTTATTGGGCAAGCCATTCCTCAATCTCCAGCAATCGCCCTCCTGAATCAACAGATACCCAAGATACCCAAAAATAGTCGAGTTCTGATCCATTTTATCTTTATTGGGGCTAAATTGACGATAGCCAGATCCTGGAAATCACCTAGGGTTTCCTTCCCTTCGCTTAAACAAAAAATTACTTGGATTTTGTTTCACGAAAAAAAACTTCTAGCTCCATCCTAGACAAAATGGACAAATTTAAATGGGTATGGGAACCTTGGGCCAACTTTGTCGGGATTTTCCTATAAGACCGGGTTCATGTCTCTTTTCATACTTAGCCCCCAGTTCCGCCAAGTACATTGGCTCCCATACACTCTCCTTGGCTTAGGCACCCTTCTCTGAAACTCTATCTCTCCACCCCCCCTTTTTCTTTCTTCTTCCCTTTCCTTTCTATTTCTTAATCTCTTTCTCTCCTCCTCCCTCAAGCCCAGCTGGTCTGGGAAATGGGGAATATTAGTTCTCAGGTCAGGCCTTGGTAGGCTTATTTCTCAATGACCATAAAATGGATAGTTGTGCATTACCTGTCTGAATGCTCCTGGGTCTCAACTTCACACGTTGCCTTCAGCTATGGTAGCATCTGAGACATTCAGGGGCCCATACCAGGTTCAAATGTCTTCTTTTTGGTATAATATTGATCCAGACATATTTTTTGCTAAAGTTGGGCAACAAGGCCCCCCGTTCCTTCTTCAGGTGTGGGGGGCCCCGAGGCTCCGGCACAGTGTGATCCCAGTTGGGGTGTCGGTGCCTCGGTACGCCTAGCGGCTATTCTCAATTGCTTTCTTGTCAATTTTCTTTTTTTAGATGGAGGTTTTGTTATTGTCCGGAAGCCCTATTGTTACCTGTCTTTCTGTTTTTGTGGCTTGGGACAATGGTTGACACCCACCGAACATCCTGGATGTTGTTTAACTCAGGACTTCTCCCTCTCACGGAGGGGTCCTGAATTTGTTTCTTGTATATTGTCATGCCTGTCAAGCATTTTACTACCTGAAATCCCCTGCGTGGGAGATAAGTATATATTGTATTCTCATTTCTTCAATAAAAAAAAAAAAAAAAAAGAAATTTGGTGCCAGTCATCCACATGCTCACCTTCTGAATGCTAGCTTGAATGCCAACTTAGCCAAATTGCTAGCACTGTAACTACTGCCTTTTTTAGCTGGTAGACTCTGCCCCCTTTCGTGAATTTGTGGAATGTGCTGTACCTTTGTTGCAGGTACCAAAACACACTTTCTTTTCAGAGAAGGCCATTCCAGCTCTCTACCGGCATGTGTAAGGCAATTTTTTTGTCTTATTGGACAGGGTGGTCAGCAGTAAGGTGCATATTACTGCAGACTCATGGTCTAGCAGGCATGGGCAGGGATGTTACCCTGTCCTCCTCTTCCTTCCTCACGCTGTTGTGCCTCAAGTGCTCTGTCCATTATTCCATTAAGCGTGTGCTCCAACAGGAAGACAAGAGGGACAGTATCACTGATGCAAGCATTGTCACTGCTCAGTGTGCTCACCATCCTCATGGCCTCATCAAATGGTGACAGGCCAGTGCATGCATCCTTGATCAGTAGCCACTGGTGTGATGAAAAGAAGCCAAGCTCCCCTGACCCTGTCCTGGTGCCATACTCACACAGTGGATATATATATACACACTAGTCTGACTGTGTATATATATATATATATATATATATATATATATATATATATATATATATATATGAAATACACTGCAGCTAACTGAATCAACTGCCTGCCTGAAAGTTTATTTGAAAATGTACACCAGGAATGGCCTGCAGTCAGTCAGATATAGGCTTGGCTAGACTATAATGCAGTGGATATATATGGAGACTGTACAGTATATATACTGTATGCACTGCAGATCACTGAATCACCTGAAAACATTTAATTTGAAAACGTACACCAGGAGCTCACTGAATAACCAGGAATGGACTGCAGTGAGATCTACCTAAACTGTATGCAGTGGATATATATATATATACACACACATACATACACACACACACACACACACACACACACACACACACACACACACCGTATTTATTGGCATATAACACGCGCTGGCGTATAACACTCACCACAACTTTAGGAAGAAATTTTAAGGAAAAAACTTTTAGGAGGGAAGTTTAAGGAAAAAAACTTACATTTAAATTCCCATCAATGCAGCCTTATCAGTGTCCATCTGCACCCTTGTTAGTGTCCATATGCAGCCTTGTCAGTGTCCATCATTGCACCCTTGTCAGTGTCCATCTGCAACCTTTTCAGTGTCCATCTGCAACCTTTTCAGTGTCCATCTGCAGCCTTGTCAGTTTTCATTTGCAGCCTTGTCATTGCAGCCTTGCCCCAGTGTCATTTACAGACTTTAAAAATGGCGCCGCCGAGATACAGCGCTGGATGTCCTGTGTCCTGTCCTGTGTATCTTGCCAGCTTTCGGCCACTTTCGGCCACTCTCGCCGGCTTTTGGCCGTTCTTGGCGGCTTTTGGCCTCTCTTGGCTGCTTTCGCCGGCTTTCAGCGGCTCATGCGGGACTGCGAGAGCCGCCGAAAGCCGCCAAGAGTGGCCGAAATCCGCCAAAAGCCGCCTAGAGGCTCACAATCGGCAGGCGATCATATAGTAGAAACAGTACACCACCAGGAATGGACTGCAGTGAGATCTATCTAAACTATATCCTGTGGATATATATACTAGACTGACTGTATATATATATATATATATATATATATAGCTGCCTGGAGAATCAGACATCCGGGAACCCGGGATTACACGTTCTATTGAGCAGTGCATAGGACATTCTCTAGAATAGACTATGTACTGATAGAACACCAACTGCTCCCCTCACTCAAAGAAACGGAAATAAAAACCATCTCCCTATCTGATCATGCTCCAGTAATAGCCCAATTAGAAATAACATCAGGCCCTCCTATAGGTAGAATATGGAGACTTAATGATTCCCCGATTCAAGACCCAGAAGTGAATAGGAAAATAGAACAGGAGCTTGAGGAATTCTTCCTTATAAATGATACACCAGATATCTCTAGGGGCACCTTATGGGAAACTCATAAAGTATATATAAGGAGTATTCTAATAAGTATTGGGGCAGGGGGAAAAAAAGGAAAGGGAAAAAAAAAGATTAAAAATCTCTGCAGAGAAATACACGAATTAGAACAACAGACAAGACCCAAAGGGATGCCAGAGAGAGTAGATTTAAAAAGCCAAAAAGAAGAACTGGCAGAATTAATAGAGCAGGAGATGAAGCGGACCTTCCATTTAGTAGATAAAGAGAGATACCAATGGGGAAATAAACCTGGGAAATGGCTAACAAGGGCAGTAAAGAAAAAAAAAAAAAAACGCATCATTTATAGCTAAAATTCAAAATACGAAAGGGGAAATCATGCATTCATCTCCTGAAATGGCAGAGGTTTTCCACTGCTTCTATAGTCAATTGTATAATTTGGGACAGGAGGAGAAAAATAAAGAGAGTAAGGAAGGAATTTTAGAGTACCTACAGGGGCTTAACTTCCCAGGGGTCTCTGAAGAGGAACTGGAGTTATTGGATGTTCCAATAATGCAGGAAGAAGTAATAAGAGCAATTAAGGATATGGCAACTGGGAAAAGCCCTGGCCCTGATGGGTACTCTATTATGTACTATAAGAGGTTTCAAAAGCTATCAGTCCCTAAATTATGTGACTATATGAATGCTTTGGCAGAGGGGGAAAAACTACTGGAAGAAGCATTGATGGCTCATATTACCCTGATTCTAAAGGAGGGCAAGGACCCAACGGTATCGGGGAGCTATAGACCAATATCATTGCTGAATACCGATATAACATTTTTTGCAAAAATAATAGCGGGGAGACTAAAACCATTACTGCCTCTCTGGGTCCATAATGATCAGGTGGGGTTTGTGATGGGAAGGGAAGGGAATGATAATTGTCTCAAAACTCTGCTCTTGACACACGAGGCGAGAGAGAGTGGGCCCTGGTCGTCCTGCTGTCGGTGGATGCCGAAAAGGCAGACAGAGTGGACTGGGGCTTCATGCTGGGAACATTGAGGCATTTAGGAGTAAAGAAAAGGATGATGCGATGGATAACTGCATTTTACCATCACCCCACAGCTAAAATAAAAATAAATGGAAGCTTATCTCCCTCCCTGGAATTACACGATGGTACAAGACAGGGATGTCCCCTGTCACCAATGCTATTGTATTGGCATTGGAACCCTTATTAGCTGCAATTAGAGAAAAAACTGACATAAGAGGCGTAAGAGTAGGTGATAGGGAATACAAGGTGGCTGCATATGCAGACGACATATTATTTTATATTTCAAACCCCAGAACAACAATACCCAATGTAATGAAGGAATTGAATAGATATGGGAAGATGACAAATTTCAAAATTAATATATCAAAGTCAGAGATCTTAAATATAACTATGACAAAAAAAGAACAACAGGCAATTCAACCTTCATTCCTTTTCGTTTGGTGTGAGAGGGCGCTTGGGTATCTGGGTGTAAACTTACAGCATCACTGTCGACTGTATGCGGCTAACTATATCCCTATCTTGAATAAAGTCAAAGACCATTTAAATCACATGAGATATAAATCTCTTTCATGGCTAGGAAGGATCAACACCCTAAAAATGTTTATCTTGACAAAATTAACATATATATTCCAAATGATCCCAATAAAAGTCCCACAAGAATTTTTTGTGAAATTAAGAACTATAGCGATAACATTTATTTGGAGGCATAAACATCCTAGAATTTCATATACAACATTGATAAAAGGGAAACAATTGGGGGGATTAGCAGCACTGGATTTTAAGAGATATTATTAGGCAATTATCATATCACGAATAACAGGTTGGATACATGACAAAGATAGTAAGGGGTGGGTGGGTATTGAGAAAGCTCAAAGCAAAGTGGATTTAGGGAAAAGAGTGTGGGTCCCACAGCAATATTGTGAATCAAGTAGCACAAATCCATTAACAAAAAAACACTTTTAAGGTTTGGGATGGACTGAGTAATTTATATCACTGGAAATTCAACGCACCTTTAATTTCTTTATTAGACACATATTAATTTAAGCCTGGGAAGGATGAGCACATGTAATTTATAAGATGGGCAAAGAAAAATGATATAACCTTACAGAATGTGATTATAGGAAACAGAATGTGCACTTTTAATGAATTAAAGCGGAGGTCCACCCTAAAATGGACCTCCGCTCATCGGAATCGTGATAATCCAGGTAACTGCACCCACTTCCGGGCTAGCTCTCTGCGGAACGGGGCGTACGTTACGCCCCGTTCCGCAAGCGCCCGCCCCCTTCAGCAAGTGCCCCGCTGCCTGCTGGGAAACACACAGCTCCCAGAGGCAGCGGGGACCGTCCGGATTGCGCCGCGCGGCTCGCGCATGCGCAGTAGGGAACCGGGAAATGAAGCCGAAAGGCTCCATTTCCTGATTCCCATACCCAAGATGGCGGCGGGACCCGGCAGCCGAGCGAGCGATCGGCTTCGGGTGCCGACATCGCGGGCGCGCTGGACAGGTAAGTGTCACTATTTAAAAGTCAGCAGCTGCAGTATTTGTAGCTGCTGGCTTTAAAAAAAAAAAAAAAAAACGCGGAGTCCCGGTGGACTCCCGCTTTAACACAAAAATGGGGAAACAGACCATTAGATAGATGGAGATATGCACAAATACAACACTTTACACAGACACTCCCCCAGCCACTGCGAGGAAAAGGTAATATGAGGCCTATGGAGAGGTTACTCTCCTCCTCGCGGTGCCTGGGACAGAGTATGTATAAAATATTAGGAGAGGAAATAGAACCCAAATACTCACCCTACTTGAGGAAATGGGAGGAAGAAATAGGAGATTTACGGGACGAAGAACATAGAGGTAGGATTTTAAGAGCAGTGTGTACTACCTCCAGAGATGTTAGGACAACAGAAATGTGTTATAAACTGATGGCGAGATGGTATGTAGTCCCACAAAGAGCACAGAAGTTTAGTGTATGGACCCCATTAATGTGCTGGACGGGTTGTGATGCCTTGGGAACCTATGAACATCTATGGTGGGGATGTGCGAAGATTCAACCATATTGGGAAAAAATTATAGATAATATTTATCAAATAACAGGGGACCGAGTCAGGAAGGAGCCGTGGACATGTTTGTTCCACGACACGGGTAAAACAGTAGCCCAATATAAGAATACCTTGATACCTTATTTACTGAACGCAGCAAAAAGCTTGATTCCAAAAGTATGGCAAACTTCTGATCCCCCCTCAATGAAAGATTGGATAGTAAAGATAGATTGGTTGAGATCAATCGAATAAACAATACATAGAAGTAAAGACTCAATGGAAGTATACAATAATATTTGGGGGAGGTGGATGGAGTTTAAAAAAACAGCAGCACATCTGATAATGATGGAGAAGTAGGACGAGTTGAAGTGTGTGGGGGGGGGGGGGGGGGGGAGAGGGAGGGAGGATAATTATTCTTGTGCCTTTTCCCTTTTTTTTTTTTATTATTTTTTCTTTTCTAATTTATATGAATAAAAAGAGAATATACAAAAAAATTATAATTATTTCATATATATATATATATATATAAAATAAACTGCAGCTAACTGAATCACCTGCCTGCCAGCAGTATAGTACCACCAGGAATGGACCGCAGTGAGATCTAGCTAAACTGTATGTGTCAGGGACTTACCAGCAGTAGACATGCGCATATGCGTGCGCGCATGCGCCTGCGCCCCCCTCCGCGAGCTGAGCAATGGCGCCCATCCATTGCTGTGCATCAGCTTGTCCCTCTGGTGTGTGCGTTAGCGCTGTTTGGCGCTATTGGGCGCATAAAGGATCCTTAGCTGTGCTGGTGCAACGCTGTTTCGTCTTCAGCTTTTGTCACCTGCTACCTGTATCCGATTGTCTTCCTGCTATACTGACCCAGCTTTGTCTGACCACTCTGCTCTCTCTGATCTGACCCGGCCTGCCTGACCCTGCTATTGCCTCTGCCTGTGATCTGTTGCCGATTTCTGCCTGTTTTACCGACTCTGCCTTTGCCTGTAGTTTACACCTTCCTGATTGCCTGCCAACCCGGACTGTCTGACCCTGCTTTTGCCTGCTACCTGTTCAGTGTGCTGCTGTACTCCTGGCTCTCCTCACACAGCTCCTGTGACCGCTGCCTCTGCACTCATCAGCTCTTCAGGTCGCTACCAGTTTCTGTCCACCATCACCTGCAGTCCAGCCATCCCTGAGGGATCTCTACTCTGCTACCAGTACCAGCAGCTTCAACATCAGCAGGTACTCCTACCCACTGTGCTCACGAGAACCACTGTTTCCCTTCCAGTGGCTCCTGAACTAGCGTTGTAAGAGAGGTCTCCTCCTACAAGTCGGGCTCCACTACCAGGCACCTAACAGTATACAGTATGCACTGACTGTATAATATATATATGAAATACACTGCAGCTAACTGAATCACCTGCCTGCCAGAAATATAGTAGAAACAGTAAACCACCAGGAACAAGAACAGACCACAGTGAGAGCATTTAACATGGAAGAGCATTTAACACAGTTTCCCATAAAAGTTTACTGTACAAAATAAGGTCTGTTGGCATGGACCATAGGGTAAGTACATGGATTGAAAATTGGCTACAAGGGTAAGTTCAGAGGGTGGTGATAAATGGGGAATACACGGGGGTGGAATGGGAATGGTCAGGGGTGGGTAGTGTGGTCCTACAGGGTTCTTTGCTGGGACTAATCCTATTTAATTTGTTCATAAACGACCTCGAGGATGGGGTAATCAGTTCAATCTCTGTATTTGCCGACGATACTAAGCTAAGCAGGGCAATAACTTCTCCGCAGGATGTGGAAACCTTGCAAGAAGATCTGAACAAATTAATACATAGCAAACAAGGTTTAATGTAGAAAAATGTAAAATAATGCATTTGGGTGGCAAAAATATGAATGCAATCTATACACTAGGGGGAGAACCTCTGGGGGAATCTGTGATGGAAAAGGACCTGGGGGTCGTAGTAGATGATTGGCTCAGAAATAGAGCATGCAATGCCAAGCTTCTGCTAGCAAAGCAAACAGAATATTGACATTATTGACGTATTAAAAAAGGGATTAACTCCAGGGCAGGCTGTAAAGGATGCTTTGGACTAGGAGAGTAGTGCAAAGGAGGCCCTGGACTAGGAGAGTGGGTGCAAATGAGGCCATTGACTAGGAAATGGTGGTTGGTGTGGCAAAGGCCCCTGGATGGGGGGAGTACAAGGGAGATACGGTACTAGGGGAGAGGTTGCCTGGAGGTCCCAGATTAGGAGAGGGGGTAAAACCTGGACTAGGGAAGCAGGTGTCTGGAGGCCCTGGACTAAGAGAGGGATCGTGCAGCCCCTCTGGACTAGGAAAGAGGGTGCCTGAAGGACCTTCCAGCTTCAGGGGGAAAGAGCCTGGATCTAAACCTGGGCTGTGGAAGAGCCTGCCTGGGCCCTGGAGGGTGACGGTCACAACATAAACTGAGACATTTTATCAATCGCAAGTAATGCCAAACAGGAGCAGAGAGACAGGTTGTGTGATCCATTTATTAAGGAGAAGTGCAACCAAAGCCTGTTGATCACAGCAGTGCAGATTGTTTTGCACTCCTGTGACCCATTTTTAGCTGATAACGGGCTTAAATCTAATGTCAGGTGATGTCGCAGAGTCGGTCCAGGCTGGGGAAAGATCGCAACCATATGTTTGGGATCTACTCACATGCCTGGAGCTGCACCCAGCTCGGCCTCTCAACAAGCCATTGAGAGGCTGAGCTGGCCACTCCCACCCCCTCCACAGCCCAGTGTTTCAGTGAGCCCAGGGGAGGCAAAGCAGAGAGCCAGAGACTGACAGCCACCAGCTCTCTGCTCAGGAAGCACTGAGAACTGAGTGATTGGCTGTTTTATTGCTTCATCTAGGTAAGTATGATTCATAAATAAAACTCCCATACTTTTTTCCTTTATTTACCCGACATCTCCTATTTCGTGCTATTTGGTCCACATGACGACAATTAGGCCTCATTCACATGGTGAATATGCGTCCATGCCCAGTGTAATGGTCGTGTGCATCCCTGTGCAGGCAATCCAGTCAAAGTCAATTGGGACACAGAAGATGCATGGATATAGTCGAATGTCAAAATTTGACATGCAGACAGGAAGGAATGTATGTATCCAAACGCACAGTATCTGCATTTGGATCTGCGCACCCACTTCTATGGGTGAAGATGGATGCAGATGCAGCAAAAGGTGGCTCAGGACATGTCTCAGTGCCTGTCTGCATGAGCCCTTAGGGGAATTTAGCAAAACTAGAGCAGACAGAATTTTGGAACAGTTGTGCATGGCAATCAATCAGCTCATAGCTTTCATTTTTGAAGCTGAACAAGCTGAAGCCCTGACAGCAAGCAATTGTGCTGCAAGTTTGAAAATTACTTGCTAAGCTATTGTTAGACTTGCCAGGCTTGCCAGCGCCTAGAGGCGATTCAGTTCGCATTGTGCGCTATATAAGTATTTCATTCATTCATTCATTCAGGCTTCACAAGTTTGTTGCACAATTGAAGCAAGTCCGCATTGCATGACTCCAGATCAACTTTCTTTGCAAACATTCTGCAAATCTGCTGCAAGTTCTGGTTCAGTTATGTTGTAGAATAATCATCCCACCACAGGGGTCACTATGGCTGAATTTTCAAGATGCTGTTAATCATAGGCAGTGAGCCAATCAGAAGGGGGAGGAAGCGGAGTCGCGCCATGGCTTACATAATAATAATACATAATACATAATTGCTTGTGGCACAGTCATTAAAGCATATGACCCTTCAAGCTCCTCCCACTGTTGATGGAATCTGACCACACCCATGGTGTTGGCATGGCATTGCCACTTTTCTTTTTTGGGGGGGGGGGTGCAAAAAATGTCCAGCCCCCAGGTGCCAGATGTGCTAGCTACACCGCTGCACCTTTACATACATATACTATACAGCAGAAATAGTCTGTGGAATGATCAGATTTGTAAACTTTTCTTCATCTGTATAGTGGATTTTTAACCACTTCCCGACCAGTGCACGACGATGTACGTCGACAGAATGGCACGGGCAGGCATATAATAGCGTACATGTACGTCCAATATTCGATGCCGCCCTGCCATCGGGAGCGCGCCGCCGGCGGCGCGCTCCCGCGCTGGTCGGGACCCCCGTGAGTCTGGTCGCGGGACCCGCGGACTCGATCGCCGCGGGCATCCCCGCGATCGTCTCACGGAGTGGCCGAATGGAGGAAATGCTGTATAAACAACATTTTTCCATTCTGCCTAGCAACTAGTGACGCTGATCTCTGCTCCATGTGATTGGAGCAGAGATCAGTGTACACTAAATGAAAGCCCAACCCCCCCACAGTTAGTAACACACCCCTAGGAACACTTAACCCCTACACTGCCACCCACTGGTTAACCCTTTCACTGCCAGTGTCATTTACACAGGAATCACTGCATTTATATAGCAGTGATTACTGTATAAATGACAATGGTCCCAAAAATGTGTCAAAAATGTCCGATGGGTCCCCGACAATGTCGCAGTCACAATAAAAATCGCAGATCGCCGCCATTACTAGTAAAAAAAAAAATAATAAAAAATTATTAATAAAAATGCTATAAAACTATCCCTATTTTGTAAACGCTATAACTTTTGCGCAAACCAATCAATAATCGCTTATTGCGATTTTTTTTACCAAAAATATGTAGAAGAATACGTATCGGCCTAAATTGAGGGAAAAAAATGTTTTTTTATATATTTTTGGGGGATATTTATTATAACAAAAAGTAAAAAAGAATGCGTTTTTTTCAAAATTGTCGCTCTATTTTTGTTTATAGCGCAAAAAATAAAAACCGCAGGGGTGATCAAATACCACCAAAAGAAAGCTCTATTTGTGGGAAAAAAAGGACGTCAATTTTGTTTGGGAGCCACGTCGCACGACCGCGCAATTGTCAGTTAAAGCGACGCAGTGCCGAATCGCAAAAAGTGGTCTGGTCTTTGACCAGCAAATTGGTCCGGTCTGAATTAAACAAGGCATCAGCATCTGCATTTGTTTACCTGGGTAATATTTGCTGTCAAAGCAGAAATCAGCTAATTCCCCTACCCAGAGCTGTCCAACACTGTTTAGTCTTGCTAAACTAAGAACACATGTTAATGGGTTGTTGTTTGTATAGACCGTAAATGAGGAGGCATATTACAGGTAGTAACTAAACTTATCACAAATGGCCCACTTTAAGGCTATGAACTACAATTTTACCAAACACAGATGATAGTTCTTTTCACTTGGTGTCAGTGTTCGTGAAACATAGCCCATAACCCATAGTTTGCCCCCTTGATAAAGCACTGGGCCAAGCCCATCTTGTGATGTATCAGTGTGTAAGACAAATGGCGAGTTAAAGGGTAACTACAATTTTGTGGGGAAAAAATAGCAAATAAAGTAAATATCATATAGCATATACAAGTGTGACACAAGTTCTATTGAGATAGTGAGATAGTTTCAATAGGACATCACGGCTAAAGGGATGCTGGCCCAGCAGCTTTCCTCATTAGAGCTCTGCAGGTGCACAGCTCATTGATAATTACAAAACCACTCCATACAGACTCACTTTGCACAGGGGTGCAGAGGAACAGTTATTTCTTACAAATAAGAAAAGGTAGGATTCTGCAACAAAGTTTGTTTAAATCCTTGGAGTTACACTTTAAGTAAAAATTCGCTCTGTATATGGCCAGCTTCCTGATGAACCCACTAAAATTCAATCTGTGGGTGGACCTGTTGGGACCCCCCTCCCCTCCGACATCCTGTGATGGGCACATTGGCCAGGGAGGGAGCACAGTATTGCTGAGCTGCACAGAGGAAAATGTTCAATATTGAGACTCTAAACTCAGTGGGACCACCTCCTAAGACAGATTTATGTACGTTCCTAGTGGGGAACATCAACAATTGGGTGTAGAGTTGCAAGACACTCTTTATGAACTCTTTATGAATTCCCACCATTGTTTCACCAAACATAAAAAAGGGAGCAATAGCACCGCTGCCTAAGTGTAGTATGAAAAGTACATAGTGCACATGTAAAATAAATACATGAGCACATCATTCACGTCTTCAGTAAGTGGCTATATACCAGGTGGCCAGTGGTGTTACAGCAGATCCCTCTAGGTGGATGCGACGGCCGATACCAAGATCTAGGAAGTATACCAGGAAGAAACAGCAAATGATCCATCAGTATATAAGAAGCAAGATGGTGTCCACTGTGAGCATTGTGATGTCATATGTGACATGGGTGGGCGTGGCAACATGTTTTGGTGCAGAGAGCCCTCTTCTTAAGCCTTTTGGGGCTCCCTGTCCCAAAACATGATGCCACGCCTACCACCATCACGTATGACACCATCATAACCATAGTGGCTAATGTTTAGCCACGCCCACGTCACGTATGATGTGGTTTTTGCATACTGCTGGTTTATCTGTTGATTCTTCCGGTTGTGCAGCCTAGTATACTTCCTGGAAGGAAAGACTTGCTGATGCTGCATTCATATGAACTTTTCATGTTTTTCAAAAATGTTGTGTTTGTGTTTTTTTTTGTGTCAGATATGATATTCAAATCATATGACACAAAAAAAAAAAACACACAAACACAAAAAGGTGTAAAACACTTAGTCTCAACTGTGTGTGTTAGCTCCTTTTTGCGCCTGGGTGTGCATTTTACATACTTGACAACATAGGGTAGTGAGTGCAGCTTTACTCACCTATTATTTCACCCTATCAGTGAGGGCAAGTAGCATTTTTAGAAGATGATTAGCAATGTCCCAGTATTTCATTCATATTAGATTTATCTGAAGTATTGACTACTGAACTGGGAGGATGATTTCCCTATATGCATTCCAAGATTGTGTCTTTAATTTTGATTGGATCATTTATTTTTCTGGGCAGATTAGTATAACAGGAAAATATTTAAATCCGATCAAAGAGACATTAGTAGACCATCATCATACACATAAATACAGCAAAATCAAAGAGTGGAATTGTGTTGTTGCAAAAAGGCTCAGCTTTACTTAACACAAATAGCTGAATAAATAACGCTTGCTGCTTTATTTTCCTTTAACAGATGATTTTCCACTATAATGTGTCTTTAACCACCAGTGAGGTGACAAGCCTGTGTTGGTGACTAGGGGCATTGACTTCCTGATCTCCGCTCAGTGTTTGTGTTGCCGCAGGGCTGACAATATGCCTATGATAACCTCTTGTGGGATAACTGGTTGTCTTCCATTCAACACACCTCCTTTCTGCCACTGTGTCTAGCACCTGCCACCAGCTGGGACTTCAGTGCAGCTGCTATCATGGTGACAGTGCATGACAATACGTTAGTGACAAACAGAAGAACAAAAGACAAAAGTGAAGCCTGGGCTTTAATGTATAAGAGGCAGTGAATGGTACCACCTCCCTTGTATGCTGTTTCTTTATGTATCTGTGCCTCAGCTGCCCTTCTGGCATGGCCATCTCACTCTTACATTTGTTTACAACTATAAACATCCTTATCAATCGCTATGTCAGAATAAAGAATCAGTATGAAAAGAAGTATAAGTCAGGACCGATCTGCTTGTAATTAGTGACTACGAGACCCCAGCAATTGTGTGTACTAAAGATGGTTATACATCAGAAGAATTTTGTTCAAAGGTTCATACAGAAATTCTGAAAAATCATGCAGCACAGCTTTCTTTCTTGTCATCATTGAGTTGAATAATTTTGCTTGAAAGCCCTTACAATTTCATCCAGACCTGCAATTTTAACGATGTATTAACCACTTCCCGACCAGCCGCCGCAGTTGTACTGCAGCAGGTTGGCTCTCCTGGGCGAAACACAGTGATTGTGCGTACACGGCGATCTGTGGATGCGCACCTCTATTCACTAGCGAGGGAGCCAATCAGTGGGTCTGGTGGACTCGATGTCTGCTGGCCACCCACGATCACTCCACAGAGAGGCAGAATGGGGATCTGCCATTATAAACAAAGCAGATACCCATTCTGTCAGAAAAGCAGTGAGATTGTCTGTTCCTAGTTATTAGGAACAGCGATCTCTCGCTACACCCTGCCAGTCCACTCCCCCCACAGTTAGAAAGCATCTCCCTAGGGAACATTTGATTGCCCCTAGTGTTAACCCCTTCCCTGCCAGTGTCATTTATACAGTAATCAGTGCATTTTTATAGCACTGATCGTCGTATGAATGTCACTGGTTATTAGGAACAGAGATCTCTCTCTACTCCCTGCCAGTCCACTCCCCCCACAGTTAGAAAGCATCTCCCTAAGGAACATTTGATCGCCCCTAGTGTTAACCCCTTCCCTGCCAGTGTAATTTATACAGAAATCAGTGCATTTTTATAGCACCGATCGCCGTATGAATGTCACTGGTCCCAAAAAAGTGTCAAAAGTGTCTGATCTGTCTGCTGCAATGTTGCAGACCCACTAAAAATCACAGAACACCACCATCACTAGTAAAAAATAATAATAATATCCCCCATACACCATCCCATACCCCACCCCATCTCCCCTAAGTACAGGAACCCCATCTCCCCTAGATAAAGGAGCCCCATCTCCCCTAGGGACAGGTTCCCCATCTCCCCTAGGGACAGGGACCCCATATGCCCCTAGGGACAAGGACCCCATCTCCCCTGGGAACAGAAACCCAATCTCTTCTGGGGACAGGGACCCCTACCTAGAGACAGGGACCCCTACCTAGAGACATGGACCCCATCTCCCCTGGGTACAGAGACCCCATCTACCCTAGGTTTCATTGCATACCACATTTCTCTCCTTTTTTGTAATCTTATTTATATATACTTATGAAGCGCCACTCACTCATGAGCCGCTGGTATTTTCATTGGGTCCCTTCTGTTCCGCACCTCTTTCCTGGACCCGAGAACACTGACACACATTAAAGGTTTAAATTGGCTTTATTTAATGGTAAAGCCCTAGAAAGGAATGGATTTAATAAAGACAATTTACAGTATAGCAATGTAGGCTCCTTGTTAAGTAACATAATTCACAGGGCGTCACTGTTGATTCACCACATCTGCCTGGGAAGCAACTGGTGCACAGGCAGGTGCTAGCGAGCGATACTGGCTTGTAATTTGCAGAATAATGACATTTCAACATAGTACAGCAGTACCAATGACATTTTTCAAAGGCAAATCTAATGCAAAGTTGTCCTGCCTAACCACTGGGCCTAAGTAAACAGTCTGCCCGCGATGGGGCCCTTGCGTGGGAGTACTCAATGGTGTCTGGAAACCTCTCACCATTGATGACTGATTCAAGTTCTAAGGGGTTCCGCTGTGGCTGGCGAAAGGGTCCTTTCTCTTGAGCCAGCTCTCTGCAGCTTTAGAAGGTAGCTGGAACACGTGGTCACTGGGAGCAACTGGAACACACTGGAATACAAGCACAGTCTCTCCTCCCTCACTGCATTAAGTGGTGTTCAGCATAACAACAGCCCACAGCCTGGTTCTTGCACACAGTTTTGCATGTGATTCAGGTGCAGAACAGATCCTCTGGAAACAGCATGTGGTCAGCAGGTTACAACAACAGTCCTGTGGATTCTTGCAGCCCTGAGCCCTGTACCACAAGCTTCCAGGGTAACACTCTCTGGGCACACACAACACTGTTCAGCTCCCAGGATCTGTAATAGCAGTCACAGAAAGTACTCAATTCTGTTTCTCTCCTCACAGAACACTTCCTGGGGATATATTGTACTTGCCAGGCACTCCTGTTCCCCAAGTGGTTCTCAGGCTCTCTAAAATGAGTCCCGGAGCCCTCTCCTCAGATGCCACATGGATTTCCTGTTTCTCTCAGTGGTGAGAGGCTGAAAAACGTCCCACAGCCAATTGGAAACCAGCTTGCCTTAGGCAGCTAATCAGGAGTCCTCCTTCTTCAAGGTTGCTAGGGGCAGGGCCTTTTCAGCTGTAGCAACAGCCAGTCAGGGCACAGTCCAGTCCCCACTCTTCCTGTAGCTGTCCATCACAGGAGAGAAGAAAGAAAATGTCCTTTCTGTGTTTATTTTGTCAACACTGCTGGGAATTTTTTTAAAGAGCCCAGTGCTATATTCTCCCCCTACCAATGAATCTTTTGTCCTCGAAAGAACACATCTTTTAGTTTTATCAATAACTAAACATTACATTAACACTGATAGTTAACCAGATAACATGTGTTCATGTAGGAGGCAGGCAAAGGAAGTTCTCACCATTTACCTGAAGTTGAACATTTGCCTGTGCCATAAGCCACAGACAGTGGAATTTCCCACCAAGGTTTGTTGGGTAGAGGACAGGGGGTAACACTTACTGATGCAAAGGCTTTGGGCACTTCAGCAGTGATAACTTCTGCAGAACTACTCTTTTCACATTCATTCATTGATTCCACAGTAGGAAGCATCTTTTGTTCAACCCTCTGATCTCTGGACTCTGAATTTCCATCTTTTCCTCATGTCCACAGAATACCTCTTCTGGCTAAGACACAGTCAGTGTTGAGGCCTTTTCCTCTTGAAGCAGACACTAGTACACTGGCTGCAATTGAGGGTGTACACTCTCTGGCAAGAAATCACATCTGGAGGCAACAGGAGCTAACAGCCATTTCACCAGATCTGTGTTTGTTCCCATGATTAAAGAACTTCCTATGGGCCCTGGTGACTGAGAACACACAATGGCCAGTGTGTCAAAGCTCCAAGGCTGTCCAACCATTACCTGATCAAATGATAAATTGATTTGCAGGTAACCATCACAGGGGTAATTCTCCAGTCTAATACCCTGTATCTCTAGGTCTTTCAACTTCTTCAGAGGTATTTAGGTCAGATATTTTTCATAAAAGTCCCTAGTCAGCAAAGTAACTTGAGCACCTGAGTCAAGATGGGCTCTTGTGTAAATTCCTTCAACTAAAACAGGCACTACAGGTGAGGGGCCTATCAACTTGACAGGAAGTTTGTTAGAAGCATTTGAAGAACCAGGTTTGGCTGGCTGGACTCGCATCTCTTTTCTCCTACAGTGTTCAAAATTATATTTCTGGTGACATTTTGGAAGTTGTTGGACATTCCTCACTTGAACGGCATAAGTTGATACAACTGCAGGGATCTTCAGTTGTTTCCTTATAGTATCAGAAAAGGTTTTTGTTGAAGACAGAGACCAACTCAGTTACTATAGCTAGCTCCCAGTCAAGATGTGACACAAGAATGAAGAGAAGGCCTAGGTCTTTAAGAAAAATAGAAAGTAATCAATTCTGTTTCTCTCCTCACAGAACACTTACCGGGGGATCTAGCGTACTGGCCAGGCACTCCTGTTCCTCAAGTTGTTCCTGTGCACTCTAAAATGGGTCTCAGAGCGGCTGGAAAACATCCCACAGCCAATTGGAAACCAGTCTGGCTATGGGCAGCTAATCAGGAGTATTCCCTCTTCAAGGTTTCAAGGTTGCTAGGGGCCGGGTCCTCTTCAGCCAGTCAGGGCACAGTCCAGTCCAATCCCCCAAAAAAATGTCCTTTCTGTGTTTATTTTGTCAGAACTGCTAGGGAAAAAATGTAAAGAGCCCAGCGCTACATTTATTTAGTGTTTTTCAGTGGTATTATTTAGTGGTGAAAATAATTAGAAACCCCCCCCCCCCCCCCAGTTTTGAATGTGGTATCTTATGTGCCCCCCTAAATATTGTTCATAGAGTCGCCATCGATCCTAGACAGCAGTAAAATACTGGCGGGGGATTTATCCATTCCCCATTCTATCCCAAACTAATAAAAAAAGTTTTGGCATAACCTATACCATCCATAAGAACTATGGATTTTTTTAGTAAGTCTAATAAGTTGTTGAGGATTTCCTTTACATTTTAATATTCTTTACCTTATTGCACAGGCATAATAGTATATAACGTGGTTTACACATTTAAAAAACCAACTTAAAGCTGATCATACACCACTAGAATTTTGTTTAAAGAATTTGTTTTCAGAGCATTCACTAAACTTTCTAATTGTCAGAGGGCTCAAATCGACTATCGATTTTAAACCATGGTGATGAGAAAATTTGAAGGTGCATGGAAACATTTTATCAACCAAACAAAATTTTAAATGTAAATGTTGTTTTTTCATTTGAGAAAATGTGTACATATTCCATTGTGTATGTTCTAGGCACAAAAGAAACATGTTTAAAGGAGAAGTACAGTCAAAGATCATTTTGCACTCCTATCCTATGACCCATTTTCAGCAGATAGCAGGCTAAAGCACTCTGTCGGGTGACGACACAGAGCCAGTCCAGGCTCGGGAAAGATCACAATCATATGGTCCGGATTCGCACCGGGCTAAACCTCTCAGCAATCCCCCCCCCAACTTGCTCCCCTGTAATGATGCCACTGTCTAGGACATTGTGGGGTTTATATACTAAAACTAGAGAATGCAGAATCTGGTGCTGTGCATGGTAGCCAATCAGCTTTTAACTTCAGCTTCTACAATTAAGATTTGACAAAATAATGGAAGCTGATTTCTATGGAGAGCTGCAGCAGATTTTGCACTCTCCAATTTTAGTAAAATCTCCCCCTGTTAGATTTTGCCCCACTTTCTGCCTTGCTGGCAATCAAGTGATTTGCTCAAGGTAAATAGACTGTGCACTTTGCAAGTGCAGTTGTACTCTGCAAGGGCATTTTCTCCAGAGCTTAGCAAATGAGGTCAACCGTCACCTTGCAAAGAATACCCAATCACACATGAGGGAAAAAAACAGTATTCTTGCTTGCACATGATTGGATGGTGGAATTTTCAGAATCCAGCTGCACTTGTAAAGTCTATATGACTTTCCCCTGTTAGCCCTTGTACACACGGTCTGAGACTCCGACGAAATGTGTCAGATATTCCGATTGTGTGTGGTCTGCATCGGACTGTTTCCGTCGGAATACCCGTCGGACCAAATTTTCCAACTTGCCGGAAATATTTTCCGACAAAATGCTCCGATCGGACATACTCCGATCATGTGTAGAGAATGCCGATCGGACAAAGTGCCACGCATGCTCAGATCAAATTCCTACACCAAAGCTATTGGCTACTAGCGCGAATGTAGCCCCGTCTTAACGAAAAAACGTCATCACGTTCTGAACGATCGGATTTTCCGACAACTTCGTCCGACCGTGTGTATACAACAGTTTCGGACAAAATCCATTGGACAAAATCAGACGGATTTGGTTGTCGGAATCTCCGACCGTGTGTACAAGGGCTTAGATTTATATTTCTGTCTGTTGCATATTTTACTTAAATTCCTGTCAAGTGAAACTACAATATTGTCAGAGTACAGAAAGTTAGGCTAGCCATACACGGTTTGAATCTCAGCCGGCTTAGCAGGAACCGACTGAGATTTGAACCCTTAATGGGCAGGCTGAATGTACCAAGCTGATCGATCGACCAACTTGGGTACAACCAGCCTGCCAGATTCTCTTGTGATTATCGCTAGCAGCTGCTTCTCCCAGTGGAAATGGCTTGCCAGGAGAAGACAATGGCCAGGCAGGAGGGATTCCTGCATCAACACTGTTTGTCTTGATCTGAAAATTGAGCGACTTTCTTTGCTGCAATCCGTGGTTGCAGCAAAGAAATTTGCTCCATGTATGGATGGTCGTAGAGAAAAAAAATCTCTCTGAGCCCTAGATAGTAGTAAAAAACAGATGAGTTATAATCCTCCCCCACTTTATCTAAGGCTGTCCATAACAGGAAGCCTGAAGTTTGAACAATACAATACAGATGCAAACCCCCCCCCACACACACACACACACACACACACACACACACACTAAGGTTTCTTTCCCTTCCTGGAGACTTTTTTGGTGAATTCTCTCCTGGATCATGACAACTGCTGTTGCCATAAGGTCCCATGCACTCTTGGCATTCAGCTCCAGTGCAGCAGGCTCTGACAATTATCTGTGGATGGGGAAAAGTTGCGCTGTCTAGCTCCATTGTCTTCCCAACTATGTAGGAAGTTGACATTTGTTGTGGCTGGAAAGGGCTTGATGGTGCACCAAGTGGTACTTCTGTTCTGGACCTGGACGCATACTGTCCTAAATAAAAGTACCAGTTGTGCATTATAAAGCCCCAGCAGCTGTCGGACTCTCATGGAGTTTGACAGACAGCTGGCAGCAGGGCTGGGTGTAGCCTATATTCCCTCCACCCATAGCTAAAAGCAAGAGCCCCATGTACAATCTACAACCCCAGTGTGCATGGGAATTTATTTCAACAGCAGGTGTTCAGTCAGATCCAAGAGAGAATTCACCAAGTTCTCCAGGAGGAATAAAAAAAACTGGGATGGGGGGCTATCTTGGGGACTGATAAGTGGTTCCCCCTCACTCTGTAGGTTTTTATTTATTTTACATCATAGAGATTGCAAAATAAGCGTTAAAAGCTTGAGCTACCAAGCTTTGTAAACTACTTTTTTTTTCACCAGGATGTAAAAAAGCTGGAAAGCATGTGAAAAATAGCCTAGATCCTTCATGGCCGAATGTATAAATGCATAATATTAGTTTGTATTATTTCACATGTGTTTGATAAAAGGAAAAAAGTCAAATTTTTAGCCCTTACCATAAATTAGGTACAATGCCGCCGTGCATTCTTTTTAAGTGGACCTATAATTAAAATGTATGTAAAGGCATTTTTTTTAGTTTTGGAAAGAGTTGGGAATTAGACGCTTTGTCGAGTTTTTATTGCTGTCTGTATCCCACTGGAAATGTATGACCTGCTCAATGACAAAGCCTCGGTCGGTGAGGCGAGACATGTCAGAGGGTATGGCATGTGCAGGCTGAGGCCATCTCACACATTTAACCTCACAGACTGGATAGGGATTGTGGTAAGTATGTTATGCACTACTGGCAATGCACCCATCTTTCTGTCATGGAGACAGAAAATGGAGGGAAGTCTAAACATTTTGAGTTGCTGCCACTAGAGCAATACATTATGGCAAATTCTTCAATAGGGACACCTGCTCCTATGCCAGTTTTCTAAAAGGGGAATTCTGTTTACTTTAGAGAGATCTTGCCACTGGCACTAAGGCAGCAAAGCATATCTGGATAGGGATTTTATCCTTCCACCTAAAAAAAAAAGGTTTTACTCTAACATCTTTCACTCTATGCATACAAATATAGTAACAAACATATAATAAGATTATTTATTACAATTCATATATGTAATCTAAGTCATTTAAAAAAGGGTATAGTTACTGCATATATTAGTTATATACATGATTGGGAGATTGAAGTCAGCGTGGCTTCACCTCATTCATTTTGCAAAGTGAACATACTCTACTGCTTTTGTAAATTAACCTCATTCAATTGTCAGTCCAAGAAGAAGGAAAACAGGCAGATCTGGCAAATGAACAGTTCTTTTTTGCTTTGTAGAGAGATCGATCTGGATGAGATATTTAAGAATCTTATGGTGGAATATAGTTACTTTAGGATGGTAACTATCAACTGGAAAAATATATAGAAAAAAAAATCACCACTCCAGGAGGGTCATCTGATAACAATGATCTTCACCTACTTAAAGAAGCCACAGGTGCTGGCAATGCATATAGTGATGAATCGAAAATGGTTCTGGACAACGGCACTTCACCAAACTGTAAGACATTGCCTAAAGGAAATGGGATTTATATACAGAAAAGCCAAACGAAAAACCATCATTAACACCCAAACAAAAAAACAAAACAAGGTTACAGTGGGCTAAAGAAAAGCAATCATGGAGTGTTGATGACTGGATGAAAGTGATATTCAGCGATGAATGAAGAATCTGCATTGGGCAGGGTGATGAGGCTGGAACCTTTGTTTGGTGCCGTTCCAATGAAATTTAAGAAGACCACTGCCTGAAGAAAACATGCAAATTTCCACAATCATTGATGATATGGGGTTGCATGTCAGGTAAAGGTCCATTAAATGAAAGGATGTTTGGTGATGATGACATCATTTTTCAGGATAATGCATCTTGCAAAAGCCATGAAAACTTTCCTTCAAGAAAGACATATAATGTCAATGGCATGGCCTGCAAATAGTCAATGCAACTGAAAATTGACGGTGGAAATTAAAGAAAATGGTCCATGATAAGCAGGACCGTCTTTAATATTGATTGGACCATGGGCAAAATTTTTCTTAGGGCCCCCCTTCCCCCATGCAATTTCGCTCACCGCCTTCTCTGAGACATACAATAAATAGCAGCTAGACTTAAAATCAGTTTACTGTATCAGATCAGGCAGCGTTTGCGATTGGTTGCCAGAGGTTACAGCAGATCATTACTGCTTACTGACTGGTTCGTAAAGGTTACAGCACTCCTTAAGGCTCACTGATTAGTTGCTAGAGGTTACAGCACATTTCTGCTTGTTGATTGGCTGCTAGAGATTGCTGTACAGTAATACTGCTCACTGGTTGCTATAGGTTACAGCACATCTTCTCCTCACTGCAGGAGGGCATGCTATACCTATGAATGCTGCCTTTATTTACATATCAATGCAGTTGGCCTCAGCTATTTACATATGCATGTCACTTCTATTTACATATGAATTCCAGTATTTACATGTAAACACAGGTCTGCAGGTGAGTCATCTGTACACAACAATAGGGCAGAGCTGGGCAGCATTAGTAGCAGAACTTCACACTGAGATATTGGGACTAAAACTTCAAGGGACAAGGGAATGTAAACTGGGATAGTTGGCAAGTATGAGGCAGCTGCTTTGGGCCCCACAACAATGACATAGCCCAGGGCAGCTGCCCCTTTTGCCCTGCCTTAAAGACAGCCCTGATGATAAGGCTCCAACCTGCAAAGCTGATCTGGTAACTGCTATAAGAGAAATTTGGAGCCGGATTGATGAAAAGATAGTTAAATCCATGCTTTAGAGAATTCAAGCCGTTATAAAAGCCAGAGGTGGTGCAACAAACTACTAGTGGTGTATTGTAGTGTTTTTTTTTTTTCATGATCCCATAATATTTTCCTCAGAATTGAGTGATTCCATATTTTTTCCTCTGCTTGATCTGCAAAAACAGTTGCAACTGACTACAGTTTTTTTTTTGTGTTTCTTAAAGCCAGACGGTTGGAATGTTAAATGAAAATAGTTTTGAGGCATGTCTATGATTAGCTTTATTTCTACACAATTAAACAAATGAATTAACTTTTTCCAAGAGTGGTGATTGCATAATTTTTGCCATGGGTTGTACACTGGCTCCTGATTGTTTAAATATAATCAAAATCTTTATTGTGTATAAATTAAAATTACTTCATAGAGAACACAAAAACATACCCCAGTCATCTCCCTCACACTGATGAATCAATTAGTGCTTGATATGCGGACAAACATTTGGTTTGTTCTGGTATAGAGGAGATAAATGAGCTTATATTGGTATGTTTACTCCATATTACATTTTATAAAGGCATGAATTCTTCTCCCTCACAGGGTGTCTGCTCTGCTCACATAATGGTAATTCAGATGTAATAATCAAACTTTCAAGGTATTACACATCCACTCATCAACAAGATGTATCCAAGATTATTTAGCAGTTAAAGTCCTTGATATTCCACAGAGTCTCTACTGTTTCCAAGCATCCATGTATTCGAATATAGCCAATACATAAAAGTTCAAACTGGTGGTTTATTTGTCCCATGTAGCAAATATGCAACAAAGAAAGTTCAATAAATATCAAAATAGTATGAAGTCCATTTGGTCCAATATATCCCTCAATCAGTGGGTGGAGATAGGCAGCAGCGTAGCCATGTCTGACCGGTTTTGGCTGCTTCAGAGACAAATGAATGTGGCATGGTTCTTCCTATATATACTAAAATGTAAACAAAAGGGCCACCAGTGGTACAATCGCGCATATGAATTGTGTAATGACGTCACAGCATACAGCTTGATGACGCACATGAGGCCCTAACATCATCCGCAGTGCCCATTTTAAATGTAAAGCAAACAAATTCATAGGACGAGGAAAGGGTTCACAGGGGGATATTCGCAGTATGTCAAACTTCTATCAAAACATGAATTTATATTGTATATAGAAAAAGATTCTATCTCTCATTGTAAAAGCCCCTCCTCTCAATTCCCTTGTGCCACACTTGTCATAAATAGTATAAACAACAATCAGGAGCTGTCATAAACTTTGAATATGATATATGAGCATTTCTTAATGTTATTAATCATTTGTTATTTAAGAAAAAAAGAAAAAGGTAAAAGGTATTTTCAAGCCAAGAACAGAGTAAAGTTTAGACTATCATTGAAGCCTGGTGGCTTGGTCGCTTCAAGCTCCCAGATCCTCCTGGCCTCATGTTGTAAAAGTATACGATAATTTTTGTTGTACCTATATAAAACATCCTAAAATTCAATATTTTAGGAAAGATTTCTGTAGACAGCTCAGTTATTAGCATATAAGAATATATAAAAATGGTGTCTGAATAAAAAAGATGGCAGGATTTTAACAAAATCCTTTTCTCCGTAGATCTAACAATGAAAATGGTAAACAAATGGCAGCACAATTTCCAGTAGCGGATGGACTTAACCACAGACGTAATAGATTCAGTGGATGTAATGAACACCTTGACTTTGTTACAGAAAAGTCAAATTAGATATGGTGGCATCAAGGGTACAGAACAATACAACAAAAAAAAAAAACACAAGGAAGACTAGATGATGATGTAGGGCAGAAAAAGAATCTGCAAAAAGAAGAGATATAGAAAAATCTATTTTTTTTAACCTGAGCTCTACCACACTGTGTAAAATAAGATCAAAACAGGATTCCTGTTATCTACAATTTTCCAGAGTTATTCAAAGATCCCTAGAATTCAATGGGCAGCTTATAGCTCCTGAAATTCATTCAGTCACTTAAAAGTTGATGATGATAAAAAAGGTGATGATGCTACCAGCCTACTTGAGATATCTTGGATAATTTGGAAGTCACAGAAAATATGATTATGGTCAAAACTAATGTGACACCACTGTACATTATTATACGACTCAGAGTAGTTGTTAGAGGGAACATTTTCTATAGCACATACTGATTTTTTTGGGTGGGGATTGTTTAATTTTTGTACTTAAACATAATTTCTTTTGGTTTGGTGGACGATTTATTTACGAAAAAGGTTTAGCAATGGGGGACAACTTTGCACCCTCATTGTCTAACTTATATATAAGTATATATATATATGTTAGACAATATAAGTATATAGAAAGTGAATTCAAGAATCCATAATATTGCAATCCATACATAATACATGAGTGTGTTTAAAATCCGCTACATTACCTACTTCCGGACCGCCCACAGGATATATACTGCGGCAGGGTGGCCTGGCTGCATGAAACAATGTACCTGTACGTTGTTTGCACATCCTGGGCTGGGGCATGCCCTGCCGGCGACTCACCCCAGCTGTGATTGGACACAGGGGGAGTCAGTCAGCGGGTCTAGCGGTCACGATGTCTAGTCTATATAAACAAGGCAGACCCTTGTTCTGTCACAGAGGAAGAGAGACATCTGTGATTCCTACTAATCAGGAACACCATTCTCATTGAATTGCCCCTGATGTTAACCCCCTTACCTGCCAGTGTCATTTATACAGTGGCAGTTTCCCCAAAAATATGTAGCAGAATACAAATTGGCCTAAATTGATGAAGACATTTGATTATTTTTATATAACAGAAAGTAGAAAATATCGGGTTTTTTTTCAAAATTATAGCTCTTTTTTTGTTTATAGCGCAAAAAATAAAAAACCTAGAGGTGAACAAATTCCACCAAAAGAAAGCTCTATTTGTGGGAAAAAACATCAATTTTATTTGGGTACAGCATTCCAATAGTCAGTTAAAGTAACGTTGTGCTGTATCACAAAAAATGGCCTGGTCATTAAACACGCATAAATTGTGTTATCATTTCTGAAGAAACAATTTTGTGATCCTTCTTCTTTATCTGTGGGGGACGGGGAAGGGAAAGGGAAGGATATTTTATAAACAAAAGCCGCATTATGTATATATTACAACATTTTTGAATGACAAGCTGAATGTTCTAACCATTTATTGTACTGTTTCTCTAAGGTGTAGTTGTGGTCAATAAAGCTTGAAATAAAAATAAACATTAACTGTGCCTTACTACTTGACAGGGACAGTCATATTAATTTGAGAGAAGCTGACTACAATGGCTTTCATTGGGATCATTCAACACAAAGTGTGTTGTAAGTAGGGAAATACAGTATTGTTCTCTTACAGCTGCTTTGCCTCTGTTTTCTTCTGCTCTGAAAAAAATCACATATGCTTTACATATAGCTCTGTAAATGTTAATAATGGATCTTGTGCATTTGCCAGTTTGTGTTTTAGATCTAGAAGTCCTATGCATCGTTTTCTGGAATGACTGCTGAATCCCGCCAGGAGCAGGCATACCACATCTGCAGTTTATGCTGTTACACAGGAACCCCCATGAGGATGATAAAAAAAAAACCTTAACAGTTGTAAGGATTACTATATGATGTACACATAACACAACTATCAAAAAGGGGCCATCACTCAGTGTTTCTGATACCCACTGACTACTCCAAAATGCCTGCTGTTGCTATGCTGTATTTAGTTTAATTGGTTCCATTACTACAGATACTTAAAGTGATTGTAAAGCCTCCATTTTTTTTTCTATAAAAATAACAAACATGTTATACTTACCACCTCTGTGTAGTGGTTTTGCACAGGGCAACCTGGATCCTCCTCTTCTCGGGTTCCTCTTTGGCGCTCCTGGCTCCTCCTTCCTGTCGAGTGCCCCCACAGCAAGCAGCTTGCTATGTGGATACCCGAGCTGATGTTTTCCATTAAGGCACAGAGCTGCGGTTCGGCCCTGCCCCTCTCTCTCTTCATAAGCTGATTGACTTGACAGCAGGATGGCTGAGGCGCTCGTGGACATTGCTGGCTGAGAGGGACTGCTGCACACAGTTTGCTTTTTATCTTAATACATAGAATGCATTAAGATAAAAAAACCTTCTGACTTTACAACCACTTTAAATTGTTACTAAACCCACGACCCTGCATTCACTATATCTGGTCTCCCTCAGTACACAGAACATGGAAATGCAATTATTTTATAAAAAATAAAAAATAGCTAAATATCTTTTCTCTTCAGCAGTTAAAGTAAAAACGCATCACACTTACCCGCTCTGTATAAGGGTTTTACTCAGAGCAGCACGGATCCTCCTTTCCTGTGATGCCCTGGCAGCGCCCCTCCTCTTCATCGAGTGCCCCGATGGAGAGACGCTTTCCCTGGGGGTACCCATGCAGGCACGCTCACGAGTCCCGTTGCTGCGTCCATTCACACAGACAGCAGAATTCAGCTCCACCACCCGGCTCACGAGTCACTAGATTTAGTTGACAGAACAGGGAGCCAGTGGCTCCTGCTGCTATAAATCTATCCAATGAGGACTGGCTGGAGCCGATGGGCTTGTGCACATTGCTAAAATGATCGGGTTCAGGTAAGAACATGGAGGGGGGGGGGCTCTGAGGGCAGCTGCAGCACAGAAGATATTTTACAACCCCTTTAAAGCAGTCTTGTGACTTCTATCAGTGTCTAGCCAAGCACTAGTTAAACCTATGAGACTGCAAGACCCCTAACCCTCTGCCTTGACAGTGCTGATGTTGATGGCCCTGTGCTGATCACATGGACTCTCCCAAGAAAAAAAAAAACCTCTCTAGCAATACACACCAAACTGAGCATGTCCAGCCTGACTCCATAGACTCTGTGTTATCAGGAAATTATCAGGGGACAGTGGAAAGAGGGGATGATCAGAGAAGCCAGGATCAAACAGCCTTTTTACACAATGCAGATTATTTTTACGAGTTCTACAGCGAGTATAACAGACATGCTTTACTGCATATACAGACTGATTTCACTATTGTGGGTTTAGTGACACTTTAACGATAGCCAACAATTTGCTTTGATTTGTTTCTTGATAAATAAAGTCTAATTCAAACCAAATATATTTTTTTATAGTTTTGAATTGAGACAGCATTTAAAATCTGACAGAGGTTCTAAGCTTACAAACTATCCAAAACACACAAAAAATGACTGGAGGAGGTTTTAAGAATGACTGCAGCATCAAAATGTTCTTGTGCTGGAATCCCTGTTCATTTAAATTACCACTGCAGAAAATCCACATTTTTACTTTCAATTGTTACTTTGAAAAGAAAAAAATGAGATTTTTTTATGCACCATAAAATCTATTAATTGTAGTTCACTGAAAGACACTGAAATGTAATGACTGTTGTGTTGTGCTGCCTCCTACATGAGGATTTTGACACTGACATTTTGACACAACAAAAAACATCAAGAGCATGAGTATACAGTTTATAGTGCATACAAGAGTGGAACCTGCATCCCTTAATGCACTGCAAAAAATGGATTTTACAGTTAGTACCAATATCCCATTTTCTTTAGTGTTCATTAACCTCCCTGGCGGTATGATTAGTTCTGGTTTTAGGTGCTGAAAGCGGTACAATTATTTTGCATGGAATTTTTGGCGTTTTATAATGTAGTCCTGTAATTCTTAGGAATAACTCTCTTAAATCTGTTCAAACCAGAGTCTAGCAGACATCCCGGGTATGATAAAATTTATAATATAATAAATAATAATAAAAAAATTTCAATAATGTAATCAAATCCAAAAACACTGAAATTTGCTCATTTGTCGCTGTCATTAGATTTAGTGTTTGATGACGAATTTCCCCACAAATCGCTATTGCTCAATTCTGCCAGTGATTATAATTTATTATCGCTGTTTTTTAGTTGGTCTAAAATCACTTTTGACATAAAGGGACACTTTTTGGTTGCTATGGACAATCTCCAAATTCCAGGCAGAAAAAAACAGTATTTATAATATAAAAGTGCATGCAGGGCACTGGACAGACCACTAGGGACAAAGGGGTGTGTCATTTTTTTATACAGTACTGTAATCTGTAAGATTACAGTACTGTGTGTGTTTTGTGTGTTTTTACTTTTTTGAATTTGGCGCTGATCTCCGCTCCCATGCGCTGTAACGTCGCAGGGAATGGAGATCGGCGGCATTCGGGCACTGTGTGAATCGAGCGCAGGACAGCTCGATCACACAGTGCGGAGGACATCGCTGGACTCAGGGGACAAGGTAAGTAACTTCTCCCTGTGTCCTCCCTGTATCCGATGCGATCCTGAGTCTGGCTCGGGGTTACTGCTTATGTTGCTAAAATCCCAACCCGAGCCAGACTCGGGATTACCGCTAGGGAGGTTAAGGAATAGAAGACTTGAGAGACTGTTAACCACTTGCCGCCCGCCCTATAACAAATTGACGGTGGCAAAGTGGTTGCATAATCCTGATCAGACGTCATATGACGTGATCAGGATTATGAGCCGCTGCGCACTCCCGGGGGCGCGCATCTCAGTCTGACACCCGGCAACTACGATCTCGGTAAAGAGTCTCCGACGGAGACTCTTTACCACGTGATCAGCCGTGTCCAATCACGGCTGATCACAATGTAAATAGGAAAAGCCGGTGATCGGCTTTTCCTCACTCGCGTCTGTCAGACGCGAGTAGAGGAGAGCCGATCGGCTGCTCCTCTGACAGGGGGGTCTGTGCTGATCGATTAGCACAGCCCCCCGAGGATGCCCGCACTGGACCACCAGGGACGCCACCAGACCACCAGGGATGCCCAGGCCAAGGGATGCCACCCTAGACCACCAGGGATTCCAGTCAGTGCCACAATGGATGCCAATCAGTGCCCATAATGGATGCCAATCAGTGCCCACAATGGGTATCACTGATTGGCATGCATTATTGTTTAGCACTGATTGGCATCCATTAGTACAATATATTATAATACAATGCCGCCTATCAGTTCCCATCTGTGCCACCTATCAGTGCCTATCCATGCCACCTATCAGTGCCCATCCATGCCCACCTGTGCCGCCTACCCATGCCCACCAGTGCCGCCTACCCATGCCCACCTGTGCCAACTAACCCATGCCCACCTGTGCCACCTATCCATGCCCACCCATGCCAATCTGTGCCAGCTATCAGTGCCAATTTGTGCCACCTATCAGTGCCCATCTGTGTCGCCCATCAGTGCCACCCATCAGTGCCCATCAGTGCCGCCTATCAGTGCCACATATCGGTGTCCATCAATGTCACCTCATATGTGCCACTTCATTGGTGCCACCTCATCAGTGCCCATCAGTGCCGCCTTATCATTGCCCATCAGTGTAACCCCATCAGTGTCCATCAGTGAAGGAGAAAACGTACTTATTTGCAAAGTTTTGAAACTGAAACAAAAAAAACATTTTTTTTTCAAAATTTTCGGTATTTTTTTATTTGTTTAGCAAAAAATAAAAACCGCAGAGGTGATCAAATACCACCAAAAGAAAGCTCTATTTGTGGGAAAAAAATGATAAAAAATTTCATTTGGGTACAGTGTAGCATGACCGCGCAATTGTCATTCAAAGTGCGATAGTGCTGAAAGCTCAAAATTGGTCTGGGCAGGAAGGTGTTTAAGTGCCTGGTATTGAAGTGGTTAAAGAGGAAGTACAACCTCTTAAAAAATAAAAAAAATACGCCCTGCAAGGCAAAGTCATAATGAGTGATTTACTTACCTGAGATCAAAGCCCTGGGATCGGCCCTCATTCGCCTCCTCCGATGCCACCATCTATCCCGGAGTGAAGTGAAGTTACACTTTGCTGGGGAATTTGCCGCAGCGTTTTGTAAATGCAGTGAAATAACAAAGCAAAGAACAAAAAATATTTTTTAAAACTTACGTAAACAACTTATACTAACAAACCATTTATATGCTGTATGTCCCCTTGAAGACATCCCTTGCAATGAAACTCGTAGGGAGGAGCTTGGCAGCGATGTCATCATCGCCAGTGAGAATGGTGCACTTATGACATGTTGGATTTTTTTTATGTTTGTGAGTACCTATCTTTCTTTAATAAATGTATTTGAAGTACTGCACTATGGGGTCTGTTCTGTGTATTTTCCATACTGAGCATTATTGATCTTTGACCGGAAAAGGCTGTTCTCATGAGGGAATTATTGATCCCGCTGCCCAGCAGGGATTGTAGTAAAACTATTAAGTGCTATTAGACCTCTGTGATTGTGAGTTCTAATGATCTGGTAAGCAGTTTTGATGTGCAAGTGAAGGAGCACTGGATGGATTAAATTCATGGAGAAGTCATATCTTTTGAAATTCTGTGTCTTTCACATATTTTTGTACGTTATTTAATTTGTCACTTACTGTATATATGGTATGTATGTAGCATTGTGATTCATGATTTTTATTATGGTGATATGATAGGGTTTATATGCTATATATTAAATTAAGGTTATTGTACAATTTTGAGTTTATGATTTAAAGAGACAGCACAACCCACTTTGTTTATACATATGATGGAGAATCACTTTCCAAAGAATACCCAATCAATAAAAGAAAAAAAAAAAACAGCAATTTTGCTTGCCAATGATTGGATGATGAAAGTCAGCAGAGGTTTGCCTCATTCACTATGGTCTAAGGATACAGTAAATCCCCTTGTAATGTGTAACTTTCCTTGCAAAGTTAATAGTGGTTTCGCCTTTTGTAAATCAACCCCTCAGTGTCTAATAGAGACTGAAGGCTAATGCGGCGTACACACGATTGGACTATCCGACGGACTTTGCAGAGGAGGTCAGCCGGACTTTCCGAACGAGTGTACCTGCCCACACACGACTGGACTTTTTCGGTTTTGAAATTACTTTTGAAATGAACCGACTTGCCCACACACGGAGTAAAGTCCGTTAATTTTGAACGTGGCTCCAGATAGACGGAACTACTGAAGGAAGTGAATGTCGCCACCTCCATTGGCGAGATTGACACCTCGCTAGCCACGTCACCTGGTATGGATTTAAAAGGGAACCTCTACACTGAAAAAATGGCATGGGGGCCCCCCAAAGTCCATAACAGACCCTTATCTGAGTACACAGCCTGGTCGGTCAGAAAAGAGGGTAGGGACGAGCGAGCGCCACCCACCCAGGCGTACCAGGCCATGTGCCCTCAACATGGGGGGGTGCTTTGGGGAAGGGGGGCCCCTGCGGCCCCCCCACCCCAAAGCACCTTGTCCCCATGTTGACAACCCTGGCCACTGGTTGTCGGGGTCTGCGGGTGGGGGGCTTTTGTTTGTTACTGTTTTTTGTGTGTTTGTCAGTATCCAAATACTCCAGTAGGCAGCAGCACAACCCAATAGTCTCTGAATTCCTCTGTCACTCAATGAACACTAAAGAAAATTTTCTTGTGATCCCATCCTCAAGCCAAATGTAAACATTTAAAACATTGGGAGCTGTGCATGGCCCACCTGTCTGGTATGTCATAAGTCTTGGCCATGTCACACTAGCAACATTGTAACCAACGTCTGTAGTAGCTACAAAGCTCCCTGCTTATTTTCCCTTGACATTTGCCTTGATCATGAGAATAGGTGTATATGAATATATATCTTATATTATAATACATTATATACATTGATACAGACACATTAGTCTTATAAATAAATGTAAACAAACATTTTAAAATGTATTAAAACATGGACAGTGTCAGTAGAGTGGTGGACATTTCAGTAGGGCAGAGGTTGATGTCAGTAGAGCAGTGGACTTTATTAGTGGAGCAGTGAATGGTGTCAGTAGAACAGTGAACATTGTTTTTATTGTTTTATTTATTTGAATTATTTTTTACAATTTCATTATTTTTATTTTTACAATAATTTTTATTTATTTTTTCTTACTTTTACTTACTTACTTACTTTTTTTACAATTATATATATATATATATATATATATATATATATTGTTAGGACCCCCATTGTGGGTCTTTGGTGAAATAGCAGTGGTATAAACAGGTAGCCGGTGGTATCCACGCTGCACGTGCGCATGTCTATGGTCATAGAAGCTGCACTGGATAAAGTATATACTGAACCTTGGTGACTCTGTAGTCACTAATCCCGGAATCCAAAATTGTTTCTTAAAAATGCTATGAAGAACAATTCTGTAGGTCCTCACATGACATGCTTAGGCCGGGTAACTGTTGCTTGGAAACACAATTGTAGAACTGGCAATACAGATTATTTATCAGGGCAGCGCATGGAGTAGAGAGGGAGAATTTTAAAGGTCAGTACAGGATTATTTTTGTGCTTCTTTAAAGCAAATCTTTGATGCTTCAAGAAAGTATTATACTGCGCACACACGATCAGACTATCCGGCGGATGTGTGTGGGCTCCGGCTGACTTTTTTTTTCCAAAAGTCCGGGGGACTTAGAAGCTTTGTCTCAAAAATCGTCTACCGGACTGCAAGTCGGGCGGACAATCCGGCCGTCTGTGTGCCCTCAGATATCGGCCTCCCACCTTATGTGAATGAGTATGGGGTTCAATGTACCCCTACCCATTCACCTGGTGAAAAAAATGTACATAAAACATTATACAAGGTTTTAAAATAATTTATTGCACAGCTCCGGTGTCTTCTTCCGTTTTCCGCCCGCAGACCCTGACAACCAATGGCCAGGGTTGTCAGGAAGAGGCCCTTGTCCTCATCAACAAGGGGACAAGGTGCTTTGAGGTGGGGGGGGCCACATGGCCCCCCTTCCCCAAAGCACCCCCCCAATGTTGAGGGCACGTGGGCCTGGTACGGCTCGGAGGGGTGCTCGCTCGTTCCCACCCCCTTTCCTAACTGGCCAGGCTGCGTGCTCAGATAAGGGTCTGATATGGACTTTGGGGGAACCCCCACGCAGTTTTTTTGGCGTAGGGCTTCCCCTTTAAGTCCATACCAGGTGACAAGGCTAGGTAGGTGTCAATCTCGCCGTTGAAGGGGGCGACATTGACTTCTTTCGCTAGTCCCGTCTACCTGGAGCCGCATTCAAAATGAACGGACTTTACTCCGTATGTGGGCAAGTCCGTTCATTTCAAAAGTCCGGCGGGCTAGCACACACACAGCCAGATTGTCCGCCGCACTCGCAGTCTGGCGGACAATTTTTGAGTCAAAACTTCTTTTTTTTTTGTCCGCCGCACCTAGTCCGCCGGAAAAGTCAGTGCAGTGGGCAGGTCCGCTCATTCTGAAAGTCCAGCAGACCTCTGCTTCAAAGTCCGGCGTTTTTTTTCCGCCGGGCTAAGTCCACCGGATAGTCCGATCGTGTGTACGCGGCATTAGTCTTTCTTGGATCACACTCTACAACTGCCAATATGGGCTTTATTATAACCCAAGTAAGTACATTGCACTTGTTGACTTTTCACAAGAAAACCTGTACTCAGGCCATTGCATCCAACAGAAAGTATACTGGTGTACAGTGGGTACCATAAGGTATGAAATAATACCTTTTAGTGTTGCACATACACTTCTAAAATTGCTGGCAGAACCCTCAAAATACTCTACTCAGTGCTATGGTGTAGTTAAGCATGTCCCCTTCTGGATCCACCAATTTAACCACTTAAGGACCGGAAGGTTTTCCTCCTTTAATGACCAGGCCATTTTTTGAGATACAGCACTGCGTCACTTTAACTCACAATTGCGATTTCCTGCCATCTTGAACCCAAACAAAATGATGTCCTTTTTTTTACCACAAATAGAGCTTTCTTTTGGTGGTTTTTGATTACCTCTGTGGTTTTTATTTTTTAAGGTATAAAAAAAGTGCCAATTTTGAAAAAAATTCATAAATAATAAGTAATAAATATCCAAAAAAACAACAAAAAAAGTCTTCATCAGTTTAGGCCAATATGTAATCTTCCACATATTTTTGATAAAAAAATCGCAATAAGCTTATATTGATCGTTTTGAGCAAAAGTTATAATGTCTACAAAATAGGGGATAGATTTATGGCATTTTTATTACTTATTTATTTTTTACTAGTAATGGCGGTGATCTGAAATTTTTAGCAGGACTGCGACATTGCAGAGGACAGATCGGACACTAACTGTATAAATGTCACTGGCTGGGAAAGGGTTAACACTAGGGGGAGATCAAGGGGTTAAGTGTTCCCTAGAGAGGTGTTTCTAACTGTGGGGGCAGTGTACTGATTGGAGGAGGAGAGAGATTGCTGTTCCTGATCACTAGGAACAGCAGATCTCTCTCTACTCCCCTGTCAGAACAGGGATCTGTTTGTTTACATACACAGATCCCCGTTCTGGCTCTGTGGAGCAATCATGGGAGACCACGCACATTGACTCTGGCATCGCGCTGCGGGCGCGAGTCCCCTAACGCTCTTAAAGTGACAAACGTACACCTACGGCGATTCACACAGTCATGACAACCTGCCACAGCATAATGACGGCGGCTGGTCAGCAAGAGGTTAATACTTGGTGCCTAAACAACCTCTCATCTGGGCTGGTCATTGCCACAAGGTGGTGTTGGGGGTGCCTATAAAAATATAAAGTCTGTATTAGCCTAAAATAATTGGGCTGGCATGCTAATGCTATGAGAATGATTTGGTACCTAATGGTGATCAATGTTTGACATTTGTATATATTGACTTGAGCAGAGTTGTACTTTAGTATTTTTTAATGCAAAGTGCAAAAGGCATACACAAAGTGCAGCAAACTATCAGAAAATATGCTCCTGGTTACTATGTATTACAATCATTGCAGTTTTCAGTATCTTATTGAATCAATCCCATGATTTTAGAAAACCCAGATAGAAACTTCTCTACTTTGCACACTGCATAATTATTTCCTAACTTATCTTAAGTCTCTTTGTGCAGTATTAGAAAAAATGCTGAGTCTTTCTAAGCAAATTACAGAAACCCCTGTAGGTCCATTTTACTTTTATAAGCCTGTAATTTAGGTAAAGTGCATCTATTATTCATTTAAATTCTGTAAGGTATTTTGATATGGGTTGCATAGTCAGTGTTTCCTTTTTTTTGTAACCTTAATTTGTTTTATTTTCTACTGTATTTTTGCTGAATTAATCTAAAAATTAAGCTAAATTAATCATCATAAACCATGATAGCCATAATGGGGTTGCAAAACTAGATTTTTCCTTATACATAATTTAGTATATAAAACTATTGTAGTAAGATGAGATTAATGAGAAGCTGTAAATGGGCACTGAAGTCATCTTTCAAATCTGAGCTGATCAAATATTTCATCTGTGATAAAGGCAAAATTTCTTATTTTCAATGGAACATGAAGAGCAATTTAAGATACAAAAGGGAAAAAAATATTCCTTTCAGTCAGTTATAACAGCCTCTGGCTTTCCAGGGCTAGAGACTCCTACTCAGTGGCCTTAGGCAATAGGCATTGCTCCGGGTTGAGGGTTCCTCTGATTGCTTTCCACCGCAGATCTCACTTTAATGCTCTCCAATTATTGGTAGTAAGTTGTATCTAAAGACAATGATTTTTTTTTGTTTTGGATAGAGTAGGGCATGGTTAACACCCTTGTCAGGAATTGAATGATGTCTGTGTCACTGTAAGGGAAATGTACCCTGTTTGTCCAGAGGATCATTGTTCCCAGGATGGAAATTCCAAAATGTGAGTTGCCAGCAGAACAGGAATAGAGGAAAAATTTTCCACTTCTTGCAATGAGAAATTACGAGGTAGGTTTTTCCTCACTTTGAAAAGATTTCCTCTTTCCTGCTGTGTTTATGGAGCAGAAAATTACAGTTATATAGTTAGTCAGGTTGAAAAGATACAGTAGTCCATCTAGTTCAATTAACAGAAAAATAAATAAATTGAAAAACTTCATGTACAGAATCCTATAATCACAGTGGATCCGGAGAAAGGCAAAAAAACATAATAAACACAAAAAAAAAATACAAATAAAGCATTATGTAATTTGCTCAATTTGGGGTGAAAAAAATCCTTCCTGATCCCTCAAGGCAATCAAGTATTCCCTGTATCGACAGTCTCCAGTGTTATAGCCTTGTCATGTGAAGATACAGTAATATGTTGTGCATTCAGAAATACATTTAGCTCCCCGGCCTGCACAGCTCATGCTTTCCTGGGGAGTACTGATAGATGTTTCCGGACCTGTGGACAGCGAGGTGATGCCATACATAACTGGTGGTCCTGCCCAAGACTGGTGGGGTTCTAGAGTTTTTGGCTTACTGCAGACCCTTTTCCATCTAACAGTCTGAAGGAACACTAAGCTAGCCCTATTACATTGTCCAACACCTGGTTTGTTCGCACCACAGCAGAAGCTGGTCACTTACCTCTTTATAGCGGCTAAACAGACTATAGCTCAAGCCTGGAAGACCCAACGAGTAGCTTTCCGAGGGATGAGGACACGCATGACTGCTAACTTGTTTCAGGAACAAATGTCCAGTATTGTAAATGACTCACGCCAAATTTCTCAAAATTGGGAACCATGGATTTCTTATGAGCTCCCCACACTCCTAGCATCCTGTTTGGTCCTTGTCTGACTCCATTATGTGGGGCTCCCAAGTCTGAGTTCTCCTGTTCCCTTTCCTCCCTCTCCTATCTATTACCCCCTCTCTCTGCCTTTGCTCTTCTCGCTTTCTTTCTTGTTTATCTGATTGCCTCCTATGGAGGGGGGTTGCTGGAGAAGAGCCTCTCCTTTGGCGATGATTTTGGGGACATGGCATTTTATGAAGTATTAATTTTTTGATACCATCCCCTATTTTCACTATGTCATAGGATAATTGAATGATATTGAGCATTGGTAATTTTTACTAGCCCCAGCGTGGGCGATCAAGCTTCTTCATGATTCTCTTGTTCACCCCAAAAACTCAATAAACATAATCATAAGGAAGTGAGCAAAAAGGAAGTAAGGAAGTGAGCAAAAAGCATTTTTTTTTCAATGCTTTTTGCTCACTTCCTTACTTCCACTCATGCCATTCTCTGGTGTTTCTCCACTACATTTCCCTATAGTCCTTTGTCCATGCCATTCATGCCTCTAGTCTTTATATATTATATATAGAATTGTCCATGTTATTACTCTTATATTTTACCTATTACTTCAGATTATCTGATATACCCCTTTATGTTTACAGTCAATACTTATCATGGACATAGTGAGACCAATAGGGATACACATTCCCCATCCATGCGATGCTTTCCCTCCAATCTGCCCTGTGTGGGGTTTCTTCTGGCTCTGCCTCCTCAGCTCCCTGGTGATACATTTTCTGCCAATGTCTGAAGGCCTCACATTTGTTGGCTCGGCTATGTGTAGTGGTGAGTATGGGGCCTCCATTTATTAGGCCCGTCTTACCCTCTGCCTTTAAAATACCAAGTATTTACCATATACCAAATTGTATCCTTTCACCTTAGGTACAATTAATACACATCTACCCCTGAAGAGCGAGCTGGGACTCGCGAAACATGTCGGGTACACCTGATGTTTGTATGTTATGTGACTGTGCATACACAATTGTACTACTACTACTACTACTACTACTACTAATACTACTACTACTACTACTACTACCAATTGTATTCAATCCAGTTTTATGTACCTTGTACTAAGTGGCTTCTTTGATGACAATATGCTTGTAATATTTTTACTGAATAAAAACATATACTGTACTTACTTTTGTTACTTTTATTGGCTTAGCGGTGCTCACCTCATCTAAAGTCCTAGGGCGAATTTCTCTTTTTTGTCCCTACTAAACTATTGTAATCTGTCAACATGCAGTCTTCCCTGCTACTACAGTCTGCAGCGTCAATCAAGCAGGGACAATCCGACAGGGTGATTGTACAGAAGAATAACCTTTCTGCCCATATATGGATTGAAATTCATCTGGTTCATGCTGAACAGGTTTAATTTCTATTCATGTATGGTCAGCTTAAGTTGTGCTTAACATTACATTAATAACCAAAGTGTTTATTGTCCCAGCATTGTCTAGTTTCTAAGAAGTCCCCAACTTCTTTAGTTGAAAGTAGAGCTTAACCACTTCAGCCCCAGACCATTTTGCTGGCTTAAGACCAGACCACTTTTTGCGATTCGGCACTGCGTCTCTTTAACTGACAGTTGCGTGGTCGTGCGACGTGGCTCCCAAACAAAGTCGACGTCCTTTTTTTCCCACAAATAGATCTTTCTTTAGGTGGTATTTGATCACTCCTGTGGTTTTTATTTTTTGCGCTATAAACAAAAATAGAGCGACAATTTTGAAAATAACGCATTATTTTTAACTTTTTGTTATAATAAATATCCCCCAAAAACATATAAAAACATGTTTCCCTCAGTTTAGGCTGATACGTATTCTTCTATATATTTTTGGTAAAAAAATGGCAAGCGATTATTGATTGGTTTGTGCAAAAGTTATAGCATTTACAAAATAGGGGATAGTTTTATGGCATTTTTATTAATAATTTTTTTTTTACTAGTAATGGTGGCGATCAGCAATTTTTATTGTGACTGCGACATTATGGCGGACACATCAGACATTTTTGACACATTTTTGGGACCAATTTCATTTATACAGCAATCACTGCTATACAAATGCAGTGATTCCTGTGTAAATGACACTGGCAGTGACGGGGTTAACCAGTGGGTGGCAGTGTAGGGGTTAAGTTTTCCTAGGGGCGTGTTACTAACTGTTGGGGGCTGAGCTTTCTTTTAGTGAACACTGATGTCTGCTCCAATCACATGGAGCAGAGATCAGCGTCACTTGTTGCTAGGCAGAACTGGGAGATGCTGTTTACAACGGCATCTCCTAGTTCAGCTGGACTCACGGGGGCCCCAGCCGGTGGCACGCCCGTGATGGCAGGGCAGCAAATTTGTAAAAAGAGGGGAGTGGTGTTGCGCTCCTTAATAATATATATATATATTTCTCTTATAGTAAATAAAATGTTTAACTATGCTTCAAACTAGCAGACATTTATCAGGGTGGTCAATGAAGTGCAAAAGTGCAAATAAAATAATAACCTAAATTGACATAGTAATTTTTCTACTGTGCAAAAACGCAAATATACATTATATATCAAACATGTGCAATACTGCCGAAAGAATTAATATGATACTGTGCAAAAAAGCAAATATACATTAAATATCAAACATGTGCAATACTGCCAAAAAAATAAATAAAAATATGATATAAAGTGTAACTGCAAGTAATTCTAAAAACTGTGCAACATACACAAAAAATGAATGGTTCATAAAGTGACTGATTTAAGCAAGGAAAATATTTAATTGATAATTAAATAAACATTAATTATTTTGCAAACTAAATGTGACAAGTTTTTAGTGCAATATTGGACATTAATCTTTGGTCCAATGTGCAATAATAGTGCAGGTGTGCAAGTGTTTCACTGGAACACTGTGTGCTGCTATCTTGACATTTTGGTGATACTGTGTCTTTAAGTGCAAAACAGGTAGATCTTCAGTGTCACTGACACCCGTGGTAAAAATGAATGATTACCTTACTGCTGTAAGGTAAACAGCATGTAGCAGGGTATTTATGGGAGGAAGGGGTCCCTTCCAATCGATCCTTTCCTGGGCGTTTCGTGCACTGTATACAGTGAAGCCAGGGAGGGGAATAGGGGATGGTCCTTTCCTTCTTTCCTCTTTCCACTGGGCGTTTGGATCACTCAAATCATTAGGTGCTCAATGTATTAAAAAGATAAAAGAAGCCCACCATGGTGTAGTATTTTGAAACAGGGTAAAAGGTTTTATTTAAATAAAATCATAGAACACTCACATTTTATTGTATAAAACGAACGGTGTAAAAACGAGCGTCGAGCTTGTGTCTGGGCGTCTATTCCGGTGTCTGATTTGCCTCTGGTCTCCTATGCGTTACGTCACAACACACGTGACTTCGACTGGGATGAGGCTTATGGGCAATGTAGTACGTTTAAATAGGCTCAGCTAGTTTCGTTTTTGGCGGCCATTTTCTTGTGGATCATATATCAATAGATGGGGCAGCCATATTCCTGTGGACCATATACAAACCAATGGGGCAGCCATTACTTTGTGGTTCACATAATAGGTTACGATCGCCGCCATTTTATTGTATATTTCGCATTCATGCAAGTCTGTTTTGATTGCAATGCCAAGGAAGGAGACTTCCGGTCGGAATGTCTTAACGAAATGTAAAGGGAATTTACAGGTACACCCATTTGCCTGCCCGTGTCATTCTGCCGACGTACATCGGCGTGCGCCGGTTGGGAAGTGGTTAAAGTGGATGTAAACCCAATGTCATCCTTTCTAAACTACTGCCATAGGGGTTATCTATAAGGATATACATGTATGCATGTATCTTTACCTGTCAAATGTCTCCCCTCTCTCTGCTATGAGACCCAAAAAACTGCAGATTCTGTGGGTGGGTCTGTTGTCTGGAGCTTGGTGGGTGGAGTCATGATGTTAGTAGACTCCCCGCCCACCTCTACACTCCCCTTGTCAATATGCATTTTTTCCTGTGTATTTCTTACACTGAACTTCTGCTATGATCTCTAACATCTAGTGAAAAGACAGGAAAGTAACCACATGACTTCAGCATGCCCAATTACGCTGAGGTGGGGAACATCCAATCCTGGTAGAGCAGCAGAAGAAAGGAGTGGGAGGGAATTAAAAAATAATGCATGTCTCTTAGGCTAGTGCACGAGATATGTAAATCACCTGTCACTCACAGCAAGGGGGAAAATTTGACGTTTTTCTCTGTTTGTCAAGATTTATCTCACTAAACAATAAAAGAGGATTACTCAGAGATGGATTAACTCTTTTGGGCAAGACTGGGCTCAAATGATAGGAAATCTTATACTCTACATTATGACAAAAAATGGGTTTACATCCACTTTAATGCGGTTCTGCACCTAAAATAAAAATATTAAAAGCCAGCAGCTACTAATATTGCAGCTGCTGACTTTTAATAAAATCACACTTACCTGTCCCAGGGTCCAGCGATGTCGGCGGCAGATGACGAGCGATCGCTCGTCTCGCTGCTGCCCCCGCCGCCATCCTCTGTCAGGGAATCGGGAAGTGAAGCATTACAGCTTCACTGCCCGGTTCCCTACTGCGCATGCGCGAGTCGCGCTGCGTGTCTCTTATGGTCCCCCGCTGTGTCTCTGGGAACTGTGTGTTTCCCAAACACAACGGGGGGGGGGATCTGCGGCGGTCTGGCCGGTAGTGGGTGCAGATGCCTGGATTATCCAGGTAACTGCACCCCCCTCCCCCCTGAAAGGTGCCGATTGTGGCACCAGAGGGGGGGAGGGATCAGATTAGCGGAACTTCCCCTTTAGGGTGAAGAACCGCTTTAATTAAAAAAGTGAAGATTTCTGGTTTTACAGGAATTTTTCTTATGGAATTCCTCCTGAAAAATAACACCCACAACAGTAAAATATGTCTGTATATGCAGCATAGCATGCTTGTTATACTCACTGTGGAATTTAAGGGGTTAATCCTCTGTGTTGTGTAAAAAGGCTGTTTTATCCTGTATGCACAGATCTTTCCCTCCCTGCACTGTCTATCTGGGGAAGGCTAGATAACACAGGCAGGGTAGTCGACCTGCACATGCTCAGTTGTGTCTTTTATGCTGGAGAGAACGTTTACTTGTTCTCAGAGATAGCCAGGTCACATGATATTGGCATCACACATGTGGGCATGCATACAGGCTGCGCTGGAAATCTCCTCCTACCTGTGCTCTCAGCACTGGAGAAACTGTGCAGTTTATCACTGACCATGGTATTCAGATCAGCCAAAAAGGTATATAGTGGCAATATTTCAGTAGAAAAAGAAGATTTATAAGCTGTGGGCACTGTGTGGGGGGGGGGGGGGAGGCGAATTAACTATTTTCATATTACTAAGTTTAGTAACACTTTAACCACTAGCCGACCGACTCGCGATGATATACGTCGGCAGAATGGCTCTCCTGCGCAAGCTGATGTATCTGTAAGTCAGTCTGTAAAAGCGCGATAGCGTGCGCATGCCCACTCTCACGGGAGCAGTGATAGTTCGGAAGAGAAGCAGAGCGGAGAACTGCCTATGTAAACAAGTAATTTCCCTGTTCTGCCTAGTGACATGACAGGGATCTACTTCTTCCAGTGATTGGGAGCAGTGATCTCTGTCATGTTTCAGTAAGCCCACCCCCCCTACAGTTAGAACACACTGAGGGAACACAGTTAACCCCTTGATCGCCCCCTAGTGTTAACCCCTTCTCTGGCAGTGTATTTTTTTTTTTTTTTTTACATTTTACATTTTTATAGCACTGATTAATGTAATAATTTCACTGGTCCCCAAAAAGTGTAATTTGGGGTAAGATTTGTCCTCTACAATGTCCAGTCCTGCTAAAAATTGCCAATCACCACCATTACCAGTAAAAACAATAAAAAATAAATAAAAGTCCCTAAATCGATCCTATAGTTTGTAGATGCAATAACTTTTGCGCAAACCAATCAATATACGCCTATTGCATTTTTTTAACCAAAAATATGTAGAAGAATATACAGTATATCAGCCAAAACCGATGAATAAATTCATTTTTTTATTTCTTTTTTGGGATATGTATTATTATTAATAATAGTATTATATTTTTTTTTTTTTAAGTCGGCACTCTTTTTTTTTTTTGTTTATAGCACAACAAATAAAAACCGCAGAGGTGATCAAATACCACCAAGAAAACTCTATTTGTGGGGAAAATGGACATTCATTTTGTTTGGGTACAGACTTCACACGACCATGCAATTATCAGTTAAAGCGACGCAGTGCCGTATTGCAAAAAATGATCTGGTCATTAAGGGGGTAAAATCTTCCGGGGCTGAAGTGGTTAAAGTGTATTTCCACTTTCACAGTCAAATTTAGCAAAACCTCACTATGTTCATGAGGAGTTCCCATTTTCAGAGCCTATATAAAAAAAAATAAAAAAACATTTAAAGAATATTTCCTACATTTTAGATGTCTCTTAGGAGAAGACCTCATGTCAGTCTTGAGTTTTTTTTTTAATCCTTTTGATTGAATTTGTGGACTTTTTGGCACATATGTATTTATGCCTTGCTTCACTTTGTGATTGCATTTAAGGGCTACATATGCACTTATATTTGTTTAGTTTAACTATTTTAGAAAAAATGGGTGGCGTGGGCTAGCAACAGAGTTAACACAGGCACCAACATCCCTGAATAAGATAATGGACTACACAGGAATGTTTTTTGAGGGGATTTTTGGTGGTGCTTTAGTCATATATAGTACCAAGAATTAGTTAAAAATGTAACAAATTTTATTTGTACATAAAGATAGATATCGCACATAAAAACCGTTAGCAGATTGTAATTAATTCACATCGTAAATAGCATATCGGAGGTAGGTAATGATGAGATGTTATTATCCCAACATGTTTCGTCCAAGAGGGCTTCCTCAGGGGATTAACTAATTTAAACAAATGTCACTATAAAAAAGAAAACCGAAAACAAATACCCTAACAGATAAAAAAATATTATACATGATACAAACAATGCTGAAATTAACAGTTCAAAAAATAGTATTATTTGCCATGTCCAACCATTCAATCGCTTACTCAAGCCAGGCCTCCACACTGCAAAATCAAAAGGCCACCAGGACATTACAGGAGAAACCAGGACACATTGTGCAGCCACAGAGGGCCCACAAAGACCAAACTATAACATATATAAATACATTACTGAGGTAGCATAGGGAAGTAGATATCAAAAAAGGGGACTTGCATATATTGACAATATCCCACCAAGAGACTGGAGAAACAATGTGTACTCACATAGTAGACTGCTAACATAAGATTGGACGAGGGCACCAACTAATTATTTTAATTTGACTGAATTTTATATGGTAATTCATACAACTATTTAGATACTGTGGGTATTTGCACTATAATTCTAGTCATACAGTATGTCCTACGGCACAGAAAATGAAATATCCTATATACAAATGTATATAAATATTAGTAATAATAATAAAAATAATAATAAACATTACTAGCAGTAATATATAGTGGGGTTGGTTTACTAAAACTGGAGTGCAAAATGCAAAAATCTGGTGCAGCTGTGCAAGGTAGCAAATCAGCTTGTTCAATAAAGCTTTGACAAAAAAACAAAAAAACAAACCTTGAAGCTGATTGGTTTCTATGCAGCAGTGCACTAGATTTTGCATTCTCCTGTTTTAGTAAATACATCCCTGTATGTTGCATGTGTACACTCTCGTTTTCTTATTATTTTTATACAACCCAAGTAAATAAACAGTTGACAGGCCAGTAAATAAAATAGATATGAGTGATATAAATGTATTTATTATGTGTTTATGCATTACGTTGATCAATATTTAAACTAAAATTATGTATTATGTGTCTATATTTTCTGTACCACATAGAAGTCATTTTTTCCCCCCTCAGTCAATGGAATGCATACACAAGACCGCATTTGATTTATTATTAGATGGATCTGTGTTCCCTATAGCAGTCCTTATCAGCTCTCAGTGTGTTAGGGCTCCAACAATTGTTCGCTGTATAAAAAGCTTCCCCCACCATCATTTTAATCTCTGCTGATATTAGATGAAATAAATATATTCTGTATTTTGGAGGCAGCCGCCTGAGCGCAGTGAAATTTGCAGTCGCACGTAATCTGTGTACAGAGCTCCCCCTGCCAGTAGTTCGCTGCAAATCATGTTTACGAATTTTACAGTTTACGGCATTTGTGAAGTAAAACATGAATGACGTAGGTATGTATAAAATGTATGATAATCAGACTTATTCAAAAAAATAAAATAGCTGCAGTACCCTAGCTGCAAACACTTGGTTTTCCCATCCTTCGTGTCTATTTTTGTCAGCATTACTGTCAGCTAGAAAAGATTTGCTTGCATTACTGAAATCCTCAACATCTAGTTTCTACTACCAAATAGACTGGTATGTTTATTTGTAGAGAAAATTCCAGCTCATAACTAGTTATCTAATAAAAGCAAATACCTCTTATGCCTTGTACACACGGTCGGAAATTCCGATTGAAAATGTCTGATCGGATTATATTGTCAGAAAATCCGATCGCGTGTGGGCTCTATCGGACTTTTTCCATCTGAAATTCCAACAGAAAAGATTTGACAGCAGGATCTCAAATTTTCTGACAAAAAAATCAGATCTGACTTTTTCCGATCGTTTGTAGAAAATTCCGTTTGGACAAAGTGCCACGCATGCTCAGATGAAATTATGAGACCAAGCTATTGTCTACTAGCCTGAACGTAGTCCCGTCGTAACAAACAAATGTCATCATGTTCCAAACGATCAGATTTTCTGATAACTTTGTCCGACCGTGTGTATACAACACTAGGTTAGGACAAAATCCGTTGGAAAAAATCAGATGGATTTTGTTGTCGGAATTTCTGACCGTGTGTACAAGGGCTTAGAAGAAGCCTTACTTCTATTTTATTAATGTGTTCTGTTCTCCAGGGAAAAAAAATACATGTACTACTTTGTCCCATCTTCCTATGTGCTGTGTAAGGTTATCTGTGAGGATAGACAGTGCACAACATAGACAGTGTTCAACGACGCAGTAGACATATGCGATTAGTTTCATACGATTCGAAAATTCGTAGGATTTTCTGTAAATTCGTACATTCAGGAGAATCCGAAATACAAATTGCTATGCCTCTGAATTTTGTACGAAATACGAAATTTCGTTTACGAATTTCAGATCCAAATTCCATTACAATGGAAACGTGACTGGTGTTTTGTTGACCAATCAGAGGTTTTCTTCTGCAGCTGAGTAGGGATGAGCCCGGTGTTCGATTCAAACCCATGTTTGAATCGAACATCGGCCGTTCGTCCGTTCATCGAAAACAGAACTTTGTGGGCCGTTCGCATCAAATTCGTGTGATACGAACGGCCCACAATGCACTGCGCCAGTCGCAGTGCATTGCTGGCTGATGACTGGCCAAGCATGCACTGTGACCCCACATGCTTGGCCAATCACAGCGCCGGCAGCGAGGAGAGCCATAATTGGCCACAGGTTGGATGCCTGTGGCCAATTATAGCTCAGGGGGTTTAGTACACGCCCCACACTATATAAGGCCGCCAGCACAGCGGCCTTGTGTAGTGTGTTGCGGCCTTCATAGAGAGAAGGATAGGCAGGGACAGTGTCAGCTGTGCTTTGCTTCTTTAGATAGCACTGTTACAGTGAGTGTAGTGTTCAGGGAGAGAGCAGGATAGGCAGGGACAGTGTCAGCTTTGCTTCCTAACCTAGCGCTGTTACAGTGGGTGTAGTGTGCCTCCTGCACAGCATACACCTGAATCTACCCCCCCTCATTGCTGGTGTTGTGTAGTTGATTTGTGAAACACAGGAATCTGCCTAACATTAACATAACATATTTTGGGTGCGGGGTTCCCCTTAATATCCATACAAGACCCAAAGGGGCTGGTAATGGGCTGGGGTAGGGGGGTGATGGGGTAGCCATGCCATTTTTCTCAAAGATTTTCCTCCATATTGCCAGGACAAGACATTACTTATTAATTACTTAATTAATGCTTTAATAGCCGCAAACAAATATCATTTTGTGCAGGGACTGTTCTAAACATGGGAAACACATGCCACTTCACAGGCATACTATAGACACCCCCCAGGTACGATATTTAAAGTAATATTTCAGTTTTTTTTTCACTTTATGCATCATTAAAATGACTGCTCCAGAAAAAACTTCAGTTTTTAAAACTTCTTTTTGCATTGATACATGTCCCCTGGGGCAGGTCCCGGGTCCCCAAACCCTTTTTAGGACAATAACATGCATATTAGCCGTTATAATTAGCACTTTAGATTTCGAACGTTCGTGTCCATTGTAATTAATAGGGTTCTAAAGTTTGTGCAAACTTTCGGTCCGTTTGCAGGTTCTGGTGCGAACCGAACCAGGGGGTGTTCGGCTCACCCTACTGCTGAGTGAGAGTTGGGAAAAGGAGCTTTTTTAATATGGGATTGGGAGACTGGTACTGGCAGTCGATGGGAGATTCAGAATTGGACAAAATAAGAATGTTCGTTAATTACGATTATTCGTTATGATGAAGTTAAAAACCCAGGAAGTCAGCACAGGGATGGTGGGAGCCCCTCATAATGAGCACAGCAAAGGGATGGTGGGAGCTCCTCATAATGATAAATTCATCATAACAAACGTTCGTAATTGTTACGAAAAGTTAGCAAACCTAACGAAAATTCATATTTCGTACGAATCCAAATTGAATTTCGGTCACGAACTCCGAAACACGAATTAACGGCTAATACAAAACGGAACGAAACAAAACAAATTTATTGATGGCTACAATGCAGCCAGCAAGGAGACACACTGAAAGCTAGCCTTAGACAGCCCATGGAAAGATGTAACAGCGCTACTACTACCACAGGTATTTTGCCCCAGAGAACAGAACACATTAATAAAAACTGAAGTGAGACTCCCTCTTTAACTGCTTCTGGATTGTCCACCGCACATGTACTGCGGCAGGGTGAGCCGGCTGGCTGGGCGAAACAACGTGCCTGTACACTATTTTGTCTTCCGGGTCTGGGACACACGCATGTTCCGCCAGGGAGATAGGCTTCCACTGTAATTGGACGCAGCAGGTCCAGCAGCCGCGATGGCCACCGCCCACCTGTGATCATTTGCTGGAGAGAAAGAACAGCAGTCTGTCACAGAGGAAGAGAGAGATCTTGTGTTCCTGCTAATCAGGGACAGAGATCTCTCTCTTCCTCCAGTCAGTCCATCCCCCACACTGTTAGACCCCTTTCACACTGAGGCAGTTTTCAGGTGTTTTAGCACTAAAAATTTGTCTGTAAAGCGCCTAAAAACTGCCTCTCATGTCCTCCCAGTGTGAAAGCCCAAGTGCTTTCATACTGGGGCGGTGCGCTTGCGGGATTAGAAAAAAAGTCCTGCAAGCAGCATCTTTGGTGTGGTGTAACAACGCTCTATGCAGTGCTGCTAAATCGCCCCTGCCCATGGGAAAGAATAGACAGCCCTTCAAAAAGCTCTTCGGCGGGGTTAAAAGCACCATGCTAGTGGCCGCAAAGTGCCGTATAAACGGCTGTAAAATGCCGCTGCCGCTAGTTCCGCTAACGGACCCATCGCCCCAGTATGAAAGGGGTCTTAGAAAGCATTCCATAGCAACACACTTAACCCTTTGATCACCCCTGATGTTAACCCCTTCCCTGGCAGTGTCATTTATACAGTGACAGTGCATTTTGTTTAGCACTGATCCCTGTATTAGTGTCATTGGTCCCCAAAAAGTGTCACTTAGGCCGCGTACACACGCGCGGACTGTTCGCCCAACTTTGTCCGTCCAACAGTTTCGGCAAACAGTCCGCTCAAACTTAGCATGGACGGACATGGCCACACACGACGGACGAACAGTTTGCTGAAACCGTGCGCGATGACGTGAACGGCACGTACGACGGGACGAAAAATACGACGTCCTATACACTGCATTATAGTTTTCGGCGTGAAAATCCTTTCTGAGCATGCGCGCAACTTTGTTTGACGAAGAAGCCTACACACGAGCGGACTGTTCGCTGAAACAAGGTTTCAGCGGACAGTTTTACGGAATTTCCGAAAAACCTTGTCTGTCCAACTGTCCGCTGAAACTGTCCGCTGAAAGCCCACACACGAGCGGACTGTCCGCCCAAACACTGTTCAGCGGACAAAGTTGGACGAACAGTCCGCCCGTGTGTACGCGGCCTTAGTGTCCGGTTTGTCTACCGAAATGTCGTAGCCCCGCTAAAAATCACTGATAGCCGCCATTACTAATAAATATAAAAATGCCATAAAAATATCCCATAGTTTGTAGATGCGATAACTTTTGCGCAAACCAATCAATATACGCTTATTTGGATTTTTTTACCAAAAATATGTAGCAGAATACAGTTGTCCGTATAAGTTTACCTACCCTGGCAGAATTTATGATCTCTTGACCATTTTTCAGAGAATGTGGATGATAACACAAAAACTTTTCTTTCACTCGTGTTTACTCTTTTTTAATCAGAATGGCAACAGAAACTACTCAAATGACCATGATCAAAATTTTACTTACTCTGGTGATTTTGGCCTGATAACATGCACACAAGTTGACACAAAGGGGTTTGAATGGCTATTAAATGTAACCATCCTCACCTGTGATCTGTTTGCTTATAATTTGTGTGTATGTATAAAAGGTCAATGAGTTTCTGGACTCCTGACAGACCCTTGCATCTTTCATTCAGTGCTGCACTGACGTTTCTGGATTCTGAGTCATGGAAAAGCAAAAGAATTGTCCAAAGATTTGTGGGAAAAAGTAGCTGAACTGTATAAAACACTGTGTAATTTTAACTGGCATTTGTGCAATGCTGTACGGAAACAAAAATAAATGTTATCTTTTTTCACACAAATAGACCTTTTTTTTGGTGGTATTTGATCACCACTGGGTTTTTTATTTAAGAGACATAGTAAGCTTTTTGAAGTTGTAATTTTTTGTTGTCACATATCTTTTTAAAATAAGGAAATTGAATATATATATATTTTTTTTCACAATTCTTTTTTTACATACTGTTACCATGACCGTACAGCGTCTTCATATGACTGATGTGACACTGATCAGGGACACTGACTCGTAACATTATGTTTTTTTTTTTTTTTACATCCTGTTTTTTTTATCTAGTGATCGCCATAATATTTTTTATCGTTTTGTGTGTCAAGTTACCACAACTTTTCTGTAAAACGCAAAAACTTTATTAAAAAAATAAACTATTACATAATGCAAGGCAGTCCGGGGTCACTATTATTTGCAACATAACACATGTAATAACATGCGTTAAGTGAATACAATTCATAAAATATAAAATAAATTTACTTTATATGCCATATACCAAATGCTTAACCACTTGCCGCCTACCACATAGCAGATTTACTTCTACAGGGCTGACATGATGTGCAGAATCACGTATATATACGTTATCCTGAACTTCCGGGTATGGGGCTAGCTCCAGCTGTGATTTTACACAGCAGGGACTGATAAGCGACACCCGCATACCCAGGAATCACTGATTTTTTGGTACACTGAAAGAATGTCAGTCTGCCTTTGTAAGCAAGGCAGATTGTCATTTTATCAGTACAGAAGGCATGGATCCTGTGTTTCTGTAAAGCAGAAACACAGATCCATGCCGTCCACTAGTAAAAACACCTCCTCCAGTGCCTCCACTAGACTGAAATATTAGCTAGGCACAAAGTTAACCCTTTGATCACCCTAAATGTCAACCCCTTCCCAGCCATTGTCATTAGTACAGTGACAGTGCATATTTTTAGCACTGATCACTGTAATAATGTCACTGGTCCCCCAAAAAAATTCAAAAGTGTCATTTAGGTGTCCGATTTGTCCACCGCAATATTGCAATCCCACTATAAGTTGCTGATTGCCGCCATTACTAGTTAAAAATGTAAAAATGTAAAAAAATATATCCCATAGTTTTTAGTTACTTTAACTTTAGCGTAAACCAAGCAATAAGCACTTACTGAGATTATTTTCCAAAAATATGTAACTGAATGCATAATGGCCAAAATTGTTAAGAAATTAGATTACATTTTTGTATTGGGTGTGTTTTAGAACAGAAAGTAAAAAATATTCATTTTTTTTTCAAAATTGACGATCGTTTTTTGTTTATAGCGCAATAAAAACCGCAGAGGTGATCAAATGCCACCAAAAAAAGTTCTATTGCGAAAAGAAGGACATCAATTTTATTTGGGTGCAGTACCGCACAATTGTGCAATTGTCAGTTAAAGTAACGCAGTGCCGTATCGCAAAAAATGGCCTGGTCATGAAGAGGGGTAAATCTTCCAGAGGTCAAGTGGATAAGAACCAAACGTCCATGAGAATAAAGTGCCCGAAAAATTCTTCTTCTTTTTCTACTTTCCACTACAATTATCAAATAGTGTAAGGCCATCTGATGTTAACCCTCAAAAGAAAGCAGCTCCTCATCTTTTTGACCACCTAGAAATGAAAGATCAAATATTGTTCAGTACTCTACCCTTGCTAACAACCGCTCCAATCTTAAATGAACCATAAGAGGACTTACCGTATGAAATCCACATGCATACATTTATAAAGATCTACTCCCATTTGTAAAGTGCAATTTTCCTATTAGCTCAGGGGCTTATGGGAAGTTGTTGCCTTACATGCAGTATTCTTTATCTCCATAATAACTCCCATTGAGGGAGGGATTCCAAGTTAACACATCTCTTAAAGTGTACGCATAAAATTTAACAAAAAGAAAGAGTACTCCTATCTATTAAATGTTAAAGTGCATTACACAACATACAGTGTCATGTCATCTTGCAATTCATTTTTAATCGAAACCTCAATGAACATATACAACACTACTGCACACCCAATGCTATATGTTATATGCAAATTCTCTCTGTGTTGGCGTGCACTGTGTTGTAAAGAAATAGTGCCCAACCTATTTTTAGTATGCTGAGATACATTGATAGCCCATTCAAAATAAATGAGCTGTCTAAAGCAACAAACCTCAATGCATGAAAACGTGGGTGTCAACCAGGGGCGGACTGACAACTCATGGGGCCCCACGAGCAATAGGAGATTATGGGGCCCCCGGGCAATAGGAGATTATGGGGCCCCCGGGCAATAGAAGATTATGGGGCCCCCGGGCAATAGGAGATTATGGGGCCACACAGTATACACACACACACATACAGTATATACAGACATACACACATACTGTTCCTGGTTTTATTGAGGCTGGCAACCCTGATGGGGCCCTCTAGTGCCATGGGGCCCTCGGGCAGTGCCTGAGTGCCCCAATGGTCAGTCCGCCCCTGGTGTCAACACAAATGCGTTATAGTGAAAACTATCACACAGGATACTCGCACAAACAGATCCAACATGCAAAGCAAAGGGCATCTACACACAGTAGAGAGAGCCTCCTTTCCCTGGATCCCAGTGTTAGAACAAGGAAACAGTCAGAACTAGGCCAGGTAAGATTAATAACGACCTACGGAGCCCTGTGGGACTTGAGAAACACTGGGAAATACTAACAAAGAGCCTTGCAAACATTGTTGGAAACTGTCCCAAGATGGTAGCACGCAGAGCCAAGAACTTGGGGGCTTTCTTGATACACTCTGAGTTCACAAAGCAGCCGAACTCTACAGGGCTGTCAGAATATCCTCGAAGTAAGGGGGATGTTCCCCTGTAATAAATGTCAAATTTTCCCTTTTGTAGATCGGACTAAAGTATTTAAGGATGCAGTGGGACAGAACTCTGAAATCAGGGACCTGATAAATTGCTCTACAACTAAGTTAATCTATATGATAACTTGCCCATGTCCCAAGATATACATTGGCAAAACCAATAGATCCTTAAAGGTTAGGATAGGCGAACACTTATGGGATATTAAAAAAGAGAAAGAGAAGGAGACCCAGAAAAAGAGCAGGAAAAACAAGTAGCGAAACATTTCGCTTAATACCGTAAAGGAAAGACAGATGGCCTGAGAGTAAAAGGGATTTATATCCTTAAACTACCACCAAGAAGGGGGGACTTCAACTGTATCCTACTACAGAAAGAAAAGTGGTGGATATTTATGTTGAAATCTCTCATTCCCCAGGGCCTTAACACTGAACTGAATCTTCAGCCTTTTCTTGAAACCTGATCCTTACAGCTCATGACCAAGGTTCCTGCTGCTCCCTCCTTCCACCTACCTTCCTTTTCTCTCCTCTTTATATCACACAGGTGTCCTAAAAAACAAAATAGCTTAGGCTCTAATCATATGCTTCCAAAAAAAAAAAAATAATCCCATTGAAATCCATGCCCGCATGTTTCATAGTTTCATAGTTAGTAAGGTTGAATAAAGACACCAGTCCATCCAGTTCAACCTGAGTGAGTATCTACATTTGTCCCTGTACATTGCACACTCACATCGGTCCCTACCCTCAAGGATCCACAATCCAAGGTCCTCATTCATATACTATGGACACTTTTGGACAGAGGCCAATTAACCTACCTGCATGTCTTTGGATTGTGGGAGGAAACCGGAGTACCCGGAGGAAACCCACGCAGGCACAGGGAGAACATGCAAACTCCAGGCAGGTAGTGTCGTGGTTGGGATTTGAACCAGCGACCCTTCTTACTGCTAGGTGAGAGTGCTAACCATTACACCACTGTGCCACCTAGATTAGGGGGCCAGATGCATGGATGGGGGATGGGGGATGGGGGATGGGGGATGGGGGATGGGGGATGGGCCGCCACTGACCACTAGTATAATGGGACCTTCACTACCGAAAACCAATGTAAAAGGGCACTACACTGACTACCAGTTTAAGATGCACTTATTCATTGACCACCAATACAAAGGGCACTTCTCCTTTGACCAATAGTATAAGGGGACCTTCACTACTGACTACCAATATAAGAGGGCACTACATTGATTACCAATTCAAGAGGCACTTCTCCACTGACCACCAATATAAGGAGACCTTCATTGACAATCAGGGAAAGAAGGTGTGGCCCTTTATCTAAAGTCAAGTGCAGGTCCCTTTAATTCAAATTCCCACAATCCTCTGGGCTCCCGGCATCCCCTGAGCTCTTGGACACGCCCAGGGGAGATATAAATTCCAGCTCCTCCCAGCTTCCTGTGCTCAGAGAATCCCTGACTGATGGTACAGCAGTGACTGGGCAAGTGAGCTGTCGCCAGGTACTGGGTTCTCCCCCGTTAAATCTGGTGTGCGGGCCACCAGCAGTGAACACAAAAGCATGCAGCATCAGCTCCAGCCACCGGAGAGGACTTTGCTACAGTCTGTTTTGGAGAGTCTGCCCTTGCAGTGGCTGGGCCCTTTCTTCAGCCACCAGAACCTCCTGACCGAAGACAACAGCAGCAGTGCTAGTGTGAAGCCTGTGTCAACTCAGATGCACACAGCCATGAGCTTTCCAGGACGTTCCTTCATAAGGTGGACAGGTGAGAAGGAACTCTACTGTCATTCTTTGGCCAATTGTAGAATTGTTCTTATGTGTTCCATTGCTGTGTTCCCTACTGTTCTATACTATACTACCCTGCTCATATGAAATCCCCTATGCAATGCTATGTTGATTACCATTGTTTAGTAAGGTAGAATTTGCATATCAGCACTGCTCTGATCATTTGGCTGATACTGCTACACAACAAAGGCACTAAATTGACTACCAATTTAAGGGGCACTTATCCACTGACCACCAATGTAAAGAGGCCTTCATTACTAAAAACTAATTTGGAAAATAACAGACTACACTGACTACCAATTTAGGAAGTGCTTATCCACTGACCAGCAATGTAAGGGAACACTACACTGACCACTATGTGCAGTTCAAACTCCGGTATACTTCTGTTCTGACCACTGCGCTCTGTAAGCTGTTCTTTATATTATATGTAGTTCTGACAGCTGCAAATTGTACCATATCCTGCACTGGGCCGTCTTTAAGGCAGGACAAAAGGGGCAGCTGCCCTGGGCCCTGTCATTTTTGTGGTGCCCAAAGCAGCTGCCTCATACTTGCCAACTATCCAAGTTTAAATTCCCTTGTCCCTTGAACTTTTAGTCCTGTGCTGTGTACGGGTATCTCAGTGTGAAGTGCTGGCACTAATGCTGCCCAGCTCTGGCCTATTATTATGTACAGATGACTCACCTGCAGACCCTGTGTTTACATGGAAATAGCCGGAATTCGTATGTAAATAGTGGCAGCATTCATAAGTAAACAGCTGTGGCTGGTGGAATTGATATGTAAATAAAGGTGGCATTCATATGTATATCATGCCCCCCCCCCCCCCCTGCAGTGAGGAGATGATGTGCTGTAGCCTCTAACAACCAATCAGTGAGCAGTATTACTGTACAGTAATATCTAGCAACCAGTTAACAAGCAGAAATAATTTGCTGTGACCTCTAGCAACTAATCAGTGAGCCATAATGTGTGCTGTAACCTCTAGCAACCAGTCAGTAAGCAGTAATGATAAGCTGTAACAGCTACCAACCAATCGCAATCGCTGCCTGATCTGATACAGTAAATTGATTTTAAGTCTAGCGGCTATTTATTTTATGTCTCAGAGCAGGTGAAGGGGGGAATTGCATGTGGGGTGGGGGGCCCCAAGAAAATTTTTGTCCAGGGTCCAATCAGTATTAAAGACAGCTCTGATCCTGTACATTACATACTTCTGACCAAACTGTTCACTATCTCAACAGTAGATGGTTGCTAAAGTAATGCTTGCTAAAACTGTGTCAATGCAGTTCTTTTGTAAGGTAGGATTAAACAAAGGTTAGCTCTGTGTCTTTATTCTGTGTGTAGAAAACCATATGTAATGGAAATGTTTCATTTTCTTTAAAGTAACCCTTTGTTTTAAGTCATTATGTGTGATTGTGACGCTCTTGCTTAAAGCGTTTTTCCACTTTTGCAGTCAAACTTGAGAAAAACCCCACTATAAGTTTGTTATATACGTATTCCCATTCACACAGCATGCCTAAAAATATGTAAAAAATATATATATTTTACCTTTGGGATGCTTCTAATTTGAATGGTGGATTATAAGCATTTCTGGCCAGTGTCAAATGACTTGGTCCCAACATTATCCCTCATTAGCATGCAAAGTAGGAGAGTGGTTTCTGCATTTTTAACTTTGTGTAGGACAGACCGTGTTTAAATAATAATGTAGAACTAAGAACACAGCACAAACAGGTTTAATTATGTTAAACTTTACTTCACAGCCCCTCCATTAGGCTCCCTTCTGGCTTGTTATGCATGTTCTCTATGGGGTGGTCAGATGGAAATGGACCACCTATCCATTTCCATCCAGCTGTCATTGGATCCGATTGGACGGGGGATGAATCCCCATCTGTCTGTTTTTGCCGGCCCAGATTGGATTGAATGCAGGCGGGTGTAAACTGATACATGTCCGTTAACATCCTCCTCCCCATAGAGAACAAAGGGTGGTCCAATCGGGTCTGCCTAAAAAATGAACAGATGGACCCGATCATTCTGCTGGTAAGAAAGGGACCTTACAAAGCAGAGAGAGCATGTACGTATTTTTAGGCAAGCAAAAAGCACTTACAAAGATAACCCGCATTTCTTGATATGTTATGCTAAGTTATTCCTCATGCACACTGGACGTTTTTACAGCTGCTGTTTTTTAGCTTCAGCCATTTTTTTTTTCTACAGCCAGTAAACTCCCCAGCATGTTATCCTATGTGTCCATGCACACACAGGCTGTTATGAGTGTTTTTTGACAGGGGCGTCTTCTGACTGGAAAATCCCCCCAGAACAAGTAGGTTTGAAGAGGCGTTTTTCAGCTGTAAAAACGCTCTAACTCTGAAAAACGCAGATATTTAGCGTTTCTGAGCGCAGTATAGTTTTGCTAGAAAACTCTTATGCAGGAATGCTGCAAAATGGGGCAAATTTTTTTAACGTAGCATTCTACAGTTAACACAGTTAACCCCTTGATTGCCCCCTAGTGTTAACCCCTTCTCTGCCAGTGACATTTTTACAGTAATCAGTGCATTTTTATAGCACTGATCGCTGTTTAATTGGCAGTGGTCAGAAAAATGTGTCAAAAGTGTCCGATGTGTCTGCCATAATGTCACAGTCCCAATAAAAATACGCAGATCGCCACCATTACTAGTAAAAAAAATAATAATAATAAAAATGCTATAAATCTATCCCCTGTTTTTTAGACGCTATAACTTTTATGCAAACCAATCAATATACCCCTATTGCGAATTTTATTACCAAAAATATGTAGAAGAATACATATTGGGCTACACTGAGAAAAAAATTATTATTATTTTTTTAAAAAGAATGGGGATATTTATTATAGCAAACAGTACAAAATACATATTGTGTTTTTATTTTTTCAAAATTGTTGCTTTTTTTTACAGCGCAAAAAATAAAAACCGCAGAGATGATCAAATACCACCATAAGAACGATCGATTATCAGCACAGCCCCCCCCCCCCCCCCCCCCAGGATGCCCACACTGGACCACCAGGGATGCCACCAGACCACCAGGTATGCCACCCTAGACCACCAGGGATGCCAATCAGTGCCCAAAATGGATGCCAATCAGTGCCCACAATGGGCATCACTGATTGGAATGCATTATTGTTTGGCACTGATTGGCATCCATCAGCACAAAACAGTACAATAGAATGTCGCTTATCAGTGCCCATCCATGCCACCTATCAGTGCCCATCCATGCCAACTATCAGTGCCCATCCATGCCCATCTGTGCCGCCTATCCATGCTCATTCATGCTGCCTATCCGTGCCAATCTGTGCCAGCTATCAGTGCCAATTTGTGCAGCCTATCAGTGTCCATCCGTGTCGCCCATCAGTGCCACCTATTAGTGCCCATCAGTGCCGCTTATCAGTGCCCATGAATGCCCCCTCATCAGTGCCACTTCATTGGTGCCAGCACATCAGTGCCCATCAGTGCCGCCTTATCAGTGCCCGTCAGTGCAGCCCCATCAGTGCCCATCAGTGAAGGAGAAAACTTACCTATTTACAAAGTTTTGAAACTGAAACAAAAAAAACATATTTTTTTTCAAAATTTTTGGTCTTTTTTTATTTGTTTAGCAAAAAATAAAAACCGCAGAGGTGATCAAATACCACCAAAAGAAAGCTCTATTTGTGGGGGAAAAAAATATAAAAATTTCACCTGGGTACAGTGTAGCATAACCGCGCAATTGTCATTCAAATTGTGACAGCGCTGAAAGCTCAAAATTGGTCTGGGCAGGAATATGTTTAAGTGGCCGGTATTGAAGTGGTTAAAGTGACGCAATGCCGAATCGCTAAAAATGGCCTGGTCATCCAGCAGCCAAATCTTACAAGGCCAAAGTGGTAAAGGCAAGGTAATTAAGGCAAATTTTGACAGTACAAGTTGAAGATTAGGGCAGCTTAGGTTCAACTATGAACCTTTAAGTCATGCTAAAATAGAATAAGCTGCTGCTGATTACATTACCACAATTGTTATCATTCCCAGCCAAAAGTAAGTTTTATATCAGATCAAATATATATCCATTTGATTGTAGTTTCCTTTGAGTCCATTTATGTTTTATTTTTCTAAGCCCTCATGAAGGGTTAGCTTTGTTGCTCCTGAAACATGTTGGCTGTTTTTAATGTGATGTTACATTTAACCACTTGACCACTGGGCACTTAAACACCCTTAATAACCAGACCAATTTTCAGCTTTCGGTGCTCTCGCATTTTGAATGACAATTACTCAGTCATGCAACACTGGACCTATATGAAATTTTTGTCCTTTTTTTCACACAAATAGAGCTTTCTTTTGGTGGTATTTAATCACCGCTGGGTTTTTTATTTTTTGTGCTATAAAGGAAAAAATACCGAAAATTCTGTAAAAAAATGAATTTTTCTTTGTTTCTGTTAGAAAATTTAGCAGATTAGTAATTTTTTCTTCATAAATTTTGGCCAAAATTTATACTACTACATATCTTTGGTAAAAATAAGTACAAATTGGTGGATATTATTTGGTCTTTGTGAAAGTTATAGAGTCCACAAGCTATGGTGCCGATATCTGAAAATTGATCACACCTGAAGTACTGACGGCCTATTTCAATTCTTGAGACCCTAACATGCCAGAAAAGTACAAATACCCCCCAAATGACCCCTTTTTGGAAAGAAGACATTCCAAGGTATTTAGTAAGAGGCATGATGAGTTTTTTGAAGTTGTCATTTTTTCCCACAATTCTTTGCAAAATCAAGATTTTTTTTACTTTTTTTTTTTCACAAAATTGTCATATTATCAGGTTATTTCTCACACACAGCATATGCATACCACAAATTACACCCCAAAACACATTCTGCTGTTACTCCCGAGTATGGCGATACCACATGTGTGAGACTTTTACACAGTGTGGCCACATACAGAGGCCTAACATGCAGGGAGCGCCATCAGGTGTTCTGGAGCACCCAGGACAATTCTGACATTTCTCTCCTACATGTAAAAATCATCATTTATTTGCTAGAAAATTACATAGAACTCCAAAACATTATATATGTTTTTTTAGCAAACACCCTGGAGAATACAATGGTGGTCTTTGCAACTTTTTATCTCGCACGGTATTTGTGCAGTAATTTTTCGAATGCTTTTTTTTGGAAAAAAAACAGTTTTGTGCTTAAAAAAAAAAAAAAACACAGTAAAGTTAGCCCAATTTTTCCATAATGTGAAAGATGAAGTTACGCTGAGTAAATAGATACCTAATATGTCACTCTTCAAAATTGCACACGCTCGTGGAATGGCGCCAAACGTCGCTACTTAAAAATCCCCATAGGCGACGATTTAATTTTTTTTACTGGTTATATGTTTTGAGTTACAGAGGAGGTCTAGGGCTAGAATTATTGCTCTTGCTCTAACGTTCGTAGCGATACCTCACATGTGTGGTTTGAACACCGTTTTCATATGTGGGCGGGACTTACGTATGCGTTCGCTTCTGCATGCGAGCACATGGGGACAGGGGCGCTTTAAAAAAAACATTTTTTTTTTATTGTTCATTTTACTTTATTTATTTTAGTTTGACATTTTTTTCCCCAAAAATAATTTTTTTGATCACTTTTATTCCTATTACAAGGAATGTAAACATCCCTTGTAATAGGAATATGGCATGACAGGTCCTCTTTACAGTGAGATATGGGGTCAATAAGACCCCGCATCTCACATCTAAGCTGGGAAGCCTGAAAAAAAATAAAAAGATTCTGACTTTGATCGTATTAGCGATTTGGTAGAAGCACCGGGGGGCGGCGGGAGGGGGAGGGGGGGATGTCTATGGCTGGGTATTGCAGGGTATCTCAGAGTATGGCTGGGTATCTCAGAGTATGGCTGGGTATCTCAGAGTATGGCGTTTCAGAGTATTGCGTTGCAGAGCATTGCAGGGTATTGGCGGGTGTTGCAGAGCATTGCAGAGTGTTGCAGGGTATTGGCGGGTGTTGCAGAGCATTGCAGAGTGTTGCAGGGTATTGGCGGGTGTTGCAGAGCATTGCAGAGTGTTGCAGGGCATTGCAGAGTGTTGCAAGGTGTTGCAGGGTATTGCGGAGTGTTGCAGGGTATTGCAGAGTGTTGCAAGGTGTTGCAGGGCATTGCGGTGTGTTGCAGGGCATTGCGCAGTGTTGCAGGGCATTGCAGAGTGTTGCAAGGTGTTGCAGGGCGTTGCGGAGTGTTGCAGGGCGTTGCGGAGTGTTGCAGGGCGTTGCGGAGTGTTGCAAGGTGTTGCAGGGCATTGCGGAGTGTTGCAGGGCGTTGCGGAGTGTTGCAGGGCGTTGCGGAGTGTTGCAGGGCATTGCGGAGTGTTGCAGGGCATTGCAGAGTGTTGCAGGGTAATGCAGGGTATTGCAGAGTAATGGGGGTATTGCAGAGTAATGGGGGTATTGCAGAGTAATGCAGAGTAATGGGGGTATTGCAGAGTAATGCAGAGTAATGGCAGGGTACTGCAGAGTATGCACTGGTATTGCAGAGTGTTGGCAGGGAATTGAGGGGTTAATTTTCGGTGAGCAGCGATGTGGGCACTGCAGATGCAGCCCACATCGCTGCTGACACCGATCTCTTCCCCCTCTGCTGTACCGATCGGTACAGAGAGGGGGAGGGAGGAACCGGCGTCATAACATGACGCCGGTTTGTTTACAAGTGATCACTCCGTCATTTGACGGAGCGATCCTGTGGTAAACGGCCGCGATGAGCGGCCGTTTACCGTGATTCGTGATGCGCCGGGTCCACTGGACCCAGCGGTCACGGATGCTCTCGTGTGCGCGCCCCAGGGGGCGCACGAGAGCAGAATTCTGGGAGGCCGTTAATTAACGGCCTCTCAGAGTTAAACAACCGCCCTGAAGCCGTTAATCGGCAATGGGCGGTTGTTAAGTGGTTAAAAACACTTTGGTCTCTCTTGGGAATAAGCAATTAAGAAGGGATATTATCACCATGTATGATCATGATATGATCACATAGATGGTCCATATACTGAACTTGGTGTTGAGTTATTCCATTTTAGGCAACTCTCTCTGTTTGGAGCAAAAGAAATGTAACCTCCACAATTGGAAAGTCTACATATGGAAAGGCCTCTTCACAGTAAGAGCTGGTAAAATTTGGAATTGACTCCCTCAAGAAATAGTTCTGGCCAGCTCAGTAGATTGTTTTAAAAAAGAGCTGGATGCATTCCTAAATGTAAAAAATATAACTGGATATTAACCCCTTGCTGCCTGCCCCGTGTCCCTTTAAAAAGTTCTGAATGCTGGGCCGAATATGTGACCACTGTGACTGGCTGCCACAGTGGTCACATGACTGTCTTGCTGGCTACCAATCATTAGCAGAGACCAAGGGCTACCTTTCACAGCTTGGTTTCATGCTGGGAGCATGCAGTGAGCACAAACTCAGCACAGAAACATTGGCTGCCCAGCAATGCATATATGCGGCATGTGGATGTCAAAGTCCACCCTTTTTTAGCCACACATACGCGTTAGGTGGTTGTTAAGGAGGAAATTGTGTGCTGCTCAGGCTGTAAGAGATGATGATCCTGTAAACATTGCTGTGAGTGCTGGCCACAGAAGGAGCCCGTCTCTGCTCCAAATGATAATGTAGCTGAGGGTATGTACCAAGAGACGCACATCAATGCAAACCTGTTTGCGGTAAAGTGAATGACAGTCTCAGCCTGGGCTCTTTGGGGGTTATTTACTAAAGGAAAATGCACTTTGCGCTGCAAGTACACTTGGAAGTAAAGTTGCTGTAGATCCAAGGGGGACATGCAAGGAAAATAAAAAAAACAGCATTTTAGCTTGCACATGATTGGATAATAAAATCAGCAGAGCTTCCACTCATTTCAGATCTACCCCAGAGATTTATAGCAAATGCACTTCCAAGTGCACTTGCAGTACAAAGTGGATTTCCCTTTTCATAAATAAAACCCTTTGTCTTCTTCTAGAAGCATTTGTGAGGTCAGGCGCTGATGTTGGATGAGAAGGCCTGGTGTGCAGTCTCTGCTCCAATTCATCCCAAAGTTGTTCTGTTGGGTTGAGGTCAGGACTTTGTGCAGGCCAATCAAGTTCATTCACCCCAAACTCACTCATCCATGTCTTTATAGGCCATGCATTGTAAACTGGTCCAAATCATTTGATGGAGGAAGATTATGGTGTGGGGTTGTTTTTCAGGGGTTGGGCTTGGCTCCTTAGTTCCAGTGAAGGGAACTCTTAAGGCGTCACCATACCAAGACATTTTGGACAATTTCATGCTCCCAACTTTGTAGGAACAGTTTGGGGATGGCCCCTTCCTGTTCCAACATGACTGCGCACCAGTGTACAAAGCAAGAATGGTCAACTATTCCCATAGACCCACCTCTAAACCTTGTGGACAGACTTCTCAGAAGATTTGAACCTGTTATAGCTGCAAAGGGTGGGCCAACTCAATATTGAACCCTATAGACTAAGCCCTTGTACACACGATCCGACAAAATGCTCCGATCGGACATACTCCGATCATGTGTAGAGAATTTCGATCGGACAAAGTGCCATGCATGCTCAGATCAAATTCCTACATCAAAGCTATTGGCTACTAGCCTGAACGTAGTCCCGTCGTAACGAAATAACGTGATCACGTTCTGAACGATCGGATTTTCCGACAACTTCGTCCGACTGTGTGTATACAACAGTTTTGGACAAAATCCGTCAGACAAAATCCGACGGATTTGGTTATCGGAATCTCCGACCGTGTGTACAAGGGCTAAGACTGGGATGCCATTAAATGTATGTGTAAAGGCAGGCATCCCAATACATTTGACAATACAGTGTATTTTGGGTTTATATATTCTTTAAGTAAGCATTTACAAATTACTTATTTTTCTGTGCTTTTAACCTGCAACCTAGTGACAGGGTCCCTTTAAATAGCTACAGATCTATAAATGTTCCATGTGCTTTTCAAGTGAAAGCACTTTTATTATATTCCTATGATCATTACCACTCTGCTAAATTGTAGACTCTCATTGGTAGGGCCTTTCTAAACCTCTTGTATTGTATTGTAAGTGTAATGTCTACCTTTATAGTGTAAAGGGCTGTACAAACTGTTGGCGCTATATAACTTCTATATAATAATAATTAATAATAATTGTTGTAATATGCAGATTTTAGAGAAATATCAATACCAAGTAGATTCAGCTCCTCAAAATGATGCACTTTAACAAAAGAATACAAAGTGTTAAAACATCTGTGTATTTAAAATAGATTCCGAAGCGGCGCGTCAGGTTTTGATGTGAGGCCAGCGGCTCTGACGAAAGCTTCTCAGCTGTGCCAAGAAATGCAATATTTCTTGATTTAAAGGAGGAGTGACAGTGAACACCTCAGTGAGGAGATGCCGGGGTGGGAATAGAGAAGGAGTGCGGCACAGCCTTTGATGTTGTTAAGAAAAGACTCATCTACCGCCTCCTGTACTGACTTGAATCTTAATTCTTACGCTGAAAAAAAAAAAATAGATGAATTATACAACCAGAACAATAATATTACAGTTTATTTAAAATGCCACCATTTCATAAAACACACACGCAGCAGAACATACTTACAACAGAATAACAATATGTTGCACCTACATCTATCACACTTGTGATTTCAACATTGTCTCATCATATTGTAACATTTAAAGGGAAACTATGTTTTTCTAAAGGAAACCTGTCCAGGGAGAAAAAACAACACAACCCAACCCCAGCCATTTCTAGGCGTCCTTCAGTATCTATACCTACTGTACCTTTACCGCTGCTTCCCCCTCTTTCTTGCATTCATGCTGTGGTGGTCCTCAAGGGTCCGAAGTGTGGATGAAAAGGGCAAGGAGAAAGCCCAAATAAAAACCCAGGGAATATATTTGTTCCAGAGGTGCTGGTTTACATAAAAAAGCAGGATAGCTTAGATTTGGCGAGGTTGCAGTACTCATCTGGGTAAAACATGCAACCTTCCATGAGCTTGAGTGAAGAATATTCTTGTTTACATACAGTGTAAAGTTGGCTGATCTCAATTCCTGGGGGGGCCTGGTCCTAGGTCCCTAAAGGAGACATAAGGAAGGCGGTGTACTTATAGTAGAAGAGAACATGGAAAAAAGAGTTTCTGGCTCAAATGGCTGAGGCGTCCGTGGAGATGGACCATTGTGATAGACAAGCATCAAGTTACTTTATTTCACTTAAAATACACCTTTTGTAGCTCAAAGATGCCACTTCATTTTACAGGTGATACACAGATGTTCAGTGGTTTATGGTTATACAGGTCCTCCAGGAGTGTGAGATAATTACTCTAATCCTTACTAAAAAACCTGACACTTCTAGGTACATACCTGTATTACAAGGAGAAAAGGCCGTGGGACTTTATATAAAGCTGTTCAGCTGTCGGCTAATTGCCATCTCTCCACAGTGACTCACCTGTCGATGATGTCCTGCTCGTCAGTCCTGCCTACTTAAGCCATCCACTGCAGATAAGCTCTGCCTTTGCCGTAGCAGTTGCTAAACAAAACACTGGGAGTTCTACTGATGCCATACATCTTGGGCTGCACAAACACTATGAGGTGCCAGCCTCTGTGAATCTTTAGCCTGGTTCTTTTTGTGATATGTGAACATACTTTGTGAGTACACTCATGCTGGCAATTAGGGATGAGCCAAACACCCCCCGGTTCGGTTCGCACCAGAACTTTCGAACGGACCGAAAATTCGTGCAAATTTTAGAACCCCATTGAAGTCTATGGGACTCGAACGTTCGAAATAAAAAGTGCTAATTTTAATGGCTAATATGCAAGATATTGTCCTAAAAAGGGTTTGGGGACCTGGCTCCTGCCCCAGGGGACATGGGTCAATGTCAATTTTTTTTTTTTAAACTGCAGTTTTTTCGGGAGCACTGATTTTAATGTCGATTAAAGTGAAAAAAAAGTGAAATATTCCTTTAAATATCGTGCTTGGGGGGTGTCTATAGTATGCCTGTGAAGTGGCACGTGTTTCCCGTATTTAGAACAGTCCCTGCACAAATTGACATTTAATGAAAAAAAGTCATTAAAAACTGCTTGCGGTTTTAATGTAATATCTGGTTCTGGCAATATGGATGAAAATCATTGAGAAAAATGGCATGGGTAGCCCCCCCCCACCCATTACCAGCCCCTTTGGGTCTTGTACAGATATTATGGGGAACCCCGCACCCAAATTATAAAAAGGAAAGGCGTGGGGCCCCCAGGCCCTATATACTCAGAACAGCAGTATACAGGCGGTGCAAACAAGACAGGGACTGTGTAGGTTTGTTGTGTTAAGTAGAATCTGTTTGTAATTTTGAACTGGTACATTTTAAAAGTGTAGCTCCAGTCCAAAAATCTATTTTTAAGATTTTTGGAAAACATAGGGAAGGGTTATCACCCCTGTATAATTTTTTTGGCCGTCTGTCTTTTTTCATCTCACTTTCTGTTGTCTCCTTCCGTTTGCAAGTAGGAGATGTTTGTAAGTTGGATGTTTGAAAGTAGGGGCCTGCCCTATATGCTCTGCAGAAATGGCGGAACAAGGTGTTTGTGTTGCCACAACACTATAAGCCCTCAAAGTGACTCTTGGTGGGCGCTGGAGCGCCCCTGCTGTGAACGATTATATCAAGAATTGTAATTACATGCCATTGTTGAACAGTGGTAGAAAAATTGGGCCTTTGGTGGTTGTGGTGGTGGTGCTGGTGCCACAACACTATAAGTCCTCATAGTTACTCTCGGTGGGCACAGGAACGGGCCCTGCTGTGAAATATTATATCAAGAATTGTAATTACATGCCCCTGTTAAACAGGGGCTGAAAAATTGGGCCTTAGGCACTGCTTGCTGCTGCCACAACACTGCAACCTCTTCCAGATACTCTAGTTGGAGTGCAGGAATGAGCCCTGCTGCAAAGCATTGCATCAAAATTTGTATTACATGCCCCTGTTAAACAGGGGCTGAAAAATTGGGCCTTAGGCACTGCAATCTTTCCCAGATACTCTAGTTGGAGTGTAGGAATGAGCCCTGCTGCAAAGCATTGCATCAAAAATTGTAATTACACACCCGTTAAACAGGGGATGAAAAATTTGGCCTCAGGCACTGGTGCTGGTGCCATGACACTGCAACCTCTCCCATATACTCTATTTAGAGTGCAGGAATGAGCCCTGCTGCAAAGCATTGTATCAAAAATTGTAATTACACGCCCCTGTTAAACAGGGGCTGAAAAATTGGGCTGGTGGCATCACCCAGAACCAAAAACGTTCTTCCAAGATATCAGCGGGATCATTGAGAAGGAAGAGGATAGTCCATCAACATAACAGGACAGTCACTCAGCATCAGCATAGGCAGTCTTGAAGGGATTTGACATTTCCAAAAAAATTATTCGGTTACATCAGCTTCAGACACTCGGTAGCTGGTGGTGATCCAAGACTGATTCATCTTTATGAAGGTCAGTCGATCAACTGAGTCGGTGGACAGGCGCACCCTGTGATTGGTTACAAAGCCACCAGCAGCACTGAAGGTGCGTTCCGAAAGAACGCTGGATGCAGGACAGGCCAGTAGCTCAATTGCATACTGTGCAAGCTCTGGCCAGTGATCCCTCCTCAAGACCCAGTAAGCCAGAGGATTTTTGGTGGGAAAGGTGTCCAAGTCTGACCTTGCCCCTAGGTGTTCCTGCACCATGTAAATCAGACGCTGGTGATGGTTGCTGGAACCGATCATACCTTGGGGATGCGGACTAAAAAATTGTTTGAACGCATCGGTCAGACAGCCACCTTTTCCACCGCTCCTTCTGCGACTGACTGAATCCTCAGCAACACGTTGTCCAGGACCAGGAGTTTGTAACCTCCCAGTCTCTGGGAACGCGTTGCACAGATCTTTCTGCAAGGCCTCCCGGAGATGTCTCATCCTCTGTTCCCTCTGCAATGGCAAGATAAGGTCCACAACCTTACCCTTGTGCCGTGGATCAATGAGAGTTTCCAGCCAGTAATGATCCCTCTCCTTGATCCGAAGAATACGAGGATCTTTCTGCAGGCTTTGCAGGATCATGGAGGCCATGCAGCATAGGTTAGCTGAGGCATTCGGTCCGGAGTCCTCTGCTGCTGCTGAATCTGAGTGCCGGGCTCCACCTCCATGCTGACACAATCTTCCTCCTCCTCCTCCTCTTCATCCTCTTCCTGTGTGATGGGTGGGACAGCAGGAACACTGTCCGGATAAAGGGGGCCTTGAGAGGCAAGGAAGTCCTCCTCTTCCTGCCTCTGTTCTGCCTCAAGTGCCCTGTCCATTATTTCACGCAGCGTATGCTCCAACAGGTGGACAAGAGGTACAGGGTCACTGATGCATGCACTGTCACTGCTCACCATCCTTGTGGCCTCCTCAAAAGGTGACAGGACAGTGCATGCATCCCTGATCATGCCCCACTGGCGTGGTGAGAAAAAACTGAGCTCCCCTGACCCTGTCCTGGTGCCATAGTCGCACAGGTACTCATAGATGGCCCTCTGCTGCGTGTACAGCTGCTGCAGCATGGCCAACGTTGAGTTTCACCTGGTGGGCATGTCACATATAAGGCAGTTCTTGGGCAGGTTCAACTCCTTTTGGAGCTTAGCCAGCCGAGCACTGGCATTAAAAGATCGGTCCCTGTCTGACCTATCATGGCATTGAAACTCCTGACCTATAACGTTAAGGGGTTGAATTCCATTCAGAAGAGATGGCTTGCTCTGAAGGAGTTTAGGGCCTCCGGGGCGGACGTGATAATGGTCCAAGAGACCCACTTCCGTGCTGGAGGCTCTTTTAATTTTGCTAGCAAACAGTTCCCGACCTCCTTTCTAGCGTCTCACCCGTCGGGTAAGGCAGGGGTAGCTATATTGATTGGTCGGCATTGCCCGTTACGGGTCACTTCGTCCCATTTAGACCCTCATGGAAGATTTATTATTCTGAAATGTTCCCTATTTGCTAAATCTCTCACCTTAGTTAATATCTATGCTCCCAACTCGGGTCAGCTTACCTTTTTGTCCTCAGTCTTTGACGTTCTAGACCGCTTTGCTCAACCGTTTATGATTTTAGGAGGTGATTTTAATATGACAATGTCGTCAGACAAAGATAGACACACTCTCTTCCCCTCTGCTTCCCCACCCCGAGCCACTCAATTGTCTAAATCATTTCGCAAGCTGATCAGGTCTAGAGGCTTGCTAGACATCTGGAGGATAAAACACCCTACTCACAAACAGTACACTTTTTTTTCTCATCCTCACAAGCTTTATTCAAGGCTAGATCACTTCTTTATCTCCTCGCCCTTGTTAACATCAGCAGTCTCCTCTGAAATCAACCCTATGACGTGGTCCGACCACTCTTCAGTCCACTTAGACGTCCACCTTTCATCTTCGTTTCCTAAGACCTGTCACTGGAGACTGAATGAGACATTTCTTCACTCTCCAGAAACGAAAAGTCTTTTGACAGATGGACTCACAGAATACTTCCAACTTAACACGGGCTCGGTCACGGGTCCCTCCACCCTGTGGGAGGCCCACAAGGCTGTTTTTCGCGGTCGGTGCATAGCGCTGGGATCCCGTCTTAAAAAGGACGCGGCATCCCAGCGCTTTGCCATTATGACCGATTTGCGCTTAGCAGAGAGACTGCTGTTGGCCTCCCCCACGGTGGACAGACTCCGAAAAGTCATTTCCCTGCGTAATCGGCTCAAATCCCTAGCAATGAGCAAAATAGACAAATCTCTTTTGTGGTCCAAACAGAAGTTTTATGAATTCTCAAACAAACCTCATAAGCTGCTGGTAAATAGGTTGAAACCACGTCCTTTTCAACCCTCTCCCGACTTTTTACGACAACCTGATGGTACACCTACTTATTGCCCCCTGACTATGTCACGGATCTTCGGAGACTTCTACCATAATTTATATAACTGTCTACAGAAAGACCCAAATTATGACTTTTCACAAGGGAGATTTGATCTCTTTTTTGAACACTTGAAATTGCCTAAACTCCTCCCCGACCATCTTGCAACCCTGAATTCGGCCATTTCACCCGACGAACTTGAAGCAGTAGTTACACAACTCCCCAGCCAAAAAGCCCCGGGCCCCGACGGGTTACCCTATTCCTATTACAAAACTTTCCTACCTGTCCTGAGTCCCCACATGATCTCGCTCTATACTTCCCTACTTAAAGGTTCCACTCCACACGCCCAATTCCTACACGCTCATGTTTCGGTCATACCAAAACCTGGTAAAGATCCCTCCCTACCTGACAATTATAGGCCTATAGCGCTATTAAACTCAGACTATAAAATTTTTACAAAGATCCTGGCTAATAGGCTGACCCATATAATCCCTACACTCATCCATAGAGATCAAGTTGGCTTTGTACGCACTCGTCACGCAGGTGATAATACCAGACGCACAATAGACCTGATTGATTTATTGAACAAAACCTCCCGTCCAGCCCTTATTCTTAGTCTAGATGCTCAGAAGGCCTTCGACAGGCTTAGCTGGCCGTATATGTTTGCCACTCTTGCAAGATATGGTTTCACAGGCCCTTTTGTTTCAGCTCTTGAAGCCCTCTACTCCTGCCCCTCTTCCCAGGTCAAATTGGCATCCTACCTATCGTCTTCATTCCCTTTGAGCAATGGCACGAGACAGGGTTGCCCCCTGTCGCCTCTTCTTTTTATCCTCTGCCTCGAACCCCTGGCGGAGGCCATCCGCGTTCACCCAGACATTAGAGGGATATGCCTACGCCACAGGGAATATAAAATGTCCCTATTTGCAGACGACATCCTCCTGACATTGACCAATCCCCATATCTCACTTCCGAACTTGTTGTCCTTGCTGAAAGATTTTAGCTCCATATCAGGGTACAAGATTAACACCAGTAAAACTGAAGCTTTACCTTTACACATTCACTCTTCTGCTCTCACAATACTGCAAGACAACTATTCCTTTCACTGGTGCACAGACTCCATTAAGTACCTGGGGATTAACATTACTCCCTCCTATTCGACCTTATACTCGGCTAACTACCCCCCACTTTTTCGTGACATTGCTAGACTTTTGAAGCAATGGGATTCGCTTCCCCTCTCACTTTTGGGTCGTATCAATGTCCTAAAAATGTCAGTGATGCCTAGACTCCTCTACCTTTTTGATACTCTTCCAATCCCAATCCCTATGTCCCAACTTAAGGCTGTCCAAAGAGCTTTTCTTAACTTCATTTGGCATTATCGAGCGCATAGGGTTGCAGGTTCGGTGATGTTGGCTCCTAAATGGCGTGGAGGTCTGGGAGCCCCAGATCTGATCAAATATTACTATGCTACACACCTTAAACCAGTTATTACCTGGTCATCCCGGAAAGCCCCCACAGTATGGGCTGAAATTGAGATGAGCATCACCAGGCCTGCACACATCTGTGCCATGCTTTGGGCAGACCTTAAAACCTCCATGGGTCCACTTCGTAGCATCTGTCTAGCCCCGATGCTGTTCTCCTTGGAAATCTGGAGGAAATGCCTAAAGTTGTTTCCTCTGGCTTCCCAATGCCCTCCTTTGCTAAACATACTGTTTAATCCAGATATCCCAGACAGCCTAGCATATGATAGAGTGATTCCTTGGTCTGAAGCTGGTTTGTTTCAACTCCGCAATATAGTGCATCCGCTCACCAGGAGGCTTCTATCATTCGCGGACTTGCAGAAACAGCACCAAATTCCCAAACAACTCTTCCACTCCTATCTGCAAATCAGACACTACTTTGCTTCTAAATCCCCCACTCTCTGTCTTGATAAGCCAACTCCATTTGAATTTTTATGTGCTCAGGGCCCATACCAGGCCCATTTAATCACTGACATTTATAGAATACTCCATGAATCGGTGCCCCTTACGGAATCTTCTCATTCATATATGCGTAAGTGGTCGCAAGTGTTAGAACATCCCATCCTACTCCCACAATGGCAGAGAATCTGGGAGGCCGTCTCTAAGACATCCCGCTGTGTGGAACAGAAGGAAACGGCTTACAAGATTCTGCTCTTTTGGTATAGAACGCCTGAAATTTTAAATAAATATGATCCCAAGACTCCTGCGATGTGCTGGAGATGTCGGGGAGATATAGGTTCCCATTTCCATATCTTCTGGGCATGCCCATTGATCCGTCCATTTTGGATTACAATACAATCCTTCGTCCAAGACTTGTTGGAGATTTCCCTCCCATTAGACCCTCTGTATTTCTTACTAGGGTTGCCGATTCCTGGACTCTCTAGACATGCTCAGAAGCTTGCCACCTTTATTTTGTTAGCAGCTAAGAGAGCTATCCCTACACGGTGGCTATCACGTTCCCCGCCCACTCTCCCCCAGGTCTTGCAGAACCTAGAACATATCGGCCGTATGGAAAAGCTTACAGCCATAGTCCATGACACTATGCCTAAGTTCTCAATGATTTGGGATCTGTGGTATCGCTCTAAACTATATACTGCTACTTAATATAGTTTTCTGAGTTTGGACCTCCTACGCTAAGTTTAAGGCTCAAATTGCACGTTCACACTGTTCTATGCCCTTCTAAAGGAATGAAGTTTCCACATTTCCTGCTCACTGTCCTATGCCTATTTGATTGTGACGATTGCTGTTTTGTACCACAAATAATTGTTAATTAATGTGAGGATATACAGAATGTGCTGAAATATCCTACCCCCCCCCCTCCTCTTTCTTCCCTCCCCTCTCCTCCCTCCCCTCTCCTCCCCCCCCCCCCTCGCTGTTTCTGATTTGTTTTATTTGATGGACTTACTGTTTACCTGTGCATTTATGCCAACACTTTGTTATTGTTATCTTTATATTTTCAATAAAAATACAATTTAAAAAAAAAAAAAAAAGATCGGTGGAAATGCACACAGACTTTCCTGGCCTGCTTCAGGACATCCTGTAAGCCCGGGTACCTGCCCAAGAACCGCTGAACCACCAGGTTAAAGACGTGAGCCACACAGGGCACATGGGTCAGTTGTCCCTGTCGGAGGGCGGAGAGGAGGTTGGTGCCATTGTGGCAAACCACCATTCCTGGCTTAAGCTGGCATGGCGTCAACCACCTCTCGGCCTGCCCCTGCAGAGCTGACAAAATATCTGCCCCAGTGTGGCTCCTGTCCCCCAAACAAACTAGCGCAAGCACGGCATGGCATATTTTTGCCTGCGTACTTGCTTAGCCCCTTGAACGCCTACGGAGCACCACTGGTTCCGAGGACAGAGCACTGGAAGAGGCCATGGAGGAAGAAGAAGATGAGGGGGTGGAGGAGAGAGGTGTGTCACAACCAATAGTAGCATTTTGGAGGCATGGTGGTGGAACAACCTCGAACACTACTGCAGCTTGTCATGCATCCTTCCCAGCTGCCAGAAGAGTGACCCAATGGGCCGTGAAAGATAGGTAACGTCCATGTCCATGCCTGCTGGACCATGAGTTAGCGGTAATATGCACCTTACCACTGACCGCCCTGTCCAGCGAGGCAAGGACAATGCCGTCCACATGCCGGGAAAGAGCCGGAATCGCCTTCCGTGAGAAAGCATTTGGGGACCTGCCACTTAGGAACCACACATTGCACAAACTCATGGAAGGGGGCAGAGTCTACCAACTAAAAAGGCAGCAGTTGAAGTGCTAGCAATTTAGCCAAGCTAGCATTCAACCGCTGGGCATGTGGATGGCTGGGAGTGAACTTCTTTCGACGGTCCAGCAGTTGAGGCAGGGAAATTTGCCTGCTACAATCAGACGTGGGTGTACTGCTAGCAGAGTGCCTGTAAGCACTTGGCTGTGACACACCTAATTCTACACCTTCATTCCTCCCAGTGCAGGTTTCAGAGAGGACTGAAGGTCTAGTGGGGTTGGAGATTCTAGCTGATGAGGAGCAAGGAGAGGTCCGCTCTGTTCTTTGGTGTGGGTCTTTAAGGTACGCTTGCCAATGAGCTGCATGGCAGATCAACATATGTCTGGTCAAGCATGTGGTACCCAAGCGCCTAATGTTTTGGCCATATGTTTCAAATGGCAGCAGTGCAATCTGATTCACTCATCTCAAAAAAGGCCCACACCAAAGAACTTTTGGAATAACGTGGAGCTCTGTGGTGTGATTCAGTCTGTGTGCTGCCCCTAAGCTGGCCCCTGGAGGGCATCCTGCCTCCTTGGAGATGTGCCTCCTCCTCCTCCTCTTCCTCTCTCCTATCAGGCACCCATGTGGAGTCAGTGACCTCATCATCCCCTCCCTCTTCATCACTGAAGCAAACCTGGCAGTATGCTGCAGCTGGTGGAACATGACTGCCAGATTGCTGTCCTTCTTGAGCATCCCCTCTCTCTGCGCTCACGCTACTGCCTTCCCCTAGCTGAGTAACATCATCAGAGCCTTCAAAACACTGGGCATCCTCCTGGAGCATGTACCCAACACTGTACTCAAACAGTTCGGGGGACTCCTCAAGAGGACATGGTGGGTCTAGGAAAGGAGTGACTGATGATGACATTGAGACGAGGGAAGAGGATGCGTTGGCAGCTGCTTTGCTAGTACCCTGAGCCTGGGCGAGAGAGGATGAGGAGGATGAAGAGGGCTTGGTCATCCACTCTACCAAATCTTTGGCATGATGAGGCTCAACACGTCCAGCTGCCGAAAAAAAGGACGAGACACTCATGCCCACGTGCTGATGACAATGCACCGCATCCATGACCAGCACTGTTGTCTCTAGACACAGAGCCTGCTTGCCCTCTTTTATTGACTCGAGGCTGTCTGCCTCTCCTTTTTGGCCTTCCAGACATAGTAATGGCCTGCAGGGAGATGGGAAAACCAGCAATTGGGTAGTGCATATTGTGCTGGAGGCACACAACACCCACTAACTCCTGCAGATGCCTGTATGATAGAACACCAGCAATAAAGGGTAGATGCAGGTGTATACTGTGCTGGAGGCACAAAACATCCACTAACTCCTGCAGATGCCTTTATTATAGAACACCAGCAATAAAGGGTAGATACAGGTGTATACTGTGCTGTGCTGGAGGCACACAGCACCCACTAACTCCTGCAGATGTCTTTATTATAGAACACCAGCAATAAAGGGTAGGTACAGGTGTATGCTGTGCCGGAGGCACAAAACACCCACTAACTCCTGCAGATGCCTTTATTATAGAACACCAGCAATAAAGGGTAGACACAGGTGTATATTGTTCTGTGCTGGAGGCACACAACACCCACTAACTCCTGCAGATGGCTGTATTAGAAAACACCAGCAATAAAGGGTAGATACAGGTGTATATTGTGCTGTGCTGGAGGCACACAACACCCACTAACTCCTGCAGGTGGCTCTATTAGAGAACAACAGCAATAAAGGGTAGATACAGGTGTATACTGCGCTGGAGGCACACAACACCCACTAACTCCTGCAGATGGCTGTATTAGAGAACAACAGCAATAAAGGGTAGATACAGGTGTATACTGCGCTGGAGGCACACAACACCCACTAACTCCTGCAGATGGCTGTATTAGAGAACAACAGAAATAAAGGGTAGATACAGGTGTATACTGTGTTGGAGGCACACAACACCCACAAATTTTTGCAGATGGCTGTATTAGAGAACAACAGCAATAAAGGGTAGATACAGGTGTATACTGCGCTGGAGGCACACAACACCCACTAACTCCTGCAGATGGCTGTATTAGAGAACAACAGCAATAAAGGGTAGATACAGGTGTATACTGCGCTGGAGGCACACAACACCCACTAACTCCTGCAGGTGGCTCTATTAGAGAACAACAGGAATAAAGGGTAGATACAGGTGTATACTGCGCTGGAGGCACACAACACCTACTAACTCCTGCAGACACCAGAACACACTACACAAGGCCGCCGCGCTGGCAGCCTTATATAGTGTGGGGCATGTACTAAACCCCCTCTGAGCTATAATTGGCTACAGGCATCCTGCCTGTGACCAACTATGGCTCTCCTCACGGACGGAATTTCCAAAAACAAGCTCCCATCGAACATTAGTTGTCAGAATGTCCGATCACATGTAAAGGGTAGTTACAGGTGTATACTGCACTGGAGGCACACAACACCTACTAACTCCAGCAGATGACTGTATTAGAGAACACCAGCAATAAAGGGTAGATACAGGTGTATATTGTGCTGTGCTGGAGGCACACAACACCCACTAACTCCTGCAGGTGGCTGTATTAGAGAACAACAGCAATAAAGGGTAGATACAGGTGTATACTGCACTGGAGGCACACAACACCCACTAACTCCTGCAGATGGCTGTATTAGAGAACAACAGCAATAAAGGGTAGATACAGGTGTATACTGTGCTGTGCTGGAGGCATACAACACTCACTAACTCCTGCAGATGCCTTTATTATAGAACATCAGCAATAAAGGGTAGATACAGGTGTATGCTGTGTTGGAGGCACAAAACACTCACTAACTCCTGCAGATGCCTTTATTATAGAACACCAGCAATAAAGGGTAGATACAGGTGCATACTGCGCTGGAGGCACACAACACCCACTAACTCCTGCAGATGGCTGTATTAGAGAACAACAGCAATAAAGGGTAGATACAGGTGTATACTGCGCTGGAGGCACACAACACCCACTAACTCCTGCAGATGGCTGTATTAGAGAACAACAGAAATAAAGGGTAGATACAGGTGTATACTGTGCTGGAGGCACACAACACCCACTAACTCTTGCAGATGGCTGTATTAGAGAACAACAGCAATAAAGGGTAGATACAGGTGTATACTGCGCTGGAGGCACACAACACCCACTAACTCCTGCAGATGGTTGTATTAGAGAACAACAGCAATAAAGGGTAGATACAGGTGTATACTGCGCTGGAGGCACACAACACCCACTAACTCCTGCAGGTGGCTCTATTAGAGAACAACAGCAATAAAGGGTAGATACAGGTGTATACTGCGCTGGAGGCACACAACACCTACTAACTCCTGCAGACACCAGAACACACTACACAAGGCCGCCGCACTGGCAGCCTTATATAGTGTGGGGCATGTACTAAACCCCCTGAGCTATAATTGGCCACAGGCATCCTGCCTGTGGCCAACTATGGCTCTCCTCACGGATGGAATTTCCGAAAACAAGCTCCCATCGAACATTAGTTGTCAGAATGTCTGATCACATGTATGCAGCATAAGACTCCACAATATCTTCCAGTGGGCCTCCTACAACCCATGGAGCGAGGCCCTCAACCCACCTGTCTATCGATTTCATTGTGGAGTTACCCAACTCCCAAAGCAACACAGTTATCCTTATGATGGTTAACTGGTTCTCAAAAATGTCCCATTGTATTCCACTTAAGAAGCTGCCCACTTGTAAGGAACTGGCTTCCATTTTTGCTTGGGAGATCTTTCGCTTACACGGGCTACCCAAGGTGATTGTCTTGGACAGGGGTAGTCAGTTTGTGTCCCGGTTCTGGCGAGCCTTTTGTGCACAGTTGGGAATTCAGCTTGCTTTCTCTTCTGTGTATCACCCACAGTCTAATGGGGCTGCAGAACAAGCTAGTCAGTGCTTGGAGCAATTCCCACATTGTTACATTTCTGACCATCATAACAACTGGTCAGACCTCTTACCGTGGGCGGAATTTGCTCACAATAGCACCTTGAATTCTGCTTCCCGGTTGTCCCCGTTTATGGCGAACTATGGTTTCCAACCTTTCATGTTGCCTAACTTATTTGTTCAGTGGTCTCCGTTCCACTTAGGCACAAGTCCAGGATTCTTTGCGGCATGCTAATGATAGGTACAGTCTCCATGCTGACCACAGATGCCTGCCTGCACCTTCCTACCAGGTTGGGGACAGGGCCTGGCTGTCCTCCCGCAACCTCTGACTTCATGTTCCCTCTCTGAAGTTTGCACCTTGGTTTATTGGGCCTTTCCGTATTCTTCGCAGGATTAACCCAGTGGCTTACACATTAGACCTTCCTTCTAATATTTGTATCTCAAATGTATTTTATATCTCCTTATTAAAACCTTTGGTCTGCAACCACTTTACCACCTCGGTGCCTCGTTCTCACCTTGCACATGTTGAGAACCATGAGGAGTAACAGTCCACTGTTGACTCCCGCAGGTTCCATGAGCACAGACAGCACCTGGTGCATTGGAAAGGGTATGAGGAACGCTCTTGGGTCTCATCCTCGGACGTACATGCCCCTGTCCACCTCCATGATTTCCATAGACGTTTTTCCCTCGAACCTGGTGGTCCTCTAAAGGGGGGGGGGGGGTCATTGAGGATCGGTTACTGTCAGGGCTGGGCTCAGACCTTCCTTCTTAAAGCTGGCTGCTCAGCTGTTGGCTAATTGCTAGCTCCTATCTCTCCACAGTGACTCACCTGTTGATGATATCCTACTCGTCAGTCCTGCCTACTTAAGCCGTCCAGTCCAGATGATCTCTGCCTTCGCCTTGGTCACATCTCTAGAGATGCTCTCCTGTGTTCCTGTTAAAGACTTGCTTGGCTGACATTCCTTCTGGCTTCAGATCCTGTTTGCTGTTCTACTTCACTCCTCTCTGTCTCCCCGATCTTTTGGCTTTTCTGGCTATCCGTTCTGATTCCTGAACTCTATGCGCTATGTTTTGACTACGTTTACTCTGTTCACAGTTGTTAAATATTAATAAAAAAGGTAATTTAACTGTACTTCTGTCTCAGTCTGATTCATGGTTTCTGACAGAAGCCTAACTGCAATGTTTGATTCCTCGTCCGTATACAAAGATTAAAATAATGTAACATTGGTAACAATAGATATCAACTTTATATTTCATATATATATATATATATATATATATATATATATATATATATATATATATATATACATATATATATAGTCATGGCCAAATTTGTTGGCACCCAATTTTTTTTTCCAGAAAATCAAGTATTTCTCACAGAAAAGCCACGTTTTGCTATACACATGTTTATTCCCTTTGTGTGTATTGGAACAAAACAAAAAAGGGAGGAAAAAAAGCGAGGAAAAAAAGCACAGGCTGGCACAGTGGTGTAGCGGGTAGCACTCTCACCTAGCAGTAAAAAGGGTCGCTGGTTTGAATCCCAACCATGACACTACCTGCCTGGAGTTTGCATGTTCTCCCTGTGTCTGCGTGGGTTTCCTCTGGGTACTCTGGTTTCCTCCCACACTCCAAAGACATACTGGTAGGTTAATTGGCTTCTGTCCAAAAATTGGCCATGTATATGAATGGTAACCTTGGATTGTGGGCTTCCTGAGGGTAGGGACTGATGTGCGTGTGCAATGTACAGGGATAGGGAAAACTGTAGACACTCACTCTGATTGGGCTGGTGTCTTTATTCAACCTTAATAACTATGTATGTAAATTGGACATAATGTCACACAAACTCCAAAAATGGGCTGGTCAAAATTCTTGGCACCCTTAACTTAATATTTGGTTGCACAACCTTTGGAAAAAGTAACTGAAATCTCTTTCAGATTTTTATATTGCCCACACCTGTTACTTGCCCCTGGTGAGTTTAAAGGAGTGTCACATGCTTGAAACAATCTTATTCATCCACAATTTTGAAAGGGTGCCAAGAATTTTAGCCAGCCCATTTTTGGAATTTTGTGTGACATTATATCCTATTATCTTTTTTTCCTCCCTTTTTTGTTTTGTTCCAATACACACAAAGGGAATAAATATGTGTATAGCAAAACGTGTTACTGCAATACTTTTCTGTGAGAAATACTTGATTTTCTGGAAAAATTTCTGGGGTGCCAACAATTTCGGCCATGTCTGTATATATATATATATATATATATATATATATATATATATATATATATATATATATATAATATATACGGTATATATATATATATATATATATATATATATATATATATATATACAGTTCACCCCTCACATTTTTGTAAATATTTTATTATATCTTTTCAGAAATTACACTTTGTTACAATGTAAAGTAGTGAGTGTACAGCTTGTATAACAGTGTAAATCTGCTGTCCCCTCAAAATAACTTAACTCGCTGCCATTAATGTCTAAGCCACTGGCAACAAAAGCGAGTACACCCCTAAGTGAAAATGTCCAAATTGGGCCCAAAATTTCAATATTTTGTGTGGCCACCATTATTTTCCAGCACTGCCTTTACCCTCCTGGGCACAGAGTTCATCAGAGCATCACAGGTTGCCACTGAAGTCCTCTTCCATGACGACATCAGGGAGCTGGTGGATGTTAGAGACCTTGCGCTTCTCCGCCTTCCATTTGAAGATGCCCCACAGATGCTCAATAGGGTTTAGGTCTGGAGACATGCTTGGTCAGTTCATTACCTTTACCCTCAGCTTCTTTAGCAAGGCAGTGGTCATTTTAGAGGTGTGTTTGGAGTCATTATCATGTTGAATACTGCTCTGTGGCCCGGTCTCCGAAGGGAAGGGATCATGCTCTGCTTTATTATGTTACAATACATGTTGGCATTCATGGTTACCTAAATGAACTGTAGCTCCCCCGTGCCTGCAGCACTCATCAGCCCCAGACCATGACACTCTCACCACAATGTTTGACTGTGGGCAAGACACACTTGTCTTTGTACTTCTCAGCTTGTTGCCACCACACACGCTTGACACCATCTTAACCAAATAGGTTTATCTTTGTCTCATCAGACCACAGGACATGGTTCCAGTAATCCATGTCCTTAGTCTGCATGTCTTCAGCAAACTGTTTGCGGGCTTTCTTGTACATCATCTTTAGAAGAGGTTTCCTTCTGGGATGATCTTACTGTCTGCCCTGGCACAAAAGCTGGCATAAGGGGGCAGAAGGAAGAGGGGGGGCATAAATTCCCCAATCACTCTTACCTACAGATAAACTGAATCTTCAAAAAGTAATATTGACAGCTGAGGGCGCCATGGGAACAGCCCTTCCCGGGAGCTGAGGCGATAGTCTCCATGGCCACACAGTGGCACAGTCATCAGGGAGTGAAACATCTATGGGACTGTAATCCCCAAAATAAATTGTGTAGTATATACTGAATGATGATTCCAGAAGACTTCTGTGGAAAGATAAAAATGTGTAATTATGTGTGTGAACCTGTAAAAGGGCAGACGTTAAGATTACAGCCCATAAGGGCATGTGATAGTGTGGAAAGCTGGATAGAGAGTAGAACCACTAAGTGGAGGAAGCCACATAGCTAACCAAGGCTAGTATGACAAAGGAATTACCCAAAAAAGTCCAGTGAAAAGGGTAGAAAGCTACCAAACAACCAATATGTACCTTAAACTTGAAAAAGGGTGCATGTCAGCCAAAGTGCGTGTGGCCTCGAAGTGAAGAAGAAGAGTGCTCCACCAGCGTGTGCTAACTGCGGCAACATACAACAACAGTGTACCGTCAATATCAAGCTGCATAATCGGGGGGGGGGGGGAGGCGCCAAAGTCCAAACAGCTGATAGTATTTGGCAATTGGAGCTCAAACCTCACTCGTAGTGATCGCGGGTGGAAAACCAGCATGTCCACGCAGGGCGCCAATACTGTCGTCATGCGACATATCACGCTCAACCACACCCAACGCGTGTGGTCAAACACTTTTTTATGATATACTTCACCATGGGAGATTGTTCCTTGTTTTATGTCTGACCTGGATGTGTGTGTAGCTATCCAGGTCACCTTTTTCACTGGAGAATATTTGTGACT